>NC_081408.1:609837672-611037672 GCF_030272615.1 Cryptomeria japonica | reverse complement strand
ATGTTTTGCCAATAGAGCCTATGTTTTTACAATGTTCTATTTAATATTTCCTACAATTTCGGAGGTGTACCTTAATTCACCACCATATTCACCAATAGCCATCAACAGTTCAATTTGCATGAGGACCCAATTTGCCTAGCATTTAAGGAAGTGTCTTAATTTTCCACAATATTCACCAATACAGTTAATTGTTCAAGGTTGTGGTATTATTGATTTTGCCAATTGTATTATAAGTCCATCCTAATGGATGGTCCATAATCGCCTAGTAAATTACAATATATATATTTTGTCAAGGTTTGATTCATCCTACATTTGCATAAGATGTGTTAGAATGAAGTGGGATTTGCCAAATATTTGTATACCTTTCAAATTTCCTGTTAAATTTACCAAATATGGATTAGTATAAGATTGTATGAAAGATCAAATTTATTTTTACACTATTTGGTCAGTTCTGGTCTCTCCATTTGGATAAATATCCAAGATATAGGGGTCAGTGCAAGAAGATGAGTCCACTTTTTGACCAAACAGTGGAAGTGTTTTCCCTGTTTTTCAGATTTTGTCTCATTTGAGCTTAAATTTTGAAACATTTAGAGATTGAATCTTGGAAAAAGTCAGGAATATAAAAGATATCTCTCTGAGTGTACTTTTCAAATATGTAATTTATTTTAATACCCACATAATAAAAAATAACTTTTTGATTGGTGTTCTAAAAACTATGTTTTAAAAATGCCTGTTTCAGGACCATACCATGCATGTTTACGACCCACACTTTTTGACACAATTAAAATTATTTTCTCAAACCGTTTTGGGAAATGGTTTGAAACACACTGAAGATTGATGAGCATATTTTTCTATTTTTTTTTCAAATATTTTTTTTAATTAATTTTTTAATGGCCGTAATTATCTTTTTAAAAATTTGACATGTACGACCCACATAATTTGATGTAAACTTAGCATTTTTTGAATTTTTTTTTTCAATAGAAATTTTTTTTGTGTAGATTGATGACATATAATTTTTTTTTTCAAAATTCATTAAAATAAAAAAGTTATTAAATTAAGAAAATTAGTTAATATTTCAAATTTATGGACCTGATTTAGTATAAATTAAATGAAAAATAGTTAAAATAATCAATTTTTAAATTAATTTACATATTTAGAATCTAGACAGTATAATCTAAAATGGGTTTCAATTTCGTATAAAAATTCTCTGATTAGAGGCACATAGACTATTTCAGAAGTTCATATTTGTGCTTTCATTCATGGAGCTTTGAATTTGCAGCTTCATGTCTCAGGTGTGGCCATCCCAGGCCTATCCTGGGCTTAATCTCGAGGCAAGTGGTGGGTTGTGAATTCAAATTTTAAATAACAAGCCCCCATTTTATAAACAGACCACGGGCCCCTATTTTATAAACTAGGGTCCGTTCCATTTTTTGCTCGTTGGATTTAATAACGGGCCCCCATTTTTAAAATGGGGGCCCATTTCTAAATAACCGTTACTATAAAAAAAAGATAGATTGCATCGATTTACCACACTATCATTGAAATCCGTACTGAAAAATATTTTTTACATCATTTGGCAGTACTTTTTAATATTTTTTGCATGATTTTTTGAAGAACTCAGTAAAAAGATATTATTTTTTGAAGACGATTTTGTAAAAATGGGTTCTAAGCAACGTCAAAAGAAAAAAAAGAGGACAATGACAGTGGACAAAATTCAAGCACAAAGAAAGAAGGAGGCAAAACGCCAAAGAGATCAAAGATCACAACAACGATAATTGAATAACACTTCTGAAGCATCTAGTTCAGTGCCCATTGTAGATGAGACCATTGAAGACATCATGATGGATGCAAGAAATGTAGAACCACACACGGGTATGACTGTTGATGCAAATGTTGATGTGGATGCAAATCCTAGTATGTTTTTAAATCCCGATGACTATGATGCCAATCAAATTGCTGATTTAAATGAAGCTGGATATAAATTTCATTCACCAATACGAAAAGAAATAAAAATTGAAAATATTACACCACCCTCTCTGAAAGAAAATGAATGTAATTTGTTCACTATTGATAGCAATGTGCTAGATAATCTTAATGGGTTAGTTTCTTGGAGACAAATCAGAACACATGCGAACAGATTATATAAACAATTTTTCTATAATAAAAAGTTAGGATTCCAATGTCAATTAATGCTACAATTAATAAAAATGTTAAAAATGCGTAAAGTCATGAAAAAAATAGGTATTTATGCAAAACCAAAAAGAAAAGATGAATCATATAAGCAAGTTGTATCTACTGTTGCCAGTGCCATCGATTCTATAGGAAAAACAAGTCGATCTAAAGATAAGAATGCAGCACGTAGAGTTATAACGACTGCTATAGTTGACAAAATGATTGTTAGTAAAAGAGTGTTAAGTGATATAAGTGGCTATTTGAACTTACATCATAGAACCTTGTCAAGAGCGGCCAAAAGAAGAGACACAATTGAAATTGATCCACTAAACCATTGTTGGAGTTTTAGTGGTAGACTTCAAAGGTCGGACATGAAATTAAATGATGAAACTAAACAATTAACTGTAAAATTTTGGCATGATAACACTAGAGTTTCATCAAATGCTAGAGATGTTTTAAAGTTAAGGGTGGGATCAAAAGTTCGTGATCCTCATCCAAAACATCCTCTTGACATGACTCAAACTGAATTCTTTAAAAAATTTAGTGATGAATTTGTGTTAATGAATTTATGAGTTAGTCAAAGATCATTTGAAAAATGCAAACCCTGGTATGTTAAAATCAATAAACAAAGAATATCTTGTTGTTGTAAAACTCATGTTTAGTTTCATTACTATTATGATGTTTTTTGATATATACATTATATGTTGCATGGTAATGATCTTGTGCAGGATTGTGGTGTTTATGTTCCACCTGAAACTATAAAAGATTTTATTGGAAATTTATTTTGTAAACCACCTAATGAACAATTATTTCTTTCCAGTTCATGCATTTATGGCCTTTGCAATTTATGTGGGAACTATTCTTCGATAGGTGAATGTTTGCATGAACATGTTTCATTTGAGTTTGGACAAAAAATGGTTGATGTTAGGAGATTTAAAAATATAGAATACCCTCTAAAGGATGGAAAGATGGGGAAACGTTTAGAATTGATTATAGAACAGAATAGTGTGAATGCATTTATTAGTGAGTTTAAAACTCATATTGTTCCAAAATATGTGAAACATATCCAACATGCCCGATGGCTTGATGGACAGTTTCGCATATGCAAGAACACATTTCCAGTTGGAACAATAGTATCAGTTGTGGATTTTGCAAAAAATTATATTCTAAAACCACAAGAGGAAACTCAATCACAATACTACAACTCAGTGCAAGTGGCCATATTTGTGGACATTATATATAGACATGACCATGACAGTACAGAAGATAACAAATTTTTTTTGAGGGAGTATCATTTCTATGGTAGTGATAATCGATTACACTCTTCAGAGTTTGTTCAACATTGCTTCGAGGTATTTTATGATAATCTTAAGGAAAGAGAAATTGACATGAAACAACATATGATATGGTCAGATAACTGCACTGGACAATTCAAAAATGCAAGAATGTTTTATTGGCTATGCAAAGTTCACAAGATAACCAATGTTCAACATTTATGGAGTTTTTTTAAAGCGGGACATGGTAAGGGGGAACACGATGGAGCCGGTACTTGTATAAAAAGAGCTCTTGCTAGAGAACAATTGAAATTAGAGGATGCGGTGAAATTCAGAGATGCTCGTGCAATTGTAGATTGGTGCAATTCAAAGTTGTCAAAAGGATCAACTGAAAACTCTGCAATTCGACGTTTCTTCTAGTTGATAGAGGAAGATAGTATTCCTATTCAGCATGATTATAATACCATCATTGGATCAGCTAAATGGAATTCGTTTAAGAGTTCTAATTCAAACACATGGACTAGAGAATAAAGAATGGGTTGAAGAATGGTAACAAAGATCATTGACACCCATAGATGCAAATGATCCGCATGAAGGAACCGATGAAGATATGGATCAAATGTTTGCATCAAATGACTATGACCACATTTCAGATCGTATACAACAAGGTAAAATTATTTTTGAAATTTGTTTTGATTTATTAAATAGTACATATTTATGAAATCTTACATTGTATATTTTTGTTTTTATTTCTCATTAAATATTAAAATAAAATTGTTTTGTGCACAGGACATGTCTTTGTTGTTGTTGCACTAGAGGACAATGAAGAGGGGATAGAGTATTGGTTGGCTCGATGTGTAGAGCCAAAACATAAGCTAACCACTCCTCGAGTAGATGATGATGGTTATGACTATCCAACAAGATCTGTGGTTGTTGTTGGCACTTGGCTACGCAAATATCTAACAAGAAAGAATGGATTGCCCGCATTTGAAGATTATGAATTAGAGAAGAAGATTATACATTACTCACATTTGGTAGTGGCAACTAATATAAAATTGGATAGATATCATGGCGGGCCTACTAGTAAACAATTATGGACTCTCTCTATGGAAGAGCACGAGACAATTATAGATGCTTTGCAAACGAGAGAGGATGCAGATGGTATAACAGAATGAATATCAAGTAAGTTATAATTTAAACCCTTAATCCACCTCCCTTTTAAAAGTAATGATGCATATTATATATATCATTTTATATCATGCATCATAATTATAAAATCTAATCTAGTAAAATTTTGTTTTAGGTCTACCACTTGAGTAGAAGGCATCAATGAAAACAAAGTTATTTGTGCATACTTTATGTTTCATTTTGAATAATTACAAGTAAGTTAAATTTTGGTACCCTTAAGGCAAATCCCTCTGTATTTTAAATTCAATGCATCCTGATTATAAAAATTAATCATAAGTATTTATTTTTTCTAGGTCTCTCAGAGTAGACTTGGCTTCAATGACTACTATTGTTTGTGCATACTTTATGTTGTATTTTGAGAGATATAAATACTTATTATTATAATTTAAATAG
The DNA here is from genome assembly GCF_030272615.1 of Cryptomeria japonica. NCBI lineage: Eukaryota > Viridiplantae > Streptophyta > Pinopsida > Cupressales > Cupressaceae > Cryptomeria > Cryptomeria japonica. Next base: position 611,032,645 of record NC_081408.1, on the reverse strand, counting down.
ACTATTTATTTTATTTTAGATATGTCTTCTTGATTACATTTTGTGTACAATATACATAAATGAGAGACTATTGGTCAAATTTATGAATGAGATAATTATGTTTTAATCAAGTTCTATTCATTATATTTGTTTTGATACTTTTTAATTTAGAATATGTTATAATTATAAGATATGTTTTGATACGTAGTTCATGATGTATGCACCTTTAGTTTATCTAATCACAAGAACTATTTAAATGAAATTCCAGAAATAAAATTACAAGTCCACATAATGCCTATAAAGTTGTTTAAGCACAACTTCCATAAATAAAATTTCAAGTCCACATAATATATAAAGTATGCACAAAATTTCAAGTCCACATAATTTGAACTCCACATAATATCTAATGGGCACAATACACATAAAGTATGCACATAATATATATGATCTAATCCTATTATGCAACTATCCATATATATAAAGTATGTGTGCATGTGTAAACAAATATGTAAAGCCCATAAAATAGTACATATTAGAGCCAAATAAACAGTAAAATTTCAAGTCCACATAATCCATATAATATCTAATCCATATATATATCTAGATGGTAACATGATGTTCACTCCACATAATATCTAATGTGCACAAAATATATAAATTATGCACAAAATATATATAATCTAATCCTATTATGCAACTATCCATATATATAAAGTATGTGCACGTGTAAACAAATGTGTAAAGTCCATAAAAAAGTACATATCAAAGCCAAATAAACAGTAAAATCTAAGTGCTCTCATCAATAACATCTCATGGTCTCTTGTCCCCGAGACATGGTCTAGATCCACCTGTCTCATGTTGTACAAGAAAAAAATAATATTAAAATATTACTTGAAATTAACTATTAAAAGAATCATTTATCAAATATAGTAGAATTCGTAAATTAAGTCACAAACTTACCATAGTAGTATCTCTCTTGTCCCTGGGATGTGGTCCAAATCCACCTGTCTCATGCTGTACAAGAAAAAAATAATATTAAAATATTACTTGAAATTAACTATTAAAAGAATCATTTATCAAATATAGTAGAATTCATAAATTAAGTTACAAACATACCATATGCTCATCAGATCCTCTAGTAGTATCTCTCTTGTCCCCGGGACATGGTCCAAATCCACCCATCTCATGCTGTATAATAAAAAAATAATATTAAAATATTACTTGAAATTAACTATTAAAATAATCATTTATCAAATATAGTAGAATTCATAAATTAAGTTACAAACTTACCATATGCTCATCAGATCCTCTAGCAGTATCTTGTGCAGTATCAACACCAAATGTAGTGCTAGCTAACTCCTGTACAAGGTCAAATTCAAAGTGTCCAATTAAATTAAGTATTACATATTAAATTCAAAGTGTCCAATTCAAAGAGTCAAAATAAGATCAAATTAAGTATTACATATTAATACCTCAAAGGATGTTGATGTGCATTCAAATTGGCTCTGATCAAAATTATGAGGATAACCTATCCTAATGGTAGTGTCCACCTGCATACATGCATTTAATGAAATCATATTTAGTGAACATATATATGTGAACTAAATAATTTCAAGTTAAGTTACAATATTGTAAGAGTTCATATTTAATTTAAGAATTATAAGATACATACCATAGATGGTGTCACATTAGTCAGACCCTCTTCTCAATGTGATGTAGAGGGTCCCTCATGACCTGAATCCTGGAGAAAGAAGCATTCAATGTATCAACATGAAAATTTATATAGTATATGATGATAACATATTAACTTAAAAAGATCTAGTACAATGTCTAGATAGAAATTTATACTATACCCCATAAGGTGTGCCGAGTTGTGTTCTAGTAGATGCAATATTGACTCTAATATTGGGTGTAGTCCTTATCTACATAAACAAAATTTATTTAATGAAGTATTAGATTGTGTAAACAAAAGAGATGCACTTAGTTTATAACTATATTTAATGAAGTATAAAAAGATTGACATGTACATGTATATATATCTATACCTGGTCAAGATGAACATCCAAGCAAAGAAAATCCATATAAGATGTCATCATACTATCATCTGCTGCATCATGCTCAACTGGAACTGAAGTAGATCCTACAGCAGTAGTAGGACCTACACACGTCTCATGACAACTCGAACACATATGTGGCATCCATCGAGGAGTAGATGCCATGTGAGCAACTTGCTCACTTAGGTTACTTGTGAGGGAAGTCAAAGCATCTAATGTCGAAATGAATGATGTATTTTGGACATCTGCAGGAATCGATGGAGCAACAAGTGGAACTATGGGTGGATCCAGTGGGGGATTATTACTCTGTGCCCCTAATCTATGCCGTGGCATTCCATGACCAACACCCTGGAATGACTTAAAGTCAAAATAATTTGGTTTTTGGTTCATTACAAACTCACAGTATAATTTATTCAAAAAATAAAAAGGGACCTCATAATTACGATGTGGTGGATAATCAAAAACCATCCACCATCTATCCCAAAAGTATCTAGCCATTTCTAGATGCACACACCACCTAATTGAAATTCTTTTCTGGTTAGGTTGCATTGGTTCTCTTGTTTTTGGGTTGATAAAATATGGACATAAATGAGCTTTGGTTATTTTCAAATCAGTGATTTGCCTATAAGTTAAACCATCAGCATAAAAATCATGCAACTCTTGTCGTCATCTATGAAATTGATCTAATTGAGAATCAACAGATCTAACTGACTTGACAACAATTTGCATTGATTTTGCAAACTCTACAAGATGGGGTGGCGTGATTTGCTCATTTTGGATAGCAGCAATGTTTTGTTCAATCACTTGTAGGTTTTCATTAATTCATTCTCTTAAACAAATTTCATCTAATCTAGGGGGTGGAGGTGGAGGTGGTGGTGGTGGTGGAGGTGGTGGAGGACGAGGGGGTTGTGGTGGGGGATTTTCACCTAGTAGCTCATCTATGTCAAAGACATCCATGATAACAAAGAGCTCCTGCATATATAAAGATATACATGAATTATATACAACTCTATGTCAAAGAAGAATCTATTTTACTAAATTAAAAAAAAACATTTATAAATAGTAACATTTCTATGTTGTTGAATGAGAAACACATGAAATATATAATATAATATTGAACTTAAAAAAATATACATGTACATACTATTGGATCTTTAAATATAAAATTTGTGCACAAAACTTAATAAAAACTTTCAATGAAACATCATAAATCTATTATATATTCAATTTAATAAATTCATTTCTTGTAAAATGCATCAACTATTAAAATCAATATAAAATATTTCATACATAAGATCAATAAAGAAGTGAGAAATAAGATGATCCTCCTTCTAGTGTAAGAATATATAAGGATTGATGATAAGTGCTTAAAATAAGATATTGAAATGTGAGATCATTACGCTCTATAAACCAAGATATGATCATAAGATCATCATGTGAGGCACAATCATATGATATTAAGATGCAAAAATGCGTGATCAAATAGTGATAATCTATTATATTCTCTATAATAATAGACCAATGTATGAACATAAGATAATACTTTAAGAAGATAGATTAACCAATATACAAACATAAGATAATGCTTTAATAAGATTAAAAAAACACTATATGAACATAAATGTGAAGTAAATAGTCTTGAAGATCATAAGCTAGAACAAAGATTAAAGTATAAGACATCAATCATTATGGGAAATTAGTAGTTACTAATAAAGATTAGATTTAATGTAAAAATAGGAGATAAAACACATGAAGTAATAGAATATGAAGTTAACATAAAATATTAAATCATGTGATATCTAGTGGTTTCCCTTTTATGTTATGTGTCACCTCAATGTGTACATTCACTTTGTTGGTGCATCATTATTTTCTTGCATTTACCTAACTATTGTATTGCATATTTGCACCTAGAGGATAGGATAAGATTACTTGGGTAGATATCTACCTAGGTAGGCATCACATGTTCAACTCATACATCCTACTTTGGTAGAGATGTGGATATATGTTACTCATCTTCTCATTTTTTTTGTAACAGTTCTCTGTAAATAGGATTTTATATATTAGAATTTTCCTAAAACATGTCTCAAAATGATTAAAAGACTTGAATCAAGGTCAAAAACTAGGAATGTGAGATACATGATATGGATGATGACAAGGATGGTTGAGAATAAAGAGAATTTGAATGGATTGTGGTATGGCAAGACCAAAACCTTTGAGCAAGAAAAATACATAGTGGCCTCGTGGAGTGAACAAGAATAATTTTCCAAATAGAGACATTGCACAGCCAATTGGAAGAAGGCACACCATAACCCACACAAGCACAGCCAACCACAAACACTTAGATGCCACGACCAAATGTATTGCTGCACCAAATGTTAATGATAATGATACCAGTGCTATATATAACGCTCGCAAACTGAACTCAGTTATGATCCAATCTTCTACTTGGCTATGAAAACATGCAAAATTAAGGAGGATAGCAGAAGCAACGGAAAAACAGAAAACCAATGTGTCAAATATCACAAAAAGCTTGAAGAGATTGGTGTTAATCAATATATTTGCTGGTGGGCCCTGTGCTTGGTTGCCTGTACCTCCCGGTAGAGTGAAAGCAGCTGCGAAAGCAACCGTTGCAATTAGGACTACACTTACAGATATGAGATTCGAGTTCCACCCCATGGTGGTTCTTGAAGTTGAGCCCTCATCAAATATTTTCTTGACAGCATCATGTTGACAAAAATATATTATAATTTGCAACAAGATCCATTCATTTTAAATTTAATTCTAGTTAAAATAATAAAGTGCACTGAGAAAAAGTGCCACTATGTATTGTATATTTGGGATCTTGCACATCTTGTGTCTTATTGTACATGCACTATATTATAAAGTGTCATGGGGAGGTTGATGTTTGCCTTTGTTTTCCATCTACCTTTGTAACGTGAGTGTTCCTTCCATGATATTAGCCTCATGATGTGTGTCAATTTAGTGTTCCTTCCACGATACTATGTACTTTCTCTGCACCTTTGATGTTCTTGGTTCTTCGTCCTACAATTTTTGTTGGCTGTTATTTTCAATGTACTTGTCCCTCTCCCTTTTCAACATTATGGGGAGGTTTGTCCTGCTGTTCTAATGCTTCCTTGGTTTGATTGATCATCTCTTCAGGCTTTGGTGTTTCATGCCATCTATATCTTTGAGTTTAGTTGTTTGCCTTTGTTTGCCATCTGATTCGTGTAGTGTCATTTGAGGGCACTCATGTAGATTACAGTCTTCTCTACCTGGTCATATTCTGTTTTTCAGTGGATGTTCTTCAGATCAACAATCACTCTTTGATAGTGTTTGCAACTATTTCATGCTTCAGTGGTGTTCTTCATTCTCTTCTTTTTGTTCCTATCTTCTAGAACACTCTTGCTTGGAGGCTTCTTAGTCCTTCACTTGAGCTTTCATCTCTTCTTGGAGAGGAGTTTTGTTCCCACATGCTTTTCTCTATTTTCTCCACTTTACATAGATTTTATTGTACTTGGGTACCTCTTCAGGCCTAGTTGTCAGAACCCATTGTTGCTTTCCTACATTTTTTAGTTGTCTTTTTAATCCTTAGCTATTTTTAGCTACTCCCTAAGTTCATCTCAAGGGGGGGTGTTAGAGTTATCTTTTATTAGCTAATAATTCTTTATTTAATTATTAGTCTATTATACTCTTTGCTTAAGCTAAACTTAAGAGTATTATAATTTTTTAGGGTTTTCACCTTTAGGGTTTCGAGTATCCTTTTGTGAACTCACAATAATGGTTCCCACTTTTTCCCATGAACAAAATTCATGGGTGGAATTTTTTTTTTTTTTTTGGGAGCGGGTTCAAATGAACTAGGAGTGTTTGAGCGAACTACCCTTTAGGGTTTGAGCAAACCCCCTAGTTTGATCGTACATGTGATATCACTGGGATTCGCTTGAACCCCCTTTTTATTAATATTTTATGGGGTTCGCTCGAACCCCCCCTTTGAGCGAACCCCCTTTTTAACTATTTTTTAACCATTACAAAATGAATGTAGGGGGGTTCATATGAATCCCCTTCGTTCGAAGGGGTGTTCATTCAAACTCCCTTTCCATGCTTCTCCACCCCAAACTCTTCAACTTTCTGCAAAATTTTGGCCTTGAAAGCTTTGGTTCAAGGCTCAAATGAAAGAATTTTGACAACCCAAAAATATAGGATGGTAGTGCTCGAAGCAAGCTTTCCAACAACTATAGTTTTATTACATTGTGAGTTTATTATGATCTTGTTTTTTAAATTTTACTAAATATAGGTTTTTCACCGAAGATGAACTTCTTTGTTCAATGAATTGGAAAAAATAGTAAACTAGTTCAAAAAATTCTAAAAAATATCTATGCCCTAGGTATTGATGTCTTTTTTCTAACAAAAAAAAAATTGAATTTTGATATATATAGAACAAGTTATGTGTTCAAACGTACATCTTTGTCTAAAATATAACTAGTTGGACTTCAAATTTTAATAAAATAAAAAATATTCAACATATCACTATCAAACCAACTACAAGCCCTGGATATTGATGTTACAAACCAAAATTCGAAAGAATTGAGTTTTTATCACTTATAGAAAAAAAGTTATGTGTTTCAGGAGGCACATCACTCTTAAAACATGTAGTTTGCTGTAAAAAACTACTTTTCGAGGGAGATGAAATTTTATTGAAAAAAATATTTTAAAAAAATTGCAAAAAATATATTTAGAATCTACAAACAAAATGCTATAAATCATTAATTTATATCAAGTTCAAATTCTTAATAGTTTAAAAGTTATAGTTGTTGGAAGTTGAAGATTATTTTAAAAATGTTCATCTCAGTGTCGAAAGTGGCAAACAAGTGGGAACCATTATTGCGAGTTCACATAATTTCTCTCTTTGTATTTTCATAAAAATTATAATTATTTAATTGCATTCTTGTTGCACAATCAATATGACTCCTCTTTTCTGGATCTTTGAATTGTGCCCTCCATAGCTTTTTTGCTTCTCTCCTTCTGTGACAGGCTTGCATGCAGGTGATCTTTGGGAGTTGTAGAGTTGATTTTTCCTCAACTCCAATAATAACAACACTCAAAAGGTGGATAATTTGTTAGGAGAGAAGGCTCCAATTTGTAGATTGGAGAGACCCATAATAGATGGCCAGGATAAAAAATGAATGAAGGGCTAAGATTGAAAGAAGGTGGGAGAGGGTTTGAGAGGACAAATGTAAGATCCAAGAGATTTTCCATAAAGAAATTTCTTGTCTCCACACTTATCAAGTGCATGGGGAATTTTTACCCAAGCACCTTGGGAAGAGAGGAAAAGAATATAAAATTCCTTGGGATAGGACAAGAGGAATTAAAAATTCCCAAATAAGATGATGTGTGGGAAGAATAAAAGATAAAGAAATTAAAAACTCCTTGAATGGACCAAAGTTGGAGCATTTAAGGTTTGGAAGGTGGGATGGGAAAGCCATTTATGGCAAAAAGTTGACATCCCTCATCAAGCTAATTAGAGATGTGCAAATGATTAGGAAGAGTGATTATGTGGGATAATGAGAGATTAGAATGCAAGTGGGAAAGTTAGGAGGATGGGACATGAGGAGAGAATGAGTGGAAGAATATAAAATTGGAGGAAATGACAATCATGATTAGGCTAGAATTAATTGGACAAGATGATAGGATTAAGGGGGGTGATTTGTAGGAATCAAGACATTAGTTAATTAACTAATTAGGATCTAAAAGAAATATTGACTAAGGTTGGGTATCAAAATATTTTAGAAGAATGGAATATAATTAAAATTAATTATAAGGCTAAGGTGATAAAACTAATTAAAATATAATTAAATTAATTTTGAGAAGAAGAAAAATTGACATATTTAATATAATTAATTATGCAAAAAGATTAAATTAATTAAATATTAATTTAATTAATTTTAAGCATCTAAACTTTATTTATCATTTTTTATTAATATTTATTCAAGAAAAACTTAGATATATTACTTGGCTACAATAGAAAAAGTGTTAAGAAATTTGCTCATTAAAAAGGTTAAATGGAAAAAATAGAATGATTATTACATCAAGGCAACAAGAACATATGATATATATGAGTACCAATCAAATTATTTCTAGATTTTGCACAAATTATGGAATCAAGAGATGGTTTACTACTTGTTACATTCCACAGAGAAGTAAAGTTGTTAAAAAGAAAAAAGAAAATATGACTGTTGTTAAAATGCTAAGGAGTTAATGAAATGAAAAGAATTTTGATAAGAGTGTTTTGATATAAATAGTATATTGTCTAAATAGAAATCCCATAAAATTAGTTAGGAGTGGAATGACTCCTAAATAGGCATGATTTGGAATTGAACCAACTGTTGATCATTTGAGGTAGTCACAATTCCATTAAGCCTTTCCACCTCCTATTTAGGTCATCCCATCATTATATGTCTCTCTTTTTCATCTAATGAGGCTACTCAAATTAATAATTTTAAATAATAGAATTATACATCTTATTTAAGTGATCTTACAATTATATCTCACTTTTTTGTTTAAGTAGGATACTTAACTTCAACATTTCAAATAAAGTTTTTAAATTTGTGTTTATTATTATGAACAAGTTATCAATTTAAGAATGATGAAATCAATAAATTGTAACATTTTTATGTAGAGTTAAGATGTTATTTAAACATAATAATAAATTTTTATAATTTTTATTTTTGAATTAATTATTTTTAATTATTTTTATTGATTGAAATTTTTTATATTGCATAAATTTCACTACATGTGTAAGGTTTCATTGATTACTTAGAATTAGCTAACTAAATTCAATTTCTCGTCCATAGACTTTTTATTATTTTTTATTAAATATTTTATTTATTATTAATTATTGAATTAGTACTAAAACAAATTTTAAGTCTATATTTTTCCATAACACATTATATTAACATACAATTAAATTATTATTTTTCATTAAAAGGACATTCTTGTGGAGTGTAATACAATTCTTTTAATATTTTTACTGGTGTCTTTACTAGAGACCATTATCTTTTGACAACGGATATGCATTTATAATATAAAAAATACACAACATTAAAGAAAGCATAATGCATATTATTTTTTTTCTTTTTAAGCTATAAGATTAAGGCTATATATTTATAACATAGTATTTCTATATGACTTCATTTAATTGAAAAGGTGAAGCTATTCTTTTTAATAATTCGATAGCTATGAAGGAAACTATGTTAGAGGTTTGATTTAATCGTACACAAGTTCTATTCAAGAGGTTTGATTTAGCTCCCTTTAACCAAACCTTGTTACATGTAATTAAAGACTAATATGATGTATCATTCTAAAAAGGCAAATGATTTCAAAAAAATTATGTCCCACAAGCGAGACACACAATAGTGAGATTACCCTATTTTACTTGTATATTTCATTCTTTTAATCAACATCCAACAATGAAGTACCTGCAAAACACACACATGCAAATGCAAATATCTATGCCAAAACACACATGCATGCAACATAAATTCACTCCATTGCACTCCTATAGCTATGAGGAAATGGAGATTTGAGAATGCAAAGAAAGCGGATAAGATGTCAAGATAATGGAATGTAAATTGGCATAAGTTTGACGCATAAATATGAGATTGCTCAAATAAGAGAGGGGGGCCTGTTTAAATAGATTTTCTTCGGGCGAGTTCATGTTGTGGGATTAATATAGGACAATGCAAGATGAGTGGTATAGGGAAGATGAGTGGTAAATGGGAAATGGTAAGTGGTATGAGGGGATATTTAAAGGTTTTATTAAATAAATAGAGAAATGTGTATAACGTGAATACATGAAGGCGTATAAATGAATATGATAAATATTTTATTTAATAAATTTAATAGATAAATGATAAGATATAAATAATAATATAATAAAAGATAAGAAATATGAATAATGAATTATTGAGAATTAGTGCTGCACCAAATGTTAATGATAATGATACGAGTTCTCTATATAATGCTTGCAAACTGAACTCAGTTATGACCGAATCTTCTACATGGCTACGAAAACCTGCAAAATTAAGGAGGATAGCAGAAGCAATGGAAAAACAGAAAGCCAGCGTGTCAAATATCACAAAAAGCTTGAAGAGATTGGTGGGCCCTGTGCTTGGTTGCCTATACCTCCCGGAACCATTGCAATTAGGATATGAGATTCGAGTTCCACCCCAGGGTGTTAGTTGATGGGGTGGTTCTTGAAGTTGAGCCCTCATCAAATATTTTCTTGACAGCACCATGTTGACATAAATATCTTATAATCTGCAACAAGATCCGTTCATTTTAAATTTAATTCTAGTTAAAATAATAATAACATTCTTAAAATTAAATAATATAAAACTCTTATTTTACATCATCATTAACATAATTCTAAATATTGAAAATAGTTGGACAAATAAATAGAATAATAAGAAAATCTGTCCTCTCCATAAGACATGAACACTCGAAGATTAAATTAGTATTTTGCATGATTTCAAGCCTTTTCTATCTAAATAAAAATTTTACGAATATTTTATGTCTCAAGCGTCACAAAAATATAAATAACTATCTTTATTTATTAAAAAAAAATTACTTTAATTATCAATCAAACTAATATTTAAAAATAATTCTAAAAAGAACCAAACAGTTTTAATTCATTGAGAATCAAATCACTTACAGCCCTGTAAAGTTGTGGGTCATCATTCTGCTTCTCTAGTGCAATATCTAATGCCGTTTGCCCTTTCTTATCAATGCAATTTATCAGTCTTTCTGACGTTACCGAGCATATTATAAATTTCAGGCGATATCGTCCACTTCTAACAAATGCAAAGCAATTCTACCATCGTTGTCGACCATTTCTAGGCAGTCCCTGCTGTAATATAGTATCACATCCACTAAAGCTGCGTTCCCTTCTTTCACTGCAACGTGAAGTGCAGACTGCTTATTCTGGTCCACTTTGTAACCAGAATCATTTCTTATAAGCATCTTTCCAGTTAGGAAATAATGGAGATATGGAAGCAACGCAGCCATGTGCAACGGAGTTCTGTCGAAATTATCTACTTCTGTGGCAATTTCAGGTTTGTGGTGTAAAAGCTTCTCAATTACATCTGCACAACCAAAAAAGTAGAAATGAAATGCAGCGCAGACAGTTGATAGACTTTATATACATATATATATATACATATACATATATATACATATACATAAATACATATATGTATACATATATATGTATATATGTATATACATACATACATATATATATGTGTGTATACATACATACACACATATATATACATACATATATACACACACACATATATATGTATATATATGTTTTGTATGTATAAATCATGTAAATACATATATGTATGTACATGTATATGCATATATGTATGTGCATGCATATATGTATGTGCATGCATATATGTACATGTCTATACATGTACGTATGTACATGTATATACATTTATGTATTTACATGTATATATGTATGTGTTTTCTAAGGTGGCTAGGGTAGAGGAACCAGAATGTGCATGCCCTAACTTTCGGGTCCAAGTGGCATGCCACATGGACCCAAAGACCAACTTTGAGTTGGCTGCCCCATTTCAAGACCCTTTGACAGAAAAAGTGAAATTAGAACTCTAAATCAAATTTGAAACACTCAAACCCTTTGTACAATAAAAGTGAAAAATGTGAACCCTTATACATTAATTATGCATCCCTTCTCCCTCCTTATCAATGGTGCATAGATGTAGATGTATATGTATATATGTATGCACATGTATGTATGTACATATTCCTAGACCATATTGTTCAAGAGGACATAACTGGTAGTAATAAAAAAACGTATAGGACCAAGGGCCATAACTAGCACAACTGAACTTGAAAGGTCCACTTACTAGTTTATGACAAGACTCTTCTATTACATTCAATCCATTCACATGTAATGTGATGATTGGGCCAAGGTCTCAACAATTGGCACAAATACATTAACTCACATGATGAGGACATGCCATCCTCATAATTCTACACAATGAGGACATGCTATCATTTAAAAACTTTGTACTCGTGATTTATGTTGCACTTAAACATTCATATTGAAAGGTCTATGTATCAGAATTCACAAGTATAAAGGCATTCAAATGGTTGTTTGTTCTCTTTGTAGTCAATTATGGAAGTGCAAGAAAGGAGAGTTGACGTGTAGTTAATACTATTGCAATTGGAATTTGAATGTGGCAATGGGATTATTGGGTGGAGTAGATGGTTGGTAGGGTGTGAAAGTGGTTGATCATCACATAGCCACCCCATACAATGTGGGTAGAAAGTGTGCTAGGTTTCGGGGGTGGGTGATGCAGAGGGATATGAGATGTTCAATCACTTTCTTTGGTTTTTGCTCAATAAGGGTTTCCACTAGGTGTCACCCAATGGACCAATGTATTTAACCTTCTCAAGGTTACTAGAGCTTGCCCTAGATACTTCCCAAGGATCTCTCTACTTAGGACAACTCACAAGCGACAAGGAATCTCCTATCCCTTAGGTTCCAACCCTTCAACCAAAGACACCTAACAACCCCACACCCCAAGCAACAGGATCCTTACTCACAAGGTGGAATTTGACCTGTGTGAATGTTTACACATGTGTTATATGGAATTTTCATAGATATTTACCCCTTAGATGGGTTTTTATTAGCCTTTTGTGTCGTTTGCTCTATTATACCTAGGAAATAGGGCTACAAGCAATTAGCCCTCCAATCGAAATTTTCTTGTTTTGCCTCACAATCTACCTGAACATGACCTTTAATAAATTTGATATTTGGATACCCTTTTGGGCATTATACAAGATTCCAAACTTTTGTATCTAGGTTTCGAGTATGGATGGTCAAACCCTACTGACCCTATTTTGCCTCTTTTAGCCGGTATTGGGGTTTAAGCTCTCAAAAGATTCACCACTCATAAACAAATGAAAGATTGCCACTTTCCAAGGATCTTCACATACCCAAGGGTCCTTCACATTCCTAGTTTTACCATCCACCAATCTGTTGTTCAGGGTTTCTACCTTCTTTTCCTATTGCACATGCTTGCCACATGATTGATGTCAAGCCCAGGGTATCATCTTAGGATAAACAAATGATACCTCTTGTCTTCAAAACCACCAGGAACCTTTAATATACGTGCCAAATCAACAGACTCATAGGTTTCAGATCGATCCCAATGAGGGATGTTGATTTGTGCCACTGTTTGCATCCAAACCCTTGGTTTGAGGGTTTTACAAGACCAGTGGGATGGAAAATTATCTTTCTCTCAAACCCAAATGTTTCAAGACCTCAGATCAACTCCAAATGGTTGGTGAACCTCTACTTCAACTTTCCAAATGCTTAATTCATTCCCACCCTTTGTAAGGAATCAGGCAAGAACAGAGACTCAAGGAAAATGCAGAAAAAACTTAGTAACCGTTTAGCTTGAAGACAAGAATTTCATTCCAAATCATCTCTTTAACCAGTAGGAATTGTTCCTCCAGGATTATGTCTTGCCGAGAAAATCCTCCAACTGCCTCCAACGCATGCAAGCAGCCAACCAACCGTTGGAGTAACCATATTTGAAAATGTTGTAAGAAAAGTTGCTTAAGACAACAATTGCAACTTTGCAACTTTTGACAACTTTTTACAAATTGGTCTTGCCTTCCCACCAAAGGTCAAGAATGAACATACTACACATTGCAGACCCCTAAACATCAAAAATACATATAAAATTCCCATACAAGGCCTTTGACCAAGTTGACATACCTTGGAGCCTCAAAGCTTATTACAATGCCTAAACCTAATCAATAGGCATTCAAACACACACACACACACATTCTATTCCCAACATAATCATGAATAAAAATGAAGTAGACACATGTCCTGGTGCTCCTACACCAGTGGGTCTGGTCACGTTTTGGTTGATGCTCTGAAGTGGCATTTTTTTGACCACTTGGAGGACAAGTCCGAAATGACTTGTCAAAAATCCTAGTTGACATGTACAATATTGATTTTGGGTAGCCAAGTCGGTGATCTACTTGGCCAGCGGGCATGGGGATAATTGTAGAGAACTGATTATTGAATCAATCAATTTGGTGAAAACTGAATGATGTAGTCATCATCTTTCCTCATTCATCTAATTACATGTTCTCAATTGCATTGACATATAAAGGAAATGAAATGCACATAATTTGAGATAAAAGGCATGTAATCGTTTACATATTTTCTCAATCATTCCATTACATGTTTTGAATTGCATCAACATATAAAACAAATGAAATGCACATAATTGGAAAATAAAAGAATGTACTAGTTATCATATTCCTCAATCATCCCATTACTTGTTTTCTATTGCATCGACATATAAAAAAAGATACTAGATGAGCATAATTCAATTTAACAAAAATCATGTCAAATCCATGTCTTCATAGGATATTTTTCTTAATTCTGGTATGTCTTGCTAAATTAGAAAGACAAAAAAACAAACATATATCGCCTTCTAGAGTTCAGTTAAACCAAGGGGGAAACAAACTTCTTCTAACTGTAGGTGCTACCCCTAAACCTGCTCTAGGTTCCATGTTCTCATCACCTCCCCTTGGGTTGCAATAGCCAGGGCTGCTAGTAAATGCTGCAACCCTTGCCATATGACTTGAAGGAATAGAAAAGGTCATAGATGGGGAAGTTGGTTGACAAATTGAAGGTGTTGAAAAATTTGGGATCATTGTGTTTAGAAAATCCTACATTAAGGGATGTCATTCAGGCAATAGACTAGATGTACTGTTTAACATCCTCTTTCTTGCCATAATCATTCTCTTGTCCTCGATGGCCCTTTCCTCTGCCTCATTCTCCTTCATTGGCTTCTCTCAGTTCTATCTTTCCTCCTCTTTCTTCCCTATCTCTTTTATCCTTTCTATGTCCCATGTGGAGTTTTCAATGTACCATGAATTATTTGAGCTTCAAAATGAATGCATCTTTGAAGAATCTTTTATTGTTTGACAATCCAATCTATGTCCTACTGTGCCCTCCTCAACCAACCAAAAGAATTTGTGCATTGCTAAATTAAGTGTCCCTCCTTGTGACATTGCTGAAGTACACCAATCAACAATAGAATGTGCATGACAGAATAGCACCTAAAATACTCAATTTATTCTTAAGTAGATCTCTCTTCATACATGCACCTGCTCCATCATGCTCCCCTTTCCCATGTATAGCTTCAAAAAAACACTAAATATGAGGTACACCTCTCTTTGCATGCATTCTAATCAACCAATAAAACATGTGAGCATTCTTCAATTGACTCATGTAGTTATCTGCCCAGTTGAGATGTCGACCCCTTGCAATATCTTTTTTCTGCAAGAACTCAACAAAATCTCAAAACAATGTTGCACATACCCAGAGGAGTGAGATCTATCATCACTCATATAAAAATGATACTCCTTGATTATCATCATGTCCTCTACTATACTATCAGGGACATGTCTATATGTCATGTGGATAAAAATAGCATTTTGAATGGAATTGTCATACTGAGCTTGTACCTCATTTTGTGGTTGCAATGTGTAGTTTTTTGTAAAATCGACCATTGATATAATAGTACCAATTGGGAAATAGTTCTTACACATCCTAAATTGTTGATCCAATCACTGAGACCTATGGCTATGCCTTGCATGCTCTATAAATTATTTTCCATAAAATCTAAAATAAAACCAACAACTGGAGAGGAGGGAATTTGTTACCTCTAAGACGATGAATCTTAGAGAACAAATTATCCATCACTACCTCACTTAAATTGGTGCTAAAGGTGAGACAGGGGATAAAAACATATCAATAAAATAACCACTAAATTAAGATATGAAAATTGTAGAATATTGAAGTATATAAGAGGATAATAAAATTCTAGTGGTTATTGAAATACAAAGACAAAATTAGATTATATCAGAGGACCTACCTGGTCTCGGGTCCTGGATGCCAGTGCGTCGCGGGGATGTCTACATGCCACATTGTCATATGTATGGATAGAGACCTGAAAATGGACCTGAAGGTTCCAAAACTTGTTCTTAGTCACATATAACCTGTTTGCCACCTGCACACACAAAGATGGGAGGAAAATGTTGGGGTTGTAGGGTTTTGCCTCAGTCAAACCCTCATTTTGGTGTTTCCACTGCCATGGACAACTAGATAGATAGATTTGATAAAAAAAATGATTTTAATAGAAACTAACCCCAGTTGATTGAGGAAAACCACTACTACATATGATTTAATGATAAATGATAGATGATAAATGCAATAGAAACAAGCCATGCTTAATAAAGAAAAACCCCTATTGCAAGATATATGAAAATGATAGATTAAATGCAACTAAACAATAGATACATTGAAAGATGCAATAATTCAAATCATGCAATGTTAAATATAAGAGAGAAGAAAGAAGACAAAGCATTTCGACCAAACTCCTCTCTTGAGATAGGACCATGATGAAGCTCAAGATAGTGTTGTTGTTGCAAAATAGTAGCTAAGTGATCACAATGAGAGCCAAGAACATGAAAGAGTGTTTTCTTGAGAGATTTATTTTTAAGAGTGTCCAGATATTGCAATGAATAAGATGATTTTTAAATGCAATGAACAGGTGGGAATAGCCATTACCAATGCATTCAAGTTTTAGCGTCCTAAAATTGCGACACTTGCAATTTTGACTGCATTTCAGTCTTCACGATGGCGACGCAACACGGAACCTGAATGGAGACCCCGAAACTTGTTCACGACACCAAAAACTGCATTTTCTTGCACCCTGGCCTGAACCTCCTTTGCACCCTGCTGTCCCGGGAGGTGGGACCAGAGCGCCCAACGCCCTGGTCCTTCAGGACCAGGGCGCCCAGCGCCCTGGTGCCCCAGGACCATGGCGCCCAGCGCCCTGGTCCCTGGCCCTATTTTGGGCCCGGTCTCCTTGGGACTTTGGGTCTTTTTGTTTGCAAATTGGAAAATATTGTTTCCTGGTCGGCCTAAGGTCGGGAAAATCAGTCTATCAACCCTAATTGGCAAGTATATAAACTACATTTTCCTCTCCCATTTGGGTAGATGGAGAAGATGAACATACGTGGAAACGACATTCAAGCATTCAAGCATTCAAACATTCCTTCAAGCAATTGATCACTCCAAGTCTATATTCAAGGCTAAGTGTTGCATTTAAGACAAGGATTCAACCATTGAAGAGGAGATCACATACTACAACATACAACAATACAACAAACAACAACATCTATACCTTCGCACATAAGGATACAAACATCCTTACAACAAGGTATTAGTACTTGTTTTACATTACAAACATTTACATTTACAGCATTTCTCATTTCTTGGTTAATTCCAAAACCGGGGTTTGACCAAAAGGCAAACCCCTAATCCCTAACCCCCCAATCGTCTTCACTTTTCTGTGTGTAGGTTGCAGGTACGCAGCTGAAATTGAAGATCTGGAATCCTTGTGCAGAGACGAACAGATCCCCCTTCGTTTCGTGGATTTTTCGGAGGACCGTGTGCACGCCGGGCTCCATCGTCCCGTCAACTTTTGCTCAAATTTATAGGACAGCGCCGTATCGACATTTTACAGCTAATTCCAGGTCCGCAGCTTCATCCTATATCCCTATATCAGTTTATAAGTGAATCTTTCTCACTTTTCATGCATTCCTAGCTTAATTCTTCTATCAACATTCTTTACAAAAGAGGGTAGCCTTGCTGTCTTAACCCTTGAAACACATCTAGAATCCAATCTTGCATTGTGTGGGATTGGATCTTGTGGGTTTCAACCCCTCTTTTGAATGTAAAGTCTTCCCTAAGTGAAAACCATCAACCCTAGTGACCTCCCTTCTCTCTCCTTGGAGTCGGAAGAGGGGAGAGCAACTACGGTTCGATCGATTTTCTGCTTTACATTTTGGTGAACCCGACGTGAACATCCTTTTTGATTATTCATGGTTAGATCTAAAAATTGGATTCCTTGATTACATTTCCATGTTTGATCTTTTGCAAATTTTAGAGGTTAATTGCATAAAAACCCTGAATTTTCTTTTTAGTAATTGAGCTTGCGAAATGTTTAATTATTAATGCTTGTTTTAGATCTACCCTTCTATTACAAATTATCAATTCATGTTTGTGCTTTAATTTTGAAAATTAAGTGGTTAAGTGTCAAAACCCTAATTTTTGAAACCCTCTTGATTCAACCTTTGTCCGACAATTTCACTGATCAAAACATCTCCAAATCAACTGTAACTTTGGATTCTGCAATAAAATCACAATATCTTTCATCCCTGAAAATTTGGAAAAAAGTTGCGAGGACCGTGTGCACTCCGAGCGCCATCGTCCCCGACATTTTTTCTGAAATTTTGGGAGCAAGATCTTACTATATTTTCCTGCTAAAATCCAGAATTTTGGCTGATTTTATCAATTATAACACTTTCAAAATTAAAGTCAAAGTTGGTCTTGTGATTGCTTGGTTTAAGGCTTCTAATCATTCAAAAATCGTTGAAACTAAAATTTTATGTCGAAATTGTGTTGTTACTGTCATAAATCTGAAAAGTGTGTTTGCATTCATTCGAAATTTCAGTGCTTTATTCAAATTCTTGCAATTTGTGACTTTTGAAATTAAGTGCTTAATTACAACAACTTTGATTTCCGCTTTCAAAATTGAATTTTGCGTGAAATTGAGTCAATTTTTAAATTTCAAAACTTGCATTGCTTTTGACATTCCCTCTAAAATCATAAAATTCAAAATTTCAGTTTCCCTCTCTTTTTCAAAATTCAAATTTTGCATTTTTCAACAATCTGGGTAGGGTTCAATTTTGAGATTGCAACTTTAATTTGGCCTATCTACAGATCGTAAAATCACTCAATTTTTTCAGATTAACTCTAAAATCATCATAACTTTCATCCCTGCAAATTTCGAAAAAAGTTGCAAGGACCGTGTGCACTCCGAGCACCACGGTCCCGGACATTTTTTCTGAAATTTCGGGAGACTGTCGTGATTGCATTTAACAGCTTAAATCTAGAAGATTGGTTGATTTTACTGAAAATTGCTACCTCTAAAATTCAAAATCTTCTCTCTCTTTCTAGTGCATGAGTTTTACAACAATAAGCCCTACTTACACTATTCCCGTTAGATGAAGCCGTAGAATTAAGTCTTTCCGAGGTTTAATTACTGAGGAGATGGAACCTAATTTGAATAGCCTTTTTAACGAGGACATGGGTAATTCCTCTAATCCTCGTAATGATGAAGAAGCTCTCCATGAGGTTTCTATAGAACAACTTGCGAAATTGGATAACCAATTTGACGATTTTCGACAATGGATGTCTCAAGAATACCCCGATAGTCAAGCTCTTCCTTTAATTGAGGGTCTAAAACATATGCTTCAAAGTGATAAGAATGGAATTGATATTTTGCGTGGTATTGCACACATTGTGGATTCGAATGTGATGCCTATAAAGAGTTGTGCCAAATCTTTAGGTTATACACAATCTCCCACTCAAGTCAATCATTCTATTCCTTTGACAACTCCTATTGCTAGCATACCTACCTTTACATCAAACATAATGGCTACTTTTATACAAGACATTCCTCCTATGATTACCAGTCATGGGGGCAATCCTTCTTCTTCAGTTAATCCTCTTCCTTCATTTAATCCAACTTCTTCATTCATTCCTTCAATGAGTGTTCCTATTACATCTCCACAAATGAACATGACGTAAGGGGGCAATTCATTCAACCATTCCATTCCTCCTTGTAGTGTTCCTCCTATCCAATCATCTCCTATGACTAACTATCATAGTGTCCCGCCACCTTACTCTTTACCTTCTTTCAATAACATAACACCTCCATCTCAATCTAACACATCTAATATGAACTCTTCGACTGAAGCGACCATTAACAATCTTGCACAAACTGTCTCTTCTTTACAGCAACAAATTGCCTCTATGAATCAATCTAAGTTTAGTGTGCCCACATTTGATGTTGCGAGCCCACTTTCTCTTGACATTGTTCGAGCTATTCCCCCTAAACATGTTGAAATCCCGCATTTGGAGCTTTATAATGGTAAAGGAGATCCTCTAACACATGTTAAGACTTTTCAAACCATATGTACTGATTTTTCTTATGACCAAAGGTTGCTTGCAAAACTATTTACTAGAACATTAAGAGACAAGGCCCTACAATGGTATTGCTCGTTGCCTTCTTATTCTATTACTTCTTTTGAACAACTTGCAAATGCTTTCATTCAACAATTTCAAAACAATATAAGTCCTAAAGTTACTTTGATTGATTTAATGCATTGTAAACAAGGTGTTAAAGAAAAAGTGACTGATTTCATTGGTAGATATAAGCATTTGTATGCTCAAATTTCTATTCCAGTGCCTGACGATGATATTCAAAGAATCTTTATTTCTAATTTACAAAAAGATATTCGAGACAAACTTCTGTTTTCTGAGTTTACTTCTTTCCAACAGTTGTGTGCAACTCTTCACAATTATCAACTGACTGTGAGTCAAATGGAACAATCACATCCTATGGCTCCGAGTGATAAGGATGATAGCAGTAAACAACCATTTGGAAAGTTTAAACCGAACAGAGATTCCATCAAATTCAATGAAAACATCATCAACAACAATGTGAATGCAGCATCAGGTGTGCCTCCTATTTCTAAGTTTTTCAAGAAAGAAAGAAAGTATACTCCTTTGAATGAATCATTACATAGTATTATGAATAAGTTATTGGAACAAAATGTGCTTACTCTTCCTCCTATAAGGCAAATTGATCCTGCAAATATTACTTCACCTTATTTTGATAACAAAGCTTTTTGTAAATTTCATCGTCAGCCTGGGCATGATACTGAAAAATGTTTTTCTTTAAAGGGTAAAATTCAAGATTTGATTGATAATAATACTATCTCTGTTTCTGGAGTGAATGATAAAGGCAATACATCTGTAGCTCCTCCTAACCAAAATCTTTAGATTTTTACTGATCCATTACCTTCCCATACCTCTAATGCGATTGAGACTAATGATTCCTCTTTATCATCTGATGGTCTTGTGTCTATGACTCCGAATGTGATTAACTTTGTAGAGCAGCAAGAAAACCCTAAAGAACCTTCCATCACATTTGATTCTAGTGAAACTATCAGGGCACCTGATGGTCCTTTATACATAGTTGCAAAAGTCAAGAATACACCTTGCCGTGGAGTGCTTATTGATCCTTCGTGCATGGTTAATGTTATTACTGAAGAATTTCTTTTTACTTTGCAATTGAATCAAGTAATCTATGACAAAACAGATGTGGTTGTGAAATTATTTGATGCATTTTCTTCTCCTACAATTGGTTCTATTACATTACCTATTGAGGTCCATAACAAATCCCTTGATGTGAACTTTGCTATTATTCCATCTTCTGAACAATTTCGTGTGAAGCTAGGCTATCCTTGGCTATCTTCCATGAAAGCTATTGCTTCTCCTATTCATAAATGTTTGAAATTTCCCCATAATGGTGAAGTTGTTACTGTCAATCATAGTCTCTTTAAACCAGCTGAAAGAACCTCTAGTGTTCCTATTGATTATTTTTGGCCTAAACAATTCCAATCCCTTCCTCCGCGAAGTGATCATCTTTTCAAATCTTATCAAAAGTGGAAAACAGATATGATCTTATCTCTAAGTGAACCTAGAACACCTAAACTTGACATTCCTATCGTTCTTGAGAAGGAAGTTCTTCCTTTGAAAGATAAAACTAATGTCTTTCCTCAAGAAGATTCCCAACCCATTCCCATGGATGTGACTATGTCTATGCCTAATAAACCTTCTAAAAGTAGACCTATACCTCCTCGTCATGATGGACTTGGTCTTCTTCTTAAACCAAAAATTCCTCCTTTATATGGAGCAGTTCCTCCTCCATCCTTTTATAGAGAGAAGAGACCTTCTTCTTCTCCTATTATCCAGCCTAAGAGACCACAACCTAAACACCCAAGTGATAAGGATGAGAACATTCCTCCTCCTCAATCTTCTCCACTTCCTACTAAGACTAGACAAAATCGTTCTGCATGTGAATGCAGACGAAAGCATCGTCTTAGAGCTCAGGCAGCTGCTTCTCAAACTTTGCAATCTCCAAAAACACCTTCAACAAGCATTATTCCATTTTCTCCTCAACCAGAAATTGAGCCAAAATCTCCTAAACATAAGATGCATGATGGTCTTGATCCTGTGCGAGTTAAAGATCCTATTTTTATAAATCTTGATGATGATATAGATGAAAATGTTATTCATGAACATGTTACTCCTCTTGCTTCTGATAGTGAATATGAACTTGTTGATATTGATAACCATTTATCTAACGAATTTTCTAAAGCACTTATCCTAGCTCCTAGACAAGAACAATGTGGCTTGGAACATGAACATAGCCCTTGTTTGGATCTTGTGATAGCTCCATCTGCTGTGTTGGATGTTCCTCCTCTAGCGTGTTCCCTACCTTCTCGAAACATTGATCAACAAGATCGGGGGGTAGATGATGTGCTAGACTAGATACATTAGCATAGTAGATTCTCTCCTCCTCTCTTTTGTTACTTCTTCTATATGTTATTCTCATTCTTCTATTTGTTGTCCTTAGTGTTGTCTACTTGAGGACGATGCAAAGCATTGAGATCTCTTTTGGTCTCTCTCATGTTGACTCAAAAGACACATGTGTTCCCTTCTTCTAGGTGACCTTCCTTGATTAGGGAATGAAGAACAATTATGCATACATACATATGATATATACATGACTTATCATACAACATACTAACCCCGAGGAAAGCGAAGTCACCTCGTGCTTTGTGTTTTGTGTCTATTATCCTTGGGTTTATCTCACACTTGGGGGTTAAATCTTTGTGATAACGTGCTCCTTTCCTTTCTCATTTCTTATGTGTATCACTACGTTAAAACAATCACCCCCGTTGAGGCATGCGCGATCGCTTTAACGTAGGGGGGCATACACCCTGTCTATCCTTTCAAGATACTTGAAAATTTCTTGGTGAACTTAGCTTTGCCTTGAAAATTTTTGGTATTTCTCTTGCATGACTCATAGTGAGGGAACCTTACTACTGACAGTCATGGTTCTCCCTCGTGATCTTCCCTTTTACTTTGTCAATCGAAGTCGTAAGATCCCTAGTCCACTGGGGGCTTGGTGTGTCTTGCCTCCTTGACGTGGTGAAAGTCTTTCAATGTTGTTTCCTTATACTTTACCGGAAGTATGAGAATACATACTCCCGCTAAAGTGGGGGCTAAATGTAGCATCCTAAAATTGTGACACTTGCAATTTTGACTGCATTTCGATCTTCACGATGGCGACGCAACATGGAACCTGAATGGAAACCCCGAAACTTGTTCACGACACCAAAAACTGCATTTTCTTGCACCCTGGCCTGAACCTCCTTTGCACCCTGCTGTCTCGGGAGGTGGGACCAGAGCGCCCAGCACCCTGGTCCCTGGCCCTATTTTGGGCCCAGTCTCCTTGGGACTTCGGGTCTTTTTGTTTGCAAATTGGAAAATATTATTTCCTGGTCGGCCTAAGGTTGGGAAAATCAGTCTATCAACCCTAATTGGCAAGTATATAAACTACATTTTCCTCTCCCATTTGGGTAGATGGAGAAGATGAACATATGTGGAAATGACATTCAAGCATTCAAGCATTCAAACATTCCTTCAAGCAATTGATCACTCCAAGTCTCCATTCAAGGCTAAGTGTTGCATTCAAGACAAGGATTCAACCATTGAAGAGGAGATCACATACTACAACATACAACAATACAACAAACAACAACATCTATACCTTCGCACATAAGGATACAAACATCCTTACAACAAGGTATTAGTACTTGTTTTACATTACAAACATTTACATTTACAGCATTTCTCATTTCTTGGTTAATTCCAAAATCGAGGTTTGACCAAAAGGCAAACCCCTAATCCCTAACCCCCCAATCGTCTTCGCTTTTCTATGTGTAGGTTGCAGGTACGCGGCTGAAATTGAAGATCTGGAATCCTTGTGCAGAGACGAACAGATCCCCCTTCGTTTCGTGGATTTTTCGGAGGACCGTGTGCACGCCGGGCGCCATCGTCCCATCAACTTTTGCTCAAATTTACAGGACAGCGCCTTATCGACATTTTACAGCTAATTCCAGGTCCGCAACTTCATCCTATATCCCTATATCAGTTTATAAGTGAATCTTTCTCACTTTTCATGCATTCCTAGCTTAATTCTTCTATAAACATTCTTTACAAAAGAGGGTGGCCTTGCTGTCTTAACCCTTGAAACACATCTAGAATCCAATCTTGCATTGTGTGGGATTGGATCTTGTGGGTTTCAACCCCTCTTTTGAATGTAAAGTCTTCCCTAAGTGAAAACCATCAACCCTAGTGACCTCCCTTCTCTCTCCTTGGAGTCGGAAGAGGGGAGAGCAACTAGGGTTCGATCAATTTTCCGCTTTACACAAGTTAAGGGGCATGCATTTGAAAATATTTGATGTGGGATATATGATTCTAGGTTCAATAATCTGATGAGATGTTAGCGCAATGTGTAGACGTCTACATGACATGCTACCATCCACACCAAGATGATCCCAAATGAGGTCTAAGGGAAATTGGGGACACTTTGAATTTTGAACTCATGATGTCAAAGTAATAAAATATTGATCATGAACTTTGTCATAAATGCATTGGGCACAATGTGTAAGTGTCATAAATGCACTGGGCATAATTTAGGACACTACAACAACACTGCATTCTTTTATAACCATCTCGCATCTAGAACCTTCACCTCCACTCTTCAAAGTATATTTGAACATCAAATATATTTTTTTCTCGACAATATTCTTTCCAAATTCATGTTTGACGCCCTCTTGAAAACACAAGATGAACTTTGACAAGCCACCACATTGTGAGCACTTCTCATTTAAACTTTCATTTCTATAGAAAAAGTATCCATCATCTCTAGGATATAAAAATAGATCTAGCAAGTCCATCGATGCTCTTGGAAGTTGCATTGCACCACACTCCTATAACAATTTGGTAGTATGCAAAGTAGAATGAATATAGCATAATATTTCATGGTACATTGAAAAATTCACATGGTATTTGCAACAACAAGTATTACGAATCTTAAGAGGTACATAATAAAATGGCTTCAAAGATTCAAAATCCCTTTGTGAGATTTTCAAAGTTGGATGTGTTTCACAGAAAAAATTGAATAATATTGTTTGGCTTGATTCCAAGAAATGTTTAGGATGTGGTGTGTGGTTTGGATTGCCAATTCTTAACTTTAAAACATCCTTTACATTAGGTGATAATCTAGAGTTAAAGTGCTGAAATTGTTGAATTTCCTCCTTTACATTATCGGTTAGTTTCTTATTGAAACATGTGGAAGCCTCCCTCTAAAAGCCCATGTATCATTGGAAGAGGACCGTCGAGTCTTTCTCTTCTTGCAAGTCCTCTATCCAAATTTTTATGATTTATGTTGAAATAAACACAAGTTTGTCTTATAAAGCGAGCCTTTCTCAAATGATGGCTTACTAAGGAGGTTTTAATCACTCTTTCAGCAACTCTCTTATCTTTTTCTTTTTTATTCTTTCCAATGGAATTGAGAGCATTAAAAAGATTTTTAACAATAATATAATTTTTCTTCATCTTCTTATTCACATGAATCTTCAATTTGGATAGCTTGGTGAATGTCTTATTGCTAAAATATTGGTTGAAAAGTTGTGTAGCCCACAATCGAACAATTTGTGTTGACCTCTTGCCTTCAAGATTGTCTATAATGTTCTCATCAATTTCAAGTAACCTTTTAGGGGTTCTTGAAGGTCTTGAGTTTGGAATTTGTCTTTCTTCCATGGGAGGGTCTTCATTTATCATTTAATTTGGTGATACATAACATTCACTTGGTTCAACATTTTCACCTTCAATGTCAATTCCAACATTTTCACTTTCAATCCCCACATTTTCATTTCCAAATTCCACATCATGTTGAACATTTTGAATATCAATTTCAACATTTTCATTCCCAATTTGAATATCACGTTCAAAATTTTCAATATCAATATCTACATTCTCATTTTCATTGTTAATATCATGCGCAATATTTGCATATTCAATTTCCTCTTCACTTGAAATAACACTTACGGGTGGATCAGAGGCCTCACCTTCACCAATAAATGACAAACCTTGTCTTCTATTCCTATGACTTCACTATCTCCTTGTCTATATGCTTCAATTTGGTCTTTTGAAAGTTTTCTTTTATGTTTACTCTTCCTATCTATCTCTCTGTATCTTGTTAGCTCAATTTTATGCTTCATTTTTTCTTTTATGTTAGCTCAATTTTGACTAATATCCTCATCCTCAAGATAAACAGTATTAGCTCCTCCCTATATTTATTCAATCCAATTTTGATATTAGTTCAACCAATCATTGTTTAGAATTAAAATTTTTGAACAATATTTCTATAGTTTATAATTAATTTATAATTTAATAATTTAAAAAATATCATTTTTCTTTCTCGCTATTGGTTCATGTTGGGAATAGTCAGTACAAAAATCATGTTATTGTTTATTTATTCTATAAATTTTGTGAGCTCAATTAATGACTTGAATTCCATATATAATATTATATACATCATAATAAAAGCACATGTTGACTTTAACATTATGTTGTCTCAATGAATGACATTTGTGATGTCATTAATATCTAATCAATTAATTATAAAATTAAAAAATATATATTAGACACTATAATCTAAAAAATACTTACCTACTTTATGTATTGTCTATTTAACAATTAATAATATTTAATTTTTTTATTTTTCTTAAAATACTCTATTCAATTTTATTATTCTGTATCTATTATTTGTATAACATACAATACATTATTATTGTACAAAAATAAACACACACACACACACACACATAAACTTCAAATAATAATAATTTTTTATTAATTATATTAATTTATTTTATTTATTATTTTTGCATCAATGATGAGGTGTAGGATGGTACAAATAATTTTGACGATCCATGTTCTATAATTGCTTTAAACACAATTCTGATCCTATCCAAATACACTTGTAGGAAAAAAATATTCAAGTAGATCGAATCGATTAAAAATAAGATGGACATAAATTCTATGCTTAGGTTCCTTATCGCTACAAACATTTTTTCTTCCTACACATCACAAAGAAAAGAGAGCTAGAAACAAAGAGCAATAACGAGATGACTAATGATGTACATGAATGCTTTATGTTTCCACTAATCTAATTTCAATCATCAACTAATCTACCTAACAATAACTACTATATCTAACACCTATAGGTAGTAACTTGACACAATGTGTCTCTTGTTATATAATGTGACTTGAATGTTGTCACTGAAGAAAAATGATACATGGGGATTTGGTGCCCTTGTTTGAAGGACAAAAACATGTTGGTTGTAAACGGGTGTTCAAAAGAAAATATGGTCTAGATGGCAATATTGAGAAGCATAAGGCACAGTTGGTTGGCAAGGGTTATTCCTAGGTGGGTGGAATTGATTATGGTGAGATTTTCTCTCCTATTGCAAATATGACATCTATTCATTTCTTGTTATCACTTGAAACATCATAAGATTTAAAAATGAAACAGATGAATGTGAAGACAACATTTCTTCATGGTGATTTGGATGAAGAAACTTATATGCAACAACCAGAGCATTTCATTGGAAAAGGTAAAGAAAATTTGGTTTGCAAGTTGAGGAAGTTTTTATATGCTTTGAAGCAATCTCCTAGATTGTGGTACTAGAAATTTGATACTTGTGTTATCTTTGAGATTTATGACATCTAAATCTGACCATTGTTTGTATTTCAAATTTGATAATGGTCACATTCTTATCATAGTTCGTTATGTGGAAATTATATGCTGTTTATTGGGAATGGTATAAGTATGATTTCAAATTTGAAGTCTCAATTATCAGAATAGTTTGAGATGAAGGATCTAGGTGCAACAAGGTATATTCTTGGGATTGAGATCAAAAGAGATAAAGATCTAACATAAATATTTGGTTAAGCCAAAGTAAGTATGGAAACTTAGTGTTGGAGAGATTTAACATAACAACTTGCAGACAATTAATTTTTCTAGTATTATATGGGATGATGCTTTACATGAAGAATTTTACAAAATATTATACCGAGATGGAGGACATGACTAGAGTACCATATGCAAGTTCTATTGGTAGTCTTATGTATGTTATGGTCTATACAAGCCCTGACATTACCCAAGTAGTGGGAATCCTTAGTTTGTACATTGCTAATCTTGGAGGTTGGGATGCAGTAAAGAGAGTGTTCAAATATTTGCAAGGTACTTTTGAGTATTCCCTATGTTTTCATTGTTATCCTTTTGGACCTTAGTATTTAGTCAATATTCATGGATATGTGGATTTAGATTGGGCATGTGACATTGATAGTAGAAGATCCACTAGTGGATATATTTTCATGTTGTGTGGTGGTGCTATTAGCTGGATGAGTAAGTGGTAGGTTGTAGTCACTTTGTCCATTACAAAATCATAGCGCATGGAAGCTACTCATGCTTGTAAGGAAGCCATTTGGATTAAGAGATTGTGTTCTGATATTCATTTTGATGCAGAACGGATTATTATCTATTGTGACAATCAAAGTATCATTTGCTTAGTAAAAAATCCTACTTTTCATGCTAGAACAAAGCACATTGATGTTCAATTTCATCTTTTTCATGTTATGGTTGAAGATGGAAAGTTGAAGTTGGAGAAATTTGACACTCTCATGATTGTTGTGGATGCACTAACAAAGCCAGTGAGCATAGAGAAGTTTTTGAGTCCTCACATTAATAATTAATTTTATTAATTATTTGGTGCATATTGATTTATCCTACTTTTAGGAGGTTGGAATCAAAAGTTTTATTGTTGATTAAAAAAAATGATTTGACAACTTTCTATGAATACTTGGGAGTCAAGTCTTGTGTTTTCCTTTTTAGAACTAGAAAAAAGAATAAAGAAAATTTTCTTTTTTATTTATCTTTTCTTGGAGGCTATGTTAAGGAAGGATTTTCTTTCCTTGAAGAATTGAGAAAGAAGTCGTCAAAAGCAAAAACATAAAAGAAAACTTTCAAAAGACCAAATTGAAGCATATAGACAAAGAGATAGAGAAAGTCATAGGAAGAGAAGACAACTTTCAAAAGACCAAATTGAAGCATATTTTTACTTCAATTTATGCTTATCATACACACTCCACTCTAGATTGGAAGAGAAAACATAAAAGGGGATAAAATTGAGAGATAAATTTAGGTCAATTTATGCTTGTCATACATGAGAAATTTTCAAAACAACCATTCTGCCCACTAAAAAAAACAAAAAAAAATTACAAAAAAAAATCCTGAACAATCTTTGAGTATGTCACATATATTTTACCAAATTTTTTTAGAAAAATGTTTTGATTTAGATCAAATTATGTTTGTTGTACATGAGCATGGTTCTAAAAAAGTGACTTAACCATCTAAGAATTTTCCTATCTTTTTATCAATATCATAGGGGCTCCACTTAGTCAACCCTAGTTATATCATGTGTATTCATGGCATACTAAAGAATCCCCCTATTTTAAAAAAATATTTCCCTAAACGGGCACACATTTCTAAAAAATGGGTGCATGATTTTTAGAAATGACACACGTTTCTAAAAATGGGTATCCATTTCTAAAAATGGGCACCCATTTCTAAAAATGGGCACCCATTTCTAAAAACGTGTACCCATTTCTAAAAATGGGCACACGTTTCTTAAAGTACTATAAATTTCAAAACGGGTGCCCGTTTTTTGAATTTTAAATAACAGGTGCCTGTTTCATAAAAGATGGAGCGGGAAACACTCCTATGACTTGGTTTTGGTTTTGGGTTAGGCTTGGTGGGACCAAGCCTATGCTTGGACCTCCAAAAAAATGGCTAAGGCATTGGAATACTAGATTTCTGCATTGCCATAATTTTTTGAAGGTCTTCCTGATCGTATTTTTTGATGAAAAAAAAACCCATTAGAGTTCTCACTGTCCTAATTTCAAAAATATAAATTTCATAGTGTTATGATTAGTTTTACTATTTTTGCATTATTTATTAATCAAAAGTGGTACCTAAATGTAAAATAGTGAGGTTTAGTAGAACTTTAATAACTTTTTTTTTTTAGGTTTTTTTGAAAATAAATTATATGACATCAATGTACATACAATTCTTTTGAAGATTAAAAAAGAAAAAATTAAAAAAATGAAATTTTCATCAAATTATGGTGGTCGTACACCAGATGTTTTGAAAATGTACTTTACACTCAATTAAAAAAAATATATTCAATAAAAAAATAAGAAAAAATATTCTCATCAATATTTGGTGTATTAGGTATCTTTTCCCAGAAGGATTTGTAAAAATTCTTTTATTGATGTCAAAATATGGTGGTCGTACACATGTGTGGTATGGTCTTGGAATAGACATTTTGAAAAAATGGTTTTTAAATATGCCTACAAAAAAGAAATTTCTACCATGTGGGTATTGAAATAAATTACATATTTGAAAATTAGACTCTGAACACTACATTTTCTATTACTAAAGTTTTTTCAGAGTCAAACTCTAAGTACCTCAAATTTTGGCATCAATAGACAAAAAAATTAAAAAATAGGAAAAACACTTCCACTTTTTGCCCAAAAGTGGGACTCAACTTCTTGCACCCAACCTTAAATTTTTTAAATTTATTTTGTAGTATAGATGCACATTTGTTAACATTATAATTTACAAAAATTATTTTTGTTGCAAACGATTGGCTAATATCATTTTGCCTCTTATAGGCGGGTTTCTCAAAACAACCCATAATCTCAGGTTTTTCTGAATCACCAAGCATTTTAAAAAAGAACTTATAAACTGCACAATCTTGTGAATCTAAAATAAGTGGTTAAATTTTAACTTCATTATTTGTTTCAATAGGTAGTTCTTTTAAGTTAACCTATGAGCAAGATTAAAAAATATATATATATTTAAATATATGTATTATATTTAAAATGTTCTTTAATTTATAATCAAAATAAACTAAATTTCAATAATATTTTTTTGGCAAAAAAGATAAATATTCATATTAATTTAATCTTTATTTAATTTAAACATAATAATTTATTAAATTTAATATGAAAGTAAACAAATAGAAGAAGGATAAATATTGTGGACTTTTCTAACAATTTTTTTTTTTTTAAATTAATATTTTAAAACAAATTTAATAATATTAATATTTTTTTATCTATAGCTTTTCATTATTTAATTACATAAAAATAAATAATTATTTTTTAATTTGTATTTATTATTTAATTTAAACATAATAATTTATCAAATTTAATATGATATTAAACAATCTTTCTAAACAGCCCACAACATTGACTCATTAAAACATTTAATTTCTCCTTCATCCCAACCTATCTATACTTTTGATTAGTATCTTCATACTAGTATTATCTTTGTAAACACTTTTCCCTTCAAATATCTCAAGTGTTATAACTATTATAACCTCTTATATTTATATGTCTACTATCTATGATAATAAAATCCAAAATAGATTAGTAGCAATATACATTTTTAAAATTCCCTCAATTATCTTGTCCTAATGTCTAACTTCCTTCCCTATTCATATTTTGTTTATCCTTTTCTCGTCCACTTTCCATTTACATTATAATTAGTTTGTCTTATTTTTTCAATGATAAGTAAGTAGTTATTTTTCATACCCATGTTATATTGATCACATGAATGTTCTCAATCTTTTCATTATATCTAACTTTCAATTTTCTAAGGATTAACCTGGTACATTGTAGAAACCAAGGGTTAGATGTAACATAATCTTTAACTTCCTCTTTTATCTTGACCAAGCTCATAAGAGTATTTTTACTGTAGACCTAAATAACAGATAAAATAGGGTATTTTGTGCTCGCATTCAAGGCTTTTCACCCATTGAACCAATGATCCTATAATCAAGGTTCCCTTACTTCACAATTTGTCTAAGAGGACGAGGATCAAATGCTTTAGTTTGATTGTCCCTCCTACCATTACTTGGTATCATATCTCTGTAGCAGACTTATGATTAGTTTCAGTTAGATTCATGTAGGAATTAAATTATTAATATTCAAATATGACGTTTACAATATATATACAAATATAAATCATTTTGTTGTTGCATTTGCTGAAATGTTAATTAGTGTATAGATGAAGACTTTATGATCTATACACTATAGTGTACAACCTCCACATAGCACAATTCAAATATAGTTGTTAATGTGATATTCACCAAATATTTTATAATTATAGCCACATTAATGTTGCACTAAGAGAAGCCCTCATGTCACACAATAATCATCTAAAGTGGCCCAAACTTTGCATGTACTATGATATCTAGTTTATAATAGACATAAAAAAAAAAATGCATCTAATAGTAAAACTATTGGATGCTTGCACCATATAAACACTATAGGACTTCTACGATTTGTAAAATAATCACTAATATATACCTACTCCCTAACAAAATGGCATTGAACAACCAAATATTTGATCCTCACATAGCAAGAAGGTTATCTACCAAAAAATTGTAATTTATCATAGTCCAACACTATATTAGTTATATAATTACTATTTCAACTACAAATCAAGAGGCAAGTACTCGCCACTATGTGACACTTGTTACATATTGTAAAAGGCTTACTAAATCAAATAACACATATAATAATACCATCTTCATCCCAAAATAACTATTGAAAAACAGTTAAACTAAATCTTAATTTACGAAGCTTCTACTAGATAATTTGTTTTTGAAGATACCTACTTTTTAATCCTCCATTATACAATACAAGAAATACATTTTATCTACGCATTTTGACTTATTACATATCTAAAGAGTATACGCCAAAAACGTAATTCCAAAGAGCTTATTTGTCTATTATTCCTTGGAGCTTCTGCCAAAGATCTGACTCCATTGTACCGTACTTCTTCCAAAGATTTGATCCCATAGAGCTTCTTCAGAACCCGACTCAATGAAAGGCGAACAATAGGATAGAAGAATACCACCGAAACTACCCAAATAAGGGGAAATAACATATTATAGGCAAGACCGAAACCTTCGAGTAAGATAAATACATAGTGGCCTCGTGGAATGAACAAGTATGCTTTTCCAAATAGTGACATTGCCCTTATGCATATTGGAAGAAGGCACACCATAACCCACACAGACACAGCCAACCACAAACACTTTGATGCCACAACCAGATGTATTGCTGCGCCAAATGTTATTGATAATGATAACACTGCTATATATAACGCTTCCAAACTGAACTGAGTTATGATCCAATCTTCTACATGGCTACGAAAACCAGCAAAATTAAGGAGGATAGCAGAAGCAATGGAAAAACAGAAAGCCAGCGTGTCAAATATCACAAAAAGCTTGAAGAGATTGATGTTAATCAATATAGGCGCTGGTGGGCCCCGTGCTTGGTTGCCTGTACCTCCCGGTAGAGTGAAAGCAGCTGCGAAAGCAACCGTTGCAATTAGGACTGCACTTACAGATATGAGATTCGAGTTCCACCTCAGGGTTCCTTCAAATGTTGATATTTTTACTAAACAATAAAATGTGATCAGAAGTTGACCATATAATGTAATTATTGTATTATTCTATGAAAATAGCACAGTTACTTGATTAATAATTTTCAAAAAAACTAGTCTACAATAATTAAAGATAAATTTCATTAAAAAACTTAAAAAATCATGTTTTGAAATTGTTAGAAAGGCTAGCCTGGTGTTGGGAGCAGCAAATGTTTTAGGAGCTGATGCTGTCAAAAAGGCCTCATCACTTTTTCACCAGAAATTCTTTGGAGCTGAGTTAAATGGATGTATTTAAGAAGTCGGACTAGCAAAAATAGAAATTTAAGGCTTATTTGGAGATCGTGGTTATGTCATAGGGTTTGTTTGACCCCATTTTTGAACCAGGAAAATTATGTACGGACTCTTTTGAATGGGCTATGGTTTATTAGTAAGTCTAGAACATTCTGGTTTCGAGCTTTGATGTAAAACAAAATGCATCAATAAGGTTAGAACATTCTGGTTTCGAGCTTTGATGTAAAACAAAATGCATCAACAAGGATCTTACATGGGTTCAACTTCTTTGTTACCATTAGAATATTGAGAGGAGGTGGTCTTAAAGGGCATCTCTAATTCTTTTGAACAAATTTTTAGCAGCGTCATACAATCCAGGAAATAATAGTTGTCCACCAAATATATTTTATTTCCAAAAATCTACAAACGTATAAAAATTGTCATAGTAAACAAAAATCGAATCAACCAAAAATCAAAGAACAACATACCTGTACTTAATTTAGAGACTGCAAGATGTAAAGGTGTTTGGCCATCGGATCTCTTGTTTTACTCAGTATAAGTCATTGGACACAACAGTTCAACGATCTTGGCATGACCTCCCTCACAAGCTTTAAAGAGAGCTGTTTCGCTTGCTTTGTTGATCTCATTCACCAAATCTGGGCAGAATTCAAGTAAAGTATTCACGACTTGCTCACTTCCTCCTAAGGCTGCTTCGTGTAACGCTGTGTTTCCTTCCATATTTTTAGCTTTTAAAAATGTCATCCCATCCTCTAGATTGGCATTTGAAAGTTGAAGCAACTTGTGAACGAATGGGAGAGAGCCATGATAGGCGGCAATATGTAGCACCGTGTTTCCCCCTGGCGTTACCTCATTCGCAACGCTCCACGGCGGCGAAATCTCATTAAGCGCTCTTACGTTCCCTGATTTGGCTGCTTCAAAGAACGTTCTGTTCATTCCTTTGCAGACATACCCAGTTTGATCCATCGAGCTTGGCCAAAAAGACTATAGGCTCGGGCTTAAGGCAAACGCGTTTTTTCAATGGGAAGATGGAAACTTCTCTGGAGGTAGAAACACTTTGTTTTTACAAAAACATGCCAGAACTTTATTAAGAGTGCCATAAGAGATTGGACGCTTTCGAAAAATAAAAGACAAAATCATCCATGTTTAGGAGGCAGCAGGAACTGTAGCACCACTCAAGTGGTCCATCCGCATAATTTAAAAAAAAAAGGTGAAAAGACCAGTAAAAACATGCAAGTATTGTCTTTCTGCAGAACTTTATTAATAAGAGTGCCATAAGAGATTGGACGCTTTCGAAAAATAAAAGAAAAAATCATCCATGTTTAGGAGGCAGCAGGAACTGTAGCACCGGTACTCAAGCGGGTCCATCCGCATAATTTGAAAAAAGGTCGTGAAAAGACCACTAAAAACATGCGAGTATTGTCTTTCTGCAGAACTTTATTAATAAGAGTGCCATAAGAGATTGGACACTTTCGAAAAATAAAAGACAAAATCATCCATGTTTAGGAGGCAGCAGGAACTGTAGCACCAGTCAAGTGGTCCATCCGCATAATTTAAAAAAAAAAGGTGAAAAGACCAGTAAAAACATGCGAGTATTGTCTTTGTGCAGAACTTTATTAATAAGAGTGCCATAAGAGATTGGACGCTTTCGAAAAATAAAAGACAAAATCATCCATTTTTAGGAGGCAGCAGGAACTATAGCACCACTCAAGTGGGGCCAGCCTTAAATCACACACACTAAGCTTTGACTGCTTAGATGGTGATGTGGGGCCCGTTGAACCTGTTCCGTTCCTCGATCCATTTCCGTTCCCTAAACACTCACCATCACAGCCAGCAGAGGTTGTTACAGTCTGCGTCAGCAATTCCCGCGCATGATGAAAATCAAATTCAACTAAACTTCTGCAGCAGCACGGGAAGAGTGTTTGAATTGGAGTTTTAATTAAAATGAATAGGGTAGATTTTGTCAGATGATATAGTTGCAGTTGTAAATTTTGTCAAATGTTATAGTTGCTCTGGTTGACGTGTATGCAAAAAGTGAAAGCAAAGACAAGGCACGTGAACTGTTCGACAAAAAGCCGGAAAGAAATATGGCCTCATGGAATGCCCCAATTGCAGGAGAGGCACAAAATGGCTTTAGAAGTTTTCGAGCAAATAAAATTGGTAGGTCCAAAGCCAGTCTTGCAACCTTCCCCAACATCCTCTTGGAAACGATAGGCATTTTGAAGAAAAAAATAAAATCAATTTTGTATCATACATAGAAGTATGTCTAGCTATGTATTTAATATATTTTGTTTATTAATTAAATTTATGTTATGCTTGCCATATTATTAGATAATTGGAGTAAAAAAGATATTTTTGAGGGAGAGAAAATGATATTGTTGATTTCCAAACAATTTTATTAGGATTTCGTCTTTTTTGTCTAAATGGATACCTTAAGTCTTTAAGTCTATGTTAATTTTCTATGAAAGACTTTATATTATTTTTCAAGTCTAGCAACAGACAAATATGGATATAGAGTTTTTAATCAACACCCATCTCCCAAATGATATTTTGAATAAAGTTAATAGGTTAGAAGAAAATTAATAAGTTTGAAAATAGTGTAACCTTGGTTTGTTGATTAATTCATGACTCCAAATATTTTTAGATATTTATATACCATATTTCATAGTATAAATTTAGATTTATTAAAATTATGAATTTTATGTTTAAAATATTTTCAGAACACATTTTTTCTTAGATTTTAAAGCATGAAAAAGAACACGGAGAGATTACTTGATTGATAGAATTTAAGTGAAAGAAAACCCTACAACAATTAGGGAGGAGGTTCTAAATCATATGAAGATGCTTATTGAACTAAACATAGGAGAATCGAACAAGGGGTATTTGTTTTATGATCATGATATACCAACTTATTGTAAGAGGTATTTTGATTCCAATTATAGATGGCATCTGAAGAACAAGAAATGGCACTGAAGAACAGGTGAGAGGAGTCTTCATCTCCAATACCACACAAAAAACAGATGGAAGGCCCATGGAACTCACACTTGTGAATATTGTCACAGGTAAGACACCTATTCAAAGCCAAAGTCTAAGCAAAATAGTTACACTTCAGCCAAGAGAAATTGTTCAAAACATATTTCCACCAGTGCACCTCCCTCCCCTCCAAACGACGGAACAACAACTCTTTGTACTCACTGGCAACAATAAAAACACCCTTAGGATTCAGGGACCAAGCAAGTTTATCCCTATCCTTAAGGGAACTACAGTGTCTACTAGCCAAAATGCCATGAAGCTCAGCATAGTCTTCCTCCATATCAACAACGGGCCATTCATTAGGAACCTTCCACCGCTTTATCTCCGATTGCCCACACCTATAAACAGACTTAAAGTCGCTCACTCTAGACCACCCTATTCATGACTACATATTGTTCTTTTTATTCTTTTCAATTAAGGAAAGAATAAAGTTACAATTGGACTTAAAATAAATCATTCATTTAAAAAAAAAAAATTATGGGGACACTAAATATGCTTCAGTCAAACAGAAAAAATAATTCTGGGGACACTAAATATGCTTCAGTCAAATAGAAGTTTCAGAACATCTCAACAAGAAGTTATTCGTTCACAAAAAACATGAGCTGGAACAATTACTTTAGTTGAATCATTCATGACTACATATTGTTCTTTTTATTCTTTTCAATTAAAGAAAGAATAAAGTTAAAGTTGGACTTAAAATAGATCATTCATTTAAAAAATAAATTAAAAAAAATTATGAAGACACTAAATATGCTTCAGTCAAACAGAAAAAAATAAAATTCTGGGAACACTAAATATGCTTAAGTCAAATAGAAGTTTCAGAACATCTGAACACAAGCTATTGGTTTACAAAAAGTATGAACTGGAGCAATTACTTTAATTGAATCATTCATTTTCTTTTTATTCTTTTCAATTAAAGAAAGAAAATTGGACCTAAAATAAATGCGAATGTGAATGGCCATAGCTAATAAGAAAAGAATTGGATCCAAAGTTAAAAGCCGCTTCGATTTTAACGCTTAAGAAGAATAAGGTAAATTTCACATTACTTTGTTTATTCCCCGTCATCTCTTGTTAAAGGGAGAATAAAATCAAACTTGCCTTAAAAATATGCGAGGATTAAATTTAAAGCAGTGGGCACAAAGTTTAATAAAGAGAAGATCGAAAGAGCTGGTCGGAGATGGAGACATCCATTTGTTATTCATGTGTTGATCATAGAGTATGATATATTTTTATAAAATCACATATATTTATAATTTGGAATGTATTATTACACTTTTTAAGTTTAGCATAACACTGTCATTTTAATTAAAAAATTATTATTTTTAAAAATTCTTTCATAAAATTATAGTTATAAAGTTAAATGGTACATCAAGTTTAGCATATTTATATATTTTTATTTAATTAGCATATTTATATTTTATAAATAAAATTTATATAGAGGTATGGTTAATATTTATTAGATTATTAATTTCATATGGTTAATATTTATTAGAATATAATCTTATTGTAGATTAAATAGTTATTATTCATTGTACTTGACAACCAATTTCTTTTTAAAAAATACTATCTAATGTGCAACTTCTGGTTTAGTCTTTCAACATTTTAAATAAAAGTTTCATATACTTCTTAGGCTTTTTTTTTTACTTGTCATTGGGATTCACTCTTAGGCTTTTTTTAACCTATCATTGGGATTCACTCTTAGACTTTTTTTTCTTTCATATACTTCTTAGGTTTTTTTTTTCCCTGTCATGCTTGTTTTTTCCTTCATATACTTCTTTCAGTAGGATTCACCCTTAGGCTTTTTTTCCCAGTCATTGGAATTCGCCCTATCAATTTTTTATCATGCACTATTTACTCTTCAAAACTATATTTCAGTATTATAATGCTTAATTACTTCTTTATTTCCTAAATCTTAAGAGGTTTCTACCATCTAATTGCAATTTTATTTTTCTCCTTGTTTTTTCCTTACATATAAAGATTCAAATAAAAAGTTATAAAACTACAATTGATCTATTATTTTGAAATTAAATTGTATGCTTTACTTGGTAGACTACGCTACAGTGAGTGAATGTACAAGATAGTGATGCCAACCACTCACCATAAACCTTTTTGCAAAATGATCTTAATATCTATAAAAAAATTTTAAAAAAAAACATATAGTTGAATTGTTTTTTTAAAAGATTAAACATAATATATATATATATATATATATATATATATATATATATATATATATATATATATATATATATATATAACTTCTCATAAATATTATACAACTCATCATATCTAACAACTTTTCATATACTTGATATAAAATATAAATTTTATGTAATAAAAACTTGTAGTTTTTATAGAAATGTGTTTAATCAAATGGGCTTCCTCCACAATCAATTGTTAAAATAAAAGCAATCAACATATATATTTATCTCTATCTCTCTATTCCTCTATCATTCTTAGTGTCACATCTCTCTGTCTCCATCCTTACTTTCATCTACTCTAAATTAACCATACAAAACATAAATAAATAGAAGTTTCTTTTAAATCTAGATTTAAAAACATAATTTTTTAGATTAGAAGTTTTTTAAAATGTAGATTTAAAAATATAAATTTTTTTACATTTAATAAATAATAATAATAAGTTGTTATTTGTTTCTTTTAAATGCAGATATAATTTTTTTGTATTTAATAAATAATAATAATAATAGAAAGTTGCTTTTTAGTTTAGATTTTAGTCTTTAACTTATTTTTAAATTATTCGCTGTCTAGTCATAATAAATAATAATAGAAAGTTTCTTTTTAATTTAGATTTTAATCTTTAAAATATTTTTAAATTTCTAGTCACTAAAATTACAAAGATAAAAAAGATGGGTGGGTGTCATTGTAGTGTTACGCCTCTCGGCCTAATAAGAATGATAAATAGAAGAAGTCCAACCCACATTAATATAAAATTATTAAAATCAATCAACTTAAAATTGTAAAATAACAAAAAGCAATAAACTTAGAGCCTAAAACGTGCTAAATATATTGAATAAGAATACAATTCATAATTGGTGATAAAATGAGACAAGTTCCTCCTATATATACCATATTTATGCCTAAGATATCACCCAATCTGACTTAGATGACCACATTTAAGTCCTAGGTCGGCCTAAATAACTACAGAACAATATGATAATGATAATATGACTTATTTAAGAGTTAATGTAGTCACAAGCCAACTACACATAACTCTATTTATACTCTAGGATTAATGGCATAGCATGCCCCCCTTTTCAAAGAAGCATTGTCCTCAATGATAATCAAGTGTGGATGCTTCTAAATAAACTCTTCATCTTCACATTAGGTATCTTCAATTGATAAATTCTTACATTGAATGAGATAATTGGTGAGTGTTCTACTCCTTAAATTTTTTTTGTATTTTGAAGAATGAACTTTGGTTCAAATATGATTCTTCCTTCTTCATTGAGCTTTAGTAGTATTATTTTTGTATTGATATTACACTCAATTAATTTCTTCAAACAAGAAACATTAAAATTGCACATATCTTTGTTGTTGATGGCAACTCAATCTTGTAGGGACAATGCCCATCTTTTGCATGATTTGTTATAGGTCATAATATTTTAGAAGAAAGTTGTTCTTTTTTTTGTTTCTTTTATGAAATTTGCTTGTAAGGTTACAATGTCAAGAAAAAATACTCCCCAACTTCAAAGCTTCTTTCTCTAGGGTCCTGGTTTTCTTGCTACTTTATTCAATTTCATGTCATGGTCAGGTTCTCTTTGAGTCCTAAATGTACTTGTTGTTGATGAAGTATGTGGTCCTCCATGACTTGAACTCTTGGTGACACCCTCAATGATGATGTGATGGAAGGAGGATGATATCCATATAGTACCATAAATGGAGATCTTTTTTATAAACTATGAAATAATTATTATACCACCATTGTGCTAGTGGTAGACAATCTACCCATTAAAAACTACTTATCTAAGTGAAACAATGTATATATCCTTCCAAACACTTATCAACAACTTTAGTTTTAGACACTTATCAACAACTTTAGTTTTATCATCTAATTGAGGATGTTATAAAGTAATATGAGCCAATTGAGTACCTAGATGTGAGAATTAATCCACCCAAAAATTAATTGTAAGAATAGGATCACAATCACTAAGAATAATATTAGTTTTACCTTGTATTTTTTATATTATTAAAACTTTCTTTTTACCATTATACTTGTTGTAAATGGATGTGATAGTGCAAATAAATGTATTTATTTAGTGAGGTGATCCACAACCCCATGATGACATTCTTACCTTTAGATCTTGTAATTTCGTGATGAATTCCATGGAGACCTCTTCCCAATATTGACTAGGAATAACTAAGGGATGCAAGAGATTGGGTGTCTTTGTTTTCGTTAACAAACCCAATATTTAGCTGTGCAGATTTAATTGAGGTCCTTTTACGCGACAAACGTGAGCTTGCCACAAGTAGATAAATTTCAGAGAACTCCGTTGGCGCATATGGCTGCGTTGATTCATTATAGGTGCTTAAATTGTGGTAACCACTTGTAGCTATAAAATAGAATATATTCATTATTACTTTTTATTATATTATTTATATTTTGAAATGTTTATTATTATTTAAGATTCAATTTAAAACTAACTGATCTTATTGCAGATTAAAAGACATTTATTTCACTTTTGAACCGTATTTGACAGCATAAAAAATTAGTAGAATGTATGTATTGACATACTATTTTTTTTTAAAACCGTACACATGACACTTCAAATTATAAATAAACCGTAAAAAAATATAATAGATAATATATATATTAGTTTAGAATGTTTATTATAAAAATACAAATTTATTTAAAATATTTTGAAATGGAAGGATTTAGAATATAGAAGATGTAGTTGTTTCTAATTTTATAATATTTTAATATGAGTTTTTTAGAATAGTTCTATTTTTTCATATGAATTTAGAAACTTGTCATATTTGAAATGATAGAATATAATTGATAAAATATTTTAAGATGAATTTTTACAATATATTCTATTTTTTATATATGAATTTAGAAACTTAGTCAATTTAATTTCTTAAATATATTTAATAAGATTGTTATAGAAACTTGTCATAATATATATAATTTTAAAATTTTAATGTTTATTATTACTAAATTAGTAATTATTAATTGATTATCATTTAACGTTAATATATAATAAATTAGAAACTTATTTAGTAAATTTAAGATTTTTGCATCTATTACTAATTTATCATTATTTTTTCATTAAGACAATGATTTTCATTTCTTCCAATAAAGATGTGCATTGCATTTTAGTGTGGCTTCAATCTTCTACTTTTATATTTTTTGAAATGACTAAACCGTCATCAAAAATTCATATGACAGATAGAGGTGACCATCAAATTCTAGACCTGCAACCACCCCATCAACTGATATTTGTTGCTGTTTTCACATTGCCAGGAGGTATTGACACTCTAGAACAAGGTCAAGGAATCCCTCTATTAATAAACACTTTTCTCTTCAAGGTGTTTGTGATATTTGACACGCTGGCTTTTTGTTTTTCCATTGCTTCTGCTATCCTCCTTAATTTTGCTGGTTTTCGTAGCCATGTAGAAGATTGGATCATAACTGAGATGAGTTTGGAAGCGTTATGTATAGCACTGGTATCATTATCAATAACATTTGGCGCAGCAATACATCTGGTTGTGGCATCAAAGTGTTTGTGGTTGGCTGTGCTTGTGTGGGTTATGGTGTGCTTTCTTCCTTTAGGGATAAGAGCAATGTCACTAGCAGGAAAACAATACCTGTTTATTCCAGCTGGCCACTATCTCGATGTCTTGCTGAGAGATGTCAATCTTGCACTCTTATGGTTATGCTCATTGTTGCCGTAGTTCAAGTGGCATGCTAGTTTGTTATTCTTCGCCCTTTGCGTTAGATTCCAGAGAAGCTCTATGGGATCAGATCTCTGGAAGAAGCTCCATGGAATCAAATCTTGAATTTAACTAGATATGGAGTTAAATGTACTTCGCATATTGTATAATGTAGGATTAAATAGTAGATACTTTCAGAATATATTAACACATTTAACTACTTCTCAATAGTTATTATGGGGAAGAATGATAATATTAAAGTCAATTGAATTTAAATGGTTTATATGTTTTACTTAGTTAATTCTTTATATATGCTATAAATAATATAGAATTGAGATATAGATGGATGTAAAAATATTTGTTAAACCTAGAAAAACCAAGAATACTGGTAGAGCTACAAAGTACATAATCATTCTGCTTGATTGACTTAAAAATGAGTACAATATATAAAGTATGAGAAAATCCATCTAAAATGGCAACAACCAACTAAAAAATAGGGTTTTAGCTTTATGCAAGATTAAAAAACTCTATCCAAGATTGCACGACTAAGCAACCATAATCCTATCTCTTAACAACTAGCAAACTTATCTAAAGGAATATTCTAGACAGAATATTCTACACTAACACCCCCCCTTAAGTGTAGCTAGTTGAATAAAGAGATATGAGTCCCATCAACAAAGCTATGATCAGGAACACAATTACAAAGAGGAATAGAGAAAACCCAAGTGAGGAAAACTCCTAACCATTTATTCAAACTAAAGAAGAAGGCTACAACTACCAATAAAGAACTGTAGAACTGCAAATGAATCCACACTACAATAACATTATATTAGAGTTGCATAAACCATTGCACGAGATGCAGTTGTACATATTTTGGATTGCTCAAATGGATAAACATACATGTACACGGTCTCTGAATATAGAAACTGGTAGTCTGAAGGCATGAAGATATGATTGTGTAGAAATATATGAAGGAATCAAGATGAATGGTTCTAAAAAATACTCATATTTCTCCAATCTAATGTTGAAAGACAACTCTACCATACAAGATTCAATAACAATGAACACTGAAATGTGAGATCTGTTCATATATGGTTCAAGATGTGTCGAGATAGTAGCATGGAGTGGCAGAGAGAGAACAAGAGAATTCAAACCAAAAGAATATGCATCTTGATGTGAGTTGACATTGGGGAGATGGTATGTGTCCTCAATGTTGTCATCATGATCAAGGAGAGATTCAACAAAGAAATGATAAATGTCTGATAGGATGATATCTCTCTCATCAGTAGGGAAAGAATGAACCTGCAGAAGAGAATCTGAGGTAGCATTTGGAAAAGCCAAAATCTCTATCAAACTGGTAGGTGGAGGTGGTTGAATCGCTGCCAATACTAGAGGTGTAGAAAGAGGAGAATCGGAAGGAGATGTCTCTGTGTAATCAAGACAATCAAGGCTCTTCCAATAAGGAATTTCCTCTTTAGTTTCATCATCATACATAGGATCATCATCATTATCAAGGGAGAGAAGCATGTCTATAGTCAGATCATTTGGGAATGGAGGTTCAATGGGATCTCCATACATTTCCCATAAAGTGGCCCAAAGAGTGCAAGGGCACTTGATGTGTGATAGAGCCCATGATTTGTGGTCCCCAACACTTAAACCAATTAATCCTAACACATGATCATTTCTATTTTCCCAAGAATATTTTTTCCAACACGTACTTGGTTCAGGAACAAGTCCATACAAATGTGGCAATAGA
Source organism: Cryptomeria japonica (assembly GCF_030272615.1). Taxonomy (NCBI): domain Eukaryota; kingdom Viridiplantae; phylum Streptophyta; class Pinopsida; order Cupressales; family Cupressaceae; genus Cryptomeria; species Cryptomeria japonica. The sequence continues at coordinate 610,987,946 of NC_081408.1, read as the reverse complement.
TGAATCCATTGACAATGCTTTAAGATTCCATCACACCAAGACTTGTAGTTTCCTTCTTCAAAAGTGATGACAGATGGATGATATTTAATTCCTATTCTAGACTTAAATTACCCCCTTTTGGAACTTTATTTCAGTTTATGAATACATAAACAAAATTAACAAACAACTCCCAAGACAATGAAAAATCCCATTCTAAAACAACTCTAATTTTCAAAGACTGCAAAAGATTGTTAATGCTTCTTCTTTCTAGCACCTGTGTGCTTTGGTACCATGCAAAAATATTTGCACTCATACCAAACTAAGCTCTGATACCATGTAAAAATATTTGTTGAACTTGTGAAAACCAATAATAGTGGTAGAGCTGCAAATTACATAATTGCATAATTTAGAAGAAGTAAAAAATTGTGAATAACTGCTTGATTCACATAGGAATGAGTACAAACTACAATATATAAAGTAGGAGAAGATTCGTCTAAAATGGCAACAACCAACTAGAAAAAGGCTTTTAGCTCTTTATGTAAGATTAAAAATCTCCATGCAAGATTGCACAACTAACCATTCATAATCCTATCTCTTAACAACTAGCAAACTCATCTAAAGGAATATTCTAGGTAGAATATATTCTACACTAACAAGTTGAGATATAGATGCATGCAATTATTTATTTATTTTATTTTTTTGATTAACAAAGAGTAGAGGTCGGAAATATTATATTAGAATAAGTAGAATATACATAATAAAAGTTATAAAGTAGTCTGCTAAAACGTGCCCAAATTAAAATATACAAGAATTGCCCAGAAATCAATAGGGGCCTAAACCAAAAAACTTTCCTCAAAACAAAGAGTCCGACGAATAACCACAGAACTTTAGTAAACTTATACCGAGAAAGAAAGACAAACTAAAATAGCCTAACCCGACCATGAAGAGCTTTTTCTTAGCTAGAAATTCATGAAGCAGGAGATGAAGGACCCGAGGCTAATGAAGAAGGATTTGGGACAATTGAAGTATCCACCCAATGAACAATCATCAGAATCTTCTTCAATGAAAACTTTAGTGGCGAATATTCGCCAATTAGTGAATATTTTGTATCAGCCATTTCAAAATTGGCAAATAAGTTGGACTAAACGGGGTGGCCAGATCGCCCCAACTATCAATTTTTAGTCAAATGCATTTCAACTCGCCTTCATTTTTATTAATTTTTTGTAACCATTTAAATGTTTTGCCAATAGAGCCTACGTTTTTACAATGTTCTATTTAATATTTCCTACAATTTTGGAGGTGTACCTTAATTCACCACCATATTCACCAATAGCCATCAATAGTTCAATTTGCATGAGGACCCAATTTGCCTAGCATTTAAGGAAGTGTCTTAATTTTCTACAATATTCACCAATACAGTTAATTGTTCAAGGTTGTGGTATTATTGATTTTGCCAATTGTATTATAAGTCCATCCTAATGGATGGTCCATAATCGCCTAGTAAATTACAATATATATATTTTGTCAAGGTTTGATTCACCCTACATTTGCATAAGATGTGTTAGAATGAAGTGGGATTTGCCAAATATTTGTATACCTTTAAAATTTCCCGCTAAATTTACCAAATATGGATTGGTATAAGATTGTATGAAAGATCAAATTTATTTCTACACTATTTGGTCAGTTTTGATCTCTCCATTCGAATAAATATCCAAGATATAGGGGTCAGTGCAAGAAGATGAGTTCACTTTTTGACCAAAAAGTGGAAGTGTTTTCCCTATTTTTCAGATTTTGTCTCATTTGAGCTTAAATTTTGAAACACTTAGAGATTGAATCTTGGAAAAAGTTAGTAATATAAAAGATATCTGTCTAAGTGTACTTTTCAAATATGTAATTTATTTTAATACCCACATAATAAAAAATAATGTTTTGAATGGAGTTCTAAAAACTATGTTTTAAAAATGCCTATTTCAGGACCATACCATGCATGTGTACGGCCCACACTTTTTGACACAATTAAAATTATTTTCTCAAACAATTTTGGGAAATGGTTTTTAACACACTGAAGATTGATGAGCATATTTTTCTATATATTTTTTTCAAATATTTTTTTTAATTAATTTTTTAATGGCTGTAATTATCTTTTTAAAAATTTGACATGTACGACCCACATAATTTGACGTAAACTTAGCATTTTTTGAAAAAAAAAAATTTAAATAGAAAAGAATTTTGTGTAGATCGATGAAATATAATTTTTTTTTCAAAATTCATTAAAATAAAAAAGTTATTAAATAAGAAAATTAGTTAATATTTCAAATTTATGGACCTGATTTAGTATAAATTAAATGAAAAAAAGCTAAAATAATCAATTTTTAAATTAATTTACATATTTAGAATCTAGACAGTATAATCTGAAATGGGTTTCAATTTCGTATAAAAATTCTCTGATTAGAGGCACGTAAACTATTTCAGAAGTTCATATTTGTGCTTTCATTCATGGAGCTTTGAATTTGCAGGTTCATGTCTCAGGTGTGGCCATCCCAAGCCTATCCTGGGCCTAATCCCAAGGCAAGTGGTGGGTTGTGAATTCAAATTTTAAATAACGGGCCCCCGTTTTATAAACGGGCCATGGGCCTCCGTTTTATAAACGGGGGTCCATTCCATTTTTTGCTTGTTGGATTTAATAACGGGCCCCCATTTTTCTAAATAACTGTTACTATAAAAAAAAAGATAGATTGCATCGATTTACCACACTATCATTGAAATCTGTACTGAAAAATAATTTTTACATCATTTGGCAGTACTTTTTAATATTTTTTGCACGACTTTTTGAAGAACTCAGTAAAAAGATATTTTTTTTGAAGACGAGTTTGTAAAAATGGGTTCTAAGCAACGCCAAAAGAAAAAAAAGAGGACAATGATAGTGGATGAAATTCAAGCACAAAGAGAGAAGGAGGCAAAATGCCAAAGAGATCGAAGATCACAACAATGATAATTGAATAACACTTCTGAAGCATCTAGTTCAGTGCCCATTGTAGATGAGACCATTGAAGACATCATGATGGATGCAAGAAATGTAGAACCACACACGGGTATGACTGTTAATGCAAATTTTGATGTGGATGTGAATCCTACTATGTTTTTAAATCCCGATGACTATGATGCCAATCAAATTGCTGATTTAAATGAAGCTGGATATAAATTTCATACACCAATACGAAAAGAAATAAAAATTGAAAATATTACACCACCCTCTCTGAAAGAAAATGAATGTAATTTGTACGCTATTGATAGCAATGTGCTAGATAATCTTAATGGGTTAGTTTCTTGGAGACAAATCAGAACACATGCGAACAGATTATATAAACAATTTTTCTATAATAAAAAGTTAGGATTCCAATGTCAATTAAGGCTACAATTACTAAAAATGTTAAACATGCGTAAAGTCATGAAAAAAATAGGTATTTATGCAAAACCAAAAAGAAAAGATGAATCATATAAGTAAGTTGTATCTAGTGTTGCCAGTGCCATCGATTCTATAGGAAAAACAAGTCGATCTAAAGATAAGAATGTAGCACGTAGAGTTATAATGACTGCTATAGTTGACAAAATGATTGTTAGTAAAAGAATGTTAAGTGATATAAGTGGCTATTTGAACTTACATCGTAGAACCTTGTCAAGAGCGGCCAAAAGAAGAGACACAATTGAAATTGATCCACTAAACCATTGTTGGAGTTTTAGTGGTAGACTTCAAAGGTCGGACATGAAATTAAATGATGAAACTAAACAATTAATTGCAAAATTTTGGCATGATAACACTAGAGTTTCATCAAATGCTAGAGATGTTTTAAAGTTAAGAGTGGGATCAAAAATTCGTGATCCTCATCCAAAACATCTTCTTGACATGACTCAAACTGAATTCTTTAAAAAATTTAGTGATGAATCTGTGTTAATGAATTTACGAATTAGTCAAAGATCATTTGAAAAATGCAAACCCTGGTATGTTAAAATCAATAAACAAAGAATATCTTGTTGTTATAAAACTCATGTTCAGTTTCATTACTATTATGATGTTTTTCGATATATACGTTGTATGTTGCATGGTAATGATCTTGTGCAGGATTGTGGTGTTTATGTTCCACCTGAAACTATAAAATATTTTATTGGAAGTTTATTTTGTAAGCCACCTAATGAACAATTATTTCTTTCCAGTTCATGCATTTATGGCCTTTGCAATTTATGTGGGAACTATTCTTCGATAGGTGAATGTTTGCATGAACATGTTTCATTTGAGTTTGGACAAAAAATGGTTGATGTTAGGAGATTTAAAAATATAGAATACCCTCTAAAGGATGGAAAGATGGGGAAATGTTTAGAATTGATTACAGAACAAAATAGTGTGAATGCATTTATTAGTGAGTTTAAAACTCATATTGTTCCAAAATATGTGAAACATTCCCAACATGCCCGATGGCTTGATGGACAGTTTCGCATATGCAAGAACAAATTTCCAGTTGGAACAATAGTATCAGTTGTGGATTTTGCAGAAAATTATACTCTAAAACCACAAGAGGAAACTCAATCACAATACTACAACTCAGTGCAAGTGGCCATATTTGTTCACATTATATATAGACATGACCATGACAATACAAAAGATAACAAAATTTTTTTGAGGGAGTATCATTTCTATGTTACTGATAATCGATTACACTCTTCAGAGTTTGTTCAACATTGCTTCGAGGTATTTTATGATAATCTTAAGGAAAGAGAAATTGACATGAAACAACATATGATATGGTCAGATAACCACACTGGACAATTCAAAAATGCAAGAATGTTTTATTGGCTATACAAAGTTCACAAGATAAGCAATGTCCAACATTTATGGAGTTTTTTTGAAGCAGGACATGGTAAGGGGGAACATGATGGAGCCGGTGCTTGTATAAAAAGAGCTCTTGCTAGAGAACAATTGAAATTCAAGGATGCAGTGAAATTTAGAGATGCTCGTGCAGTTGTAGATTGGTGCAATTCAAAGTTGTCAAAAGGATCAATTGAAAACTCTGCAATTCGACGTTTCTTCTAGTTGATAGAGGAAGATAGTATTCCTATTCAGCATGATTATACTACCATCATTGGATCAGCTAAATGGAATTCATTTAAGAGTTCTAATTAAAACACATGGACTATATTCACAAGGAAACTTGCTTGCTTTTGTCAGTTTTGTGTTTCTAGAGATTGGGAATTTTGTGAGAATAAAGAATGGGTTGAAGAATGACAACAAAGATCATTGACACCCATAGATGCAAATGATCTGCATGAAAGAACCGATGAAGATATGGATCAAATGTTTGCATCAAATGACTATGATCGCATTTTAGATCTTATACAACAAGGTAAAATTATTTTTGAAATTTGTTTTGATTTATTAAATAGTACATATTTATGAAATCTTACATTGTATATTTTTGTTTTTATTCCTCATTAAATATTAAAATAAAATTGTTTTGTGCACAGGACATGTCTATGTTTTTGTTGCACCAGAGGACAATGAAGAGGGGACAGAGTATTGGTTGGCTCGATGTGTAGAGCCAAAACATAAGCTAACCACTCCTCGAGTAGATGATGATGGTTATGACTATCCAACAAGATCTGTGGTTGTTGTTGGTACTTGGCTATGCAAATATCTAACAAGAAAGAATGGATTGCCCGCATTTGAAGATTATGAATTAGAGAAGAAGATTATACATTACTCACATTTGGTAGTGGCAACTAACATAAAATTGGATAGATATCGTGGCAGGCCTACTAATAGACAATTATGGACTCTCTCTATGGAAGAGCACGGGACAATTATAGATGCTTTGCAAAAGAGAGGGGATGTAGATGGTATAACAGAATGAATATCAAGTAAGTTATAATTTAAACCCTTAATCCACCTCCCTTTTAAAAGTCATGATGCATATTACATATATCATTTTATATCATGCATCATAATTATAAAATCTAATCTAGTAAAATTTTGTTTCAGGTCTACCACTTGAGTAGAAGGCATCAATGAAAACAAAGTTATTTGTGCATACTTTATGTTTCATTTTGAATAATTAAAGGTAAGCTAAATTTTGGTACCCTTAAGGCAAATCCCTCTGTATTTTAAATTCAATGCATCTTGATTATAAAAATTAATCATATGTATTTATTTTTTCCAGGTCTCTCAGAGTAGACTTGGCTTCAATGACTACTATTGTTTGTGCATACTTTATGTTGTATTTTGAGAGATATAAATACTTATTATTATAATTTAAATAGACTGTTTATTTTATTTTAGATATGTCTTCTTGATTACATTTTGTGTACAATATACATAAATGAGAGACTATTGGTCAAATTTATGAATGAGATAATTATGTTTTAATCAAGTTCTATTCATTATATTTGTTTTGATACTTTTTAATTTAGAATATGTTATAATTATAAGATATGTTTTGATACTTAGTTCATGATTTATGCACCTTTAGTTTATCTAATCACAAGAACTATTTAAACGAAATTCCAAAAATAAAATTACAAGTCCACATAATGCCTATAAAGTTGTTTAAGCATAGCTTCCATAAATAAAATTTCAAGTCCACATAATATATAAAGTATGCACAAAATTTCAAGTCCACATAATTTCAAGTCCACATAATATCTAATGGGCACAATACACATAAAGTATGCACATAATATATATGATCTAATCCTATTATGCAACTATCCATATATATAAAGTATGTGTGCATGTGTAAACAAATATGTAAAGCCCATAAAATAGTACATATCAGAGCCGAATAAACAGTAAAATTTCAAGTCCACATAATCCATATATATATCTAGATAGTAACATGATGTTCACTCCACATAATATCTAATGTGCACAAAATATATAAAGTATGCTCAAAATATATATAATCTAATCCTATTATGCAACTATCCATATATATAAAGTATGTGCACATGTAAACGAATGTGTAAAGTCCATAAAAAAGTACATATCAAAGCCAAATAAATAGTAAAATCTAAGTGCTATCATCAATAACATCCCGTGGTCTCTTGTCCCCAGGACATGGTCCAGATCCACCTGTCTCATGTTGTACAAGAAAAAAATAATATTAAAATATTACTTGAAATTAACTATTAAAAGAATCATTTATCAAATATAGTAGAATTCATAAATTAAGTTACAAAATTACCATATGCTCATCAGATCCTCTAGTAGTATCTCTCTTATTCCCAGGACGTGGTCCAGATCCACCTGTCTCATGCTGTACAAGAAAAAAATAATATTAAAATATTACTTGAAATTAACTATTAAAAGAATCATTTATCAAATATACTAGAATTCATAAATTAAGTTACAATCTTACCATATGCTCATCAGATCCTCTAGCAGTATCTCTCTTGTCCCCGGGATGTGGTCCAGATCCACCCATCTCATGCTGTACAATAAAAAAATAATATTAAAATATTACTTGAAATTAACTATTAAAATAATCATTTATCAAATATAGTAGAATTCATAAATTAAGTTACAAACTTACCATATGCTCATCAGATCCTCTAGTAGCATCTCCTCTAGTAGTATCTTATGCAGTATCAACACCAAATGTAGTGCTAGCTAACTCCTGTACAAGGTCAAATTCAAAGTGTCCAATTAAATTAAGTATTACATATTAAATTCAAAGTGTCCAATTCATACAGTCAAAATAAGATCAAATTAAGTATTACATATTAATACCTCAAAGGATGTCGATGTGCATTCAAGTTGGCTCTGATCAAAATTATGAGGATAACCTATCCTAATGGTAGTGTCCACCTGCATACATGCATTTAATGAAATCATATTTAGTGAACATATATATGTGTACTAAATAATTTCAAGTTAAGTTACAATATTGTAAGAGTTCATATTTAATTTAAGAATTATAAGATACATACCATAGATGGTGTCACAGTAGTCAGACCCTCTTCTCGATGTGATGTAGAGGGTCCCTCATGACCTGAATCCTGGAGAAAGAAGCATTCAATGTATCAACATGAAAATTTATATAGTATACGATGATAACATATTAACTTAAAAAGATAGTACAATGTCTAGATGGAAATTTATACTATACCCCATAAGGTGTGCCAAGTTGTGTTCTAGTAGATGCAATATTGACTCTAATATTAGGTGTAGTCCTTATCTACATAAACAAAATTTATTTAATGAAGTATTAGATTGTATAAAAAAAAGAGATGCACTTAGTTTATAACTATATTTAATGAAGTATAAAAAGATTGACATGTACATGTATATATATCTATACCTGGTCAAGATGAACATCCGAGCAAAGAAAATCCATATAAGATGTCATCATACTATCATCTGCTACATCATGCTCAACTGGAACTGAAGTAGATCTTGCAGCAGCAGTAGGACATACACACGTCTCATGACAACTCAAACACATATGTGGCATCCATTGAGGAGCAGATGCCATGTGAGCAGCTTGCTCACTTAGGTTACTTGTGAGGGAAGTCAAAGCATCTAATGTCGAAATGAATGATGTATTTTGGACATCTACAGGAATCAATGGAGCAACAAGTGGAACTATGGGTGGATCCGGTGGGGGATTATTACTCCGTGCCCCTAATCTATGCTGTGGCATTCCTCGACCACCACCCTGGAATGACTTAATGTCAAAATAATTTAGTTTTTGGTTCATTACAAACTCATAGTATAATTTCTTCAAAAAATAAAAAGGGACCTCATAATTATGATGTGGTGGATAATCAAAAACCATCCACCATCTATCCCAAAAGTATCTAGCCATTTCTAGATGCACACACCACCTAATTGAAATTCTTTTCTGGTTAGGTTGCATTGGTTCTCTTGTTTTTGGGTTGGTAAAATATGGACATAAATGAGCTTTGGTTATTTTCAAATCAGTGATTTGCCTATAAGTTAAACCATCGGCATAAAAATCATGCAACTCTTGTCGTCGCCTATGAAATTGATCTAATTGAGAATCAACAGATCTAACTGACTTGACAACAGTTTGTATTGATTTTGCAAACTCTACAAGATGGGGTGGCATGATTTGCTCATTTTGGATAGCAGCAATGTTTTGTTCAATCACTTGTAGGTTTTCATTAATTCATTCTCTTAAATGAATTTCATCCAATCTAGGGGGTGGAGGTGGAGGTGGTGGTGGTGGTGGAGGTGGTGGAGGAGGAGGAGGGGGTTGTGGTGGGGGATTTTCATCTAATAGTTCATCTATGTCAAAGACATCCATGATAACAAAGAGCTCCTGCATATATAAAGATATACATGAATTATATACAACTCTATGTCAAAGAAGAATCTATTTTACTAAATTAAAAAAAAACATTTATAAATAGTAACATTTCTATGTTGTTGAATGAGATACACATGAAATATATAATATAACATTGAACTTAAAAAAATATACATGTACATAATATTGGATCTTTAAATATAAAATTTGTGCACAAAACTTAATAAAAACTTTCAAAGAAACATCATAAATCTATTATATATTCAATTTAATAAATTCATTTCTTGTAAAATGCATCACCTATTAAAATCAATATAAAATATTTCATACATAAGATCAATAAAGAAGTGAGAAATAAGATGATCCTCCTTCTAGTGTAAGAATATATAAGGATTGATGACCAGTGCTTAAAATAAGATATTGAAATGTAAGTTCATTACGCTCTATAAACCAAGATATGATCATAAGATCATCATGTGAGGCACAATCATATGATATTAAGATGCAAAAATGCATGATCAAATAGTGATAATCTATTATATTCTCTATAACAATAGGCCAATGTATGAACATAAGATAATACTTTAAGAAGATAGATTAACCAATATATAAACATAAGATAATGCTTTAATAAGATTAAAAAAAAACTATATGAACATACATGTGAAGCAAATAGTCTTGAAGATCATAAGCTAGAACAAAGATTAAAGTATAAGACATCAATCATTATGGGAAATTAGTAGTTACTAATAAAGATTAGATTTAATGTAAAAATAGGAGATAAAACACATGAAGTAATAGAATATGAAGAAAACATAAAATATTAAATCATGTGATATCTAGTGGTTTCTCTTTTATGTTATGTGTCACCTCAATGTGTACATTCACTTTGTTGGTGCATCATTATTTTCTTGCATTTACCTAACTATTGTATTGCATATTTGCACCTAGAGGATAGGATAAGATTACTTGGGTAGATATCTACCTAGGTAGGCATCACATGTTCAACTCATACTCCCTACTTTGGTAGAGATGTGGATATATGTTACTCATCTTCTAAATTTATTTGTAACAATTCTCCATAAATAGGATTTTATATATTAGAATTCTCCTAAAACATGTCTCAAAATGATTAAAACACTTGAATCAAGGTAAAAAACTAGGAATGTGAGATACATGATATGGATGATGACAAGGACGGTTCAGAATAAAGAGAATTTGAATGGATTATGGTATACTCCAAGTGTAGGGTACTTTAAAAAAAAATTATACATGATACCAAGGTACTTGTCCAAGGTGTCATAAGAATGGTTTTCACCCATGAATAAAAAAATTATGTTTACTTTTCTCTCTTTTCTAATTTTTATGCAAAACCAAATCCTTTAGGTGTGGATATATATTAAATGATACACATGATATTTATAAGTTTTAAAAAATCTAATAATAGGACCAACTATGGACCTATTATGCAATGTCATGGCATAATAGGACCTATTATGCCATCATGGCATAATAGCTCCATAATTGGTCCTATCATACTAAGTAAACATGTCAAATTAGCATAGTTTTAGTGTTGGAGATGAATTAGATGATGAAGTTGGCAATTTTTGAGAAAATCATGTCATGTTGTGGCTTAATAGGTCCTATTATGGACCTGTTATGCCATGATGGCATAATAGGTGGACTATTATGAAATGTCATGGCATAATAGGACCTATTATGCCATGATGGCATAATAGGTCCTGTAGACACCCAAAATTGTCCAGTCTAATTAAATAAATATTTTATTTATTTAATTATCTAAACCTAATTCTTCGATTAATTAAATAAATCTTTATTTATTTAATTAATTCATTTATCCTCTTCTAGCCTTATTTCTCATTTAAATAAATACATTTATTTATTTAAATTATCCCTTTCCTAAATTAAATAAATATTTTTATTTATTTAATTGATCCTACTTCTTCTATTTATTAAATAAATCTTTATTTATTTAATTAATTCATTAACCTTTTCTACCCATGACACATGTCATTCATCTCTTAATTCCTACACTACCTACCTCTTTCATTATTTTGGTATTTCTTTTACCTACCCTCTAATCCTAGCCGACCTCTCTTTTTACACCTCTCAATCTTATCCCTCCATTTCATATTGTGTCTTCTATTTAAGGAGATGCCTTCTTCATTATCAAACCCTAACAACTTGATCAATTGACTACACTACGATCCTACTTGCAACCACATTCCGTTCTTTGTTGAGCTCTTGTGCATATAAAAATCTGCGAGCAAATATATCAAGCAAGATCAATGGAGATCAAAACCCTATTGGACATGTGATGGTATAATCTTTGTGATTTCATGTGATTTGCATTGTCTTAGGTAATCTTCATATGTTATGGTGGATCTTTGTTGATTGTTAGGCTAGGGTTTTGTGGTTGAATTCATTTAGCCTTTCAATATTGTTATTATTGTTATCCATTTTCACCATATACATTTTGGCACGCTCGGTGGGACTCTTGTCCCTTTGCATTTAACCCTTTTGTTGCAGATTTTGCGTTTTTGAAGTTGCAGATCAGACATTTTTCGACGACATTTTAGGTTTTTTCGCGTCTATGAACTTTCAGATCGTGTCTCTGATTTTCAGGAGCATCTGCGGAAGCTGGAGTAGCATCTGTGTTTTTGACAAGTTTTATTTTGCAGGTCTCAGACAGGAGCGTTTGTGTTTCATAAGCGCGTCTGTGTTGTTTCTGCTCGCGTCTATGTCCGATAAGGGTGTCTGTGGTTTTTGGCCATGTCCGTGAGTCACAAAACTGCGTCTGTGTCATGGGTAACAGCGTCTGTGTTGTTACTGTTTCAAAATTTTAAAATTTTCATTGATTTGGTTTTCAGATTTCGCACTTAGGGTTTCAAATCTGGTATATTTTTGGACTAACCCTTTCAGATCTAGCTAACTAAGTTTGTGCAGCTTGTTTTGGAAGCAAAACGTTTTTGTTGAAGGCCCCTCTTTCACAAAGTCTTTTGGGTTTTTAAAATTTACCTAACTTGTGTGCTTGCAGGAAGGGGTGATCATTTGAAACAACCCAAACTACTAACAAATTTTGTTGCAGGTCCTTGGCTAGGGTTTTGAAATTTTGTTGTGTGCCTTGTTTTCATAGATTAGCAAATACTTCCATTGGTGCACTAAAATTGAATCATTGTCTTTTGTGTCTTGAGCAATAGGCTCTTTTTGTTTAATCTTTAGAGGGCCTGTCTTCCCGTGTGGTCATTAGGACTACTAGTGAGAAGAGAACGACCCAAGTGGTAGCAAAAGAAAAGCCATCTTCTTCCAAACCACTATAAATAAATGTATTCATGGTGAAAACTATGAATAACGTGTGCTGATTAGTTCATACCGACACTATGTCTCCCCATAAACCCGTTTGATCAAATTTATTTGATCATTTGTAGGGCGTAACCCCTACCGGCTGGGAGCCTTCTGTATTTACAGAGATGAAAGTGCCGCATGTATGGCCACACGAGCGGATGCCCTTACTAGCACCTTTTTGTTTTAGAAGCCCAAATCCTTCTAGTTGTTGAGGCAGGAGGTCGGACCTCTGGTAGTGGCCCACACAGATATGGTTCTTAGTAGAGATACAAAGTTCGCCATGGGCAGTTTTCATGGGGACTGATGCTTGGCTGACCCAAGAAGTGAGTGCCGAGGGTGGAGCCAGTGAGGTCAAACATCTAAGTATCCACTCTGAATAGCGTAGCCTTGGGGGTAAAACCCTATGTGGGATCAACAACTATTGTCTTGGCCAGCCATAAGAATTGTGCTTGTCTTATGTTAAACATTCAAACATTCAAGACCAAACAGCAAAACATTGTGTCTTTTGTGTCTTCAAGTGTATGCAAAACATTTTACATCAAACAACACACTTTTGGAGTCTAAACACTTGCAAACATTGAATCCTCATCAACATTGTGTCCTCTTGTCACGAAAAATAGTCAAACAGTCGGATTTGGTCACAACAAAACAACTTCACAGATTGGAAAAATTGCACGAAGTTTACATAAACGAGTCTGTGTCTGTTTTAACCGCGTCTGAGTCATCTAAGCGCATCTGTGAAGAACATAATAGCGTCTGTGTGTCTAGAAGCGTCTGTGTCGAACAGAGACACGTTTGTGTCTGGTAATCACGTCTGTGAAGCATACAGAAGCGTCTGTGTCCAGAATTGAAAATTTTTACAGTCCAGCAAACAAAAGAAATTAGTTTTGGAATACTTGAGCTTCCTAGGTTGTTTCTTTAGGTTTCATCTAGCATTCAACCTGTCTTTGGGTCTCATATAGTCCATCATTGCTTCACATCTCATTTTACATTCATACTTGTCTAAACTTGGGTCAAAAGGTCACTTGCTTGTCCTCATCATACTTTGTCAACACACTACATACAACTACACTTTGCTAAGTGGTCCCTCATCAAGGTTTCTTACCTTTGGGTCTCATTTGGTCTTACTTAGAGTCAAGGTCAGCTTACCTCATCAAGAGAAACTATCATCTCTTTAGAAGTCACACCTACTCTACTACATACATACTTGGTCTTACACTTTGGACATTGCAAGTACACCTCAAGATTCATTTACACTCCATAAAACTCTTGGTCTTCCATACTCTTTTCATTTTTCATCTAGTCTCTCACATCTTTGTCAAACACCTAGTTCATGGTTGAAACCCGCCTTCAAAAATCTAGGAGAAAAGCTAGAGAATCTCAAAAATCCGCAAACATGAGTTCTTATGAATATGACAATGATTTATTTTTCAATCCTGAGCACACTACATTGCCTGACATGGATGTTTATAGAAACATTCCCAATGTGGAAAATGCAGACACTACAAACAACAATGCTACACACAATGACAATGTGGACAACTTTTCAATACAATCAGTAGATGTAGAAGAATCCATTATGAATCCCCATTTCAATAGATTGGTTGAAGAAATAATGAGGAGGGATCGACAATACTTCTTACACATGATGGCACAAAGTGGAGCTAAAATACCTCATGACTTTGACATGTCTCAACTTATGGAAAACCGACCCTCGCAACAAACTCACTCCAACATGGATCAAAGGAGACCCAATAGTGGAGGAAATAGAGGACCGCATATGGTACCTAAATCACCAGCCGCTTTGCTTCAAAAACCAGAAGTCCCACATACACATGCTCAAACGTATGATACTTACCTTCGGAGACCATTATGGAAGCCTTATGCAGATAGATATGCTCAATCACATGCTCAAGCTATGGATCAATCAAAACAATTGGACATTCAAAAGCATGCTCAAAATTTGGACACAAGGAAACCTCATGTCAAATTTGGGGGCAACACATTAGAACATGACATGCCTATAGAATATGGTATACATGCACAAAATAGATATGGGGTTCCTCAACATGAAGCTATACCAAGTGCTCCCTATATGCCGCATCAATATAGACCTCCTCCATATGAACATGTGTATGATCAATATCATCCATACATGCAACAAGCTCCTCCTCAAATTGGTGTCTCAAACATGGGGTATGCTACAAGAAATCGATCTCCACCTTAGAGCAATTTGGAGCAACAAATTAGAGATTTACAAAAGAAAATGGAGGACATGAGTACACCAAAACCAACATACACTATGAGAGACATATGTCCTTATCCATTTGATAAGAGCATTCAAATGCCTCCATTTCTTGCACACTTTGTGATGCCAAAATTTGACAAGTATAGAGGAAAGGGAGACCCCAAGGCACACATAAGACAATTTTTCACAGCTTGCATTGAGGTAGCGGCAGAAGAAACATATTTGATGAGGTTGTTCCCACAAAGCTTAGGCGATCAAGCTATGGAATGGTTCTCTCAATTACCACCTGGTATTAAGTCATGGGGTGACTTAGCAGAGGCATTTATTCAGCATTTCTCCTACAATATAGAAACAAATATCTCAGTCACTACTTTGTGCAATACTAAGCAAAAGGAGGGAGAATCTTTTGCATCATTTTTACAAAGATGGAGAAATCTAGCTAGCAGATGCTCTTGTGAAATTCCACAGAAACAAATGGTAGAAATGTTCACACAAAATGTTAATAGGGACATTGGCTATGATCTAAGAAAAGCTTGTTTTTCCACCTTCAAGGATGTTATTGAAAAGGGCTTAGCAACAGAAAAGGTCTTAATTGAACAAGGAGTCATTAAGATATTCAAGGAAAACAAAGATGACTTTAAAGGAAAAGATAAGCCAAGATTTTGGAATAAAAACAAAAACACAGTCAATGATGGTGTTGTTGATGCCAATACAGTGCGACCCAAATTCATCTTTTCGAGATCAAGTTCTACAAACAATCAAGTGAATACTCAAACAACTTCTAGACCACGAAGGAAGTATACCCCATTGGGAGAACCACTTGAATCAGTCTTCAAAAAGCTTGTGGCAAACAAAGTGATCACAGTTCCAGATTTTCCTCCATATGAACCAAAGGTCAAACCAAATTGGTGGAATGATGATGAGTATTGTGAATTTCATAAGAGCAAGGGTCACAAGACAGGAAATTGCCATCGACTGAAGAACATTGTGTAAGATCTCATTGATAGAGGTGATATTGAGATTGAGGGACACTCATCCAACCAAGAGCATGAGATGTTTAAGGAACCATTCCCAAAGCATGACAAAGGAAAAGCTAAAGTCACAGATGATCAAGCCAACTATACTAGAGCACCTTACAACTATGACTCAACTATCAATCATATCTCGATGGACAATCATATCTCTACTATCACCATCAAGAACAAAAACCCTGAGAATCCTCCTTAGAGACCCAAGATTGTTCTAAGAGGTGTTGGATCTTTTTCCAAACATACCTCTGAATGTCATGTTACAACCCGTCGAGGTAAGATTATGTTGCCAGGTGCCTCCACTAAAAATACCGCTTCTTCATCAACCAAGCCTGAGTATGACCTTGTAGAACAGTTAGGGAAGACACCCGTGCTCATCTCCATCCTTGAGCTCTTACGCATATCCCCTACTCATAAAGCTATTCTTGACAAAATCTTGAGAGACACTACCATTCCTACTGATCTGAACGTGGACCAGTTTCAAGCCATGGTGGGATACCTTTCCATTCCACATTCCCTTACATTCACAGAAGCTGATGACGCCTCCGTAAGTCAGCCACATAATGCACCTTTACATGTTGAAGCCTTCATACACAAACATCAAATAAAGTGAGTCCTGATAGATGGAGGAGCTAGTCTAAACATTTGTACATTGAGCACTATTAAACAATTGGGATATTTTGATAAAGTTGTGAATTCAACAAATCAAATCACCATCAAGGCATATGATGATGAAGAGCGCTCATCCAAGGGCACAGTCACCTTACCTCTAAGAATTGGGCCAGTCACAAAGGATGTGGTTTGTCAGGTCCTAGATCTGGATCTCACATACAATATATTGCTAGGACGTCCTTGGATTCATGAAATGAGGGCAGTCCCATCGACATATCATCAATGCATTAAGTTTCCTCATAATGGAGTCAAGGTAACAGTTAACGGTGATCCTAATCCGTTCATATATTGCAATAACCTGAGATCACATACTGAGACCATCATTCCCAGTAATCGTGAGGCTGCTCCTTCTTCGGCATACATTGACCCTGAGTCATTGAAACCTTCGACATCAAAACAAGGTGAACTTAAAGGCAAATTTCAAGACAAAGGCATGGGAGAATACACTTTAAATCAGACAATGTATTTACGACAAGTCATGAGCTCTCCAAAAGAATATGGAAGGCCACATCCTAACAAGCAAATATCCATCATGATACTCAAATGGGATCCTACTACCTTTCAAAGATGGGGCGAACTAGAAGAGGAAGATTTATACAAAATGCTTTACAAAGACATTGAATAGGACACACATGATTAGATCAATATACCTTGTGAGAAATATGGCAAAGGCTTCAAGATTCTACAAAAATTCAGGTATGATAGAAAAAGCCCTCTTGGGTTACGCAAAGAAGGCGTCATGGAGCCCTTACAACCTGAATTGACTGTAAAAAGGGAACGCTCAAAGGGACTTGGTTTTTTGACTTCCAAGATCCATACTAAAAGGATAGAAGAGCCATCACAAATCAAAGTTGCCAAAGTTCAACAAGAGGATTACTATTCCACAGATTCCAACGAATGGGAATGGGGTTCAGACAAATCCTCCAGTGACTATGAGCTCACCGAGACATTCAGAGAGCCAGATGAACCCACAGAAGAAGAGGAATTTTATAAAAAGTTCAGAGTTGGTCAAGAAACAACCCATAAGGATTCCGCACAGTCTTCGTCTCAAGGTCTTAGGTTGAAATCACATAGGATGAGGACACCTGTCCCGGAAGGCGCTACTAGTGACGACAATTTGGATTTGCTTGCGATCGAAACTGATGAGGAGAGTGCCATCGATGACCTCGACAATTGCCTCGATATACCCGAGTATAACCACATCTTCACTCTTAGCCCCGCAAACTCTGAAAACATTAAAGGCCTTCCCCTTGTTCACTACCAACTCATTGACTGGGATTATGAAGGACCAACACAATTTGATACATTCCAAAATGACGAAGTTATTATTGACTATCTTGGCATACGAGATGATCTTCTCCCTGGGGACCACAAAGCAGGATACACCATAGAACTCAACAACATGGCATATTTTGGTGAGGGCGTCGGACCTTCCAGTCGCAAAAATGTGAAAATAAGAACAAATCAAGGGTCTTATGGTGAAAACCACACTGTGGCGCTATCTGATTTCAAAAAAGTAAAAAGAAAGGACGTATCTGAGGGCGAAAACCTCTCTGAGGCACCCGAAGATGGAAGGCTCGACATTCTCCCAGCATCATATGAGGAAAAATCATCCATGTTGGTAGAGGAGACTATCAAGACAAACATTGGTACAGAAAAGGTTCCACACAATATATTCCTGGCTCAATCATTGACAGAGTCCAAAAGGGGAAAATTCATAAGTTTCTTCAAAGAACGACAAATCAACTTTGCATGGTCATACGCTGATATGCCTGGACTAGATCCAGATTTGGTAATGCATCATTTGACAGTCAAACCGGGGGCAAAGCCAGTGAAACAGAAATTAAGGAAAATGCATCCACAAGTGGCATTACTAGTCAAAGCAGAGCTGGAGAAGTTATTGGATGTCGGATTCATACACCCAATTGATTATCCCGAATGGATCTCCAATTTAGTACCTATCAGTAAACCAGATAGCAGCATCAGAATATGTACAGATTTCAGAGACATCAACAAAGCTTGTTTGAAAGATGACTTCCCATTACCAAATATCGACTTGATCGTTGATCTCACAGTAGGTCACGAAATGTTATCTTTAATGGATGGGTTTTTCGGTTATAATCAAATTAGGATTGCACCCGAGGATCAACACAAAACATCATTCACTTGTCTGTGGGGAACTTTCTATTGGAATGTCATGCCCTTTGGGCTGAAAAATGCAGGCGCTACATATCAAAGAGCAATGACCACTATCTTTCACGATCTCATGCACATAACCGTGGAAGATTATGTTGATGATCTCTTGGAAAAATCAATAGACAGAGATACACATTTGGACATACTTTCAGTCATCTTTGATCGGTTGGAAAAATACAAAGTAAGATTAAACCCCAAGAAATGTGTCTTTGGAGTAACCTCTGGGAAGCTCCTAGGATTCATTGTGTCTAAAAGAGGAATCGAAGCCGATCCAGCAAAAGTCAAGGCTATCTTGGACATGCCGCCACCCAGAAATATCAGTCAACTTCGATCCTTACAAGGGAGACTCTAGTCTATACGAAGATTCATAGCACAACTTGCAGATAAGTGTAATCCTTTTCAGCACCTGCTACATAAAAATATTAAGTTCAAATGGGAT
This sequence comes from Cryptomeria japonica, assembly GCF_030272615.1. Classification (NCBI taxonomy): domain Eukaryota; kingdom Viridiplantae; phylum Streptophyta; class Pinopsida; order Cupressales; family Cupressaceae; genus Cryptomeria; species Cryptomeria japonica. The sequence continues at coordinate 610,968,698 of NC_081408.1, read as the reverse complement.
GATAACTGTCAACAAGCTTTTCAAACGCTCAAAGATTATCTTTTGAATCCGCCAGTTTTGATGCCACCAATTCCAGATCAGCCTTTGCTACTATACATATCAGCTACTCCAACAGCACTGGGGGGCACTCCTAGCACAACAAATTGCTGACGGCAAGGAAAAAGCAGTATACTATATCAGTCGCACATTGGTGGGATATGAGCTAAACTACACATCAATCGAGCGTGCATGTCTCGCCGTGGTCTTTGCTTCACAGAAATTACGACATTATATGCTCACTCATAAGACTAAGTTGATTGCAAGAATTGATCCATTAAAATACCTTCTCAACAAAGCTACACTTACTGAGCAACTGGCCAAGTGGGTAATGATCCTGAGTGAATTCGACATCGAGTATGTAGACAGAAAAGCAATAAAAGGACAAGCAATCGTGGATCAATTAGCAGATGCTCCCATGATAGATGATGTTCCTCTAAATTCAGAATTTCCAGATGAATCCATTTTAACAATATCACAGGCAAGGCCATGGCAACTGTACTTTGACAGTTCATACACACAACATGGGGCAGGAGCTGGTATTCTCTTTATAACTCCTCAAGGCGATTCTATACCAAAATCATACCGCTTATCATTTCCTTGCACTAACAATATAACAGAATATGAGGCATTAACAACTGGATTACGAATTGCAGTTCAGTGGAAGATCCAAGAACTTCGTATTTTTGGGGATTCTCAACTTGTCATCCATCAAGCAACTGATGATTACCAAACAAAAGATGAAAAATTAATGCCTTACAAGCAACTGGTAGATGATTTGAAACAGCACTTCACAAAGATAGATTTTGAGCAGATACCAAGAGAGCAGAATCGTGCTGCAGATGCCATGGCTACAATTGCTTCACTAATTGATCTGTCTCAAAATGAGACCTACTATGAGTTCCTGGTAGACAACCTGTTGGTTCCTTCATATGAGATCACTCCTACTGAAATGATATGCGTTGTTGGTCCCGAATCTCAGTTATATGGTTCCATATTCACATATCCTCGCAACAATATCCTACCTCCTGATCTATCGAATAACCAACGCCGCACTTTCATTCGCCAATCCTCTCGATATGTCATTCTAGCTGATATCCTATACCGACGAGGTCTAGATGGCACTCTTCTTAGATGTTTAGAAAGCGACGAAGCTCAGATTGTGTTACGTGAAGTGCATGAAGGGATATGTGGTCCGCATGCTAGTGGTCCTACCTTGGCCAAGAAACTCATCAGGACTGGATATTACTGGCCCAATATGGAAAAAGACTCATATCAGTTTGTCAAGAAATGTAAGCAATGTCAAATTCATGGAGACCTCATACATGCACCAGCACAAGAACTACAACCACTTGTGTCTCCTTGGCCCTTTTGTCAGTGGGGACTCGATCTCATAGGCAAGATTCACCATCCTTCTTCCAATGGTCATAAATTCATTATCACAGCCACAGAGTATTTCACAAAGTGGATTGAAGCCATGCCTCTCACACAAGTCACTGGGAAACAAATTGCTACTTTCATCCTTAACTATATCATTTGCCGATATGGTATTCCTAAGTCCATTATTACTGATAACGGGCATCCCTTCAAAAATCAGGATGTTCATGAACTCTGTGACCACTTCCATATTTCCCATCGTTTCTCCACACCATATTACCCCCAAGGTAATGGCCAAGCTGAGGCGTCTAATAAAACAATTCTTAAAATCCTCAAAAAGACAGTCGACGACGCTGGCCGTAACTAGCATATCCAACTCAATCCTGCACTTTGGGCCTACTGCACAAGTGTCCGCACACCTACAGGAGCTACACCCTACTCACTTGTCTACGGCGCTGAAGCCATCTTGCCTATTGAGGTCGAGTTACCTTCTTTACGGGTCTCTTTGCAAAACATCATCAACGATGAAGATTACAGGGTCTCTCGCTTACAAGAATTAGAACTGCTGGATGAACGGAGATAAACTGCTTTTAATCACCTCAAGGCTTACCAACAACGAATGAGTCGTAGCTACAATCATAAAGTCAAGCCTCGCACATTTGAAGTAGGTGACTTGGTTCTCAGAGAAAATCCCAAAAATCAGCAAAATAGAGAGAAGAAGGGAAAGTTCGAACCAAATTGGCTTGGTCCTTACATCATTACAATAGTATATGGATCTGGGGCATATCAGCTCTCAACTACAGAAGGTGAACCTTTGGAGGATCCTATCAACAACATGCACCTTCGCAGGTTCTACACATAGCTCTTTGGAATATCCTAATTTCAAAAATACAAAAAAATCAAAAAAATTCAAAAATACAAAAAAATTATAAAAACAAAAAAATCGTTACTTGGTGAAAACCTGGCAAACAGGCGCCTTGTGACAACAAAAAAAATTGAAAAATCGAAAAAAGTAAAGAGAAATAATTTCGTCCAACGGTGAAAACCACTTTGGTGGCGCCCTGGGCAAGTACTATGGTGAAAACTCGGTCACCAGCGCCATGCGTAGAGACATTGCTCCTCCCTCCTTCAGGATTCACTTTCATCATTTCACTTTGCACACACTCACAACCTAGTCGTTCATAATAAACTTACCCATTCCCATCATGGCTTGTTATTGATCTACCCAAGATTGGTTAGCCGTTCATAATAAACCCCCCTTTTCACTCCCTTTCCATCCATAATAAGTCAGATCTTATCTATGGCTAAGGCAATTCCTACGTCTAGTGATGGGTGTGGAACTGAGAACATCACATGTTTTGAGGAGTACGGTTTCTTTCAGCTTTCTTCAGTCTATTCGCGCACAATCTGCAATAAAGCAACATTTGCATCACAGATCCGCAATAAAGTTTCGTCTTCTCCGCAATAAAGTATCAGTTTCATGGATTCAGTCAGTTTCAGATGAGCCAGCAGCAACAATGGGCTTCAACCAAATCAAATCTTTCAACAGACTCAGACAACATATGGTTCAGTGCTATCTATCCTTTTTGTGAAAGTTAACATTGTGACCACAATCAAATAAGACTTATACAAGTGACAAGAGACACTAAACTTGAGGACTACAGTGGATGTGGGTGTCAAGTCTTGGTTTTCTTTTGATTTTATCTTTCTGGTGACATGTCTTTTAGCTTTTCCAGGATGTCTCTGACTAGAGATTCTATCTCCAGGATGTCTTTGACTAGAAAGGCGAGGATGGGGTATCGTCACCTATTTGCATTTGTTGTCTGTGGATTGTCTTTTAGTAATGCTAGGACTTGTCCAAGGATATGAGGACACTGTGAGTCTAGTATGAACTAGGGCATTCCTTGTTTGTGACTGTCTTATCTCCATGCAAACAGGTACAATGACTTTTTGGGTTGAACATATGCCTCGATTGTCATAACCTATTTTGCCATAATAAAGCTCAATGATGATAACGCACAAGAAGCTCTTTCACTTTCATATCTTCTGTCTTTCATCCCCCTTTCTTGATTGACTTCCATCATCCTTCTCGAGTCCACGTAGCCTGCTATCACATGACTGAGTATAATGACACACCAAAAACATTTTCATTTCATGTAGTTTGCACCTGCATTTCCACATATAAGCATTTCACACATACATATAGATATCACAACTGCATCACATCCTGCACACAACACCTGTTAGCACAATCTACATTTGCATTATCATATTCATCTGTATTTCATACATTCACATTTGCATCATGCATCACGTATAAAACATAAAAGAAAAATATATATATATTGCATTGCATCATATACAAATTTGCATCCATATCATAAGTATCACATAAGAACATCTCATCACATAGGTACACATGCATATAGCTACCACAAAGATGAATCATCTCATATATATATAAAATGTCATGATACAATGATGTCAAAATCATATGGCTACAATCACTTGAAGGTGTCTACATCATAATACAAAATGGTACAAATACTGATACAAGGGAGCCTTCTATGGCTATGATGAACTCCCTCCCTCAGAGCCGCCTGGCCTTGACAGAATCTGAGCTCTAGAAGGACCCGCTCCAGGATCACACTGCCTGTCCCCCCTATCTGGTGGTGGTGGAGGACCCATGACCCCACCACTCGATGCCTATCTCCTCCGGCTCCCTCCCGTAGCTGTCGCTATCCGCGATGGTCTATGGAAGCTCCTCGCTCGTTGATCTGCTGGCATGGCACCATAATACAGGTCCCTCCAGTAGGCAATCTCCTCTCCGGCTCGCAGGACATATGCGTAGCCTGCTCCTGTGTCCTCTGCCGCCTGCCTCCCTGCCCTCAGCGCTGTCTCAGCCTCTGTGTAGCGCTGAATCACCTGATCCCTCTCCCGCTCAGTATCCCTGAGCCTGGTCCTGAGTCGGTCCCTCTCCCTCTCCAGATCCTGGATCTCATCTGCCTGGCCCTGGCAGATCTCCCTGAGCTCAATCAGCTCATCCTCCTCTGGATATCCACCCTCTGCCTCTGCCTGTGGCTCTCCCTCTGCAGGTGCCTGCCCCTGTGCCTATCCCTGTACTTGTCTCCATCCCTACACCTATCCCTGCACCTGTCCGTGTCTCTGTCCCTGTGCTCTAGGACCCTGTGCTGCTGGTACCTGCAGGGGCAATCCACCGCGACCCCTCACCACCTGGGCCTGTCCCTCCTGTCCACCCTCCCTCTGAGGTGCCACCATTCTCTCCCCAACTACTCCCCTCCGCCTCCGTCGGCCTCGGCCCCCATCACCCCCACCATCATCATCATCATCTCCTCCTCCATCTCCCTCCAGTAGCTCTCCTGGATCTGTCAATCGAGGGAATGGATGCTCGGCCCAATATGCTGAATACTCTGCATCCATCCCATCGTCCTCGATCTCTAGCCACATATCCCAGGGTAGGGGCACCATCTCTGCTAGCTATGTCAATGCCTGATCATATGACAATAAAGGCCCGAACTGCACCTGATCCCTCACTGTACGGGCATACATACCCGAGCCTCGTGGCATCCTCTGGATCCTGCCATACTACCTGCATACTCTATCCACTAGCTGTCTCTCCAGTATATAGGGCGTCCGCCCAATCAGATACCTGCTCCGGAAGGTGTAAGGCAGCTCCACTGCGTCATCCTCCCACTCCTCGCATCCCAGATACGGCCTCCAGATGACTACGTCAATATCATCTATCACTCGCCGTCAATGCTCTAACCTGCCAATCCGCAGCTGCGAAGTGATCATGTCATACAGATGAACAAAAATTTGTCCATGACCCCTCCCTCTGAAATGTATCGGCCGCGTGATAGGCAGATGCTCGTACGCCCAAACCTGCAATAGTGTCACTCCACAGCCCAATCCCACTGATCCATGGTATACAAACTGGTGAAGCTCATAATATAGGTGGGCCAACACACATGGACCCCACACATATCTGGTGTGCTACGTCACCAATGTCTCCAATGCTCCTCCCCAGCCCACTGCCAACCCCTGTGTCGCCCTGTCCGGACACAGGAACCCACTGATAGCTCCTTCGATCACAGCTGGCAAAGCTAACCCTGTCGCGGTCATGGTGTCCCATGCCACATGTCCTGCTCTCATCTCTAGGCCGGGATCCTTAAACACCCGTCTCAAAGCCTCTCTGTCTCTGTCGCGATCGTATGGAATCAGATCTCCATCAATCGGTATGTGTAGAATCCTATAAACATCCTCCAGGGTGACTGTCATCTCACCCATCGGCAAATGAAATGTGCAAGTCTCTGAATGCCATCTCTCGGCCAGCGCAGTCAGCAAACCCATGTTTGCCCGAAACTCAGGCACATACAGCACGTGTCTCAATCCCATCTCTTCGATGGCAGCTCTATCCTGAAATGACAACTCCGATCGCAACCTCTGTGTCGACGAGAATCTCTCCCGTGACTCTAACATAGGCAAATACTCCTGCAGTCAAACAAATCAATCATGTCAGTCATCGTGGCATTCACTATTCATCACAAAATGCTACTCGCTATCTAAATGCATATGGTTATCTATCTTAGTGACACTCACTGTTCATCACAAAGTGTTGCTATCTATCCTAGTAGTGCTCCCTGTTCATCACAAAGTACTACGTGTGTGACACTCCCTGTTCATCACAAAGTGTTACTCAGATTTGCACTCCTTGTTCATCACAAAGTGTTGCTCATACTTTGTGTACTCCCTGTTCATCACAAAGTACTCTATCTTGGTGCTCCCTGTTCATCACAAAGTGCCTTGATCTATCCTAGTCTTCCTAGAGGACCTGCTTGAGTGTATCCTCTCAGCAGCTTATCCAATCGACAGCGTATGTTCATCACAGAACTGCCGATTTGACCTAGAAGGCAAAACCTTGCATTTTTCATACATAAATGCGTTTCTAACTAACAAACGCGCCTATTGACTGCACAAGCATGCCTAAACAACACAGGCGTGCCTTTTTGGCATAAACGTGCCTACATTGTCCACAAACACGACTTTGCAACATAAACGCCCTTGGAGAACGTAGATGCGCCCGCATTTTGCACAAATGCGGTTCCAGACATAGATGTGCCTGGCACCAACACAGATGCGCCTGTTGGACACAGACACGCCTGACACCGACGCAGACGTGGTTTCCCAGTTTTTGCATTTTTTGCACCCTACTTCTAAGCACATTTATTGCTCTATTTGGCATGCATTAATGACAAAAGCAAATGCGTCAAAGTACGAGGAGGTTTGGTGGTACTTACCGGCTCTCCTGCCTCTACTGGTCTATGAAATCGGTGAATGCGGTCGAATCTGTGTACGAAAGCCATCGCTGCTGACTACTGCTGCTCTTTTGCTCACTCTGCACTGTGATCTCGTGAGGGTGTAGATGACAATGAGGATGTCTTTTGCCCGTGGTCTATCTTATAGCCTACCCTAGCCTTGGCCTTCGTTTCTCGAGTCAGTCTTCTTTATCCCGTTACTTTGTCACTTTATTCGGTCAATCCATTCTAGCCTTTCTTTCTTATCGAGAGATTGTCTGCAATCTTTTCAGACAAAATCATCCAATCTCTCAAGGGGGCATATCATTCCCATACTGGGGCAACTTTGTATCAATTCATATTATCTTCTTTGAAATAACACGACAAGCCGCATTGTCTCAAAGAGGGGCAAAATGTAGACACCCAAAATTGTCCAGTCTAATTAAATAAATATTTTATTTATTTAATTATATAAACCTAATTCTTCGATTAATTAAATAAATCTTTATTTATTTAATTAATTCATTTATCCTCTTCTAGCCTTATTTCTCATTTAAATAAATACATTTATTTATTTAAATTATCCCTTTCCTAAATTAAATAAATATTTTTATTTATTTAATTGATCCTACTTCTTCTATTTATTAAATAAATCTTTATTTATTTAATTAATTCATTAACCTTTTCTACCCATGACACATGTCATTCATCTCTTAATTCCTACACTTCCTACCTCTTTCATTATTTTGGTATTTCTTTTACGTACCCTCTAATCCTAGCCGACCTCTCTTTTTACACCTCTCAATCTTATCCCTCCATTTCATATTGTGTCTTCTATTTAAGGAGATGCCTTCTTCATTATCAAACCCTAACAACTTGATCAATTGACTACACTACAATCCTACTTGCAACCACATTCCGTTCTTTGTTGAGCTCTTGTGCATATAAAAATTTGAGAGCAAATATATCAAGCAAGATCAATGGAGATAGGAAGAATGGAGATCAAAACCCTATTGGACATGTGATGGTATAATCTTTGTGATTTCATGTGATTTGCATTGTCTTAGGTAATCTTCATATGTTATGGTGGATCTTTGTTGATTGTTAGGCTAGGGTTTTGTGGTTGAATTCATTTAGCCTTTCAATATTGTTATTATTGTTATCCATTTTCACCATATACAGGTCCTATTATGCCATGACATGATATAATAGGACCAACTATGAACCCATTATGCAATGCCATGACATAATAGGACATATTATGCCATCATGGCATAATGTGTCCTATTATGCCATGACATGACATAATGTCTCCATAATTGATCCTTTTATACCATCACATGACATAATAGGACCATAATAGGACCTTTACGCCATGACATGGCATAAACCTAAGCCTAAACTTTGATATCTAAAATTTGAAGAGTAATGTTAATTACTTTTAAGGTTATACTAATTTAGTGGTAACTTTTGTACTGCCTAATGAGGATTAAGAACAATTTAGGTACATATGTTCGGTTTTATTTTGATTTCCTTTTCGAACATTTTTGTTTTTTGTTTCCATTTCATTTTCATTTTTTTTTTGTTTCGATTTCGTTTTCATTTTTGTTTTTGTTTTTGTTTTTGTTTCGATTTCGTTTTCATTTTTGTTTTTGTTTCGATTTCGTTTTTAATTTTGTTTTTGTTTCAATTTTGTTTTCATTTTTGTTTCGATTTCATTTTCGTTATGATGTTTCTGAGATATCTAATTTGATATTTTTTTTTGTTAATTATCTAGGGTTGGTTTTGATTTCTAAATTTGTTGATTAGAGTTTAGGGTTAACTGTTGAAGAATATTTTAGATCAAAATCAAGAATTTACAAATATAAAAAATAATTTATTTATAGGCTACTTTTAAAAAAAAACTAAAATAATACAAAAAAACTAAATAATACACAAAAAAAAAAGAAAAATATACAAAAAAATTATGAAATGTGAAAATAGATGACTGAATGTGTACCTGGGATAGTGGTGGAAGCTTGAAATGGAAACCATAGCATGGGGGCCCATTTTTTATCTCCTCTTGTCAATTCACAATCATGGTGAAAATGAAAAATTCACCCAAAAAAAGGGTAAAAATACAATTTGAAAACGGGGGCCCATTTTTTAAAAACGGGCCCCCGTTATTTACAAACGGGCCCCCATTATTTACAAACGGGCCCCCATTTTTTTTAGAAACAGGGGGCCATTTTGTAACAAAATGGGGGCCTATTTTATTTAGCTTCGGCCCCCCATCACCTTTCGGCTCAGTAGCCTGAACCATTAACGGATCCCCCTTTTTTTAGAACGGGCCCTCATTTTTTGAAAACAGGGGTCCGTTTTGAGGAGTGCGTTTTCCAACGTGCAAACTTCCATGAATTTGTGACTCATTAGCTTGCACATACCCTAATGGTTATGGTTTAGGGTTATCGTTAAGTAAAGGTTAAGGTTATGGTTTAATATTATGGCTAGGGTCAGGTTTTTGGTTAGGGTTAGGGTTTAGTGTTAGGGGTAGGATTTTGGTTAAGCTTTACATGATTTGGTCTTATTATTTTGTTCCAAGGTTATATTTAACATATGATAAATTAATTTTAAATTGATTTGCATCGAATAATAAGCTTTAGGATTTACACAATTTGGTCTTATTATTTTGATTCAAGGTTGTCTTTAACATATCATAAATTATCCTAACCTCCTAACATTAACTCTAACCCTATTTAGGTTTTAGTTTACTATTATGGAAAGCGTTTCTTTTGGAATTTTATTTGTGGCACATCATTGAGGTTTTAGTTCAACCCTACAAAAGGAAATCCTAGCTTAATTAATGAAATTGATGACCTTTATATTATAAATGGTAATTAATTTTATTAGGTTTTCTTATGATTTAGCATTAGTATGCTAGTTTGAGTTGGATTCAAATTCAATTAGGTATACTACTTCAATTTTTTTGCATTTATAGTTAATTTTAAAGTTGAATTTGGTTTCATTTGAGGCTTCCATTTCATTTAATAATGTATACAACTTATATATTGTATAAATACTATGTTAACACAACCATGTGCTAAATGTCTTGTGGCATAAAAAATATAATTATAAAATGTAAGTTAAAACAATTAATTTTGTTTTAATTTTTGGAATACAAATACAAATAAATTTTAAACTTTATTAATATATAATAAAATAATATAAAATTAACTAAGAGATAAATAAAATATCAATAGAAAAAATTACATTTATATGAAAAATTATATATAATTTGTATATGCAATTTTGATTTTTTTAAATTTAGAAATAATTTATTTTATTTTTAATAAAAATATATAAATATTTTTTGATTTGACTAAATTGGAAATAAAAAATTATATATTATTTTTGAAATATTTGTGCATACATGCAATTTTGATTTTTTGAATTTAGAAACATTATATATCTACATGATTTTTTAAACTTAGAAACAATATATTTTATGTTTGAAATTTTCAAGCATAAAATTTATTTTTAATTTTTCTAAATTGAAAATTAAGATTCTTTATTTGCTTTTTAATCAAAGCATTGGTGTCAATCAATTGAGCTATACTATTTTAAAAATCATTTATAACTGTTAAGTAAAAGGCACGATAAATAAAGAAACTTTCTTGTAAGACACCATTTGAAGATGAAAACAATTCCTGAATAGCATGTTTATGTTTGTAGAAGGAAACAACTCATAGAAAATAGAAAGTTGCATTTTTAATTGTAGATTTAAATGTTTCCTATATTTGGTAACTTCTATTTCAATGTATTATAGCTTTGAATATTTTCTATTGATACATATTCCCAAAATAAAAAATCTTGTTTGAAAATATTCATGGACTTTTATTTAACAAATTTAGAAACATTGTATTTTTTATGTTTAAGATTTAGAAACATAGAAATTTTTTTTTGATATTTCTAAATTGAAATTAAAATTCTTTCCTTCCTTTTCTTGTCAAAATATTGTTTATATTTTTATAATTCCTATTCTTAACTTTTATAGAGAAAAAATAATTGACAAAAAAAAAATATTCTACTTACCAAAAATACTTAAGTCATGTTTTATAATTATATGCAAATAAAAAATTGTTTATATCAAATTGAAACTAACCATTCTAATAGACAAATTCAATTGGCTAGTATAAAGCCAAATTCTTTTGTAGACAAATTCAAATGGCTGATATAAAGCCAAATTCTTTTGCAGCGTTCTCCCTACCTGTGCGAAAATGAGGCATGGAGATTCATTGAAGCATAATGATAAGAAAAGATTTTCATCAGATATTATAGTTATAAATGTGCAGGTAGATATGCATGCAAGATGTGGAATCATAGACATAACAAAGGCTAGAATGTCATCTCATTGAATGCAAAAAAGTTGCAAGATTTGTAGAAAATGGATTCGTTCAAAAGGCTTTCCAAACTTTCAGACAAATGCGATTTGGATTAGTAGGTCTAGCATTCCCCCTGCCCAAGCAAAAATGGGAGCTTTTTTAGCTAAGCTTAATGAAAACTTACCCTGCATTTCTTGTCTAGGATAAAGAATAGAAAGAAAACTTATCCTGCATTTCTTGTCTGGGATAAAGAACAGAAAGATAACAACCTAGCACAATTAGATAACTAATTTGGATCGATTGATTGTATTAACGAGGATATTGTTAGGTGATACAAATGGCAGGCCATTCCATGCAAACATCAAGCAATTCAAAAGCTTAGAAACATACGAAAACCAAGAAAACTGATTCGTTGAATGTAATCCTACTACCAACAAATAATCAATAACAAGGATTAATGATCTGAATTGGTGGACTTAAAATGGGAGGAAAAAAAAACCCTAGAACCTAAAGTTTCACAACAACTTACAGAGATACCAAGAATGAACAAAGTGATATTTCTTGCACAAGCACCACAAAATAAATCAAAATCCAAATGGCAAGAACTCAGTTGTCAAGCATGTGAATGAAGATGAAGACTGCAGAGAATACAAACCAGAGATGTCGAACACAAAATGCACATGAAACATTGTGGCAAATTCTCCTTCACTGCTAGCTCTGAAATGTGAAAGATGTTCCTTCCAATCGATGAGCAGAGCATGGAGCTAAGATGGAATGATTTTTTTTACATCAAAATACAAAATTACAATCATGAATTTGATTAGTTGTTTATTAGAAATGATGCATAAGAATTGAAATGGTTATCGTGGAAGGACTCCTTAAAAAGCTATATATGTAGCTATTATAACATTCAATTTTTTCAACTTCATCGTTATAGAATGTCCAATCGTTTGGACTTCATCGGTTATAGAATGACCATGAATATCTCAATCATCAGTTACATTGTGTTACTTCAGCAATCGTTTTAATCTTAAAATTTTAAAATATTAATTGTGAGTTGTAACTCTTGTTTGGCATTCTCCATTTCACATATGTAACTGTCGAGAATATCAACCATTTCTTTTTTCTTTCACAGATGTGCTGACATTGTATAGAACGCCTCTCGGCGTAAAAATACACAACATTAAAGAAAGCATAATGCATATTATTTTTTTCTTTTTAAGTTAAGATTAAGGCTATATATTTATAACATAGTATTTCTATATGACTTCATTTAATTGAAAAGGTGAAGCTATTTTTTTTAATACTTCGATAGCTATGAAGGAAACTATGTTAGAAGTTTGATTTAATTGTACACAAGCTCTATTCAAGAGTTTTGATTTTGTTCCCTTTAACCAAACCTTGTTACATGTAATTAAAGACTAATATGATGTATCATTGTAAAAAGGCAAATGATTTCAAAAAAATTATGTCCCACAAGTGAGACACACAATAGTGAGATTACCCTATTTTACTTGTATATATCATTCTTTTAATCAACATAGAACAACTCCTATTAACCTTTCCTCCCCATCACACTTGCCCATCACATCCTCTTTATCAAACTAGCTCTAATAATAGATGAAAGAATATGAAAAAAGAAATAAACTGAAAATATTGATTTGATAGTCATTAATTAAACAAATATACAAAAGTTTCAATAATTGTAATAGAATAGAAAAGAAAAGAATGATTTATTTTATAAAAATGATAATTACAAACAAACATTAACATAATATAATTGCATTCACTTATATCTCAATTACATCATTTATTACATATTATAAAAGACTTACTAAACCAAATAACACATATAATAATACAATCTTTATCCCAAAATAACTATTGAAAAACAGTTAAACTAAATCTTAATATACGAAGCTTCTACTAGATAATTTTTTTTTGAAGATACATACTTTTTAATCCTCAATTATACAATACACGAAATACATTTTATCTACGCATCTAGACTTAATACATATCTAAAGAGTATCCGCCAAAAACATAATTCCAAAGAGCTTATTCGTCTATTATTCCTTGGAGCTTCTGCCAAAGATCCGACGCCAAAAACTCAATGAAAGGCGAACAATAGGAAAGTAGAATACCACCGAAACTACCCAAATAAGGGGAAATAACATACTACAGGCAAGACCGAAACCTTTGAGTAAGAAAAATACATAGTGGCCTCGTGGAGTGAACAAGAATAATTTTCCAAATAGTGACATTGCCCTTATGCATATTGGAAGAAGGCACACCATAACCCACACAAGCACAGCCAACCACAAACACTTTGATGCCACAACCAGATGTATTGCTGCACCAAATGTTAATGATAATGATACCAGTGCTATATATAACGCTCGCAAACTGAACTCAGTTATGATCCAATCTTCTACTTGGCTACGAAAACATGCAAAATTAAGGAGGATAGCAGAAGCAATGGAAAAACAGAAAGCCAACGTGTCAAATATCACAAAAAGCTTGAAGAGATTGGTGTTAATCAATATATTCGCTGGTGGGCCCTGTGCTTGGTTGCCGGTACCTCCCGGTAGAGTGAAAGCAGCTGAGAAAGCAACCGTTGCAATTAGGACTGCACTTACAGATATGAGATTCGAGTTCCACGCCATGGTGGTTCTTGAAGTTGAGCCCTCATCAAATATTTTCTTGACAGCATCATGTTGACATAAATATATTATAATTTGCAACAAGATCCGTTCATTTTAAATTTAATTCTAGTTAAAATAATAAAGTGCATTGAGAAAAAGTACCACTATGCATTGTATACTTGGGATCTTACACATCTTGTGTCTTATTGTACATGCACTACATTATAAAGTGTCATGGGGAGGTTGATGTTTGCCTTTGTTTTCCATCTACCTTTGTAACGTGAGTGTTCCTTCCACGATATTAGCCTCATGATGTGTGTCAATTTAGTGTTCCTTCCATGATACTATGTACTTTCTTTGCACCTTCGATGTTCTTGGTTCTTCGTCCTACAATTCTTGTTGGCTGTTATTTTCAATGTACTTGTCCCTCTCCCTTTTCAACATTATGGGGAGGTTTGTCCAGCTGTTCTAATGCTTCCTTGGTTTGATTAATCATCTCTTCAGGCTTTGGTGTTTCATGCCATCTATATCTTTGAGTTTAGTTGTTTGCCTTTGTTTGCCATCTGATTCGTGTAGTGTCATTTGAGGGCACTCATGTAGATTGCAGTCTTCTCTACCTGGTCATATGTTGTTTTTCAGTGGATGTTCTTCAGATCAACAATCACTCTTTGATAGTGTTTGCAACTATTTCATGCTTCAGTGGTGTTCTTCATTCTCTTCTTTTTGTTCCTATCTTCTAGAACACTCTTGTTTGGAGGCTTCTTAGTCCTTCACTTGAGCTTTCATCTCTTCTTGGATAGGAGTTTTGTTCCCACATGGTTTTCTCTATTTTCTTCACTTTACATAGATTTTATTGTACTTGGGTACCTCATCAGGCCTAGTTGTCGGGACCCATTGTTGCTTTCCTATATTTTTTACTTGTTTTTTTAATCCTTAGCTGTTTTTAAATACTCCCTAAGTTCATCTCAAGGGGAGGTGTTAGAGTTATCTTTTATTAGCTAATAATTCTTTATTTAATTATTAGTCTATTATACTCTTTGCTTAAGCTAAACTTAAGAGTATTATAATTCTTTAGGGCTTTCACCTTTAGGGTTTTGAGTATCATTTTGTGAACTCACATAATGGTTCCCACTTTTTCCCATGAACAAAATTCGTGGGTGGAATTTTGTTTTTTTTTGGGGGGGAGGGGGTTCAAATGAACTGGGAGTGTTCAAGCGAACTACCCTTTGGGGTTTGAGCAAATCCCCTAGTTTGATCGTAAATGTGATATCACTGGGATTCGCTCAAACCCCCTTTTTATTAATATTTTATGGGGTTCGCTCGAACCCCCCCCTTGAGCGAACCCCCTTTTAAACTATTTTTTAACCATTACAAAATGAATGTAGGGGGGTTCATACGAATCCCCTTCATTCGAAGGGGTGTTCATTCAAACTCCATTTCCATGCTTCTCAACCCCAAACTCTTCAACTTTCTGCAAAATTTTGGCCTTGAAAGCTTTGGTTCAAGGCTCAAATGAAAGAATTTTGACAACCCAAAAATATAGGATGGTAGTGCTCGAAGAAAACTTTCCAACAACTATAGTTTTATTACATTGTGAGTTTATTATGATCTTGTTTTTTAAATTTTACTAAATATAGGTTTTTCACCGAAGATTAACTTCTTTGTTCAATGAATTGGGAAAAATAGTAAACTAGTTCAAAAAATTCTAAAAAATATCTATACCCTAGGTATTGATGTCTTTTTTCTAACAAAAAAAAAATTGAATTTTGATATATATAGAACAAGTTATGTGTTCAAACGTACATCTTTGTCTAAAATATAACTAGTCGGACTTCAAATTTTAATAAAATAAAAAATATTCAACATATCACTACCAAACCAACTACAAGCCCTGGATATTGATGTTACAAACCAAAATTCGAAAGAATTGAGTTTTTATCACTTATAGAAAAAAACTTATGTGTTTCAAGAGGCACATCACTCTTAAAACATGTAGTTTGCTGTAAAAAACTACTTTTCGAGGGAGATGAAATTTTATTGAAAAAAATATTAAAAAAAATTTGCAAAAAATATATTTACAATCTAAAAACAAAATGCTACAAATCATTAATTTACATCAAGTTCAAATTCTTAATAGTTTAAAAGTTATAGTTGTTGGAAGTTGAAGATTATTTTAAAAATGTTCATCTCAGTGTCAAAAGTGGCAAACAAGTGGGAACCATCATTGCGAGTTCACATAAATTTTCTCTTTGTATTTTCATAACAACTGTAATTATTGAATTGCATTCTTGTTGCACAATCAATATGACTCCTCTTTTCTGGATCTTTGAATTGTGCCCTCCATAGCTTTTTTGCTTCTCTCCTTCTGTGACAGGCTTGCATGCAGGTGATCTTTGGGAGTTGTAGAGTTGATTTTTTATCAACTCCAATAATAACAATACTCAAAAGGTGGATAATTTGTTAGGAGAGGAGGCTCCAATTTGTAGATTGGAGAGACCCATAATAGATGGCTAGGATAAAAAATGAATGAAGGGCTAAGATTGAAAGAAGGTGGGAGAGGGTTTGAGAGGACAAATGTAAGATCTAAGAGATTTTCCATAAAGAAATTTCTTGTCTCCACACTTATCAAGTACATGGGGAATTTTTACCCAAGCACCTTGGGAAGAGAGGAAAAGAATATTAAATTCCTTGGGATAGGACAAGAGGAATTAAAAATTCCCAAATAAGATGATGTGTGGGAAGAATAAAAGATAAAGAAATTAAAAACTCCTTGAATGGACAAAAGTTGGAGCATTTAAGGTTTGGAAGGTGGGATGGGAAAGCCATTTATGGCAAAAAGTTGACATCCCTAATCAAGATAATTAGAGATGTGCAAATGATTAGGAAGAGTGATTATGTGGGATAATGAGAGATTAGAATGCAAGTGGGAAAGTTAGAAGGATGGGACATGAGGAGAGAATGAGTGGAGGAATATAAAATTGGAGGAAATGACAATCATGATTAGGCTAGAATTAATTAGACCAGATGATAGGATTAAGGGGGGTGATTTGTAGGAATCAAGACATTAGTTAATTAACTAATTAGGATCTAAAAGAAATATTGACTAAGGTTGGGTATCAAAATATTTTTAGAAGAATGGAATATAATTAAAATTAATTATAAGGCTAAGGTGATAAAACTAATTAAAATATAATTAAATTAATTTTAAGAAGAAAAATTGACATATTTAATATAATTAATTATGCAAAAAGATTAAATTAATTAAATATTAATTTAATTAATTTTAAGCATCTACACTTTATTTATCAATTCAATTTATTGTCATTTTTTATTAATATTTATTCAAGAAAAACTTAGATATATTACTTAGCTACAATAGAAAAAGTGTTAAGAAATTTGCTCATTAAAAAGGTTAAATGGAAAAAATAGAATGATTATTACATCAAGGCAACAAGAACATATGATATATATGAGTACCAATCAAATTATTTCTAGATTTTGCACAAATTATGGAATCAAGAGATGGTTTACTACTTGTTGCATTCCACAAAGAAGTAAAGTTGTTAAAAAGAAAAAAGAAAATATGACTATTGTTAAAATGCTAAGGAGTTAATGAAATGAAAAGAATTTTGATAAGAGTGTTTTGATATAAATAGTATATTGTCTAAATAGAAATCCCATAAAATTAGTTAGGAGTGGAATGACTCCTAAATAGGCATGATTTGGAATTGAGCCAACTGTTGATCATTTGAGGTAGTCACAATTCCATTAAACCTTTCCACCTCCTATTTAGGTCATCCCATCATTATATGTCTCTCTTTTTCATCTAATTAGGCTACTCAAATTAATAATTTTAAATAATAGAATTATACATCTTATTTAAGTGATCTTACAATTATATCTCTCACTTTTTGTTTAAGTAGGATACTTAACTTCAACATTTCAAATAAAGTTTTTAAATTTGTGTTTATTATTATGAACAAGTTATTAATTTAAGAATGATGAAATCAATAAATTGTAACATTTTTATGTAGAGTTAAAGATGTTATTTAAACATAATAATAAATTTTTATAATTTTTATTTTTGAATTAATTATTTTTATTGATTGAAATTTTTTATATTGCATAAATTTCACTACATGTGTAAGGTTTCATTGATTACTCAGAATTAGCTAACTAAATTCAATTTCTCGTCCATAGACTTTTTATTATTTTTTATTAAATATTTTATTTATTATTAATTATTGAATTAGTAATAAAACAAATTTTAAGTCTATATTTTTCCATAACACATTATATTAACATACAATTAAATTATTATTTTTCATTAAAAGGACATTCTTGTGGAGTGTAATACAATTCTTTTAATATTTTTACTGGTGTCTTTACTAGAGACCATTATCTTTTGACAATGGATATGCATTTATAATATAAAAAATAAACAACATTAAAGAAAGCATAATGCATAATTTATTTTTTCTTTTTAAGCTATAAGATTAAGGCTATATATTTATAACATAGTATTTCTATATGACTTCATTTAATTGAAAAGGTGAAGCTATTATTTTTAATACTTCGATAGCTATGAAGGAAACTATGTTAGAGGTTTGATTTAATCGTACACAAGTTCTATTTAAGAGGTTTGATTTAGCTCCCTTTAACCAAACCTTGTTACATGTAATTAAAGACTAATATGATGTATCATTCTAAAAAGGCAAATGATTTCAAAAAAATTATGTCCCACAAGCGAGACACACAATAGTGAGATTACCCTATTTTACTTGTATATTTCATTCTTTTAATCAACATCTAACAATGAAGTACCTGCAAAACACACACATGCAAATGCAAATATCTAAACCAAAACACACATGCATGCAACATAGATTCACTCCATTGCACTCCTATTCCTCAAGATTTCACATTTGATATATTTGCTCTCAGAAGAACTTATGCAAAAAGCTATGAGGAAATGGAGATTTGAGAATGCAAAGAAAATGGATAAGATGTCAAGATAATGGAATGTAAATTGGCATAAGTTTGACGCATAAATATGAGATTGCTCAAATAAGAGAGGGGGGCTTGTTTAAATAGATTTTCTCCGGGCGAGTTCATGTTGTGGGATGAATATAGGATAATGCAAAAATGAGTGGTATAGGGAAGATGAGTGGTAAATGAGAAATGGTAAGTGGGAAATGGTAAGTGGTATAAGGGGATATTTAAGGGTTTTATTAAATAAATAGAGAAATGTGTATAACGTGAATACATAAAGGCGTATATATGATAAATATTTTATTTAATAAATTTAATAGATAAATGATAAGATATTAATAATAATATAATAAAAGATAAGAAATATGAATAATGAATTATTGAGAATTAGTGCTGCACCAAATGTTAATGATAATGATACCAATGCTATATATAACGCTTGCAAACTGAACTCAGTTATGACCGAATCTTCTACATGGCTACGAAAACCTGCAAAATTAAGGAGGATAGCAGAAGCAATGGAAAAACAGAAAGCCAACGTGTCAAATATCAAAAAAAGCTTGAAGAGATTGGTGGGCCCTGTGATTGGTTGCCTGTACCTCCCGGACCCCCGGTAGAGTGAAAGTAGGTGCGAAAGCAACCGTTGCAATTAGGATATGAGATTTGAGTTCCACCCCAGGGTGTTAGTTGATGGGGTGGTTCTTGAAGTTGAGACCTCATCAAATATTTTCTTGACAGCACTATGTTGACTTAAATATTCTATAATCTGCAACAAGGTCCGTTCATTTTAAATTTAATTCTAGTCAAAATAATAATAACATTCTTAAAATTAAATAATATAAAATCTCTTATTTTACATCATCATTAACATAATTCTAAATATTGAAAATAGTTGGACAAATAAATAGAATAATAAGAAAATCTGTCCTCTCCATAAGACATGAACACTCCAAGATTAAATTAGTATTTTGCATGATTTCAAGCCTTTTCTATCTAAATAAAATTTTTACGAATATTTTATGTCTCAAGCATCACAAAAATATAAATAACTATCTTTATTTATTAATAAAAAATTACTTTAATTATCAATCAAACTAATATTTAAAAATAATTCTAAAAAGAACCAAACAGTTTTAATTCATTGAGAATCAAATCACTTACAGCCCTGTAAAGTTCAGGGTCATCATTCTGCTTCTCTAGTGCAATATCTAATGCCGTTTGCCCTTTCTTATCAATGCAATTTATCAGTCTTTCTGACGTTACCGAGCATATTATAGTTTTCAGGCGATATCGTCCACTTCTGACAAATGCAAAGCAATTCTACCATCGTTGTCGACCATTTCTAGGCTGTAATATAGTATCACATCCACTAAAGCTGCGTTCCCTTCTTTGACTGCAACGTGAAGTGCAGACTGCTTATTCTTGTCCACTTTGTAACCAGAATCATTTCTTATAAGCATCTTTCCAGTTAGGAAATAATGGAGATATGGAAGCAACGCAGCCATGTGCAACGGAGTTCTGTCGAAATTATCTACTTGTGTGGCAATTTCAGGTTTGTGGTGTAAAAGCTTCTCAATTACATCTGCACAACCAAAAAAGTAGAAATGAAATGCAGCGCAGACAGTTGATAGACTTTATATATATATATATATATATATACATATACATATATATATATACATATATATATATATACATATATATATATACATATACATATATATATATATATATATATGTGTGTGTGTGTATACATACATACAAACATATATACATACATATATACACACAAACATATATATGTTTTGTATGTATAAATCATGTAAATACATATATGTATGTACATGTATATGCATATATGTATGTGCATGCGTATATGTACATGTCTATACATGTACGTATGTACATGTATATACATTTATGTATTTACATGTGTATATGTATGCGTTTTCTAAGGTGGCTAGGGTAGAGGAACCAGAATGTGCATGCCCTAACTTTCGGGTCCAAGTGGCATGCCACATGGACCCAAAGACCAACTTTGAGTGATGCCCATGTAGACCTTTGAGTTGGCTGCCCCATTTCAAGACCCTTTGACAGAAAAAGTGAAATTAGAACTCTAAATCAAATTTGAAACACTCAAACCCTTTGTACAATAAAAGTGAAAAATGTGAACCCTTATACATTAATTATGCATCCCTTCTCCCTCCTTATCAATGGTGCATATATGTACATGTATGTATGTACATATTCCTAGACCATATTGTTCAGGAGGACATAACTGGTAGTAATAAAAAAAGGTATAGGCCCAAGGGCCATAACTAGCACAACCGAACTTGAAAGGTCCACTTACTAGTTTATGACAAGACTCTTCTATTACATTCAATCTATTCACATGTAATGTGATGATTGGGCCAAGGTCTCAACAATTGGCACAAATACATTAACTCACATGATAAGGACATGCCATCCTCATAATTCTACACAACGAGGACATGCTATCATTTGAAAAATTTGTACTCGTGA
Source organism: Cryptomeria japonica (assembly GCF_030272615.1). Lineage (NCBI taxonomy): Eukaryota > Viridiplantae > Streptophyta > Pinopsida > Cupressales > Cupressaceae > Cryptomeria > Cryptomeria japonica. Next base: position 610,947,449 of record NC_081408.1, on the reverse strand, counting down.
TTTATGTTGCACTTAAACATTCATATTGAAAGGTCTATGTATCAGAATTCACAAGTATAAAGGCATTTAAATGGTTGTTTGTTCTCGTTGTAGTCAATTATGGAAGTGCAAGAAAGGAGAGTTGACGTGTAGTTAATACTATTGAAATTGGAATTTGAATGTGGCGATGGGATTATTAGGCGGAGTAGATGGTTGGTAGGGTGTGAAAGTGGTTGATCATCACATAGCCACCCCATATAATGTGGGTAGAAAGTGTGCTAGGTTTCGGGGGTGGGTGATGCAGAGAGATATGGGATGTTCAATCACTTTCTTTGGTTTTTGCTCAATAAACGTCTCCATTAGGTGTCACCCAATGGACAAATGTATTTAACCTTCTCAAGGTTACTAGAACTTTCCCTAGATACTTCCCAAGGATCTCTCTACTTAGGACAACTCACAACTGACAAGGAGTCTCCTATCCCTTAGGTTCCAAGCCTTCAACCAAAGACACCTAACAACCCCACACCCCAAGCAGCAGGATCTTTACTCACAAGGTGGAATTTGACTTGTGTGAATGTTTACACATGTGTTATATGGAATTTTCATAGATATTTACCCCTTAGATGGGTTTTTATTAGCCTTTTGTGTCGTTTGCTCTATTATACCTAGGAAATAGGGCTACAAGCAATTAGCCCTCCAATCAAAATTTTCTTGGTTTGCCTCACAATCTACTTGAACACGACCTTTAATAAATTTGATATTTGGATACCCTTTTGGGCATTATACAAGATTCCAAACTTTTGTATCTAGGTTTCGAGTACGGATGGTCAAACCCTACTGACCCTATTTTTCCTCTTCTAGCCGGTATTGGGGTTTAAGCTCTCAAAAGATTCACCACTCATAAACAAATGAAAGATTGTCACTTTCCAAGGATATTCACATACCAAAGGGTCCTTCACATTCCTAGTTTTACCATCCACCAATCTGTTGTTCAGGGTTTCTACCTTCTTTTCCTACTGCACATGCTTGCCACATGATTGATGTCAAGCCTAGGGTATCATCTTAGGATAGACAAATGATACCTCTTGTCTTCACAACCACCAGGAACCTTTAATATACATGCAAAATCAACATACTCCTAGGTTTCAGATCGATCCCATTGAGGGATGTTGATTTGTGCCACTGTTTGCATCCAAACCCTTGGTTTGAGGGTTTTACAAGACCAGTGGGATGGAAAATTCTCTTTCTCTCAAACCCAAATGTTTCAAGACCTTAGATCAACTCCAAATGGTTGGTGAACCTCTACTTCAACTTTCCAAATGCTTAATTCATTCCCACTCTTTGTAAGGAATCATGCAAGAACAGAGACTCAAGGAAAATGCAGAAAAAACTTTGTAACCGTTTAGCTTGAAGACAAGAATTTCATTCCAAATCATCTCTCTAACTAGTAGGAATTGTTCCTCCAGGACTATATCTTGCCAAGAAAATCCTCCAACTACCTCCAACACATACAAGCAACCAACCAACCATTGGAGTAACCATATTTGAAAATGTTGCAAGAAAAGTTGCTTAAGACAACAATTGCAACTTTGCAACTTTTGACAACTTTTTACAAATTGGTCTTGCCTTCACACCAAAGGTCAAGAATGAACATACTACACATTGCAAACCCATAAACATCAAAAATATGTATAAAATTCCCATACAAGGCCTTTGACCAAGTTGACATACCTTGGAGCCTCAAAGCTTATTACAATGCCTAAGCCTAATCAATAGGCCTTCAAACACACACACACACACACATTCTATTCCCAACATAATCATGAATAAAAATGAAGTAGACACATGTCCTGGTGCTCCTAAACTAGTGGGTCCGGTCACGTTTTGGTTGATGCTCCGAAGTGGCATTTTTTTGACCACTTGCAGGACAAGTCGGAAATGACTCGGCAAAAATCCTACTTGACATGTACAATATTGATTTTGGGTAGCCAAGTTGGTGATCTACTTGGCAAGGGAGCATGGGGATAATTGTAGACAACTGATTATTGAATCAATCAATTTGGTGAAAACTGAATGATGTAGTCGTCATCTTTGCTCATTCATCCAATTACATGTTCTCAATTGCATTGACATATAACGGAAATGAAATGCACATAATTGGAGATAAAAGGCATGTAATCGTTAACATATTTTCTCAATCATTCCATTACATGTTCTGAATTGCATCAACATATAAAACAAATGAAATGCACATAATTGGAAAATAAAAGCATGTATTGGTTATCATATTCCTCAATCATCCCATTACTTGTTTTCTATTGCATCGACATATAAAAAAAGATACTAGATGAGCATAATTCAATTAAACAAAAATCATGTCAAATCCATGTCTTCATAGGATATTTTTCTTAATTCTGGTATGTCTTGCTAAATTAGAAAGACAAAAAAACAAACAGATATCGCCTTCTAGAGTTCAGTTAAACCAAGGGGGAAACAAACTTCTTCTAACTGTAGGTGCTACCCCTAAGCCTATGCCAGGTTCCATGTTCTCGTCACCTCCCCTTGGGCTGCAATAGCCTGGGCTGCCAGTAAATGCTGCAACCCCTGCCATATGACTTGAAGGAATAGAAAAGGTCATAGATGGGGAAGTTGGTTGACAAATTGAAGGTGTTGAAAAATTTGGGATCATTGTGTTTAGAAAATCCTACATTAAGGGATGTCATTCAGGCAAATGACTGGATGTACTATTTAACATCCTCTTTCTTGCCAGAATCATTCTCTTGTCCTCGATGGCCCTTTCCTCTGCCTCATTCTCCTTCATTGGCTTCTCTTAGTTCTATCTTTCCTCCTCTTTTTTCCCTATCTCTTTCAGCCTTTGTATGTCCCATGTGGAGTTTTCAATGTACCATGAATTATTTGAGCTTCAAAATGAATGCATATTTGAAGAATCTTTTATTGTTTGACAATCCAATCTATGTCCTACTGTGCCCTCCTCAACCAACCAAAAGAATCTGTGCATTGCTAAATTAAGTGTCCCTCCTTGTGACATTGCTGAAGTACACCAATCAACAATAGAATGTGCATGACAGAATAGCACCTAAAATACTCAATTTATTCTTAAGTAGATCTCTCTTCATACATGCACCTGCTCCATCATGCTCCCCTTTCCCATGTCTAGCTTCAAAAAAACACTAAATATGAGGTACACCTCTCTTTGCATGCATTCTAATCAACCAATAAAACATGCGAGCATTCTTCAATTGACTCATGTAGTTATCTACCCGGTTGAGATGTCGGCCCCTTGCAATATCTTTTTTCTGCAAGAACTCAAAAAAATCTCAAAACAATGTTGCACATACCCAGAGGAGTGAGATCTATCATCACTCATATAAAAATGATACTCCTTGATTATCGTCATGTCCTCTTCTATACTATCAGGGACATGTCTATATGTCATGTGGATAAAAATAGCATTTTGAATGGAATTGTAATACCGAGCTTGTACCTCATTTTGTGGTTGCAATGTGTAGTTTTTTGTAAAATCGACCATTGATATAATAGTACCAATTGGGAAATAGTTCTTACACATCCTAAATTGTTGATCCAATCACTGAGACCTATGGCTATGCCTTGCATGCTCGTATAAATTATTTTCCATAAAATCTAAAATAAAACCAACAACTAACTGTAGAGGAGGGAATTTGTTACCTCTAAGATGATGAATCTTAGAGAACAAATTATCCATCACTACCTCACTTAAATTGGTGCTAAAGGTGAGATAGGGGATAAAAACATATCAATAAAATAACCACTAAATTAAGATATGAAATTGTAGAATATTGAAGTATATAAGAGGATAATAAAATTCTAGTGGTTATTGAAATACAAAGACAAAATTAGATTATATCAGAGGACCTACTTGGTCTTAGGTCCTAGATGCCAGTGCGTTGCGGGGATGTCTACATGCCACATTGTCATATGTATGGATAGAGACCTACGAATGGACCTGAAAGGTTCCAAAACTTGTTCTTAGTCACACAGAACTTGTTTGCCACCTACACACACAGAGATGGGAGGAAAATGTTGGGGTTGTAGGGTTTTGCCTCAGTCAAACCCTCATTTTGGTGTTTCCACTGCCATGGACAACTAGATAGATAGATTTGATAAAAAAAATGATTGTAATAGAAACTAACCCCAGTTGATGGAGGAAAACCGCTACTACATATGATTTAATGATAAATGATAGATGATAAATGCAATAGAAACATGCTCTGCTTAATAAAGAAAAACCCATACTGCAAGATATATGAAAATGATAGATTAAATGCACCTAAACAATAGATACATTGAAAGATGCAATAATTCAAATCATGCAATGTTAAATATAAGAGAGAAGAAAGAAGACAAAGCGTTTCGACCAAACCCCTCTCTTGAGATAGGACCATGATGAAGCTCAAGATAGTGTTGTTGTTGCAAAATAGTAGCTAAGTGATCACAATGAGAGCCAAGAACATGAAAGAGTGTTTTCTTGAGAGATTTATTTTTAAGAGTGTCCAGATATTGCAATGAATAAGATGATTTTTTTATGCAATGAACAGGAGAGAATAGCCATTACCGATGCATTCAAGTTAAGGGGCACACATTTGAAAATATTTGATGAGGGATATACGATTCTAGGTTCAATAATCTGATGAGATGTTAGCGCAATGCGTAGACCTCTACATGACGTGCTGCTATCCACACCAAGATGATCCCAAATGAGGTCTAAGGGAAATTGGGGACACTTTGAATTTTGAACTCATGATGTCAAAGTAATAAAATCTTGATCATGAACTTTGTCATAAATGCACTGGGCATAATTTAGGACACTACAACAACATTGCATTCTTTTGTAACCATCTCGCATCTAGAACCTTCACCTCCACTCTTCAAAGTATATTTGAACATCTCATATATTTTTTTCTCAGCAATATTCTTTCCAAATTCATGTTTGATGCCCTCTTGAAAACACAAGATGAACTTTGACAAGCCACCACATTGTGAGTACTTCTCATTTAAACTTTCATTTCTATAGAAAAAGTATCCATCATCTCTAGGATATAAAAATAGATATAGCAAGTCTGTCGATGCTCTTGGAAGTTGCATTGCACCACACTCCTATAACAATTTGGTAGTATGCAAAGTAGAACGAATATAGCATAATATTTCATGGTACATTGAAAAATTCACCTGGTATTTGCAAAAACAAGTATTACGAATCTTAAGAGGTACATAATAAAATGGCTTCAAAGATTCAAAATCCCTTTGTGAGATTTTCAAAGTTGGATGTGTTTCACAAAAAAAATTGAATAATATTGTTTGGCTTGATTCCAAGAAATGTTTAGGATGTGGTGTGTGGTCTGGATTGCCAATTCTTAACTTTAAAACATCCTTTACATTAGGCGATAATCTAGGGTTAAAGTGCCAAAATTGTTGAATTTCCTCCTTTACATTATCGGTTAGTTTCTTATTGAAACATGTGGAAGCCTCCCTCTAAAATCCCATGTATCATTGGAAGAGGACCATCGAGTCTTTCTCTTCTTGCAAGTCCTCTATCCAAATTTTTATGATTTCTGTTGAAATAAGAACAAGTTTATCTTATAAAGCGAACCTTTCTCAAATGATGGCTTACTAAGGAGGTTTTAATCACTCTTTCAACAACTTTCTTTTCTTTTTCTTTTTTATTCTTTCCAATGGAATTGAGAGCATTAAAAAGATTTTTAACAATAATATAATTTTTCTTCATCTTCTTGTTCACAAGAATCTTCAATTTGGATAGCTTGGTGAATGTCTTATTGCTAAAATATTGGTTGAAAAGTTGTGTAGCCCACAATCAAACAGTTTGTGTTGACCTCTTGCCTTCAAGATTGTCTATAATGTTTTCATCAATTTCAAGTAACCTTTTAGGGGTTCTTGAAGGTCTTGAGTTTGGAATTTGTCTTTCTTCCATGGGAGGGTCTTCATTTATCATTTAATTTGGTGATAAATAACGTTCACTTGGTTCAACATTTTCACCTTCAATGTCAATTCCAACATTTTCACTTTCAATCCCCACATTTTCATTTCCAAATTCCACATCATGTTGAACATTTTGAATATCAATTTCAACATTTTCATTCCTAGTTTGAATATCATGTTCAACATTTTCAATATCAATATCTACATTCTCATTTTCATTGTTAATATCATGCGCAATATTTGCATATTCAATTTCCTCTTCACTTGGAATAACACTTACGGGTGGATCAAAGGCCTCACCTTCACCAATGTATGACAAACCTTGTCTTCTATTCCTATGACTTCACTATCTCCTTGTCGATATGCTTCAATTTGGTCTTTTGAAAGTTTTCTTTTATGTTTATTCTTCCTATCTATCTCTCTGTATCTTGTTAGCTCAATTTTATGCTTCATTTTTTCTTTTATGTTAGCTCAATTTTGACTAATATCCTCATCCTCAAGATAAACAGTATTAGCTCCTCCCTATATTTATTCAATCCAATTTTGATATTAGTTCAACCAATCATTGTTTAGAATTAAAAATTTTGAACAACATTTCTATAGTTTATAATTAATTTATAATTTAATAATTTAAAAAATATCATTTATCTTTCTTGCTATTGGTTCATGTTGGGAATAGTCATTACAAAAATCATGTTATTGTTTATTTATTCTATAAATTTTGTGAGCTCAATTAATGACTTGAATTCCATATATAATATTATATACATCATAATAAATGCACATGTTGACTTTAACATTATGTTGTCTCAATGAATGGCATTTGTGATGTCATTAATATCTAATCAATTAACTATGCAATTAAAAAAATATATATTAGACACTATAATCTAAAAAATACTTACCTACTTTATGTATTGTCTATTTAACAATTAATAATATTTTATTTTTTTATTTTTTTTAAAACACTCTATTCAAATTTATTATTTTGTATCTATTATTTGTGTAACATACAATACATTATTATTGTACAAAAATAAATACACACACACACACACACACACAAACTTCAAATAATAATAATTTTTTATTAATTATATTAATTTATTTTATTTATTATTTTTGCATCAATGATGAGGTGTAGGATGGTACAAATAATTTTGATGATCCATGTTCTATAATTTCTTTAAACACAATTTTGATCCTATCCAAATACACTTGTAGGAAAAAAATATTCAAGTAGATCGAATCGATTAAAAATAAGATGGACATAAATTCTATGCTTAGGTTCCTTATTGCTACAAACATTTTTTCTTCCTACACATCACAAAGAAAAGAGAGCTAGAAACAAAGAGCAATAACGAGATGACTAATGATATACATGAATGCTTTATGTTTCCACTAATCTAATTTCAATCATCAACTAATCTACGTAGCAATAACTACTATATCTAACACCTAGATAGGTAGTAACTTGACACAATGTGTCTCTTGTTATATAATGTGACTTGAATGTTGTCACTGAAGAAAAATGATACATGGGGATTTGGTGCCCTTGTTTGAAGGACAAAAATTTGTTGGTTGTAAACAGCTGTTCAAAAGAAAATATGGTCTAGATGGAAATATTGAGAAGCATAAGGCACAGTTGGTTGGCAACGGTTATTCCTAGGTGGGTGGAATTGATTATGGTGAGATTTTCTCTCCCATTGCAAATATGACATCTATTCATTTCTTGTTATCACTTGAAACATCATAAGATTTAAAAATGAAACAGATGAATGTGAAGACAACATTTCTTCATGGTGATTTGGATGAAGAAATTTATATGCAACAACCAGAGCATTTCATTGGAAAAGGTAAAGAAAATTTGGTTTGCAAGTTGAGGAAGTTTTTATATGCTTTGAAGCAATCTCCTAGATTGTGGTACTAGAAATTTGATACCTGTGTTATCTTTGAGATTTATGACATCTAAATCTGACCATTGTTTGTATTTCAAATTTGATAATGGTCACATTCTTATCATAGTTCATTATGTGGAAATTATATGCTGTTTATTGGGAATGGTATAAGTATGATTTAAAATTTGAAGTCTCAATTATTAGAATAGTCTGAGATGAAGGATCTAGGTGCAACAAGGTATATTCTTAGGATTGAGATCAAAAGAGATAAAGATCTAACATAAATATTTGGTTAAGCCAAAGTAAGTATGCAAACTTAGTGTTGGAGAGATTTAACATAACAACTTGCAGACAATTAATTTTTCCAGTATTATATGGGATGATGCTTTATATGAAAAATTTTACAAAATATTATACCGAGATGGAGGACATGACTAGAGTACCATATGCAAGTTCTATTGGTAGTCTTATGTATGTTATGGTCTATACAAGGCCTGACATTACCCCAAGTAGTGGGAATCCTTAGTTTGTACATTGCTAATCTTGGAGGTTGGGATGCAGTAAAGAGAGTGTTCAAATATTTGCAAGGTACTTTTGAGTATTCCCTATGTTTTCATTGTTATCATTTTGGACCTTAGTATTTAGTCAATATTCATGGATATGTGGATTTAGATTGGGCATGTGACATTGATAGTAGAAGATCCACTAGTGGATATATTTTCATGATGTGTGGTGGTGCTATTAGTTGGATGAGTAAGTGGTAGGTTGTAGTCACTTTGTCCATTACAAAAGCATAGCGTATGGAAGCTACTCATGCTTGTAAGGAAGCCATTTGGATTAAGAGATTGTGTTCTGATATTTTTTTTGATGCAGAATGGATTATTATCTATTATGACAATCAAAGTATCATTTGCTTAGTAAAAAATCCTACTTTTCATGCTTGAACAAAGCACATTGATGTTCAATTTCATCTTTTTCATGTTATGGTTGAAGATGGAAAGCTAAAGTTGGAGAAATTTGACACTCTAATGATTGTTGTGGATGCACTAACGAAGCCAGTGAGCATAGAGAAGTTTTTGAGTCCTCACATTAATAATTAATTTTATTAATTATTTGGTGCATATTGATTTATCCTACTTTTAGGAGGTTGGAATCAAAAGTTTTATTGTTGATTAAAAAAAATGATTTGACAACTTTCTATGAATACTTGGGAGTCAAGTCTTGTGTTTTCTTTTTTAGAACTAGAAAAAAGAATAAAGAAAATTTTCTTTTTTATTTATCTTTTCTTGGAGGCTATGTTAAGGAAGGATTTTCTTTCCTTGAAGAATTGAGAAAGAAGTCGTCAAAAGCAAAAACATAAAAGAAAACTTTCAAAAGACCAAATTGAAGCATATAGACACAAAGATAAAGAAAGTCATAGGAAGAGAAGACAACTTTCAAAAGACCAAATTGAAGCATATGTTTAGTTCAATTTATGCTTATCATACACACTCCACTCTAGATTGGAAGAGAAAACATAAAAGGGGATAAAATTGAGAGATAAATTTAGGTCAATTTTTGCTTTTCATACATGAGAAATTTTCAAAACAACCATTCTACCCACTAAAAAAAAAAAAAAAAATTACAAAAAAATATCCTGAACAATCTTTGAGTATGTCACATATATTTTACCAAATTTTTTTAGAAAAATGTTTTGATTTAGATCAAATTATGTTTGTTGTACACGAGCATGGTTCTAAAAAAGTGACTTTACCATCTAAGCATTTTCCTATCTTTTTATCAATATCATAGGGGCTCCACTTAGTGAACCCTGGTTATATCACATGCATTCATGGCATACTAAAGAATCCCCCTATTTTCAAAAAATATTTCCCTAAACAGGCACACGTTTCTAAAAAATGGGTGCATGATTTTTAGAAACGGGCACACGTTTCTAAAAACAGGTACCTGTTTCTAAAAATGGGCACTCGTTTCTAAAAACGTGTACCCGTTTCTAAAAATGGGCACACATTTCTTAAAGTACTATAAATTTCAAAATGGGTGCCCGTTTCATAAAAGATGGAGCGGGAAACACACCTATGCCTCAGTTTTGGCTTCGAGTTAGGCTTGGTGGGACCAAGCCTATGCTTGGACCTCCAGAAAAATGGCTAAGGCATTGGAATACTAGATTTCTGCATTGCTGTAATTTTTTGAAGGTCTTCCTGATCGTATTTTTTAATGAAACAAAAACCCATTAGAGTTCTCACTGTCCTAATTTCAAAAATGTAAATTTCATAGCGTTATGATTAGTTTTACTATTTTTGCATTATTTATTAATCAAAAGTGGTACCTAAATGTAAAATAGTGAGGTTTAGTAAAACTTTCATAACTTTTTTGTTTTTAGGTTTTTTTGAAAATAAATTATATGACATCAATGTACATACAATTCTTTTGAAGATTAAAATAGAAAAAATTAAAAAATATGAAATTTTCATCAAATCATGGTGGTCGTACACTAGATGTTTTGAAAATGTACTTTATAGTCAATTAAAAATTAATTAAAAAAAATATATTCAATAAAAAATAAGAAAAAATATTCTCATCAATATTTGGTGTATTAGGTATCTTTTCCCAGAAGGATTTGTAAAAATTCTTTTATTTATGTCAAAATATGGTGGTCATACACATGTGTGGTATGGTCTTGAAACAGGCATTTTGAAAAAATGGTTTTTAAATATGCCTACAAAATAGAAATTTCTACCATGTGGGTATTGAAACAAATTACATATTTGAAAATTAGACTCTGAGCACTACATTTTCTATTACTAAAGTTTTTTTAGATTCAAACTCTAAGTACCTCAAATTTTGACATCAATAGACAAAAAATTTAAAAAATAGGAAAAACAATTCCACTTTTTGCCCAAAAGTGGGACTCAACTTCTTGCACCCACCCTTAAATTTTTTTAATTTATTTTGTAGTATAGATGCACATTTGTTAACATTATAATTTACAAAAATTATTTTTGTTGTAAACGATTGGCTAATATCATTTTGCCTCTTATAGGCGGGTTTCTCAGAACGACCCATAATCTCAGGTTTTTCTGAATCACCAAGCATTTTAAAAAAGAACTTATAAACTGTACAATCTTGTGAATCTAAAATAAGTGCTTAAATTTTAACTTCATTATTTGTTCTAATAGGTAGTTCTTTTAAGTTAACCTATGAACAAGATATATATATATATATTAAAAATATGTATTATATTTAAAATGTTCTTTAATTAATAATCAAAATAAACTAAATTTCAATAATATTTTTTTGGCAAAAAAGATAAATATTGATATTAATTTAATCTTTATTTAATTTAAACATAATAATTTATTAAATTTAATATGAAAGTAAACAAATAGAAGAAGGATAAATATTATGGACTTTTCTAACAATTTATTTTAAAAAATTAATATTTTAAAACAAATTTAATAATATTAATATTTTTTTATCTATAGCTTTTCATTATTTAATTACATAAAAATAAATAATTATTTTTTAATATGTATTTCTTTTTTAATTTAAACATAATAATTTATCAAATTTAATATGATATTAAACAATCTTTCTAAACAACCCACAACATTGTCTCATTAAAACATTTAATTTCTCCTTCATCCCAACCTATCTATACTTCCTTTTGATTAGTATCTTCATACTAGTATTATCTTTGTAAACACTTTTCCCTTCAAATATCTCAAGTGTTATAACTATTATAACCTCTTATATTTATATGTCTACTATCTATGATAATAAAATCCAAAATAGATTAGTAGCAATATACATTTTTAAAATTCCCTCAATTATCTTGTCCTAACGTCTAACTTCCTTCCCTATTCATATTTTGTTTATCCTTTTCTCATCCACTTTCCATGATAAGTAAGTAGTTATTTTTCATACCCATGTTATATTGATCACATGAATGTTCTCAATCTTTTCATTATATCTAACTTTCAATTTTCTAAGGATTAACCTGGTACACTGTAGAAACCAAGGGTTAGATGTAACATAATCTTTAACTTCCTCTTTTCTCTTGACCAAGCTCATAAGAGTATTTTTACTGTAGACCTAAACAACAAATAAAATAGGGTATTTTGTGCTCCTGTTCAAGGCTTTTCACCCCTTGAACCAATGATCCTATAATCAAGGTTCCCTTACTTCACAATTTGTCTAAGAGGACGAGGATCAAATGCTTTAGTTTGATTGTCCCTCCTACCATTACTTGGTATCATATCCCTGTAGCAGACTTATGATTAGTTTCAGTTAGATTCATGTAGGAATTAAATTATTAATAGTCAAATATGACATTTACAGTATATATATATATATATATATCACTTTGTTGTTGCATTTGCTGAAATGTTAATTAGTATACGACATTTGGACACCAAAGATCATAAAGTCTTCATCTATACACTATAGTGTACAACCTCCACATAGCACAATTCAAATATAGTTGTTAATGTGATATTCACCAAATATTTTATAATTATAGCTACATTAATGTTGCACTAAGAGAAGCCCTCATGTCACACAATAATGATCTAAAGTGGCCCAAACTTTGCATGTACTATGATATCTAGTTTATAATAGACATAAAAAAAAAATGCATCTAATAGTAAAACTATTGGATGCTTGCACCATATAAATGCTATAGGACTTCTACGATTTGTAAAATAATCACTAATATATACCTACTCCCTAACAAAATGACATTGAACAACCAAATATTTGATCCTTGCATAGCAAGAAGGTTATCTACCAAAAAATTGTAATTTATCATAGTCCAACACTATATTAGCTATATAATTAATAAAAAAACCAGAACAAAAATTACTATTTCAACTACAAATCAAGAGGCAAGTACTCGCCACTATGTGGCACTTGTTACATATTGTAAAAGGCTTACTAAACCAAATAACACATATAATAATACCATCTTCATCCCAAAATAACTATTGAAAAACGGTTAAACTAAATCTTAATTTACGAATCTTCTACTAGATAATTTGTTTTTGAAGATACCTACTTTTTAATCCTCCATTATACAATACAAGAAATACATTTTATCTACGCATTTAGACTTAATACATATCTAAAGAGTATACGCCAAAAACGTAATTCCAAAGAGCTTATACGTCTATTATTCCTTGGAGCTTTTGCCAAAGATCTGACTCCATTGTACCGTACTTCTTCCAAAGATTTGATCCCATAGAGCTTCTTCAAAACCCAACTCAATGAAAGGCGAACAATAGGATAGTAGAATACCACCGAAACTACCCAAATAAGGGGAAATAAAATACTCCAGGCAAGACGGTAACCATTGAGTAAGAAAAATACATAGTGGCCTCGTGGAGTGAACAAGAATAATTTTCCAAGTAGTGCCATTGCTCTTATCCCTAAAGGAAGAAAGCACACCATAACCCACACAAGCACAGCCAACCACAAACACTTTGATGCCACAACCAGATGTATTGCTGCGCCAAATGTTATTGATAATGATACCAGTGCTATACATAACGCTTCCAAACTGAACTGAGTTATGATCGGATCTTCTACATGGCTACGAAAACCTGCAAAATTAAGGAGGATAGCAGAAGCAATGGAAAAACAGAAAGCCAGCGTGTCAGATATCACAAAAAGCTTGAAGAGATTGGTGTTAATCAATATAGGCGCTGGTGGGCCCTGTGCTTGGTTGCCTGTACCTCCCGGTAGAGTGAAAGCAGCTGCGAAAGCAACCGTTGCAATTAGGACTGCACTTACAGATATGAGATTCGAGTTCCACCTCAGGGTTTTAGTTGATGGGGTGGTTCTTGAAGTTGAGCCCTCATCAAATATTTTCTTGACAGCACCATGTTGACATAAATATCCCATAATCTGCAACAAGATCCGTTCATTTTAAATTTAATTCAAGTTAAAATAATAATAACATTCTTAAAATTAAATAATATAAAATCTCTTATTTTACATCATCATTAACATAATTCTAAATATTGAAAATAGTTGGACAAATAAATAGACCTCATTATGAAAAGTAAAATATTATCACTGCAACATGTTACTATAATCTAAACACTTATAGCGGTCTACCTAGATTAAAACAAATGTTCTTATTTTTTTAATTAATAAGAAAATCTGTCCTCTCCATAAGACATGAACACTCCAAGATTAAATTAGTATTTTGCATGATTTCAAGCCTTCTATCTAAATAAAAATTTTACGAATATCTTATGTCTCAAGCATCACAAAAATATAAATAACTATCTTTATTTATTAAAAAAAAATTACTTTAATTATCAATCAAACTAATATTTAAAAATAATTCTAAAAAGAACCAAACAGTTTTAATTCATTGAGAATCAAATCACTTACAGCCCTGTAAAGTTGTGGGTCATCATTCTGCTTCTCTAGTGCAATATCTAATGCCGTTTGCCCTTTCTTATCAATGCAATTTATCATTCTTTCTGACGTTACCGAGCATATTATAAATTTCAGGCGATATCGTCCACTTCTGAGAAATATTTCAGCAGCATTGTTCACGGCCAGATGCAAAGCAATTCTACCATCGTTGTCGACCATTTCTAGGCAGTCCCTGCAGTAATATAGTATCACATCCACTAAAGCTGCGTTCCCTTCTTTGACTGCAACGTGAAGTGCAGACTGCTTGTTCTGGTCCACTTTGTAACAAGAAAGCCCACCATCATTTCTTATAAGCATCTTTCCAGTTAGGAAAATTTTCCTGTAAAGCTTTGGGTAAAGGAAATTATCGAGATATGGAAGCAACGCAGCCATGTGCAACGGACTTCTGTCGAAATTATCTACTTCTGTGGCAAGTTCAGGTTTGTGGTGTAAAAGCTTCTCAATTACATCTGCACAACCAAAAAAGTAGAAATGAAATGCAGCGCAGAGTTTGTCCTTGTCTTTAACAGTATACGAATCGTTGTGATATGACTGTTGTAATTCATAATATTATAATATAGAGTTCATTTTCAATTAAAACCCATATAAATCAGTTTTAGAATAAAGCAAGCAGCTGAACTAATTTTATTTAGAGATTGAAGGGCATTGGAAAGTTAAATATATTCATCTGCATTCCTAATATTCTCTTCTATTTTAAATATTAGGCCATTCCTTCATATCATTCGAACCCTTACAAATTAACAGAAAAACAGTTGATAGACTTTATATATTCACCTGCATTTATTTCTCGTTTTTATCCCCAACAAATAAACTACTACAACTATTTAAAGCTTCTCATCTTAAAAAGTATGACCATTGTTTATATATATGTTTTGTATGTATAAATCATGTAAATATATATATGTATGTACATGTATATGCACACATGTATGTGCATGCATATATGTACATGTATATACATTTATGTATGTACATGTATATATGTATATGTTTTCTAAGGTGGCTAGGGTAGAAGAATCAGAATGTGTGCGCCCTAACTTTCGGGTGCAAGTGGCATGCCACGTGGACCCAAATACCAACTTTGAGTGGTGCCCATGTAGACCTTTGAGTTGGCTGCCCCATTTCAAGACCCTTTGACAGTAAAAGTGAAATTAGAACTCTAAATCAAATTTGAAACACTCAAACCCTTTGTACAATAAAAGTAAAAAATGTGAACCCTTATACATTAATTATGCATCCCTTCTCCCTCCTTATCAATGGTGCATATATGTACATGTACATGTATGTATGTACATATTCCTAGACCATGTTGTTCAGGAGGACATAACCGGTAGTAATAAAAAAACATATAGGCCCAAGGGCCATAACTAGCACAAACGAACATGAAAGGTCCACTTACTAGTTTATGACAAGACTCTTCTATTACATTCAATCCATTCACATGTAATGTGATGATTGGGCCAAGGTATCAACAATTGGCACAAATACATTAACTCACACGATGAGGACATGCCATCCTCATAATTCTACACAGCGAGGACATGCTATCATTTAAAATCTTTGTACTCGTGATTTATGTTGCACTTAAACATTCATATTGAATGGTCTATGCATCACAATTCACAATTATAAAGGTCTTCAAATGGTTGTTTGTTCTCGTTGTAGTCAATTATGGAAGTGCAAGAAAGGAGAGTTGACATGTAGTTAATACCATTGCAATTAGAATTTGAATGTGGCGATGAGATTATTGGGCGGAGTAGATGGTTGGTAGGGTGTGCAAGTGGTTGATCATCACGTAGCCACCCCATACAATGCAGGTGGAAAGTGTGGCAGGTTTCGGGGGTGGGTGATGTAGAGGGATATGGGATGTTCAATCACTTTCTTTGGTTTTTGCTCAATAAGGGTCTCCACTAGGTGTCACCTAATGGACCAATGTATTTAACCTTCTCAAGCTTACTAGAGCATTCCCTGGATCCTTCCCAAGGATCTCTCTACTCAGGACAACTCACAACTAACAAGGAGCCTCCTATCCCTTAGGTTCCAACCCTTCAACCAAAGACTCCTAACAACCCCACACCCCAAGCAACATGATCTTTGCTCACAAGGTGGAATTTGGCCTGTGTGAATGTTTACACATGTGTTATATGGAATTTGGATAGATATTTACCCCTCAGATGGGTTTTTATTAGCCTTTTATGTCGTTTCCTCTATTATACCTAGGAAATAGGGCTACAAGCAATTAGCCCTCCAATCGGAATTTTCTTGTTTTGCCTCACAATCTACCTGAACATGACCTTTAATAAATTTTATATTTGGATACCCTTTTGGGCATTCTACAAGATTCCAAAATTTTGTATCTCGGGTTTGAGTACAGATGGTCAAACCCTACTGACCCTATTTTGCCTCTTCTAGCCGGTATTGGGGTTTAAGCTCTCAAAAGATTCACCACTCAAATGAAAGATTGCCACTTTCCAAGGGTCTTCACCTACCCAAGGGTCCTTCACATTCCTATATTGACCATCCACCAATCTATTGTTTAGGGTTTCTACCTTCTTTTCCTACTGCACATGCTTGCCACATGATTGATGTCAAGCCCAGGGTATCATCTTAGGATAGACAAATGACACCTCCTGTCTTCACAACCACTAGGAACCTTTAATATACATGCCAAATCAACATAATCATAGGTTTTAGATTGATCCCATTGAGAAATGTTGATTTGTGCCACTGTTTGCATCCAAACCCTTGGTTTGAGGTTTTTACTAGACCAATGGGATGGAAAATTCTCTTTCTCTCAAACCGGAATGTTTCAAGACCTTAGATCAACTCCAAATGGGTGGTGAACCTCTACTACAACTTTCCAAATGATTAATTCATGCCCACCTTTCGCAAGGAATCATGCAAGAATAGAGACTCAAGGAAAATGCAGAAAAAACTTAGTAACCGTTTTGCTTGAAGACAAGAATTTCATTCCAAATAATCTCTCTAACCAGTAGGCATTGTTCCTCCAGGTTTATATCTTGCCAAGGAACTCCTCCAACTTCCTCCAATGCATACAAGCAACCAACCAAGAGTTGGAGTAACCATATTTGAAAATGTTGCAGGAAAAGTTGCTTAAGACAACAATTGCAACTTTGCAACTTTTGACAAATTTTTACAAATTGGTCTTGCCTTCACACCAGCGGTCAATAATGAACATACTACACATTGTAGATCCCTAAACATAAAAAATACCTATAAAATTCCCATACAAGGCCTTTGACCAAGTTGACATACCTTGGAGCCTCAAAGCTTATTACAATGCCTAAGCCTAATCAATAGGCCTTCAAACACACACACACACATTCTATTCCCAACATAACCATGAATCAAAATGAAGTAGACACATTCCAAAAAGAAGTAGACACATGTCCTGGTGCTCCTGCACTAGTGGGCCCAGTCACGTTTTGGTCGATGCTCCGAAGTGGCATTTTTTTGACCACTTGGAGGACAAGTCGGCAATGAGTCAGCAAAAATCCTAGTTGACATGTACAATATTGATTTTGGGTAGCCAAGTCGGCGATCTACTTGGCCAGGGACCATGGGGATAATTGTGGACAACTGATTATTGAATCAATCAATTTCGTGAAAACTGAATGATGTAGTTGTCATCTTTGCTCATTCATCCCATTACATGTTCTCAATTGCATTGACATATAAAGGAAATGAAATGCACATAATTGGAGATAAAAGGCATGCAATCATTGACATCTTTTCTCAATAATCCCATTACATGTTTTGAATTGCATCGTCATATAAAACAAATGAAATGCACATAATTGGAAACTAAAAGCATGTACTGGTTATCATATTCCTCAATCATCCCATTACTTATTTTCTATTGCATCAACATATAAAAAAGATACCAGATGAGCATAATTCAAAACAAAAATCATGTCAAATCCATGTCTTCATAGGATATTTTTCTTAATTCTGGTATGTCTTGCTAAATTAGAAAGACAAAAAAACAAACAGATATGTCCTTCTAGAGTTCAGTTAAACCAAGGGGGAAACAAACTTCTTCTAACTGCAGGTGCTACCCCTGAGCCTATGCCAGGTTCCATGTTCTCGTCACCTCCCCTTGGGCTGCAATAGCTAGGGCTGCCAGCAAATTATACAACCCCTGCCATATGACTTGGAGGAATAGAAAAGGTCACAAATGGGGAAGTTGGTTGACAAATTGAAGGTGTTGAAAAATTTGGGATCATTGTGTTTAGAAAATCCTACATTAAGGGATGTCATTCAGGCAAAAGACTGGATGTACTGTTTAACATCCTCTTTCTTGCCAGAATCATTCTCTTGTCCTCGATGGCCCTTTCCTTTGCCTCATTATCCTTCATTGGCTTCTCTTTGTTTTGTCTTTCCTCCTCTTTCTTCCCTATCTCTTTCAACCTTTCCTTTTTCTTATGCAGTATCTCCTTTTGTATTTTTTCTGGATCTTTCTTCTGCTTCACCAATATGTGTGTTACCTTATTCTCTTTGGCCTGCTCTTTCTTTCTTTCTCTTCTCTCCTTTGCTTCCGTCGTCTTCACATCTTGAACCATGTACTCATTAGATGTAATCAATTGTGCATCGTGACTCAAGCAGAGTCCATTATCAACACCTTTCCTTTGTTTCTTGTTCACAATGTGAACATGCAACTTTAAAAATATTGATAATCTTGTTTCTTGTTGAGAGGTGGGCATCTCGCTGACTTATGATAGCAAGCTCTTCTCTTCCTAATTACCAACTTCTGTTGTATCTTGTGTCAAATCTGCATTGGTTTGGCTATCTGATATGCCACAATTATCATAGTAATGCACCACATCATCCATGGCAGTTGCGGGTGTTGAAGGGAAAGTGAATGTGTGATGCAGAGACAAGAGAATCTAATACAAATTTGCAAATAAGAGGTGTATTTTGGACCCAAACCCCTTACACTCCTCAGGTGTCTCAAATGCACTCAATGCCTCAATAGGCTCAAAACCTAACACCACCTAAACCAGGTGTGTCTCCTACCTCCACATACTTCAAAGGACCTCAAAAAACATGATTCAAAGGCTTTCTAAATCCCTAAGCCTCTCTAGCTTCAACACAAACTCAATACATTTATTCAACCAAGCATCTAGCCCTTCAAATCGGGTAATTTCCCTTTAACTCAAAACTTTTACAAAAAACTTGCCCAAAAAAATTACATATTTAGACACCCATTTGGATGTTACACAACATATCCGAAAACAAATATAGGTTGTTTTGGACGGACCCTTTGCTGTCCTCAAATGTGCCCCTTTTTAGCCTTAAAAACCACCCACTTTACAAAGGAAGTACCAACAAAACTTAACACCAGGTTGCAAAACTTTGTACAGTATTCAATTAGGTTCCCAAACAAAGGATTTTCCAGTTTTTATGTCTTGATTCAACTTCTAAGTGTCCAAACTCTAAAACCTTCCTTAAATCACCCTCTAAACTAGGGCTTGCTTAAAATCACGCCTCCAATCACTTCTCTGATCAAATGAAGGTTGTTTCGCCATTAAATTGGTGCCCTCTACTGATTCCAATCATAAAAGATATCCCTCCAATGGCTACTTTAGTGGCTGCTACACTCTAGCCACCATCCCCATGCTCCAATCAACCAACAAATTCACCATTTGTGAGTGATCACTCTGCAAAACCACTTCAATCCTGCACTTTCATGTTAGTTTGATATGATACAACATTATTTTCCATTCCCAAGTCACAGTAAGCACATAAAGGGGATGGATTACATATTCATACTTGAGAAAACAAGGAAAATCAGACTTTTAAAACAGGATAGTCAATATAAATCCTTAGATCAGATTAAAAATGATATAAAATGCTTCAGATCATGCACATTAAATTCCTATCAACCTTCCTCAATGATTAGAACTCAAAGATCATCAAAGGAATGCAAGTTTTTCAAGGAAAATCAAGGTTTTTGCATTAAAACTGTCTTAGTCTGTACAACAGCACCTCCAGTCCGTACAATCTGTACTTTCCTCTCTTTTTTCCATCATAAATGATGAATACAACTTCCCCAACCAACCCAAGGTGGTTGGAGGGGTTTATAAATTCATTAAGACTTAAAAACTCAATTTCCCTCCAAAATGCTACTAAACGTTGGAATAGAAAGATTTGAATTTTCCAACTTTATTTAATACATTCTATTTGCTAAAATCATTCCAGATCAATGGAATTTTATTTCATATACCTAAATAACCCTACCAAAGACCCTACTAACCATTCTAGACCCTTGAAACACTATTGGCCTACTTGACACCATATTTTGTCTTAGGTCCCTTATCAAGACTTATTACATTTAAATCAAATTGAGCATTACATAGAGCCATTATTGGCTTCAAAACATTCCAATTCACTTTCAAGGATGCTCTAGGGTCTTTGTTCATGTTTATAATCTCCTTGGTCTCAGGTGGACTCTTGGATGCTCCTGCATCATACACCCCACCAACAAAAGAACTCTTGTCCCAAGAGTGGAACATCTTGGTCTTCCTTCCATGCATTCTTCTTGAGGGAAGTCTACAACTTGTCCCCTGAGTGGTCTGAAACTCATCTTTCCAACCTTTACAACCTGCACCAAACATGTTAGAAACATAATATAAAAACTTGGAATCTCCACCCTTGGTGGATACTTGCTGTTATGAACAGTCAACCTTAGCCTGCATAAACTGTCTTTCCATCTGCATATTAGGATCAGAATGACCCCTATTACTGTCCTTCATGGACATGCCTTGATCATTCCTCAATGGTGACACAATAGGACACCACAAAGTGCCCACCATCACCCCATCTTTCATCATAGTCTGCTGCCCCACAGTCCTCTTGCATTTGCTGTCAAGAACTTCAGTTTTCACAACCAATAATGAGGATTTTTTCTTCAGGTCTGATACCTCTGACTCATGCATCTTCTGCCCCTGTAAATCAACATATGTCTTTGTGCCAAAAACTATTATCCTTTCTCCTGCATTAACATCATTAGGAAGGGGCTGAAGAGTGAAAGATTTTCCATCCTTATGCACCTTATACACATTTTCAAAACCATAATGGATTGTTCTATGTGACACTTGCCATGGTCTCCCAAGAATGATATGACAACATGTCATAGGAACCACATCACATAAAACTCTATCACTATATCCCCCAATGGAGAAATCAACATAAGTTTGTTCCCTAATGACAATGTTTTGTTCATTGCTGACCCAAGATGCCCTATATGGTCTATCAAGAGGAAATTTTTGTAACTTCAATTTGTTTACCATTTCATAAGACATCAAATTATCAAAAGAACCAGAATCTATAATCATCCTACAAACTTTACCATGACTTTTACAATTGGTCCTAAAGATTGATACCTTGGGCTTCTCTTGCTGCTGCATAGGTGCTTTCCCCATCATGAGACACTCTCCAACTTCAGGATATGCCTTTGAGGTTCCTTCTTCCTCATCTTGTTGTTTGTAGTCTTCCCCTTGTGTCAAATTCACTCTTTTATCAGTCTTCTTTACATAGTTCTCTTTCTCTGGACACTTGTAGAAAGGATGTCCTTCCTCCCCACACTTGTAGCACTTTCCTTGGAAGCTTCTTCTTGCCCCAAATCTGCCACCTCCTCTTTGTCCATTCTTCTGATCTGCATCTGGTTCCTTACCCTTGTCATTTGGTTCTTGACTCTCTTGGAATCTTCCTCCTCTACCTCTATTTGTTTGTCCTCTTCTACCACCTTGCCTTTCTTGTCTTCTCTTCAACTTGTCCTCAGCCTTCATGGCTAGTTTGTAACATTCTTCTAAAGTTTTTGGTGTAGCCATTGTCATTTCATTCTGGATGTTATACCTAAAACCCCCAAGATACCTTGCTACCTTCTCTTCCACATCTTTATCATGTGCTGCCCTGATATCTAACTTGTGAAATTCTTTAGTATACTTTTGAACATCCATGTCCTTTTGCTTCGGCCCTTGCATCTTTTTGTACAATTGCACCTTATAATCATCTGGAAGGAACTTGTCCTTCATCTTGTCCATCATCCTTGGCCATGAGGTGATCTTAGGCAATCCTTTCTTTCCTCTATCTGCCTGCAAGTTATCCCACCACAACAATGCATGGCCCTTCATCCTAGACATAGCAATCTTAACCTTGTACTTATCTTCTACATCTTCACAATCAAAGTAATTTTCAAGAGCACTAAACCAATCAAGTAAAATTTCATCATCCATCTTACCTTCATACATTGGTAGATTAGTTCTTGTCTTTGAGTCTCCACTTTTGACTGCTTTGAGCAACTTTGCCATCCTTGCTTCTTCAGGATCCAACCTCTCTTCTCTTGGTGTTTCTTCTTCTTCATGCTCTTCCTATCCTCCTTTATCTACCAAATTCCTCAATCTTTCCATCTCTTCTTTCATCCTTCTATTTTCTGCTATTTGTTCTCTTAACAACTTTGCAAGCTCTACATTTGTCATCCTCTGAGGCATCTCTTCTTCTTCTTCAGCCATCTTTGTTTTCCTGTTGTAGGGAATCAACTCTGGAAGTCCTCTACAAAGGATTCAACCCACAAGAATTCAAAGAACCTTCTTAAACACAAACTCCTATGCTCTGATACCAATCTGATGCAGAGACAAGAGAATCTAATACAAATTTGCAAATAAGAGGTGTATTTTGGACCCAAACCCCTTACACTCCTCAGGTGTCTCAAATGCACTCAATGCCTCAATAGGCTCAAAACCTAACACCACCTAAACCAGGTGTGTCTCCTACCTCCACATACTTCAAAGGACCTCAAAAAACATGATTCAAAGGCTTTCTAATCCCTAAGCCTCTCTAGCTTCAACACAAACTCAATACATTTATTCAACCAAGCATCTAGCCCTTCAAATCGGGTAATTTCCCTTTAACTCAAAACTTTTCCAAAAAACTTGCCCAAAAAAATTACATATTTAGACACCCATTTGGATGTTACACAACATATCCAAAAACCAATATAGGTTGTTTTGGACGGACCCTTTGCTGTCCTCAAATGTGCCCCTTTTTAGCCTTAAAAACCACCCACTTTACAAAGGAAGTACCAACAAAACTTAACACCAGGTTGCAAAACTTTGTACAGTATTCAATTAGGTTCCCAAACAAAGGATTTTCCAGTTTTTATGTCTTGATTCAACTTCTAAGTGTCCAAACTCTAAAACCTTCCTTAAATCACCCTCTAAACTAGGGTTTGCTTAAAATCACGCCTCCAATCACTTCTCTGATCAAATGAAGGTTGTTTCGCCATTAAATTGGTGCCCTCTACTGATTCCAATCATAAAAGATATCCCTCCAATGGCTACTTTAGTGGCTGCTACACTCTAGCCACCATCCCCATGCTCCAATCAACCAACAAATTCACCATTTGTGAGTGATCACTCTGCAAAACCACTTCAATCCTGCACTTTCATGTTAGTTTGATATGATACAACATCATTTTCCATCCCCAAGTCACAGTAAGCACATAAAGGGGATGGATTACATATTCATACTTGAGAAAACAAGGAAAATCAGACTTTTAAAACAGGACAGTCAATATAAATCCTTAGATCAGATTAAAAATGATATAAAATGCTTCAGATCATGCACATTAAATTCCTATCAACCTTCCTCAATGATTAGAACTCAAAGATCATCAAAGGAATGCAAGTTTTTCAAGGAAAATCAAGGTTTTTGCATTAAAACTGTCTCAGTCAGTACAACAGCACCTCCAGTCCGTACAATCTGTACTTTCCTCTCTTTTTTCCATCATAAATGATGAATACAACTTCCCCAACCAACCCAAGGTGGTTGGAGGGGTTTACAAATTCATTAAGACTTAAAAACTCAATTTCCCTCCAAAATGCTACTAAACGTTGGAATAGAAAGATTTGAATTTTCCAACTTTATTTAATACATTCTATTTGCTAAAATCATTCCAGATCAATGGAATTTTATTTCATATACCTAAATAACCCTACCAAAGACCCTACTAACCATTCTAGACCCTTGAAACACTATTGGCCTACTTGACACCATATTTTGTCTTAGGTCCCTTATCAAGACTTATTACATTTAAATCAAATTGAGTATTACATAGAGCCATTATTGGCTTCAAAACATTCCAATTCACTTTCAAGGATGCTCTAGGGTCTTTGTTCATGTTTATAATCTCCTTGGTCTCAGGTGGACTCTTGGATGCTCCTGCATCAATGTGGAGTCTTCTTGTTGCACCTGCAAATCAACTCCTAGAGCCATTGCCCCGTCGACAACCCATGTCGGTGTTATTCACTGGGATAGAAGAGAAAGACTATCTTTGACACTCTTAGTCACTCTTTTAGTGATGTTTTCTGCAACAACTTCAATTGAAACATCAAAATCGGATAGGCTAAGCATATTTTACACTACTGAAACATCCTCACCATTGTTAATGTCGAATGTTGTGCTGGGCTACATGTCCTCCACGAGGGCATCGATATTGATGGGCCATATACATGTCCTTCTGAAGCCTGCTACAATGTTGGAAACAATCAATGCCTTCGTCAAAGACTTGCTTCCTATTTCTGTCAGTTCTGCCCTCTTGATCTCTACATTTGGAAACCTTTCCAACCATGATGCTCTTTTTTATTTGAAGTATGTCTTGAACGAAGAGCAGACACTCACATCTAGTGGTTTTAGCTTGTGAGAGGTTTGAGCCGGTAATGTGAGCAATTCTATACCCAACATCCTAGCCTCTTGGATGCTTGTCATTGCAACATGGCTACCATGGCTATCAAACATAAGCAAGTTCTTGTTGGTGACCAATACACCCCCTTGAACAGATCTCACAAACTGGTGCAACCAATTAAGGAATAGTTCCTTCGTCATCCATGTGTGTTTTCTATGCTTCCATCCAAGCACCCGGTTTGCATTTCGTATGTAGTCATGTAAGTGCTTCTTCCCTTTGAACAAGTAGAAGCATGGAATGCTTTGCCCAGAAGCGTTCAAGCAATAAAGAATTGTAATCTATTCGTGGCTTCAGAATGATGTAAGAGATATTGCGGCTTCCTCTCCTAGCAAGAACCCTCATGGCCCCCTTTATGCCCGCCATAACACTTGTTTCATCATAGTTCCATATCTGAGTAGGACCATACAAATTTGCTGCATAGGCCTTTGATAATGTCTTGTAGAAAGCAACAACAATGACTGGTCTCATATTGAGTGCCCTGTCTTTGTCAAGGCCTTCAACTATCCACAAACCGAGTTCTGGATGTTGAGCTTTAAAACTAGCCCACCATGACTTCCCGGGCATGCCATCCTTGAAAGAGTTGGGTCTACCCTCACATATTTGCGCCACAACTACCTTCAAGTTGACTATCTCGAGGCCATGACCAACTGTTGCCATTTATTGGCACCACTCAATAATCTCTTCTTCCTCTTCACCAATAAGGATGGTTGGTGGTCCTTTCTTTGATGTGGTTGTTAGACCACCCAGCCACTTCATCAGTGTCATAGTTGGGATGCCCCATTTCTTTGAAGAAGACCTGATAGACATATCATTTTCTTCTACATTATGGATTGCACCATCCATGGTGGAAGCTGACCACAACTTTTGTGGCCTTGTAAATTTCCTTGTTGTTGAAGGAGAAGTAACGTCCACTATGGGTGGTGGGTCAGGTTGTTGTTCGTGATCCTCCGTTTTTGGGGGTATAGGGTCTGCTTCAGTCACATCAGAAGGCAGGGTTTGTGGCTGAATTGAGAACTTGAAACCTCTTTTATGTGATGACCACCTTGTTGATGTTTGTTTCTTTGCACCACAGGTAGTCATCTTATTTGCCTTTCTCATCTACAGAGAACAATAATAACATGTACGTTAGTTGTATTTTCATGTCAAATTTACAGATCATTATGAATTGTATAGTATGTATGAAACATATGTTTAATTTTATATGTAACTTGCAAACATATATAGAGTACAACATGGGTAAATTTGAGATAGAACCAACTAACCAATTGATGTTCTAGATTGATGCCTATTGATCGATATTAACTTTGATGCTTGACATGGCACTGTTGTGAAAGTAAGGAGTGGATGAGAAGATAGTGTAAGATGACAGTAATTCTTGAATAGTAGAAGTATGGTTCCCAATATAAAATGCCATCTTTTATGGGCATTTATGCATGGATATGTTTTCTTTATTGGAGACTTATACAATAGATGTTTAGAGGTACATGTAGAGACTTTCCCTGATAGGGATTCGAGGTTGAAACCTTCTGGGTTAACCAGATGTGGTGGTATAGCTGGAATGGCTTCCTTCCAAACAATTTGTTGATCGTATCGTCGGTAAGGTAGATTAGAATGCAACCTAGTTTGACCACAATGAGGTTGAATGTATACCTTGGTAAAAATCCATGATGGGATATGTTCATTGACTACTCTTTGAAGCGTATATTGCCATGACAGATTTGTGGAGATTTGATGAACTTCTAGACCATAGTTTTCTAAGAAAAATCTATTGAGATAGTTGGTTTGTCATGATTCCAGATCAAACTTGAATAATTTTGAATAGAAAGACAATCTGGTTGGAAATAGATGATAATCACAGGGGTATGGACAAACAAAGAGTTGGTGAACAATATGAGCATGCTTCGTAGTCCATTCTTGCTATGCTCGAATGCATGGAAATGGGATGTGAACTGGCCATTCAGTAGGTCGAATTGTTGAGTGCGAGGAGGGGTAAGATTCACGGAGGTGAGTTAGGATTTCATCATCTGCATCATTTGGAGGGAGAGTTGCAATAAGACCCTGAGCTATTAGTGTCTAATGGGCCTTCAAATAGTTTTCCCTATCATGTTTATAAATTTGAACAATCTGATAGTGTTCATCTTTGTTTGAGACATCCACACTCAACTGTGTCCATGTTCAATGTCTGGAATCTATCATTGTGACTTCTTCATAGTAATATGCATCATGGTATAGATTACAAATATATAATGTGACCTGAAAGTTGGCCTATGTAATTTAGCGTCTAGTGTAAATTACTATATAGTACAACAATTGCTGGTGATTTACAAACTAGGAAATGACAGTAACCACGAGTATGACGGTTAAAGGACAATGAGATTTTGTTTGGAGGAAGTGAAATAGTTAGGTTATAGAGTGTGAATATATGTATGTAGAAACATACGCATCTGCATATACAAATATGTACATATAGGCAGGTACCAAAATTTTCATACATGAATGCACATATATGTATATATCTGTATATACACATTTGTACATCTGCTCTATATATACATATATGTACATCAACTCTATAGGTACATATCTGTATATACATATATGTACATCAACTCTATATGAATATATATGTAAATACACATACGTACAATAGTTGTAAATGTATATATATTTGCAATTGCCAATTAATTCAATGTTGTTTGTAGATACAACCATGCAGACTCACTATTAGGATCATGATGTTTCTGTTCCCAATTGCATTGAGTCACTATTTGATTGATTATTTGATTGGTTGTTTTAATGTCAATGTGTGGATGCTTGTTTGAATTGGTCTGAAGCCACTCAATTCCATTCATGAAGAGATCATTTGGAAGAGTTGTAGAGTTATATGTATGTTCCATTCAGCCAGTGTTTGATTGTTCGTTGCATTCGTTGTTTGAGAAAATAATTGAATGTCTATTCAAATTGGCATGAAGGCACTCATTTTTATTGGAGGGTTCATTTTAAGTCATCTACACTTATATGTTTGTTCAATTGTGCATTTGGATCTATATTTCGATGTTTGAATTGGGCTTATATGTATGTTGAATTGGCTGTTTGAAAATAGAGTTTTGTGAAAGTTCAATGCATATGTATATTTGACAATATATATATATAGACACACACACACACACACAATGAAATATAGATATTTGACAGTATATATACATACTGCTAGACATATGTATACGTGGACACCCTAAAGATGGGGTGCGCACATTTTGGCTCCTCTCCCACATTATCCACTAAATGTGAAAAGGACGGAAAGTATATGGCACGTAGTCGGAATTGAAAAGGGAGGACCTTTTTAATTTTGAAAGCATCTGGCAATAAGTGACGTTAATGTTAGGAATATGAGGTGGTGGTTGTGTAATGAGAAGGGAATGTTGGGAAAATCTTAGTAGAGATTTGGTTGCCCGTAATTTATAGAAAGCATTTATGAGGAGATATTAAATAACACTCATATGGTTGTATTTATAGGGGTGAAGTAAGTAATGTGTGGACAATTTAGCTTATTTAAAGTAGTGTGCAGGGAAGGGGAAGCAGTTGGGAGTTGCCGGTAACCATGGAAGCGACATTCATTCTCTACACAACAAAGCAACAACTCACATTTATTGGGAAAATATCTGACAAGAGATTGAAGTCAATTTTCAAGCACCATGATGAAGAATTTATTTTGGTACTGAATGTGTATCTTGGCGAATGTTTCATGGAAACAAAACATAGGTACCGTACGAATGTAGATACTATGAGTATGGCAACGACATGGGGGTTGGAGATTGGGAAGAATGTTGAAAAGTTTACATGGCTGTTGTAGGGAGTAGTGGGGTAGGAATGGTTGTGTGGCTTGTAGCCTTTGCTTAGCACGACCATCCCTAGAATTGGTTTTGATCTTCACAATGGGGCAAAAGAGGGAGGAGTGATTTTCATCTTCCCATTTATTAGATGGAGAGTAGGGGAGGACCGGGAAACTAGGAGGTTGGAAGCGGCCTTGGGGTGGATATTGTTGGAAGATTATGTTTGTGAGAAAGAAGGTTGTGCAGAGGTGGGTGGTGGGGGTGTGGATGAAGGCGACGAGCATTGCCCACTGCAAGTAAAAAGGGAGTTGGTGGACTTTTGGGTAACTCGGCCCATGGGGGTCCACAAGAAATAAGAATTGTTGGTGTATGGTGATTGTTTTTTGCTCACATTTTGGTAAGGTATTGATAGTTTTTAAAAAAAAACAGACAAGTTATTTTATTATAGTAGTTAAACAAAGTTTTGGATTGTGAAGAAGATTAATACCTGGGAAAAACTATTTCTTTGCGTGATTCTATGTCTTCTTGCACCTCTGCAATGTGTTCTGTATTTTTCCTCCTCTTCACTTCTTTGTGCTATGTCTTCTTGCTCCACTGAATGAAATGAGATGATTTCATGTTCACATTTATAAATGAGAATTTGAATTTGAATCAAAGTCCTTTAATATCTTTACTACTGTGTTGAATTTGAAATTTGAATCTCCATTTTTTTTCCATTTATATATGAGTTGATTGTTTTGGTTGTTAAATTTGTGGCCTTACATAGTCGATGTGATGGATGCAAGTGATATGACCAGTGACGACGTTGAAGTGACCATATATGGCTGGTTCTACCTGGACAAATGGGACGACGAGTGTGGAAAGGTGTTGAAAGGGTCTCGTGGTCTGACACACATGTGGACAACTAATGACCATCAGGAGACCTTTGTGTGGCCACATCACTATCCAGGTATGCTCATGTGGCATGAGGTTGCTCTCATGTCATTTTATATTGGTGGAACATGGTTGTCTGAAGGGTTGAATAGTTATACTTTTAATGTTTAATACAAACACTTAATGCTTTTATTGTGGTCCCATTATTGGGCACATATTGTTTTATGACCAAACACGAAACCTTTATTTTGAAGTAATATGCATGGTTTTAATGTTTTGTTATGAACTTAAAGTTTTATATTTGGAATGGGAACGATATAGTTTTTGACTAATACATGTTTATACTTTATGGTGTTATTCATGTACATGTGTTGGGACACGTGTCAACATGTACTAAGTGGTTAGGCGGTCACCTGTGGGCCCTTACTGCCTCAGTGCTATCGCACGTTTAGGCCCCGTGCACATTCGGACTCCTCTCCCCTATCTATGTCAATCTAGCCATATGTCAAAAACGAATCCGAACTTCCTATATTAAATTTTTATAGTTCCATTTTGCCTCTTTACCCTACAATAGTTATTAAGGATACATTTCATTAAAAAACTTTCAAACGTACGTTTTCAAATTGCTCAGGGAGGCTAGCCTTGTGTCTAAGGCAGCAGATTTTTTAGGAGCTGATGCTATTAGAGGCCTGGCCACTTCTCACCCTACTGTTTCTGGCTCCGTCTGCGGTTAGTAAAGGGTTTTTGTTCTGTATTTGTGATTCAACAGTAGATAGATCAGCTTCCGAGTTAGAAAACTCACTTTTTAAAAAATTCTTTAGAGCTACGCCAAATATAAATGTATTTAAGAAGTGGGCTCAGCCAAAATAGAAATTCAGGGGTTATTAAAGGTTGCAATTATGACAAAGGATCTTTCTCTAATCATGAAAATTCTGTACAGACCCTTTTGAATACTGGTGCAGGGCACCTTCACACTTTGACATAAGTTCTGGTTTTGTTTCTTTAAAGTTGTTGGTAATAAGGATGTGTTTGTTCCACCATCCATTTCTGTAGTGGTCAGAATGTGGGATCAAGGATCTCTTGGTGTTCTATAAACCAACGAGTCCTTAGTTTCTAAAAGACCTAAGTCTAAGTCTAGATTTTTGTTTAAGCATCTTAGTTTTCTTAAGTTAGTTCTCTGTGCTCTAGTCAGTTTATGAGCCGAGAGGATTAGTATTTGTTATTGAAACGTTGTTGTTGTCAATGTTGTTTTACTGCATCGGCAAATGATCAGTTCAACAGCCATAACCAACCTTACGGTGGTTACGACTGTTGTAACATCTCTTTTTAAAGAAAGAGGAACAGAACCGAGGGGAGTGACGAGAAGAAGAAATTTGCGCGGGAACTACAGAGTAATAAAAATAAACAAGTTTGGAATCTTTTGTTTCCGGTTCTCGAACTGGCATGTTTGTGAGGAAATGAAGGTAGCGTGAATTGCAGAGGAAAT
The DNA here is from genome assembly GCF_030272615.1 of Cryptomeria japonica. NCBI lineage: Eukaryota > Viridiplantae > Streptophyta > Pinopsida > Cupressales > Cupressaceae > Cryptomeria > Cryptomeria japonica. The sequence goes on along the minus strand of NC_081408.1, from coordinate 610,916,171 downwards.
TGTAACAAAACTAACCAGTATTGGAGGTAAACCGAGCATCTGTTTCTGTTACGACAGTCTTCTACTATTTTTTGTGAAAATGCATTGTTAAATGTTTGAATCAATCTCAATTTACGGGTAGACTTGGCTGTTTAGGGATCTAATGGTAACAATTAATCTTGTTTTAACTGTTCATTGGTCTTTTCACATAAACTGGTGGTAAAAAATGAAAAAGGTCTTATATTCCCGTTAATGGTGCACGTAGTGGCTGGGAATGTAAGATCGTATTCTATTTGTAATGAGACTTTCAAACACCAAACCAGAAACCGTGCACCCGCTCAGAAAAAAAAATGTGCCCTAGGCTAATTACCTATTAAGGATTTAGCCGTGGAATGTGGGGAAAGGGGTAATAGAGCCTTTGATCAGACTGATGGGATCGAAATTTTGAAGAATCCGTGTTGCAGACTTAAAGAAAACCGCCAAGGCTTGTTCTGTTTACATGAACCCATTTTTGGCGTAACCTTGAACCTAGTCAAGCTGGCCACTTGGTCTAGTATGTTTGATGTCAAGTCGAGAGTGCAAGAGTGTAAAGTGGAAAAAATCCGTGGGGGAATTCGAATGAAACCAGAAAAATGAAAGGGAGTTTCGAGTATTGAACGGTTCCATCAGCCATATCTACTTGAAGGCTTAAAACAGAGAAAGACCTAAAATAAGTTGGGGTCTGGGTCTTATAACAGTGATAAACCGAAAAAGAAATGGGAAGTCTGTTTTCAAACATTGACATTTAGGACATTAGGGAATTGGTCTGAAACTATTTCCTTGCTCGTGTTACAGATGAACAACTCTTAGGAGAAAGTTAGAACAGAGTACTAAAGGTCTCGTATGAAGTGGGTTCACTTGTCTGAGTCCTAAGAACAGAGATTGAAAATTGTTTAACAGAGTGATCTGAATTGGATAGACACTCTTGGAAAGTTATTGTAGTTTGTTGAAGAACAACCCAAGCACCGGAGAGTGTTGCTCGAACAACTTTCATGTTTGGATTCCAGTTGCTGAAGCAGTGGAATTGCATTTGGAAGTTTTGTGTTGCGTCTACTCTGCATTAAATAAGAAGTGGGCTCAGCCAAAATAGAAATTCAGGGGTTATTAAAGGTTGCAATTATGACAAAGGATCTTTCTCTAATCATGAAAATTATGTACAGACCCTTTTGAATACGGTATGGTTTCTTAGCAATTCTGGATCATTCTTTATAAAATAAGTTTTGATCTTTATTATTTTTTATTGATATGGGTCAGACTTCCCCTATTGATCATTCTTATTGCGTAAAAGACCTCCTTCATAAATTGACAAACCTATGAAAAATCCTAATAATAAAGGAAAGTGCAATATTTCCATTGTTTATGGATCGCTAAAGTTTACAAAACTTTCAATTTTCATGAAAAACTCTATTGTATTGAAAATTTGATCAACCAAAAACCTATGGATGGCTAAAATTTACAAAACATTCAATTTTCATGGAAACCTCTGTTGTTTTGAAAATTAGAACAACCAAAAAATAAAGAACAACGCACCTGTACTTAATTTAGAGACTGCAAGATGTAAAGGCGTTTGGCCATCAAATCTTTTGTTGTACTCACTAGAAGTCATAGGACACAACACTTCAATAATATTGGCATGACCTCCCTCACAAGCTTTAAAGAGAGATGTTTCGCCTGCTTGGTTGATCTCATTCACCAAATCTGGGCAGAATTTAAGTAAATCATTCACAACTTGCTCACTTCCTCCCAAGACTGCTTCGTGCAACGCTGTGTTTCCCTCCATATTTTTAGCTTTTAAAAATGTCATCCCATCCTCTGGATTGGCAATTGATAGTTGAAGCAACTTTTGAACGAATTGGAGAGAACCATGATAGGCGGCAATATGTAGCACCGTGTTTCCCCCTGGCGTTACCTCATTAGCAACGCCCTCTAGGCCCCCGATCTCACTAAGCACTTGTTCGTTCCCTGATTTGGCTACTTCAAAGAGCTTTCTGTTCATTCCCTTGCAGACATACCCAGTTTGATCCATCGAGCTATCGAGCTTGGCCAAAACGACTATGGGCTTGGGCTTAAGTAAACGAGGTTTTTTAATGGGAAGATGGAAACTGATCTGGAGGTAGAACCACCTTGTTTTTACAAAAAGATGTGAGTGTTGTCTTTCTGCATAACTTTATTAAGAGTACCATAAGAGATTGGATGCTTTCAAAAAATAAAAAGGATAACAAAAATGTGGACATGCATAAAATTACTTGGTGAACAAGGAGGGGAGCTTAACTAAGGGAAATTTGGTTCTCGAGGTCTTAGTCACACATGTTAAACTAGTAATGATTTAAAAAAGTATTTCCTCAATGTATTCACATCTTTTATTTTTATTTATATTTTTGTATTGCGCATTTTGCATTTTATATACATTCTATTATTTGTTAGGATGCTTCCAATGATTGCCAAACATAAAACATGATCTTTGGAGTTAGAAATATCTAGCACATGTCTTCCCTCATTTTTTGAGCAAGTCCATTCTATATGATTGCAATAGTTATGCCATTCTTCATACTTGTTACCTCCTTTGCATTGTAGGAGTTTAACAGTATGAACACATAACCATTGTAAGTTGGTTGAAATATGATGCATTGGGGACCTTCTTCTATAATAGAGGGAGAGTTGCATAGTTAATCTATGTGAAGACCACACTCAAAGCATAGGTAGTTTTGAAATGTTCAAATTCTTAAATCTTGCACTTCTTAAAATATTATTGCTAGAAGGGAGACATAGTCATCTTTATGGAGATTAACTTGATTTTGCAAAGGTAATTTCATGTTAATAGTGCATACATTTTACAAAATATACAAAAAAACACAATTTATATATGGACTAATACAAGTCTATGTTAATTGCAACATAAATTACATTTTCTAATCATTTTTGCCAAGCAAGCACATAATGCATTATTACATTACTTACACTATCATTTGTTATTTTTCTTCTTCTTTACCCTTTCTCCAATTCTTTAGTTTAATTGTATTGCATGAGTATGGGAAGATAATGATATTAACATGTGAATTTGACCTTTCAATTTAATTATAGAGCTCAATTGAATGTGGCCTCTTATCTTCTCTTGCAGACCCAATGCTATCCAAAAGATGTAAATCCTTACTATTGTTCTTTCTCTTTTATTATGTTTAGTTTGATGGTGCTCGATATCCAAATTTCCTATAAAACTACTTTTAGATCATAAATTTTGTAATAGTATGAAAATGAAACCAGATAGTACATAAGAACAAGATCCACTTTCATAGTAACAGTGGAATGTGAAATCATCCAAGGAGTGATCGTATTTGACTAACTCTTGATGACACTTCTAGGGATTCTATTCCTTCGCTATTATGGAAAGTGAATGAACTATGGAGATATGTTGAAGTGAAGAAAACTATGGCTAAGGTAAGAAAGTAAACACTTAAGTTGAACATGTAAATGGCTAATAAATAATCAAAAACTACACAATAGGTACAAAAATGGATAGGGAATCTGACTATGCACTTGTGACTAAAATATGATGTTGATCCAGTAGGATGAGGGCACCCCAATGTCTTGGTCTTCTGAATATGAGATACTATAAAAAATTCTAAAATCCGAGTTTGCTTAGAATCCACTACTGAAAACTGGTGCAGAATCTTGAGGGCCAGGGCTCCCTAGTGCCTGAGATAGGGGTAATCTACTGCCCATGACCTTGGAAAATAGGTCCAAATTCTAGGATTGGGTTTGTACTAGGTTCTTGTTGTTGTCCAAAGTCTTCTAGCTCCATTGGGTATCTGTAGCTACATACAAGAGGAAAGAAATGGGGCTGTGAATAGGGCTTTGCCCCAAGTTTGGAATTGACCCTAATTGAAATTGAATCGAATTGGAAAGAATTCCTTTTGAGGGAAAGGATTTGAATTGTTTGTGTAGACACTTAAAGTCTGCATTTCTTGCATCTATCACTTTTAACATGTCAATTTGTCCTTAACCTAACCTAATTTTCCCAATTTTCATATTTTATGTCCAAACTCTCCCATTCTTTTCAATTTTGCCTGTTTTGACCCGGAAATTGATTTAATTTGTGACCTGATTAAGGTCTTCGGACATAAATTTGGCTAACTTGCCCTTTTAGGTTTAATTAGTTTATTAATTAATTAAGCCCTTTCACTAATTTTTTTTGCCCTAATCTTTCATTATTTCATCAAACCCCTTTTCCTTTCAATATTAATTAAATAAAATTATATTATTTACTTAATTTCGATTTATCCCCTTTAATTAAACAATTTTAAATGATTAATTAAAGGCTCATTAATTTTAACCTATAGTTGAATAATTCATTTTAATTATTCAATTATCTAATTATGTTTTCAAATTAAATAATATCTTTATTTATTTAATTTTCCTAATTATCTTCTCGCATGAGGATAATATTTGCTTTTTCAATTTTTCAATTGAAAATATCTTCCTAATTTTTGAAATGACACATTGTCTTTTGATTAAATGACCTATGCATCTCCAAAAATCTATTTTTTTGCGTTTTCATCACTTTTTCCTTCATCTCCTTCATGCTTCCCTGAATGTTAGCTTTGTTGTGTTGTGTTATCTCATCTACCCACATCATAAAAAATCCTTTCGATCTTGCCGTGTGAAAATGCAATATATAAAATGTATGAAAATGTATGGAGACATAATATAATTTTTATAAATAAATTATTTATTAAACAAGTGGTGTTATTTAAAAATGAAAGGTTAGTGAGAATGACATCAATAGTAATAAATTTCTTCGTATAATAATTTATATTTTTTTTTTGGAAAATTGAACTTTTCATCCACACAAATCCATAAGAATACAATAAAATTACCTTTTTAATCATATATAATAAAAATTACATTTAAACTATATAGTTTTTGATGAAATTTTTTAATTCTTTGCAATCATTCGTTAAACTAATTGATTTTTCTTCAACCAATGCAATAGTATCTTGCTTTTGGTAGAACTAAAAAGATTATTATAAAGAAATGTCTTTTCTCAACATTGAAAAAATAATTATTATAAAGAAGATTCCTTTTGTTGAAAAAAATATAACAAAGAAGAAACATTTAAAAAAAATTGTTATAAAGAAGATGCCTTTTGCTGAAAAAATGTCTTTTTGTCAACATTGAAAAAAATATTATTAAAAAGAAGATTCCTTTTGTTGAGAAAATATAATAAAGAAGAAACATTTAAAAAAGATTATTATAAAGAAGATGCCTTTGCTGAATAAAGAAAAAGAAATTATTTATTAAACAAGTGGTGTCATTTAAAAATGAAAGGTTAGTGAGAATGACAATGAGAAAGAAAAGTTCAATTTTCCAAAAAAAATTAATTTATTACTATTGATGTCATATAAAATGTATGATTGAGTAGGACAAATAATATAATTTTTATAAATGAATTATTTATTAAACAAGTGGTGTCATTTAAAAGTGAAAGGTTAATGAGAATGACAATGAGAAAGAAAAGTTCAATTTTCCAAAAAAAAAATAATTTATTACTACTTGATGTCATATAAAATGTATGATTGAGTAGGACAAATAATATAATTTTTATAAATGAATTATTTATTAAACAAGTGGTGTCATTTAAAAATGAAAGGTTAATGAGAATGACACTCAGAATGACAATGAGAAAGAAAAGTTCAATTTTCGAAAAAAAATTAATATAAAATGTATGATTGAGCAGGACAAATAATATAATTTTTATAAATGAATTATTTGTTAAACAAGTCGTGACACTTAAAAATGAAAGGTTAATGAGTATGACATCAATAGTAATAAATTTCTTCTACGTATAATAATTTGTAATTTTTTTGGAAATTTGAACTTTTCATTTTCATCATTCTCATTAACCTTTCATTTTTAAATAGCATCACTTGTTTAAGAAATAATTCATTTTTATTTTTTCAGCAAAGGCATCCTCTTTATAATAATCTTTTTTAAATGTTTCTTCATTATTATATTTTTTTCAACAAAAGGAATCTTCTTTATAATAATTTTCATCAAAAACTCGTAGTTTAAACGTAATTTTTATTTTATACGATTAAAAAAGTCATTTTATTGTATTCTTATTGATTTATGTGGATGAAAAGTTGACTTTTTAAAATGTTTCTTCTTTATTATATTCTTTTCAACAAAAGGAATCTTCTTTATAATAATTTTCATCAAAAACTCATAGTTTAAATGTAATTTTATTTTTATATGATTAAAAAAGTCATTTTATTGTATTCTTATTGATTTGTGTGGATGAAAAGTTAAATTTTCCAAAAAAACTTTATAAATAATTATACGTAGAAGAAATTTATTACTATTGATGTCATTCTCATTAACCTTTCATTTTTAAATGGCACCACTTGTTTAATAAATAATTCATTTATAAAAATTATATTACGTGTCCATAAATTTTATATATTGTATTTACAAAATTTCTTAACTGGTACGATGTTGTTGTCAACTACTCTTAATTAGAACTCGATGGAGCGCGTGAGAGCGTTAGGGTTTTTGTGGTGGAAGGCTCTGGAGATGGAGGAGAGGACACGATGTTGATGATGGCGAGAAGGGCCTTTTTTGAGCCTTTGTTCTTTGCTCTGTCCTTTTGGATGGGTCATAGATTTTCCTAGGTATGGTTTTCGCTGGAGAGGATGATGAATTACGTGTCTTCTCTGTTTGGTCACATCTTGCTATGTCATGCTCTGCCAGTAGGGATGGATACCTGGATCACTGGTTTTGGCTTTCTCTTCTCTCAGGGAGGAGGGATTGTTTGATCATGCTCTGCTCTTTCAGATGACTTTATTTTGGTGGCTTCTGGTTTGGGGGGCGGTTTGGGGTTTTTGTTCTTCACCTCGACCTCTTCCCTTCAGATCTCAGAGGTTTCGGTGTTTCAATGGGGGCTTTTTGTTTTGGGTTGTTTGCCAGTGGTTCCTCTCGGGCTTCTTTAGGGGTTTATCTCTTGATCTTTTGGTGGAATTTGTGCTTTCTTGTTCTTATCCCTTTATTGGGGAGTCTAGTTGTTGTCTTGGCTGTCTTGTTTTCTCGGTTTATTTTTGAGAGCTTACAGTTGGTCTTGATCTGCGTTTGGCTTTCCTACCTTCTTCGTTCCTTCCTTTCTTATTCTATAGAGGTGAATGATTTTTCTATTGTGGGAAAGTATGGTCGGTCGACTGTTTTCAGATGGAGTTTCCCGAGGGCTCTTGATGCCCTATTTTTTAGGATGGTTTGTGTTTTGTTCTCTTCACCAAATTGATTGATCTTTACTACTCTTATCCTATAGAGGTGGATTATGGGGTAAAGGTTGTTTATTTGGTGTTTGACTATTGTGATCCTTAGCTTCTCTTGAAGGTTTTGGAAGACTTTTAAAAACCTAAAAGGCTTGTGTTGTTCTTTTGCATTTGCATCTTGTAGGGCTGATTGGTGCTCAGATGACTTAGCTGGTGTTTTGCTTCTCTTCAGTCCCTATTGAGGTGGAAAAGTGCTTTGCTAATTGAGAGCTGACTTTCAATTGCCTTTTCTCTATTGGCCTCTTTAGATGGGAGATGGATGATGCCCTCTTTCATGGTTGTGTGAGTTTAGCAGCTACTGGCTTTAATGGTTTATCTTCATTTTTACCTATTGGGATGGTGATTTTGGAATGTTTTTTTGTGTTCTCCCCTGCTCACTCTTAAGCTGAAGGTTATGGGAGCCTTTCAAAAACCTATGGTTAAAGTTGTGGGAGCCTGGTAAACCCCATTTTCAAGATGGTTTTGGGAGCCAATTTACCCAACTTGAAGGTTTGGGGAGACTTCCAAAACCCCTTGTTTCCAGATTATCCCTTAATGATTCTCTTCATAGATCTTGTTGTTTTGGTTTTGGGGTCTTTCTGTGCAAAGGTTCAAGTTATGGGCACCTAGAAAACCCCCCGATATCTGTTGAAGGTTAAGGGAGCCTTGATAAAACCCTTTGTAAAGACGTAAATCGAGCTAACTTCAAATAATAGCCGAAATACTCTTTATTCTTAAATAAACTCATAAATCAGTTAATAAATCTATTTCGTTCCATTTTTCCATCCATAGCTTCATTTGATCATTCCATTTAGATCGTAATATACACAAAATTTCTATAAAAGATAAATATTCTTTATTCAATAAATCGATAAAAGTAGTATATCTATCATACAATACTTATGCATTTCAAGTTGTCATAAGTTCAATAACAAAATAATACAAAGTAAAGGGTGAGATGTGTCTGTTGATCTGCAACCCAAGCTATCGCCAATGCAATCTTTAGCATGAAGACGAGAACAAGATTTAGGCACTTTTTACGCCCAACCTTGAAGCTTACGCTTCCCCGAAATTCTTGGTCAATCAAGAATACCCCACCCTGCACGAATTGCTTAGCAAAAGAAATTCGAAAGGCAAGATGGAATCTAGTGCATGCCTAGATGATACAAGCATTTTCATTTTTCTAGTTCTTTTAAGAAACAAGCATTCACTATCATTCAAGGATGTGGTAGAGAGGATAAAATAAAAGAATTTCCATCATTTTCTACAGATAATTCAAACAATAACTCAGTCGAGTATATGCTATGCATAGCAAAATAATAGTTGGAAAAGCAACTATTCTCTCTATAATCCACATTCGGCACCTATCCTGGAAGGCAAATTTCTATACACAAGCCTATCCATAGCTTGGTTCCCACAAACAAGAATACAATCTTTTGTAATTCGAAAAGAAAATATAATTTTATCAACAACATTCCAATAAATACAAAAGTAAGAAGACGATATTTCACCTTTCAATTCTAGCTTCCTATTTCTTGTAAGATAAAATATAATACTAAAGAAGACAATCTTTCTTTAAATAAAATTTGAGAGAATCAATCTTTTATTTCTACCAATCCTATTTGACAGGAAGCAATCTCTCATGGATAAACAAATATACATCTGAAAGAAAACAATCTTTCCCTTCTATCTTTCAAGCAGTTTTAAAGACAAGATTAAAATATTAAGAAGGTGTAACACATGTATGTACCTTACATATAAATTGAATAGAATGAGTACACATTCTTTTATTCAATTATTAAAATGTTTAAATATCATAATCATTAACATGCATTCCATTCTTATGGTTTAGAATTCTAAGTTTATCTCGTCTAAACTCTCTCTCTATCTTTCCAAGTGTCGTGGTTCATTTACCTCTTTTCTCAAAACATCATATTTAGTTTAAATATTAATATTTGACTTTTCATGATTTAAAACTTAACACACCGACTTTACTAATTTACCATATCAACAATCTAATATGATATAAGTTCATAAAACACCTATCTATAAGGCTTTTCACTCGATAACCATCATTATTTTTCTTGCAAAATCTGAAAGTCTAAGTCTTTCCTTGTGATATCAAAATAACTTCATTATTTATAAGTCATTATCCTATTATTTCATCTTCTTCGTGGTTCAATCTCCAAGTTTCTCTCTCTATCCTCTTACTTAATTTCTAGAGGATCGGATAATCTCATTTATGAGAGTTTTACTAAGTTTATCAACAAACTTTGAGAAATTATTTCACTATTGTATCTCTATTTACATGAATGTAATTTTTGAACAATTAACAATGATTCCTTTCATGATTCTATCTCTTCCATTAGTATATTGCATAGGTCTAAAACTAGATCATCCTTTAAAGAATATGTAAAGCAACCTATAATGCAATTCCTACTACTCTTTAACATTTTCCATGCATGTTCTTAGTTATTTTATCATATATACCTCATAATACATTTCTCTATAAGACTATTCAAAAGCAAGTTCAAACAATTTTGTTCTAATCATGGCTTGACTCAATCTAACTTTATTCTAATAAATAATTATATATAACTTCATGAATCACTCACTATCCTTGCATAATGATCAAAGAATTAAGGTAGATCCTACCTCCTTATGCTCTTGTTACTGGCTTGAGGTGATGGATTTGCTTCCCTCTTCACATTTGCCTTCTTTCTTCCAAGATGGTTCACAAACTCTTTGTCGCTCTCCATCTGTCGATTCTTCTACTAACTCCATCCTTCCTATCACTCTTTTCTATCTCTTTTATTTCTAAACTTTACTCTGAAATTCGACTCTAAATCTGAGATGATTATGGTCGATCTCTTACGACTCGATCGTAAACAAATCTAAATCTCACTACTTTTCTCTTCTTCCTTCCATTCTCTAATCCTTAGTTGCATCTCCTTCTTTTTCCTCCTCCATCTCCTCTATTCTTCTATTCTATTCTTTCCTCTTGAGTCTACCATCCTTCCTTGGATGCGAATGAGTCTCCTCTCCCCTCTCTTCCAACTCAATGTTCTATTTAAAGTGTTGTTGTCTAACTTCCTTTCCTACTTTTGGGCTATCTCTCCTAGAGGTGGATTGATTCTAAGTGACACCACTCATGATCTAATTGCAACATAACAATCCTAAATGGTTTTGAACACTTATGTGTTCTCCATGCAATGTTATCTATTATCCATTTCATGACACCACACCACTAAGCTGTTAAATTCATAATTATTGATTATTCATGTGGCTTTTAATTCCAAGACTATGTCCACTTTACTAAAAATGACTTCCCTAAAATATGCAAAGTTCAAATAACTAACTTATACATATCGATCAAGGTGTTTACGTGGGATGATAACCCATGTCTTTTATTAATTCATGCCGCCTCACATGTAATAGTCATGACGGTTTATGTTTGCAATGTGGTCGATGTGAAACCAAAGTTGACTATGACTGAAATAATCCCTTAAACTACGCCTACTACCATACTAGATCTACACATGGAGTTTGGTTTATAAATAGGGAGGAGGGTCGGTCGGTTGTAATACCAACCACTCCCTTTTATTAAGGGGGTGGTCGATATTACTATTGACCACTCTCTTTAAGTTTTAATAACTCGCCACCTTTAATTTGTTTAATTTGTTTTTATTTTAATTTTCATTTTTATTATATTTTTAATATATAGTTAATTAATATATATATATATATAAACATTAATCTTTGTTTAACAAATTAAACGTATATTTAAATATATATTTTGGTTTTTCATTAAATGACTTAATTTCATAAATTTGTTACATATATTTTTACATATTCGATAATTACATACGTATTTACCATAACATGATCTAATACGTATAAATTTTTATGTTAATCTCAAATGATTACGTATATGTATAAACAAAATTCTTTGACAAAATCAAATTTCACTATAATTGGATATTGATATATGTATATGATTGAATAAATTTCTCATATATATATTATACTATTATTCAGTTTACAAAAGTAAACTCATAAGTACACTTTTCATACATTTATACATATCTAAAAAGAACATAAAACCTAGGGTCGATATTCATTTTTGAATCATTTATACGTTTCATCTCTTTTTACAATAAAGCTTAATATTTCACCATTACTCATGCAACTTAAATTCAATTCAATCGCCACTCACATCATGCAATCAAATGCACATGTATAATTATTTAAATCAATCTACTACTCATACTAAATTTATCATTTCAATTTGAACAAACACTCAAATAAGGTCATTTAAATCATCCATCTTTCAAGATGCAAATATAAATCCTAATGTTGTGTGTGAGAGATTCCATCTATCCTAATGAAATACAAGAGCTAAGACAACTCTACTTGAACCATGTTCTCGCCTTCATCATTGTTCACCTATTCCTGCATTCACTTTGCACTCAATCGGTCATTAGCAATGATGATCCCAATTTACAATAAAAATTATTACTGACCATTCAATTGTATATAAATCATTTCAGTACATTCGATATCCTATCTTATTCAACAGTTCTATTTTCATTTCATTTCAATTTCATTTGAAAAATAAATATTATTTTCTTAATTAAATAATTATGGAAAAATAGGGTTCGTGACACCCTTGGACTATCTTGCTTAATATTCTTTTGTCTTTGAAGGTGTAAGGTTTTGACCTTCTTCAGTCGGTTCTTTTCTGTTATGGCTGCGGTTGGGCTGCTGATTTTCTATGATTGTGTCTCTTGGTAGAATTGTTTTGTTGGTTCCAAATCCTAGTAAAATCTAAGGGTTTCAGGTCCCTTCAAAACCCGTTGTAAGGGGTTTTGGGTCTCCCTCAAAACTTGTTTTATTCTTAATCAAACACATTTGAAAAAAGTAATTTATTATAAAGACGTTTTTTGTCAACATTGGAAAAAAGACAGCTCCCTCTTCATTTTTGGGAGCACTCTTTCTATGAGGCTATCGGTAACTCTTTTGGCCGATTCTTGAAGGTCGATGATGCTACATCCTCAATGGACCACACTACCTTTTCTTGCATCCTTGTGGACATTGACATCTCCTTGCCTCTCATGGGGGATGTTGTTCTCATGGTGGGGGATAAGCCTTGGACACAGTTGTTGGATTTTGAGGGCCTCTCCTTTTATTGTCAAAAATGCTTCTCTACGGGTCATCTTGCCTCAGACTACTCTATTTCGCACTACAAAGGTGCTGCCACTTGGTGGAAGGATGCTACTATTGATCACCTGACCATCTAGGTTGTTTCAGATGGCTCCTCTTAAGAGATTGGGGTTCCTCTTACTGTTGTTGATGTTTTGGCCCCTCTGGTGGACTCCTCTTCTACCCCTGTGGTTTCAACTCCTCTCGCTCCAACTTTGTTGCCCCATTCCTCTCCTACTGATGCTATTGATTCTACTGCTGTTGCTACCCCTCTGCAACAGCCTTCTGCTGCTCTGCAACAACACTGTGTTGGAACTTCTATTTGTAACCTTATGGGGTCCTCCCCGCTAGACCTATCTCTTGTTGGTCCTAAAAAATGTATTGCTTGGACTGTGGTTTGTCGTAGGCAAAAGGGGAATTCCTCCCCGCTCCCTCAAATCCCTCCTCTTCTTTGAGCTGGTTTGGGTTGTTTTTCTTCCTATGTTCTTTTCTAAGGATTTGCACCCTTTTTTTTGTTTTTGTTTTGATAGTTTGTGGCTATGTTAAGGGTTAGCGCCCCGGTTAACATTGCTTTTTTAATCAAAAACATTGGAAAAAAGATTATTGTAAAGAAGATGTTTTTGTCAACTCTTATAAAAGATTATTATAAATAAGATGCATTTGTCAACATTTGAAAAAATAATATTATAAAGAAGATGTCTTTTGTAAGCATTGGAAAAAATATTATTACAAAGGAGATGCCTTTTGTTGAAAAAAGAAAATTATAAAGAAAATGCTTTTGTCAATATTCAAAAAAGATTATTATTAAGAAGATGTCTTTGTTGAAAAAATATTATTATAAAGAAGATACCTTTGTCACATTTGAAAAACTATTATTATAAAGAAGATGAGTTGTAAAGTTAATTAAGTTTACAATTAAATTAATTTTAGTTGATTCTAATAGAATTATTGATATTTTTAGATGATCCCTCAAATGAAAAAAAAAATTTATTTAAAATATCCCATAATGGCATTATCTTTTATTTTGGGCCATTGAGTTCGGTGCTTATCCTATTCAATAAGCATCTATACAAATGCATTTTTAACCCAAACTCTAATTCAAAAATAGAAAAATTATCTTTAACCTATTCATGTGGATCAAGAAAAGTGCAAATGAATACAGATGGGCCTCGAGTAGAACCTCCCATGTAGGAGGTTCACAACTAATTGCTATATTGTGGGGTCATCCCCATTTTGTGCTTGAATATGTTATTGTTTATTTAATGATTCATTTTCAAACGAGATATAGAAAATAAATTGCAATTTGATGTATTTAGTTGAACTCTACACTTTCAGACTATAAAGTGGAGCACTTTTTAGATGGTTTGTTTTTCACAGATTTTGAACTTTTAGTTTGGAAATCACAAATCCTATTTCCTGTCTTAGATTTGAAAGTTAATCTCTGTCAAATTGACTCTTGCAAAGATTCATTTACGAACCATGTGAAGGTTTTACACTTTTTTGTTGTTTTATAAAAAAATTAGAAAAATGTATTCAAGAATTGTACAATTGCTAAAATCATGTAAGATAAAATTTATTCTTAGCCTCTAGAGCTGTATTGCATCCAAATCAAATTGCAAATTTGAAATGTTTAGCTAAACAAGATAACATTGAACCAATTTAATGACTCATTTTTAAATCAGAAATAAAAAAATAAAATTACAAATTTGAAATGTTTAGTTAAACGTGTATGCTATATAATAGAGCAGTTTTTAAAGAACTTAAATATATTTATTTACACACTTTCAGTGTTGCATCTAAACGAAAACTTTGGATTCCTAAAAACGAAAATGTACGAAAATATTTCTATTGAGTGCACCGAATCACACTTGATTTAAGATAATTAGCCAAAAAAATCATATCACCAACTTTGATTGGAGCACAGGTAAAGTTTGAAAATACTAAAATTTAGTTGCATCTGATTGAAAAGTGACAGTTTATTGTGAAACACGTTTGCAGGGAAGAGCTCCTTGTTTACTTATCGCAGAGGAGTAACATTATTTCTAGTTTTCAAAAATACTTTCTCTTTTTGAAACACATTTATTGTGAAACACGTTTGGACGGCAGAGCTCCCTTGTTTAATATTATTTAATATTATTTAATATTTTTTTTTTAATTTCAAATCGACTTTTTTTTTAACTTAAAAAACATATTTGCAATGTTTAAAAAATAAAAATATTAAAATTAATCAAAATATTAAAAACTTATATGTTCAATTTCTTGACTTAGAGCTCTACAAAAGTGTATTTTCTGATTTTTGTAAAACAATATTCTGTCTGAATGAAAATTGAGCTAGTTGAAGCTAGTTGTGGTCCGTGACAAAATGTCATTTTTTTTATTTTTATTTTTTGTCTTTTTCACAAAGTCAACCAGAGTTAATTTGAAGGGCATCTTGAATGTATTTTTTTGTGCAACTTTTGAAAGGTGTCATTTTATCCAATTTTAGATTTTTTATGTTAATTTTGATTTATTAGTATAGATATTGATTTAATATTTATATTATGTGTGTATTTTGACATATTTTCTTTTAAATAATGCCAAAAAATTAGAAAATTTGTTTAGATATTTGTTTGTCTTTTCTTTTCTAGTTTAATTAAGTGAACATATTTTTTGCATTTTGGAGTTAATTAACTTTCTTGAAGTGTCGTGTTCCTTTGACATGCTTTGTGTTTAGATAGAACCCTAAAAGTGATAACAAAAGTATCATCTCCTCTCGTCTTCCTTTGGACATTGGGTGTAAGAGAAATTGTTATTATCTTCTTTTTAGGTAAAAGGGTCTACCTCTTGAGAAGCCCATAAGGCCAAGTGAGAAGGAATGAACCAAGCAGTACTTTTTAGGTAAAATATTCTGACACTAGTACATTTGGTGCTCATTTCCGATGGCCTATCGTCAGGATTTCGACTATTTTTCATCAGACCGCTGACAAATAAACCCGTCGAAAACTCATTGTCAGACATTTCGACAGTGTTAGCTAACATCGAAATTCTGACGAGACCCTAAACTCTTCCAACGGTGGCCATGATCGCTCATCCGATGAGAGAAGGACGTCAGGCGTAGAGCATCCTCATCGGATGGACGTTAGAATTCTAACACCTACAAGGAACTTGCACCGACAAGGATTATGATGAGCGTCCCACAATAGAGTGTCGTCGAACATACAACATCCTCATCGGATGTTTCATCTATTGGCGTCGAAATGCTGATGCCAATTAGGAACTATGCACCGATGAGGATGTTGTTTGTCTGACGGTTTGGTCGTCGGTGTAAATTTTGGTAGATGTCGGAATTTCAACAGTGATTTTTTTTTTTTTTTTAAAGAATAATACGCATGCCAATTATAATGGTGCTTGTTGGTTCCGTTTTAGCATGTCCTACTAGATGGACCCAAGTAGTTCAATTTCAAGTATACTAGGATGAATTTCAATGCCATTTGGAATCCCGCATGAAGCCACATTGATATTTTATCCATTAATGGTATTCATAATGCCAAGGGTGGTAGGTTGAGAGGGGTGATAAAAAATGTCAGGAATGCGGTTTGAAGGTAGGGGTTGACAAAAGGGATTGATGATGGCATGTACAACTCTAAAGTACCAATGAAGAGATGAGTGAAAGAAAGTAATGGTTGGGAGGTGTGGTAAGGGAAGGTTAAATACCTTGATAGGGATAGAGAGAGAAGTAAAATTGAGAAGGGAGTCATTTTGGGAAGGTTAACTTTGTCACTCTAATTTCTTACACAAACTCATGAGATTTACTATGCTTTCATACCTTGACCTTTAGGGGACTTACACCAACACTTAGAAGATAAAGGGGAAGGATCTACATGAAAAGTGATATCAAGGAAAGTTTCAAAGTAAAAAAATGTGCATTTCAATCCATGACATGAGTTACATGAAAAGGGGAGATGACAAGTCTAACCTAACCAATTTATCTTTCCCTCGAGTGATTCAAAGCTTGGATATTCAGGAAAGTGTGGGCCTTCCCATGTTGCATCCTTAGTAAGAATATTATTCCATCTAATCAAGTACTTGGTTATGGTTTTTCTCATGAATTTCCTTTTTTTGGTCTCTATAATTGTCTTAGAGACCAAGATGAGGAGGTATCTTTGAGGAAGGTTCAATATGTTTTCCCAATGCCCTCTTCAATTAGAATATATAAAACACATTATGCATTTTAATTTCATCTAGTAATTACAACTCATACGCTACCTCAACTACCTACTTTTGGACCTTATATGGCCTCTAAAAGTGAGGACCGAGTTTTTCATATTTGGTTGCCTTTACGAATGACTGCTTGCAAGGCTACAATGAAATAAATACCAACTCTCCTATTTCAAATGTTTCATCCATATGATGGCAATCAATACACATATTTTTGTTGATTTTATGGTTGTTGGAGGTTATTTTTGAGTGACTTCGAAACATATTAGCCTTGTAGGATCAAGTCACTTGTTGCTTGGAACCTATTATCAAAATAAACAAGGTCAACAAAATTTTTAATCTTCATACCCATATAATATCATGAAGGGGTTCAAATCAATGACAATATGATGAGTTGTATTATAGTGGTACTTCCCCAAGGGGAGCCATTTTATCCATGCATTTTGCTAGTCCATTGCATAGTTTTTTATTGCATTCCACCCATTTATTTACTATCTTAATTTGTTCATCTATTTAAAGGTAATTGTTAGTTTTGGGCATGAATTTGGTTCCCACCAAACAAAATAGCCTTTCCTATATGCTCAAGGATTGAGTATGTATGTCACTCATAATTCTCTTAGGTGGTCCATGGAGCATAAACACTTCCTTGAAGAACACTTTAGCTACCCATGGTGCCTTTTAATTCAAAGAAATGATAGAGGTGTACATAATAAATGGGTTTTTCCACAACCATGTCTATACAATCCTTGAATTGGACCTTGAGGAGTCCTACAATGAATTCCTTGAGGAACTCACCCATTTTTCTTAATAATTGGCAAGGTATGAAACAATATTATTGGAAATGACTACTTTATTTTGTTTTATTTGCAAATAAAAAAATCCTTGACCTATTAGAGGATGTCACCTTGGAGTCCCTTCCAAGTGCACCTATCTTTGATTTTCTTAGCAGTTTTAAAATACTACTAGTGGCTCACAAAAAGCAAATATTGGATTGCCCTTAGAAATTTTGTCTTAATCTTAGATTCCTATAATCTTGTCCCTTAGAGAACGAGGCCATTGGATATTAAGTACTTTTAATCTATTATTTCACTTCTAGAACGTGAATATTTAATGTATTCTTTGTGTATTATGTGTCACATTAGTCTTCCAATTTGCAGAGATGTCAGACATTAAGTTCAAGGTTTCTCTCATAGATAAAGAATCAACAACACTATTTATTTTTCCATTCACATACTTGAGATAAAAATCAAATGCTTGAAGTTTAATTTACGATTTTTTTTAATTTTTAATTCAAATATTTTGGCTGTGGATATATTTGAAGATTTCATGGTCCATCTTGATCTTGAAATTTGACAATATTTGCATGAGGGCAAAAATATATTTATCATATATTAAGAATCTCCTTTTTGCCTACTTGGATTTATAACTTTGAAAGGCAATGGGGTGCTTTAGCATGAGTGTGACTTTGATTCCCTCTCCAAAATAATTAAATTCCAAAATAAATGGAAGAAATTTTTTAGTAATAGCTAATAGAGGACATGACCTCATTACCACCTTTAGCTTGTCAAAATTCTATTGTTTCACTTTCATCCACTTGAAGGATCCCTCCTATGTTAGGTTAATTAAGGGAGTGGTTAGCTATGAAAAACCTTTATAAAATGTTTTTTAGTAACTCTAGAGGCCAAGGGGTAGAGGCAAACCCACAACCCACAACCACCTTGATCTTTTCCTAGTCTACTTGCACTCCCTTTACACTGATGATGTGCTCTAAATATGTAATTTATGCCATATAAACTCCATATTTAGACTCAAGTTATCAAAAACAGTCTAGGAATCCAAAAACCCCAACACTTCATATATGTACCTTAGGTGCACTTCCAATGTCTCACTGTAAATGATAATGTCATCAAAGAAAATGTGGACAAATTTCCTCAAATATTTTACAATCTATATATACAAGAGTAGAATGTTGTAGGCACATTTTTCAAGCAAAATAAAATAATAAATATTCATATTGCATATAGTTGCATCTAAAGTTGTCTTATATATATCCCCCTCTCAGATATGGGTTTGATGGTGATCCAATTCAAGGACTAGTCCATGGAATTTATTTATTAGCTTATCAATCCTAGGGATTAGGTACCAATTTATTATTGTAGATACCTATTTAGTATTTTTTATTTAATGCCAACTCTCATTGTGTCGTTCTTCTTTCTTACCAAGACCGCCAAGGAAGAAAAAGGGCTAAATCTAGGTTGAGCATACCCTATTTCTAATAACTCCTTTATTGTGTTTTTCATTGTATTCCTTTTGTTATTTGAGATGAAGATAAGAGGTAGTGATAATACTCACAAAGTACAATACATCCAAAACCACACTCATGCTTATTATCCCTCTTTCACTCATTGGAATATGCTCACATAGACCTCTCCAACATGTATGAATCCAAACCCCATGTCCTCTAACACTCCAACACCATAAGACCTTCCACTAGTCACTCACCCTAGTGCATGCTCAATTTGGACTTCCAATCCCCATTCAAAGCATACAATGAATAACGCCAACACATATACTTCATAGGCATCCCAAGAAGGATTCTCAACATACACAAAAGGGGTCTCTACTCCACCAACCAACCAAAGTACAAAGGAAGTCTTACTATTACACCATTGTCTTTTTGTGCCAGTCATGTAGGCTTGGGACAATCATAAACATGGCCTTCCTCCCCTCTCCTTATTTCCTCCAAAAGGCTTCTGGGACTTTATAGGTTCCACGTAGTAACCTGCTCAAAACTCCAGCCATTAAACTTCCCATCACAGCCTATTTTGCAAACAAGAAATTGTTGTCTCACTGGTTTTGCTAAGACAGTCACAATCACTGTTAAATTAGGATAGACAAAGGTCTTCTTAGTTATTGGTTCTTCAACTTTGTGACCCTTTCTCTTATCGATGGAGCCCTCACACATTCCTCTTTCCTTTCACTAGACTCCCCAAGAACCATTGATGCATTCACACCACTTCAAACTCCATGAAATCATTGTGTTTCAAACTGTGACTCAGAAATTAGTCCCTTGCATTCAACTAGCATGTGCCAAAATTACTCATGAGCCCCTGCAAACACCAAAATATGAAAAGGTATGATATTATACAAGTTCCCACCAGTTTTGGTTCCTATGGCTACCAATGATGCACTCAATATATGGTCACTGTTAACCCTAGGAAAGGTTTTGACGGTGCTTTACAAAAATTGGAATATCTTTTTCAAAAAAAAATCAAATTATATGAAACCAAAGCCAAAATCTTGATGTCCAAATCTCTACAGGGCTCCATGTCAAGAAAGGTACATGCAAAAGGTGTGGATAAATCACTATTTTCTGACTCTCAGTCAAAATGACACAACAAAGAGGTGGTTTGGAAGGGTTGAATGTAAAGCAAGGGTCTTGGAGGGATATAGAGGGTTTAGAAGGGAGTGAGAGGGTGCTACACATTTATGTCAAGGTTTGAATTCCTTTGAATAAGCCAAAATGTTAGGGTTTTGCTAACTATCCTTAATGACACCTATTTGTAATTGTGAACAGTGCTACCACAACAGGGTACCTTATGTCTTTAGGGTGGATGGGAGGGTGAAGCATGTTGTTTTGGTTATGAGAGATAGTCATTGATATGTCTTTGAGTACCCTTGGTTTGATGTGCTCCTACTTGGCATTAGGAGTTGTGTCCAAAAGCCATTAGGAGTCCTAATTGGAGAAGGGCTTGAGGGAGTAAGATTTTGTGAGTTGTTGTAATTCAAGGGTTGGAAGACCTCAAGATATATTTGGGAAATGTGAGAATTCCTAAGGTGATGTATGTCAGTGGTTGTATGGGACTAGGGAGTAGGAGTGAGTCTTTGGGGTGTTGAAGCAACTTGAGGGGCTAGTAGCCTAGTGAGGGCTTAGGGTTTATTCCCTAATGAATAGGTGAGTTGGAAGAAAGATCTCCCTAATTGATTGAGATTGGTTGATGCTTTGAATCACAATTCTCTAATGTTTACCTTACCTAATTCTTTGTGGCTCATTGAAGCTTACACAAATGCTACTGAGGATGTCATGGGTGCCATCTTGTTATAAGATGGTAAAATAGTATGCTACTATTCAAAGGTTTTCTTTTCAAAAATGAGGGGCTATCTAGCTTATGATAGAACTTTATGCATTAGTCTAGGTGATGAGAAAGCGTATTAAAAATATTATGAGAAAGACTCAAATTATGGGGAATACAAATAGCAAGAAAGAAGTACTATATAAGCAAGCAGAATTGAATGTGTCCAAGGCATGGTTTCTAGTTTTGGAGGCACATAACTCCAATGTGGCAATTCATTTTGGTGGTGGAAAAATAGTGATTCATTTGAAAACTTTTCACCAAATTTTCAGGGCCGTCGGATATGATGATTTTAGAGAGAATCCTGAAGTTACAGGTGATTTCGAGATGTTTTGACCCCCGAAATCAAGCCCCCAAGTTCAAAATAGGACCTAATTAGGGTTTTTGATTAAATGATGTATTGGAGGAATAAAATGGAAGGGACACACTTTAATGAAAGGGCCCAACTTTATGATGTGGAAGATGATGAAATAGGACCTTAGACTTAATTAATTTGATTAATTAAGTGCTAAAGGGGAAATGCAATGCAAAATGAAAAATGCGCCAAGGCAGGTGCTAAACTAGGTGTGAAATTGTACCACCCTAGCAAGTGCGTACAATTTACGACGCTACATGATCAAGTCATCAACATAGAGCACAAGTATCAAGTGAGAGTCATCCTATCACAAAATGTAGACATTCGGATCGGAATGACACCTGGTGAACCCTGGAGAGAGAAGAAAGGAATCCATCTTGGCGTACCAAGCCCTGGGGGCATACTTAAGGCCATAGAGAGTTTTCCTTAGTCTGCAAACCAAGGAAGTATCCTGGATGAAACCCTGTGGCTACTCCATATAAATCTCCTCATCAAGATCACAATGAAGAAAAGCACTCTTCACATCCATCTTATGTATAGCCCAACCATGAGCTGCAGCAATAGCAAGTGTCAAACGAATGGAGTTCATCTTGGCTACGGGGGCAAAGGTCTCAGTATAGTCAACACCTGCAACCTGTGAGAAACCTTTTTCAACAAGCCGAGCCTTATACTTATCCACACTACCATCCACTGCAAACTTGGTCTGATAGATCCACTTACATCGAACCATCTTTCTCCCCTTAGGGAGATGGACTAAATCCCATGTGTTGTTCATCATCAAGGAACTATACTCTTCCTCCATAGCTTGGTCCCACTCAGGAACCCCTGATGCTTCCCTAAATGTCTATGGATTAGAAGCGGTAGCAATGAATGCATGTGGAAGATCTTGATGTTGTGATCAAGTTCTTCGTGTATCTGAAGGATCCCCAACAAGAGAACCCATGGACTCAAGTGTCTATCGAGCCCAATGAGGTCTAGGTGGAGGTGGAGAATGAGGCTCCTCAACTGCAAGTGGACCTTGCGGAGGTGTAACCCTGCGAGTTAGAGTTGAGGGAGTCTCATCATCTGAATCACTAACATCACTATCCACAATGGAGGAAGGTGGAAGAGGTTGAGAGGCTAAGCTAGGAGAGCTTTCCTCAAAGTGAACACTCCTCTCAATGAATACCTCATGTGTCTATGGATCCATCAATCCATATGCCTTAACACCTTCAGGATATCCGACAAATATGCAAGGTCGACTCTAAGGTTCCAATGCCTTGCGTTTCTATGGAGGTATGCGAGCCCATGCTGGACACCCAAAGACTCTAAAATGTCTCACAATCGGTTTCCTACCAACCCAAGCTTCAAAAGGAGTAATACCTTGCAAAGCTTTGTGAGGAACCCGATTCTGGATGTGTGTGGCACAACTGATAGCCTCTACCCAAAAGGCGGAATCAAGAGAACGTGCATGTATCATACAACTAGTCATTTCTTTGAGAGTTCTATTCTTGCATTCTGCAACCCCGTTCTGCTGTGGAGTGTATGCAACAGAATGCTAAAGATCAATCCCCTCAAATGTACAAAAATCCTCAAGTCTCTTGTTCACATATTCCCTTCCATTATCTGTGCGAAGAATCTTGACCACTTTCCCTGATTGCTTCTCCACACGAGTCTTGAAGTCTTGAAATATGTCAAATACTTCACTCTTATGAATGAGAAAGTAGACCCAAGTGAAGCGGGAGTAGTCATCAATGAAGGTAAGAACATAGCGGGCCTTACTGAATGAAGGTGCTGGAAATGGACCTGCTACATCACTGTGAACAAGTTGAAGAACTTCCAAAGCTCTCCAAGTTTTCCCTTTATCAAACTTCTCTTCGGGATGCTTGCCCATGGAACAACCTGAACATACACCCTCTGAAAAATTGATTCGAGGTAGACCTGTGACCATGTCTTTAGTGCTTAGCTGCTGAAGATAGCGGTAGTTGAGGTGACCAAACCGCTCATGCCATAGCTTACTTTCTGAATTTGAATGAGTAAGCAAGGCCCTAGAAGGTGAACTTGGCACAAAGTGGGAGAATGAATAAAGCCTTGAGTTGTCATTGACTTGTCCCACTGCTACCAAGGCATCATTATCAAGATCCTTTACCACAACTAAATCTGGTGTAAACTCAACCTTTTTCCCATTCCCATAGTGAGTGATTTGGTAGATGGAGAGAAGGTTGGTAGACAAGTTAGGAACATAGAGAACATTCTCAAATGTTCCATCATCCATGTCAACTGAACCTTTCCCTTCAACCTCTACTTGTGTGTCATCAACTATGTAAATGTGAGGTACCTTAGATGGCTCCAATGAAGAAAACTACTCCTTTGTAGAACCCATGTGATATGAGGCACTCGAGTCAAGTATCCATTGCTGTGAAGAACCTGTTGTAGCCACAAATGCTTGCCCTTTTCCCTTAGACTGTGAGGAAGAGGAAGGAGTTGAATCCTTCTTTGTGTAGGCGGATGGCAAGTTGATGTTGTTTTTCTTGAGAAGATTGGTTAACTCATCAACTTGCTTTGCGTGGCATCGATGCTCATCATGACCATACTTTTTGCAATATGCACAAATTGGCTTATCCTTCTTAGGTGGTGTCCCCTTCTTGGAAGAGGATGTAAAATTGCCTTGTGATGGAGAGGATGATTGTCCTTTTTCTTGGTGTGGCTTAGACTTGGATTTCTTCTTCTTCTTGTTGGAATCTTTGCCTTGACTTCCTTGATTTCCTTGATTTGCTACCAAAGCCTTGGACTTTGAAGACTTGAGAAACCCCATGTTCAACAACTTTGATTGTTCCAATATTAACATTTCTGTGAAAGCATCAAATGAAGGCATAACTTAAGAACTCCCCACTGTCAAACGATGAGTTTGGAAGCTAGACACAAATGCTGCATATTCTGGTGCAAGCTTGTCCAACAAGTTGAATATCAATTGAGCATCCTTCTTGTCAATTCCACAATCCTTTAGCTTTGCTCTTAGCTCATTTGCTTTGGTTACATAATCTTGGATTGTATCAAAACTCTTGGGATCTAAGTTGGTGAGCTCATTGTCAATCTAATAGCCTCTGATTTCATCAACTTGTCCATACGATTTCTGAAACATATCCCAAGCCTCTTTAATTGTTTTACACTTCTCAATGTGGAAAATGAGGTCATCTGATACATACTTGTGTAAGGTTTGAAGAGCCATGCAATTCTTTGTGAGCCATTCTAATTGAGCAATTGGATCAGCCTTAGGATCAGGTGGTGCTATTATTGTTCCATCTATGTAGTGTGTGAGACCCTTTTCCATTAGTTTACTCCATACTTTAATTTTCCATGATGCATAATTATGTGGAGTTAATGGTGGAAACTTAGTAGGACTCATTGCAAAAAGAATGGAAAGAGCACAAAGAGAGGAACAATCACACAAGACACCCCCCCAAATTCACTCAATCAAAGAACCCCCCCCCCCCCCCCAAATGTGATGATTTGGCACTTTATAAGTAGTGCGTATACAATGGGCCACTTGCAAAAAATGGCAAAGTGGACTTCTAATTTACAATTTTACAACTGCCTCAATAAGGCCAAAAGAGTCTCAAACTGATAATGCAAGAGATCTAACTAAGATCCAAGCAATTTACAAGTACCTAGTAGGCAAAATAAGACCAATATCTGAAAGTACAATTTTAACTCAAAATCTCTGAAATCTGATCATAGATTCTGAAAGTAGACGAAAAAATAAGCACTTTAAAAAAATTGGCACCTAAAAAGGAGGTCGTATGAGCTCAAACGAGGCCTTTGAAGTTGCAAAATTGAGGATTGGACAGGTACAGCTGAGAGAATCTAAAAATTCTGAAAAACCTGTGCACCAAAATCAGAAAATAACCACACCACTGCGAAGGTCATGAAATTTTAGCCCATTTCAAAAAACATTGCACCAAAAAAGGAGCAAAAATGAGCAAGATATGACCTTCCAAAGTTAGACTGCAAAAATGAAAAGCCCAATGGAGAGGGGTCAATTTTTTTCCAAAAAGTGTTGATGTGGCACTGATGTGGCACTGATGTCAGCAAGTCACTATGTTAAATTTGACGGTCGTATGACCGTCGCAAAAACTTCGCCTCCTTGTTGACTGGGCGTCCGTACTATACGGACTGCTGACTGTGTAGGTCATACAGATGACGTGGCACTGTACGGACTGGCTGTGTGGCGTAGTGGCGTGGCAGTTGACTGAGATGTTGTACAGAGCTAACGTGTCCGACGAGGTGGCCACGAGCCAATGGCCTCCTGCCATGTGGTGGATGTGGATCGTCGGTTTTAATGGCTGCCAACAGAAGGAGGTGCTGCCGGAAGTCTTTCGCCGCGGCGGCGCTAGAGGGTTGGCTGTGGGAGTTGCACGTCACTGGAGCAAGAGGCGTGTCGCTGGAGCGGGAGGCGTGGCGGTCGGTCGGCATCGGTGTGGGAGGGCCGGCAGGAGGTGTTTGCGGGTTGCCGGAGCGAGAGGCTCAGTGGCCGATGGTGGATGCAAAGTGGCCGACGGGGAAGCGGCCGGCAGGAGAGAGCACGACAGCGACGGCGGTGGCGGCGCAGGGATTCTAGGCACCGGCGGTAGATCTTAGTGCGGGCGGCAACGGGAGGACCTGCACAGCGGCGCTGCAAAACCTACGACACACAGGTACTGTGTACGGGGGGGTCTGCGGACCCCCAAACAAAAAGTTTTTTTTTTTTTATTTTTATTGTTTTTTGAAAAAAAAAAATTCGAAATCCATACGACATTAGCCAAAATGGGGAAAAAAAATTTCTCACCAAAATAGGTCGACTTTATAGTCAAAATTTATGGAAACGGCCTCTCGGATTCAATGGTGATGTCCAAATCACTGTATGACGCCCCCAAAAAATGAAGATCCCCAAATCCGAAAATAGAAGCCTTCCACGATGTCTCCAAAAACCGATCAATGAAGCCCCAATAGCTTTGATACCATGTAAGATTTTGCCAAGATCAAGGGCACAATGAAAAGCATAAAAGAGACAATAGAATGACAAGAACAAACTGTATTCTCATCAATATACAAATGATCAACTGGATTAACTAATACAATGAATAGAGGCCTGCTTATATAAGCAAGGCCATATGGATGTATGAGCACACAAATATGACATGTGGCTCAATGAGAAACAAGGGTAGGTAAGAAATACTAAGGGTAGGTAGGAAAAATAATATAATATTCCACAAGAGGTGGATGACCCATCGAATGTGGAGTGTAACAGCAAAATAAGACCACAAAAGATGGAATTTCTCCTACAAGCTCTATCCCTAAGTGCACACTTCCCTAAGTGTCTCAAATCCAAACTACGAAGAGATGCATTATCCTAAGTTAACTTAAGTAAGTGTAATAATATCTGAAATGAATATTTATTTACACCAACACCCCCAAATGTACAAAAATCCTCAAGTCTTTTGTTCACATATTCTCTTCCATTATTTGTGCGAAGAATCTTGACCACTTTCACAAATTGCTTCTCCACACGAGCCTTGAAGTATTGAAATATGTGAAACACTTCACTCTTATGAATAAGAAAGTAGACCCAAGTGAAGCGGGAATAGTCATCAATGAAGGTGAGGATGTAGCGGGCCCTACTAAATGAAAGGTGATGGAAATGGACTTGCTACATCACTGTGAACAAGTTGAAGAACTTCCAAAGCTCTCCAAGCTTTCCCCTTATCAAAATTCTCCTCAGGATGCTTTCCCATGGAACATCCTAAACATACACCCTCTGAAAAACTGATTCGAGGTAGACCTGTGACCATGCCTTTAGTGCTGAGCAGCTGAAGATAGCGGTAGTTGAGGTGACCAAACTGCTCGTACCATATCTTACTTTCTAAATTTGAATGAGTAAGCAAGGCCCTAGAAGGAGAACTTGGCACAAAGTGGGAGAATGAATAAAGCCTTGACTTGTCCCACTGCTACCAAGGCATCATTATCAAGTTCCTTTACCATGACTAAATCAAGTGTAAACTCAACCTTTTTTCCATTCCCATAGTGAGTGATTTGGTAGATATAGAGATTGTGGGTAGACAAGTTAGGAACATAAATAACATTATCAAATGTTCCATCATCCATGTCAATTGAACCTTTCCCTTCAACCTCAACTTGTGTATCATCACATATGTGAGGTACCTTTGATGGCTCCAATGAAGAAAACTGTTCCTTTGTAGAACCCATGTGATAAGAGGCACCCGAGTCAAGTATCCACTACTGTGAAGAACCCGTTGTTGCCACAAATGCTTGCCCTTTTCCCTTAGACTATGAGGAAGAGGAAGGAGATGAATCCTTCTTTGTGTAGGCATATGGCAAGTTGATGTTATTTTTCTTAAGAAGATTTGTCAACTCATCAACTTGCGTGGCATGGCATCGATGCTCATCATGACCACACTTCTTGCAATAAGCACAAGTTGGTTTATCCTTCTTAGGTGGAGTCCCCTTCTTGGAAGAGAAAAAATTTCCTTGTGATGGAGAGGATGATTTTGCTTTTTCCTGTTGTGGCTTTGACTTAGATTGCTTCTTCTTGTTGGAATCTTTGACTTGACTCCCTTGATTCCCCTGATTAGCCACCAAAGCCTTGGACTTTGAAGACTTGAGAAGCCCCATATTTAACAACTTAGATTGTTCCAATATCAACATTTCTATGAAAGAATCAAATGAAGGCATAGTGTAGGAAATCCCCACTATCAAACGATGCTGCATATTCTGGTGCAAGCTTGTCCAACAAGTTAAATATTAACTGAGCATCATTTTTGTCAACTCCACAATCCTTAAGATTTTCTCTTAGCTCATTTTCTTTGGTGACATAATCTTGGATTGTGTCAAAACTCTTGGGATCCAAGTTGGTGAGCTCATTGTCAATCTTGTAACCTCTAATTTCATCAACTTGACCATACAATTTTTGAAACATTTCCCAAGCCTTTTTGATTGTAGTACACTTCTCAATGTGAAAAATGAGGTCATCTGATACACACTTATGCAAAGTTCCAAGAGCCATGCAATTCTTAGTGAGCCATTCTAACTGATTATTAGGATCAACCTTAGGATTAGGTGGTGCTGCTATTATTCCATCTATATAATGCGTGAGACCTTTTTCCATTAATTTGCTCCATGCTTTAATTTTCCAAGATGCATAATTATGTGGAGTTAAAGGTGGAAACTTATGAGGACTAATTGCAACAAAAATGAAAGAGCACAAGGAAAGAGAGGCACAATCACACAAGACACTCCCCCAAATTCATTCAATCAAAGAACCCCCTCCAAAATGATGATTTGGCACTTTATACTTAGTGTGTTTACAATGGGCCACTTCCAAAAATGGGCAAAGTGGACTTCTGATTTCAACTTTACAACTACCTCAATGAGGCCAAAGGAGACTCAAACTGATAATTCAAGAGATCTAAACTAAGATCCAAGCAAATTACAAGTACCAAGTAGGCCAAAATAGACCAATATCTGAAAGTACAATATCCACTCAAAATCTTTGAAAACTGATCATAGATTATGAAAGTAGATGAAACATTGTGCACTTTCAAAGAAATGACACATGAAAAGGAGGTCGTATGAGCCTAAACAAAGCCTTTGAAGTTGCAAAATCGAGGATTGGATAGGTATAACTGAGAGAATCTGAAAGTTTTGAAATATCTATGCACCAAAATCAGAAAATAACCACACCACTGCGGAGAGCACAAAAAAATGGCCGAAATAAAAAAAATTGCACCCAAAAAGGAGCAAAATTGAGCAAGTTATGAGTCTCCAAAGTTGACCCAAAAAACCAAACTGCTCAATGGAGAGGGCTCTGAAAATTTTCAAAAAGATGTTGACGCAGGCTGATGTCAGAAAAACATTGTGTTAAATTTGATGGCCGTCTAACCGTCAAAATGGCCATCACACCCCTTGGACCAGGCTAACTGGGCATTGTTGACTAGGATGTCACAGGCCAATGGCCTCTTGCCACGTGGTGAATGTGGTATGCCAGTTTTAACTGACCGGTGGCCGAAATTCAGTGGCAGGAGGGCGGCCGATGGAGGCAGGTTGTCGGTGGGAGGCGAGGCCACTGGGATCAGAGTGGTCAGTAGGAGGCGGTGCCGCTGGGTCCAGAGTGGCCTACGGGAGGCGGTGCTGAAGGGCTGTTGTGGGGTTGAGGTGATTGGGCTCCCTGCATGGTGGCTATCTGCACAGTATGACGGTACAACCTACAACTTTTGCAGACATGACTCACGAGGTACGGTGGGGGGGTAGGTCACAGACCCCCCCAAAAATGATATTTTTTTTTTTTTCAAATTGGAAAGAAAAAAATTTCAGAATTTTTTTTTAAAATCTGAAAATTCCGTATTGTACCGCTCGAATTGGACAAAAAATTCCTCCACACCCAAAATTTGACTTTCGCCAAAATAGGTCGAGTTTATACTTGATGTTTATGGAAACGGCCCCCCAGACGCAATGGTGAGGTTGAAAAATGCTCTAGGATGCCTCCAAAATGCACAGTACCTCAGATCCAAAAATAGAAGCCTTCCAAGATGTCTCCCAAAACTAATCGATGAAGCCCTAATAGCTCTGATACCATGTGAGATTTTTCCAAGATCAAGGGCACAATGAAAAGTATAAAAGAGAGACAAAAGTATGACAAGAACAAATTGTATTCTCATCAATATGCAAATGATCAACTGGATTAACCAATACAATGAATATGGGTTTGCTTATATAGGCAAGGCCATACGGATATGTGAGCACACAATCATGACATGTGGCTCAATGAGAAACAAGGGCAAGTAAGAAAAAGTAGGGGTAGGTAGGAGAAACAATATAATATTCCACAAGAGGTGGATGACCCACCGAATGTGGAGTGTAATAACAAGATAAGACCACAAAAGGTGGAATTTCTCCTACAAGCTATATCCCTATGTGCACACTTCCTTAAGTGTCTCATATCCAAACTACGATGAGATGCATTATCCTAAGTTATCTTAAATAAAGTGTAATAATATCCATAATGAATATTTATTTACACCAACAAAAACAAATATAATCACTTTATGTTGGAACTCAACATCAATTAAATTATTGGTAAAGTATTCAATTTGAAAAAATTTTCATTTAGCTTATTTACTTGTGTGACAAATGCACCAAAATCTTGTGTTTGCCCACTCAATTCTCGTAGCCGTTCATCCACGACTGTATAGCCATGTTGGTAGGAAATTATCTTGTCATCTTCTGTGGGCACTCTATTGATTTCAGAGCCCTGTATTTTTGCTTGGTATCGTGAATTTTGCTTGCATTATTTGATAAAAAAAAATTGTTTGTAATTTATAAATATTTTGATGCGATATTTCATTTACCAATACTTACAATTTGTGCAACAAGTTTCATATAACCACCAAAGCTGAGTTTGTGTTGCCCATGCTTTTGTTGTCTTGCCTTGGTTGCCTTTGATGTGTCACTCAGTCAATGAAAAGTTTGAAATATGTTAGATTATAGAAATATAAAAAGTAATTAATTAGTACATAATTACATTCTTAATAGTATCCCATACCTTCTTTTGGTGTCTGCTGGTGTATTTCCTTTTTTCCTTTCAATTCTCTCCTTAGCATCCAAAATTAGGTCCTTCCACTCCCTCTCTGGAATCATGGGGGGACACTCGTACTTTACGTTCTTCTCTAAATGGGTTCTGTATTGGTCCCTCACATACCTTAGATATGTTCCAGCTTTTTAAAGGAGCTTCATTTTGTCGAATGTGTCATTTCCAAACAAGTCAACTATACGGTTTGTCAATTCATCTTTTAACCTTTTTTCTTGGTCATTCCACCTTTTAAAGAAAAAAACAAACCTGTTAGATTCAGAAATGAACTGAAGCTACCTTTATTATAGTTCAAGAAATGGATCAAAGGAAAACTATTCTAGTAATGATATGAAATCAATTTAGTGGATTAGGGTTAGTTCACAGATGATGTTCCACCTTTTACATATGGTGGGCCCAAATATCTGCAATGCAATGTCATTAAGATTTTTATAAAAAATATCATTTCCTGCAAAAAATTCATTGGATCATTAGTCCAAAATGAGTTATCAGTAAGTAAATTACAATCAGACTATATATAATAATAATTTTAAAGTACCTGGAACCTTTTGTATCTTTAAGGGAATCAATTCTTCGTCGCTCACCACCAATGTGGCTTGCAACGTTCTCATACTAGAAATATGAGAAGATCTAGGAAATGATGGTATGTTATTAGCAGTAGTCGCCTCTGGTACATCCTCATGTGCATCTCCTACTGTAAAAATGAATCCACTATGAAATTTCCCCAAGAAAGAAAACTTGAAGGGAAATAAACACATAATAGAAGATAAAGCAAAAAGAGGGATCTACCAATAGTAAGCGGGCTAACATGACGTGCAGTAGAGGATGTATGCATGTTGCGTGTTGCCAACATTGCAATCGGAAATATAGGTGGGGCTAACCTTTGAGGAGGTGGCATTTCCACAGGAACATTAACAACACCTGAAGAATAATACATTAAATATATGAAAACAGCAAGAATTGTAAACAAGGATGAACCTTTATTATGAATATTGACAATATCAAGTATGATGTTTTTAAGGTACTCAATGTGATAAGCCAAGAAAGTGATAAGCCAAGAAAATCGTCATCACCTGAACTACCTGCAATACCTTGATCATGGCCACCAGGTTGATGAGGATGCATAAAATCCTATAAAAACAACACATACATATTTTAGTTAATGACATAAAATGAATAAAATATAAACTGTTATTGAACTTTTGTTATAATTAAAGATTTCATTACTACTTACTTGCAACTTTTGTGTTGTCTGCATCAATTGTTGCACCCTCTCTTTTATTTCATCAGTTTGATGGCTCGTGGATGTCAAAGAAAGAATCTCTCTATTAATTTTTCTAACATACTTTTTCATCATTTTTATAGGGTTTGTGGTTGATGTGATGTCATCATCGCATAATACTATTGAGTCCACATCCCTATAGATGTACTGAGGTACTGCAGGTCCCTTTCCCTTTCCCTGAACATCTGTTTGTGACAAGAATATTATTAACACTATCAAAATTACTCCAAAACACTCAAGAAAAGAACATGATAATGTAGCACTTTGTTTCTATCTAATTTGTACAATTACAATGAGGTTTACCTTTTCGATAGAAGTGTCACGACCTACATCCCTATCTGCACTATGTGATGGATCTGTGTTGCCCTCTGACAAAGAAAAAATATAAAAACATTAGTGAAATGAAACCAATAGACTTAGCAAAAAAAATTAATAATAAAATGGTATATTGGAGTTATTAATTCGAGGTTAGTTAATTTAAATGGTATATAGTACATACCACCCCCATGATAGAAACTTTGTTTGTATCTATATGATTCAAATTGTAATCGATTAGCAGCTCTTCCCCTACACTTATTGATTTTATCGCACATACGAATACATGATTTCCCTCGCACACGTCAAATATGCAATTGGGTTGCTTATTAGTTGACCCAGGTTGCGTATTATTTATAAACCCTACAATATTACCTATTTCTTTTGGCCTTCCATCAATGTATACACCCACTCGTTTACTTTGATCATTATCTTTCTGTTGTATATAATGCATACTTTTTTATATCGAATAATCTACATCCAATTATTGTAATTGTAACAAGGTCCGACAAACTCGATCAATTCAACAACTTTTTTGTAACAGACCTTTATGCCGTCCATGGAAAATGGGCCCAAACCATGTAACGGTGAAGGTGTTATGCGATATATCCCATCGTTAACACAAAAAATCGATGTTTATTGGAGAGAGTTCCTTGGGTACCCATGTTTTCTGTAGATATTTGTACCTCAAGGGCACCTCAATATCGCCTTTGGTCTCATCATCATAAGAACATGACCCCCCTTGAGCAGGGAAAAATTCCATGTGTTTATTGAATTTTCTTCTAATCTTTTGACCTCTAGTTGATCTCCCTATTGTAGACATACTACATGTCTCACTTTCATTTTCTATTCCTGCATTTCCCTCACTTGAGGAAGACACATTTGACAAATACTTATTTGGTGGTACTTGCACTACATCAAATGAGAGAGTTAGTTGGTAATGAGAGAGATATTTTGCAAATGAGGGTAATGTTGATGAAGAAGTCAGCCCTAAAGTTGATGTTGAGATTAAAACTTGAATAAGTCCAAGTGGGGCCTCAAGTGTTGATAACTCTATTAGATTATTTGCTAATATTGAGGTTTGAAAAACTGAGGAAGTTTGTTTCCCAAGTAATTTTAAAAAAAGTAAACTGTTTCTATAGGGTGTATTGACTTATACCTGTCGATCCATGAGACTATGTAGGATCCTCGTCAAAGGGGTTCAGGTTCCTCTACATGTATTTCAATTATTTTATGTTAGCTAAAAATTACATGATACATATACTAAAAATTACATAGTACACAACATGAACAATATGAACTTTGTAGACAAGAAGAGTATTAACAAAAAAAAAATATTGTCATCATAATCATTGTAAATTTTTTAATTCCTTACCTTTACTTTATGTAGACTATGCAGGATCCTCAACTAAGGGTTGACAATGTTTGTAGTCAATTACCTATTTCCACCAAGGGTGATAGCATCACACAAAATATATACATGAAATGAACACCATCAATTGAGCATCATAAGCATTACATTTGTAAGTTGATAAAAAATAAATACATATATATCATAAGCATCATAAGAATCACATATGTATCATCATATATGTAATTGAGCATCATAAGCATCACATATGCGTCATCATAAACATGTAATCCATCACATATGTATCATAAAACACCATCCATCACATTGGTAATAAACAATCCACATTCTATAAATAAACACAAAGTTCAAAAAATGTCACATGTATCATCATAAACATGTAATCCATCACATATGTATTTTAAATCAACATCCATCACAGAGCTAATAAACAATCCAAATTTCATAAATAAACACAAAGTTTAAAAAATGTCACATAAATAGTCACTCTCCCTATCTCCATCTCCTCGGGGTGGCATAGTTCTACTATTAGGACCTGCTAGAGGTGGAACATACATTAAAAACACTAAAAGGTGCATCATGAATTAATTATGTAATGGCATTAGAATTCAAAACATAATGAATTAATTATGTAGCCATATAAGTGAAATAAATTCCTATCAAGAAATCAATATTAAATAGATAATATACTAATCACATACCTCATACATTTCATTCATGTCATTGATCTTCTTCTTCATCCAACTCATCATCATGACCACCACCACCACCACCATCATCATCATCATCATTGTCATCATCATCATCGTCATCGTCGTCATCGTCATCGTCGTCGTCATTATCATCATTATTATGATCGTCGTCGTCATCATCATCATCATCATCATCATCATCATCATCATCATCATCATCATCATCAATATCATCATCATCATCAACTTCTTCTTCTTCTTCATCATCAAGTAAATGTTGATCATGATCATCATCTACATCATCTTCTACTTCTTTGGTATCTTCTTCTTCCATCACATTATACTTTATCGGCCTTTCTCTTGGATCATGTCTAACAACAAATAACCAACCCAGTTTATGTGGAGCCTCTGAGTAAAATAACTACTCACATTGGCTTGGAAGAACATAGGGCTCATTCGCAACTAGTCCAAATGACCTTGTATTAACTATTGTAAAACCATTATCATGTTCAATAATAATTCTATTAGGATAATTTTTATTCAGTCATACCCTATACCATTTGATGATGAACAAAAGTAATTTGAAGGAATTAAAGTTACACTCAAGTATATCATCCAAAATGCCATAGTATCGATTTTGAGACTCTTGAGGATGTATGTCGTTTCTTGATGAAATATTTGTCACCTCAAAGACTACAATTATCCCAGGATCACAAGTTTTCTTTGTGTCATCCAACTTTTTGATGCAAAATTTATGACCATTGCAGCACATAGCATTGTGGTGTTTGACCTGCAATATGTCAAACATGTAAAAATTATTGCATCGTGAGTTGATAAACATATGGGTGATTAATAAATTTATACGTACCTGTTTATCTCTTAAACCATATGTTAAATCAATTTCTCTTCGCGTAACATTGGAATCTCCATTATGATGAGCTTCTTTAACCAATGAAGCCACACCTTCCCATGTTAATGTGCGACCATAATGTTGACAACGTTCAATCCATACCATCATCCAATCAAGATTGTTTGCAATATACAAATGTA
The DNA here is from genome assembly GCF_030272615.1 of Cryptomeria japonica. Classification (NCBI taxonomy): domain Eukaryota; kingdom Viridiplantae; phylum Streptophyta; class Pinopsida; order Cupressales; family Cupressaceae; genus Cryptomeria; species Cryptomeria japonica. The sequence continues at coordinate 610,880,632 of NC_081408.1, read as the reverse complement.
GTGCATCCCACTCTCGATCAACTGTACAAAAAATAAATAGACATCTTACAACCGATTTATTTTGAAGATTAAGAATTAATTAACTACAATAACATCTTATAATTACCTCTCCCCATCAAGTACTCCTCTTTGAATTTGTTAATGGGGTTGGGATCCTCAATGCGATCCACATGGATCTTTGCTGCATACTTAGGAAGATATTCAGAAATGTACACCATGGTATACCATATATCCCTCCACCATAGAACCCTCAGGATGTGCTCTTTGTCGAACCAAAGCCTTCAAAAAGTTCAAGTGCCTCTCAACCATCCATATTTACCTAGTGTGTACAGGTCCACACAATTCAATCTCCTCAACTTGGTGTATGAGGTAGTGTTCTTGTGCATTGAAAAAAGTTGAAGGTGGACACTTTTGCCTTTCACACATTAGATGAGGAATTTTTCTCTTCCAATATTTATATCTTCTTTATGGATTTCTTTACATGACAACCACCTACAAGATATTCAAGATGCAAAAATATATATTACATAACAAGTAAAACAAATCACAAATATAATTTCTACACAAATAATTGAACAAATATCACTACTTACCTTATTTATTTTCCAAGATCATATATGACTTGCTTGACATTATTGTCGAAGTGGTCTGGGAGAGATAGAGGTAGATCATACTGCAACAATTATAAAATTATCTTTTCATTTTTTTCTAACATAATACAATGAAAAGTACATGCACAGTATACAAATATATAGTAAATACACAAGAACATGAATTACCTTAATGAAGGTATGCCAATCCTATGTTTTCATCCCTGGCCCAAATTCACTTTTCTTTGATATGAGATTGTTTATGTTCGCAGTAAATCTTGTGGGAAATTGAATTTTTCATATGACTTCTTTTATAGCATTGCTTTGCTGGTCCATTAATAACCAAGGAAGGTCACTTATATTAATCTGGTCTCCATGGCTATTTGATTGAATGGCATTTTTCATTGCATGATTGGATTCCTGAATGTCACTACAAATTTTGACAATTTTTTCTTTGTCACGCCTTCCATCCAATATTTTCCATAATGTCTCTTTTATATTCTTTCTAATATGCATAATATTAAACAAATGCACAATTTGTAATTTCTCATAGTAGGGCAACCTACTAAATTGTCAAGGATAACTTTTTAGTTCCTTAGGAAGGTGGTCATTAATTCCTTGACAACCTTCATGATCATCAATCACATCATCAGTAAACAAAACACAATAGAAAATATGTTATGTGACATAAACCATTAGATGGAATGGCATTACCTTGACGATTAATTCTATTATATTCCAAATTCCATAGGTGAGGTGTCATTCTTCGTGGCTTTGATGTATTCTCTTCTTTCCCATTGAAAAAATGTTATTCAGTATTTCAATACTTATGATTTTTGTGGAGAAAGTGCCTATACTCATCAAACACCTACTTTCCTAAAAAATTTTGAATGATGAGATTTCATCTTTGGACCACAAACTGGACATGCAAATTTTCCCTTTGTTTGAAGACCTACAAGATAATATATAATTGGATTAAATGTGTTAATTTTTTTAATTATAATTATCATGCGAAACTTGGACACTATAACATACCAGAAAAATGTGTTAGCCCTGGGACATCATGTTTGTCCATACAAGCATCACATGGAATTGAAATTGTCAGTCTTATTGGTCTAGAGATGTCATACATAGTGACACCATTCCATAACTCCAACAACTCGTCGATAAGAGGCTCAATATATACATTCATATCTTTAACTTGGTACTTACCTAATCGAAATGAACAAAAACATTACATAATTATTATGACCATTTTACTACAATATTTATAATTAAATGTAGACGACTATTAAATGATAAAATAATTGGAACAATCATTGCCAACATTATGTGCTCCCTCTTTATTGACATCCATGGAGGAATGTTATTGTTGATAACAAAAAAAGGCCACACTGAGTAAACATATCTCAACTCTCCAAATGGATTGACACCGTCCGCTGCCAATGAAAGCCTGAGATTATGAGGTTCTTCTTTAAAGTGTGGCCACTTTTCCTCTATGTCCATAAATGTTTAACCATCTGTAGGAATTCGAATAAGGTCATCTCAACTTCTATTGCATGCATGGCAATCCATAAATTGTGCCAAGCTAGTGCACTTGAATAATCGTTGCATACTTAGAATAATGGGAATATAACGAAGAACCTTGTGAGGAACCTTCTTTGTGATTTGATCTGTTTGATATCTATTGATATGACATTTAGGGCATTTAGTTCAAAATTCATGTTGTTTGTGATATATAATACTATCATTGGGACAAGTATCTATTGCTCGATACTCCATTCTAATATCTTTCATAATGGCAGATAATTCTTGGTATGAATGAGGTTAAATATTTAATGGTGGTAACAAAAACTCACCTATCAATCTATAGCAAAAAAAATATAATATGTTAATAAAGAATATTAATGGTACATGATTCACTATTTATTAACTATAATGGCATATATGGCATACTTTAACATACGTGAGATTGTTATGTTGGATAAACCATTCATAACCTTCAAGTTCACCAACAACAATACAATGGAGAGAAGAGTTGTCTGGGAGCCTTCATAAGGGACCTCATATGCCTTCTCAAGTAGAAGTAAATCATGAACAACATCAAGGTCATCTTCATCATCATGATCAACTGCACCAATATTAAATGTGTCATGGATCAATGTATTTGTACCATCATCTTCAATTGTGTTTTGTGGCTCATGATCATCATCTTCCATGGGATCATTATCTTCAGCTTCGATATTCACACCTCCATGTTCCTCCACTTTGAAAACCATATTTTTCATGTTGTGTTGATCCATATCATGTGCTCTGGGGTGCTCGTCCTATATAAAAATGATAAACATAAATAAACCATTATCATGATCTCATCAAGTGAATTCTTATGTATATAAATTGTTAAAATGATATAATGAAAAACTTACCAATGGATGATAATCATGTCCCCCTTAAATGTGACCATGCAACCTACAATGTTTCTTAGCTATTTTGATTAGAAGTCTTCTAGTCTTTAACCCCTTACAAATTTTGCAAGGACAATAACATTTTCCATCACCTTTTCTTTTCAAGTTAGACAACAATCTAGTAATTGTCTCCTTATTTTGTTGTTCGTTGATATTGTCTGATATGGTCTTTCTTCGCAGGCAAAAAAATCAGGCTATAAAACTAGTTATATAGAAGTTGAAATGTTAGCTATGAAAGCACCTTTCAGTATAATATACCAAATTAAATTACTTGAACATAGAAATAATGTAAATTGAACCAAAACCATTTAACTGTTCCTTTTCATCTCAAAACATATCTAATGTCTAATTGGGGTAATCCGTGAGTGTCTAATGTGAATTCATTATCAATGTTGTGAAGTCATCGAGAGTATGGTGATAGTCATCCTTATAGGATCCTCTCCATATTGTCCAAATCAGTCTAAAAGGAAAGTAACTATCCATTCCCATGCTCATGCATACTTACATGACTAATGTTGCCCTTGTGTATCCTAAACATTGGAGAGACCTTATTTGACTTGCATAATCAATGTGGTTGTTGTCCTAATATGAAATACCAAGTTCCACCCTTGCCTCCGCATCAAACTTCTCACATCATGTTTCTTCAACAAAACACACTATTTCGATCCCAATCTTCCTCAATACCCTCAATGTAGGGGCATGTATAATGGTTTCAACATACAAAGTCAATGATCATACAGTCCATTCTTCTAGACACCCTTGGATACATTACTTGGCTTTTAGTCTTGAGAAAACTAATGTGAATTAAGCCAACACCATGAGGATAGGGTTAAGTATCATGGCAACTGATCATAATACGTGAAGACGAGGTTCACACCTAAGTGTTGGCTCTCAACAATACCACACTTCCAAAATTGTTAGTCTCAAGACTTCTCCTATTGGGTCAATACTCATTGATGGCCACAAGGACAAATAAGTGTATCTAGGCTTCAAACTCCTTACTCTAGGCTTGGAGGACCCTACACAAGGTATATGAACACTCACTTGGTATTACAATAGAAAGACCCTTCCTCTAGAAATTTTTTTGCAACACACACATCGTTGGTAATCATTTTTATGATGGATGGTCTATTAGGACAGTAAATAAAATGCTTATTCTTTTTCCACCCTTTGAAACTACAACAAGGTATTTGACTTGGTAGGGTCCCCACACATCACTTCAACACCAAACATTACACAATTCAACCTTTTTCCTTCTCAATATATTTTTTTTTGTCTTTCACTGGTTTTCTCAGTCTGATACATAGGGATATCGGACCTTTCATGGCATCATCACACGCACAAACTTCCCCATATGTCCTGTAAGTCTAAGATATTAAATGCATTTCACCTAGCACTCTCTGATACAGATTCTTGTGTCCTATCCATATAGGATGTTTGGACACCACACTATCATCCTTGACTCATGTGTATGATGTAAAGGTAGGGGCATGTATAATGGTTTCAACATACAAAGTCAATGATCATACACTCCATTCTTCTAGACACCCTTAGATACATTACTTGGCTTCTAGGCTTGGGAAAACTAATATGAATTGAGCCAACACCATGAGGATAGGGTCAAGTATCATGGCAATTGATCATAATTTTTGAAGACAGGGTTCACACTCATTGATGGCCATGACAAGGCCAAATCAATGTATCTAGGCTTCAAACTCCTTACTCTAGGCTTGGAGGACCCTACACAAGGTCTATGAATTTTACCATTATAATTATTTTTTAATGAATGAGGATCTATATTATCATTTCCAAATAGTGTTATGCATATTCATAAAAAGAAAGGTAAGTGGAAAGAGTCACATCCCAAAGTCTAAAAAAGGCAATAGCTCAAAACAAAAAATAATTATAACAAGGCATCTAAGAGGAGGAGGTTAGCCCTAGTCATTTGTTTTGCTCTTTATCTACAATTTATTATTTTTCATATGTCACTTGAAACTACACTTCTATGACCCTATTACAGACAATAGGAATAATTTTATAAAATTAGCAGTAGCACTATCTTTTCACCCAATTATAGTGAAAGTCCCAAATCATCTTTGGTGGTTCCTTAGTGAGAATACAAATGTGTCTCATGTATCATAGGAGCTAAATTTTCTATGTGAAAATCAAGAACCTACCACCTAACTGTGAATTTTTGGTATATGTCAAAGAATTGAAGATCTCTAATGTTAAGTTAAGGTCATTCTAATGTTTCATGCTTGCAAGAACCAAGTGTTGTTATGAAAGCTGCAGATCAAAGATAAGTCAAGCATATATCTCTTTGTTATATTTTAGGCACTTACCCACTATGTTATAAAACATCCTGTTATGGTAAATAGAAAAAGTCTCAGGTGACACTATGTTAGAAATGGCTCACCATTGTAGGTATATGGAGCAGCTTTGATGGTCATTTTGTAACTCACCTTGAGTCTACATGAGCTGCAAAAGCTTGTGATAAGTATAGATGATTGTCTCCTTCCAATATGTAGTCCTTTCATTGTATGCAGACCTAAACAACAACATAAATCTCTGTCATATTTTAGGTTCCTACACACTATGTTAGAAAATGTCTCACTATGGTAGGCAACTAGATGCTAATGTTAGCCAATATTTCTCCCCATACATGCTCTAAGGCATCTATTTTGATCTCAAAAGATTGCTACAAATAAAAAAAAACAAAGAGTGGTACTGAACACAAATTCTATTTCAATTGAGTGAATGCTTGTTGTTGTGGCCCTATTCATATGAACTTTTCTTAGGGCCCCTTTTTTTGCATGTTTAGAGGCAATGCAATGTGAATAAATGTGAGCAAAAACCTAATGTGGAATTTGGTTAGCCCCAAGAAACTCAAGAGATTTATGAGAATCCTAGGAACAATATATTCTTTATAGATCAAGATCTTCTCTAGGTCAACATGTACACCATCCTCATCAACAATGTACTTGAAGTACTAGATCCTCTCCATGCTAAAAGAGCATTTCTCTATATTGGCATAAAGTTTAAGTTGATGCAAGTTGGAAAGAACTTGTCACGTGTTATTCCCATGTCTTTTTGAACATAAGAATGTCATCCAAGTAGACAACCACAAACAACCAATGAAGAATCTAGGTAAATCATTCATCATCCAAATGAATGTTGTTGGTGTAGTGATTATTCCAAAGGGCATCAATAACCACTCAAACAAGCCCTTCTTGGACTCAAAGAAAGTCTTCCAAATGTTAATTAGCTCAACAAGGAATTGATGGTTCCCTGATTTCAAATCAATCTTGTTAAAAAATTCATCTCCTCAAAGCTGGTTCTAGAGCTCAACAATTTAAGGGATCAAAAAACTTGTTCTTGATAGTGGTCTTGATTAGGACCCAATAGTCAATTTGAATCACCATATCCCATCTTCTTCTTGGAAAGTACAAAATGGGCTTCCACAAAGCAAAACTAGTTGGTCAGTATGACCCTTTTGAATCAACTTCTCAAGTTGTTGTTAAATATTGATGTAGTATTAAGGCATCTCATGACTCCATTACATGTCCACACTGGGGTTTACAAACACAACTCTATCAAAACAAAAATAATATCACTAGTAAAACTATGACTGTGACAGTTAATACCCTTAAGATAGTCATAAAAATTTAATCTATTTCCTTTGGTTTTTATCCACAAACCCTTATAAAGATTTCATAGGGTCCCCTCACCCCTCTCTCTGTCATCAACCACTTAAAAATACCAATCACTTGGTCTTCCCACCAAATTCTTCACTCTTATTGCCTTTTATTGTTTGATACATATAGATATCAGACTTTCCTCATGCCCAAACACGTACCAAATATAATTTGGAGCCCTACACACAACATAATATGATACATAGAATGAACACAGGTCTTCCCACACATTTGGGTGAATTTATATGCATGGGAGACCAAACTATACATTATTTACTCTTCTCGGTAAACCCTAGGCAGGTTTTGACAATTTTTGGAAAAACTATGATATATCTTCTTTAAAACACAATGAAATTTAATTCCACAAAAAGACAAAATTAAGTTAACTCACTTCTCTACCTCATCCAATTGACTTCCCATCAAATTATGCTGATTTTTACAATGAAAAATGAAGAGAATCAGACCGAAACATCCAAAAATGCATAGAAAGCCCCAATTAAATTAAGAAAAACTCTTGGATGGCATGCCAAAGGCCTATTTATGCCCATCCAAGTGGGTTACAACCTCAAAAAACTATAAACTAACTTTCCAACCATATTTTTAAGAAGTTGCTACAAGAAATGCAAAAGTTGTCATGGCAAAATGACAACTTTTTGCCCAATGGACCTCAAACTTTCACAATTAGGTCCCAATACATCAAAATGGCCTCAAATGACCTTATTTTCAAAAAACAATACAAAATAAACAAGAAAATCAAATTTTGACCTTATTGGCCAAACCTAGGCCCCTAGGGTGCTCCTGCACCATAGACGAAGTTGAGTATGATATGGAAGGAAGAAGTTTTAGGCATATGCAATAATTACTCAAAAATTACAAGACTTGAAAGAGAACACTAATAATAAAAAAAATGTGGTCATTTTCAAAATAAAGATTAAAAATATTAGGTTGGGGAATTGGTATTTACATATGTATAAATGTAATAATTCTAAGAGGGAACCTCTCACATATTAAAATAACCTCTACATATTAAAACATAAGTTAATAACATATTAAAACATAAGGTGATAGAACTATGTAGGGTTTTTTTAAGGGGATTTATTGTAGTACCCCTCCTCGATCAACCTCTTTTGTATATTTTTTATTTACTTCTGTGATTGTTCAGTGGAACATTATTGTATATTGATTCAAATGTTATGTGATGTTATTTCATGCTTTATTTGTATTTGTGGTATATGATTTTATGTAGTATCTCAGTGCTTATGATTAATGTTATTTTATGGATCATTATCATGGACTACAACTTTTACCTTATATGTGCGATGTGTTATTATTTGGTTGCATGTTTGCATGTGTATGGGATGCGAGGGGATGATTTTCCTTCACTCACTCCGATGAGAGAGGGAATGTCATGATTCTCCTTCATCAGTGTGTGTGTCGTGTCTGTATATATATATTTGTCTATATGTACGTATGGATTCTTTTGGTGCAGGACATTGCAGGTACTAGTACCGGGTAGGTACGGGGTATCAACTCCACCTGGTTTCATAGGTCTGAGCATGGCTTATATATCCGATGGGAGTGGAGGAGATAGTTGCTGTACCCTAGTTTGACACGCAGTTACACTCGTGTGAGTGTTGTCAGTCGGTTGTCTTTCTCGTCTAGTTGTTATGCGAGTCATGGTGCCTTGGTTTGGTCATTTGAGAGTCGTCATTTGATCATTCTTGGTTTTGCGTGTTTTCATTTATTTAAATGGTTATTTAATTATATGGATGATGTTATCTTATGCTGGCGTAATTAGTTGATTATTATGCTATGTGATTATTGATTTAATTAAATTAATGTTTTGCTAGATTAAATGGTTAAATGGCTTATTTATTTTGTAAGGTGCATTGATATATTTTGGAAGGAAATAAATAATGGCCTAACCGTTTAAATGTTAAATGCCTATGTTGAAAGAAAGTATTTATGGAAATAGAAATTAATAAATTAAAGCTTTCCTTTTTACTTTTCTATTTGTCCTTTTCATTTTAATTGTTGGAAAAGAATTATTTTTGAAAAAGGAGTAAATTTGATTGCTTTTTAGTTTTAAAATATTTAAATCTTATTGGATGGAATAACTTTCAACCTAAAAAGTTTAGGTTAAAAAAAAATTATTTTCCCATATAATTTTAGAAATTGACGAGAAGAAAAGAGGCAGAATTTTGGAGAGAAAATTGGTAAATCACTTTGGAAGGAGGAGCTGGAATTTGAATTGGTTTATAGGGATTGGGATTCTTCCTTCATTTTGGTTGCTAGTTTGTTTCAAGGTTGGATAATCTCTTCTTGATTTCATTTTAAATTTTAAATTTTTAGTTTGCTTCCTGTGTGTGGAAATTATGCATATCTTCCTGTAGATGCTTGTGGAATGATTGGAATGGAAGAAAGAGTGTTTATTATTGTTGGTTTTGTGAAATCTATATCATATGTTTGCATTTAGGAAAGAAATGGCTCATTTCTTTATCTACTGTGTGTTTGATCCTGAAAATCAATTTCTTGTTTTACCTCTTCTATTTGGAAAGAATGAACTAGATTTAGCTTGTTGTGTGCTTTCTAGTATCTTGTTGTCCAAGATTTGGGGTTTCCATGGGATTTCATTTCACCATTTGCCTTATTGGTAAATTTCCATTTGAAAACTGGATTTGGCACTATGTATATGTGTGCCCGTGAAATGATCCAAGAATGAATCGTTTTCATGTTTAAACGATTTTGGGCATAGGGATTTTTAATGCCTTGGAGGCATGTTTTTTTATTTATTTTGTTGACCTTACCTCACCCTGTGGTGGGCTAGTTCCACCACGCGGATCAATAGTCTCTACTGCCTGTAGGTAGTAGTACTACGGGTCGGTAGCTACTGCTACTAACGGTAGCAACACTACCGGTCGGTAGGATTGCTACTGGTTGGTAGCAGTGCTACCAGACGGTAGCACCTGCTACTAGTCGGCAGCAGCACTACCGGTCGGTAGTCCTACTATTGGTCGGCAACAGTACTACTAGCAGGTAGTGCCTGCGGCCCCCCGGTAATGACATTGCTGCGGGTTGGTCTCGACCCCCGCGTAACCATGTACCTTTACTGGTACAAACTAGTTAGTGAAATAAAGTTAATTTTTTATAAAATGAAATATATTTTAAAGTGGTTTTGGTGTTAAATGAAATGGTGAATTTTCATGTGATTTTTATTACGTAGTTTAATAAATTTATCAATGGAAATCAAGGCATGAATTAGAGATTCAAATTGGTTATTGGATATATTCTAGAAATGAATTAAATGCCTATTTGAAATTCATGTTTAATTCAGTTGAATGTTTAATGAAGATTACATTCCTGATGGAATATTGATTTGGAAATTGATTTGATGTGACTACTGGAAAAGAGTGTTGATTTAATTTCCAATCAAAGATGTTGCAAGTGCTTATGATGTTGTTTTTCTCAAAGTTTTTCTGAGTGTGCACTTAGTGAATTAGATGTCCTTGCAAGTGATTACTGTGTTATTCCTAGTCTGTGGTTCGGTCATCTTGTGGTGACATATTTGGTACCTTTGACCAAGTGATATATGTTGGCTTTGTTGTCCTAACCATGTAGTGTCCTTTCCTTATGGTTAGCCAAGAGTCAGTATGTCCTTGTTTGACCACTTGTTCCTGAAAGTGGTGTTATGGCTATCTGCTTCACCATAGGGTCCTCGGGGAGTGACCATGTTTTTTTAGTGTCCTTTGAGAGAGTGGCTTTCACTTGGGGGTTGCACCCAAAGTTGTGGGCATAACGACCCAACGAAAGTCAAATAATAACTGGTAATCTAATGAATTGATTAAGTGGGTAGTTTTATAACATTAATAAAGATAATTGTACCTCGCACCTGGGTGAGTGCTTGTACTAAGGCACATCATGTTGTGAGAAGGCCTGGAATGGCAAGCCGACCACCTTGTCTTCATGAAAGACCGGTAGGGTCCGCATGAGACTTAGTTGGAACCAAAAGTTTGGGAGAGGTTACCAGGATAGTGAGCTAGGACCTATGGAGGTTGTACCATGGTATCCATCTTAAGCTATGCGATGACACTCTCTCATTTGGTTCACTTGTGTGTTTGAGATGTTGAGTCACCTGGATTTTGTGGAGTCATATTGTGTTGTCATGGAGTTGTATTATTATGTCGACCATGTCATGCTTATGCTTGTTTGAGGGTCCTCAGCTATCTCCTAGCACGATGGGGTGATTCCATTTTGGGAATTACACAGTCGGGTGGTAGTATCACTTCCCATCAGATGTTTGGATTTGTACGTTCATGTGAGGATTGGCTTCACAAGTGTTCATGTGGTTCATGGCTCATGCTTCATCTCACATTTGGAGATTATTGTTATTTGGAGACCTATGTGGTCATTGTAATATAGATCTTTTGTAACCTTGTATTTGGTTGAGATGTATCTTTATATGTATATTGAGAAGCCATGTATTGAAAGAGAAATGTAATCCTATGTTTGGGATGTTTTTATTAGTTCCTTTATGATATGTGTTAATGCTTATTGAAGTGGAATTATATTGTATCCTTTCGATCTTTCAATGGTGTATATGTTATTGCTTATGGCTTCTTGTGATCATTGAGTTAATGATGGATTATTGGATTAATTGTATTTGTAGAATTTATCTTATGGATTTAATTATTCGTTGGTAACCCTTAAGGAATTCTGGTGTAAGTCTTCTACTTGTGTTATTATGCATGTTGTGTAAATGCACTTATTATGTTTATACTTTAAAAAAAAAAATTATTTCACCCTTGTTGTGGGTTTTCCTTCGGGGTTCCTGGCGGGGCATTACATTTATAATAGATGTTCATGAGCTATAATACTGAGAAAATATAAGGAGAAAAAAATGTACAAGAAAATGAATATTTGAATGGTATGGTACCTTCCAAAGAGGGTAAAGCATGAGGTATGGATAATGAGAATAATGAAGACTTGAGATGTTTTATACATTGCAGCACCACTTCCATTTTAAGCTATGGTATTTCAAGCTTCATGGTAAAGAGCAATTCAAAATAGTGAAAGAGTTTTTCTTCATGTCATATAATGGTGAGTAAATTGAGAGCATGATATGCAATGACCACTAGTTTCAAACAACAAATAGACAGTGTTGACATCCCTTTGACAATTATATAAAGCAAGTTAAAGCATCAAATAGAAGTTTAAGGCCAAAAAGGATAGAGCATTCAAAATCAAACCAATTCCAATAGAGAATATTAGAAACAATTCACAAAATGGCACATTGACTGTCAGTACAATGAAATTTAAACATTCTATAGTGTAGTATATAAACATCCATCTACATATGCAAATGTGATAAGGCATTGTGCTTGGGATCACCCATATATTAAATTGAAAGAGCACAATCATTTCATTAATAATGAAATCAAGAATAAGGAGCAATATTTTCAAAAAGATTATGTCCAAGCAAGGACATTATAGCATCCATGTGCAGGTTTAGAGTTTGTATAATCATTAAGGTGTAGGTGCAGGGTCAAGAGTGTAGGTCTGAATAAGAGTAGCTATTGGATAGAGATTTTGTAAGCAAAGAGCAGTCATGTTAGCAAGGCATAATTCACATTGCATGGTATCAAGAACATTCATGATTAAAGGCATTATAACTACACCTAAGGCAATGCATTTGTGACAAATTATTAATTGCTTTGAAGCCAACACTAGTTAGGTATATAGTGGTAAGTATAGTGTAGCCCTTGGAGAATTACAATAGATGACAGCCTGAACCATGGGCAAAAGTATACAAACAAATCCAAATACTGTACATGCAGTGTTTGGTATCTTAACAATCTTTATGCAAGGTTAATGAATAGTGTTGCATCCATGTGTAACCCAATTAAAATATCTTCAAAGGTGTTGATTAAAGATCTTCATCATGTGTTGTAATTTTATGGTTTTTATTATGAAGAGTGTTTTTGTGAACTAATATGTTATTGTAGAAAAAATAGTTGAAACTCCCTTTGTGGGTTGCTTGTTGTTGTTTGAGTAGAGCCAACAACAATTCATGTAGTCAACCCAACGATCTCTTGACTATATTTCTTTGTGATCTTCTATGGTTTGTCTAGGTATAGGAATTTATCATGTAAGCGGCTTAGAAAGAGGCAGACTCACTCATGTTCTTGGGCGAAGTCCAAGAAATACTTAAAGACATCAAGCTTGTTCTTTGCAACCCTTGCATATTCTGGTTTATACTCATGATTTATCTTCAAGAGCTCTCCTCAAAGTGGCTCAAAACTATTGTGGTTGATTTCCTCCAATGGTACATGTATATATCTCTTGATATTTTGTGTAGATCAAATCTCCTGAGACCTTCGAAAAAGATTCACCTAGGTCTATTTTTAGGGTTTTGTTAGGAAATTTGAAAAATATAAGTTCTGACATTCGATGTTATCTACACACTCAAGATCTCAATCTCTTATATCATTTGATGCAAGAACATAAATATTCCTCTACCTAACTTAGAAACTAAATAATAGTTAGCACAAATGTATAGATTCTTTGCACACAAATTGAATTGACATAAAGATTATAACAAAATATTTATTCAAATATGCAATTAACAATCTCCATTCACATCAATCCTCTTCACATTTACTGTCTCTCCCTAGTGTTTCAATTTTTTAGATAGTTATTGATCTGATCAAACACATGGCAATTATATTTATGGTAGAGTTTCAAAAGCCTTTACTCTTTGATGGATATCATACCCTACTCTATGGCTCAACCTTGCATCTTTTCTATTCTTGTTTCTTGCATATCCTATCTCTATATTGTGCCACACACCATCTCTGCAACCTTCCAAAGTTGTGTTATGTTTGTTCATTTCTCCTTTTACTAAACTCTATAAACTGCAATCTTGTATTTATTTTTAATCGATGCTTTCCTACATTATTTGATCTGCCATCTTGTTAGAAATCTCCTCTCTATTATGCTTTGATGGATGTCGCATCCTATTACAAACCTCACATTTTGGCACTGGCAAAAAGGATATTAGAAAAGGTTGTGGAATATGGCTTTTACATCTACCAATTGTCATTCCATCTTGTGCATATGGCTTTTACATGTAGAAGAAATACATTTGATAAATAGGCCATATGGTTGAAGATAAGTGGAGGATGTAAGTACTAAAGGTGTGGCACTAGTGGCTTTGGTACATGAAGGTGACTAGAGGTTGTGAAAGGAGAAATGGTGGAAGTTGGATCTATGGTAGAGGTGGGAGTAGATGTTATTTACACATGAAATGTTAAGATAATACTCATAAAATAGTTAGGAATCCAACTTAAGGTTTTCTATTTGTTAATAAATTTCTCTACCATTGAGCTACTACCCCCTTTCTTACCATTTCATTGTTGGCATGAGTGTAGATTATTTTTAACACCCATTATAAGACACATTATAGGTTCTTGGGGCTCCTAACCTAACCAAGCTTTGATAACATTTTGAACTACTACTCATGGACTAGTTAGGTTTCCAAGCTATGACCTTCTATTTGTTGTTAGAATGCGATCTATGACTAAGGTTCTAGCCCCTTTCTTGCTAGTCCATTTTTGGTCCAAGTGTTTCTTATTTCCAAAAATTAAAACCATTTGTAAATTTTTGGGTCATGTAGATTACTTTTAAATATACCATGAAACATATCTACTAGTGGTTTTGGATCGGCTGCAACTGGAGTTGTTGGTAGTGCTTCTAATATTACCTTTGTAATTAGTGTTGTTTGTTTAGATGGTGATGGAACCACATATTGGTAGCAAGGATGAGGGAAAGCACATATTGGTAGCAGTGGACAGGGGGAAGATACATGACAGGAAGCACACACCAATTGATGAACTTCTACCTCAAGAAGAGGGATTGATAAACATCTTATATAATTTGGTAGATCATCAAAGAGACCTATGAATGTGAGCACTCTAGGAGGCCCTACAGATGAATTGGTTGATTACCTCAGAGGTTGGAGAGCTCCAAATATACTATTCACTGCACTTACATAGAAAGAGACAAGCCCGTCATAGGGTGGTAAACTAGTGTTCACTTCAGTCATGAGGGGTCATCAAGTGAATGACCTAAAGCTTTGTGCACTAATACGTGCAATCAAGAAATCAAAATGCTATCTACTAGGTAGGGAGACAATTGTTCACATGTTCCTCGCTTGGGCCCCCTAATTCCTAAACTCAAAATGTCTCTTGAGCAGTACAAGATGCTCGAGAAAAATAATCAAGCCCAAGTACGGCTAACCAAGATCAGCCAATCAGATATACCAATTCAAGTGCTTCCTCACCTTGGATTACCAGGAGAAAGAAAAAGAAAGGTGGATAACCACAAGTGTTTTCCATTTACTCAGGTGCATTGACGAATAAGAATGCAGCTTTGTGAACATGTTTATATCGCTTCCATTCCCTATTCATTAGGGATTCAAGAGTGGAGGTATTGAAACTCAACCATAAGCCATTATAGTATTTCTAGGTTCAAAGAAAGTTTTAGCAGGCATGCCATTACAAGTGGATGCATTTTCTACAATAAATGTTGTCCAGGCTACCAATAATAAAACCCAAATCAAGTATAGCTACAATCCCATAATCGGAGCCATTTAATAGAGAGGCCTATGAAGAAGAATATGTGGATGACTCAGATTTTGGGAAAAAAGTACAAACAGCTCCAAGGACAAGGGGTTGCAAAAGAAGGTGAAGATTCTACCTCGAATGGTGAGTGTTGTTTGATCTGGAACATGCAAAAGTATCTCTATGGTGAGTGTTGTTTGATCTTGCCACAGGTCGACAAAGCTTACATGCAGGGTTGCCAGAGGTTGGTGAAGCCTGCACGGGATTGATTGTGCAAATGACTTGCCCTCTTTTTTTTTAAGTAATTCCCGTTGTCGTCGGAATTTCGACAAACGTGTGCACTTTTTTTCAAAAAAAACAAATTTCATTACTAATGCCTTCTCAGTTGAAACCAAATGTGAAATTATCATCAAAATTCCAGCAAATTCGGGCATTTTAAAAAAAAAAATTTAATTTGGTCACAATATACCTTCTTTGTCAGAAAACTCTGTCAGAATTCTAGACCAAATATATTAGTGATGATTACTAATGTTTATGCTTTGACTGATCTCCATGGGGAAATTTTTCTTTGGCCTTGTATGAGGTATGTTCAATCTTGTGCTCTTTATCTTCCTTGGATTTTAGTTAGTGAATTTAATTTTGTGTTAAGTCTAGATGAGAAAATTGGAGGCTGGCTAGGTTGGATCACTCTTCTAATCTTTTTCATGAGAATAAGGAAATTCTCAATTTAATTGACCTAAAACCATGTAATGGGTTCTATCTTGGAATAATAAACAATGTGGAGATGGAACTATTCTTGGGCAGTTGGAATGATTTCTGGTCTCCTTCTTTTCGATTGGAGATAAATTGTTTACCATTTCTGAGATCGTTGACTAAAGAGGTTTGGATCACTTGGAAATTAATTTTTTAGCAAGTACTTTTAGAGTTCCTAAGAATCCTATATTTAAGTTTCAACTCATGTGCATTTTGGACTCTTCACTTTAAGATTTAATGGTCCATTTGTGGAGACATGGTGGTCTTGCCTATGGTATGAGTGTGTTTTCCTTTACTACGAATTTGCAGTTTTTGAAATATCAACTCAAAAGGTGGAAGAGGCAATGCTTTGGTAACTTGCATGCTACAAAGAGGACTATCCAAGTGCATCTAGATGATATCACCCACCACATTCAATATTTTGGTTTCATCAAGCTATTAAGAAGAATTGAGCCTCATATTGTGAGGGAGTTAGAGGAGTGAGGATTTCATGAAGAGACTTTTTGGAAGCAAAAGGCTCAGATTAATTGGCTCTAGGAAGGTGACAGGAACACAATTTTTTTTTTCATAATTCTATAAAAACTCATATGAATGGGAGTTATATTTCCTCTTTGATTAAATCAACAAGAATTCAATTGACCTCTCTATGGGAGATCTCTCATGCGGCTACATAGTTCTAGTATGTTCTGTTTACTGAAGATTCACCTTCTACTCCACATGAGAAGAATTTGATTTTGGCCTATATTCCTTCTTTAGTCACTAATGAGATGAATGAAGCTCTCACTAACTTGATCTCTCTATCGGAATTGGAAGATGTGATTTTCACGATGAATAAAGGCAAAGCTCTTGGTCTGAATGGATTTCCCATAGAGTTTTTACAAGATTTTTGGGGTATTATTGAATCTTATTTTTTGTACATGGTCTAGGAGGTGCGACATAGCAAAAAAATTCTCCAGACCTTGAATTCTACTGCACTTGTTCTTATTCTAAAAAAATAAGGCATTAATTACCATTTGGATTTATTTAGGCACATTGCTCTTCGTAATCTGGTGTATAAAATCATTACTGAATTGATAGCGAAGAGACTCAAAACTTGGCTTCTATATTTGACCTCAGCTGGGTAAGGAGGTCTTATTGTAAGAAGACAAATTTTGGATGGTATGGTGGTTTCTACTAAAGCAATTCATTCCATGGAAATGTCTAAGGAAAAATCTATGTTCATCAAACTTATTATGGCTAAGGCCTATGATAGGGTTAAGTGGCAATTCTTGCAAAAAACGTTTTTAGCCTTTGGATTTAATAATGAGTGGGTCTTGTAGATACTAAGTTGTGTCACTTCTTTGCCCTTCTCAATCATTATATATAATGAGCCTTATGAGTTATTTGGGTTTTCCAAGGGGACACTTTATCTCCATATGTACATTTATTATTATGGCTTAGGACCTTGGTAAATTCATTAAGTCTTAGGTTTCTCAAGGATTGATTCAGAGTTATAATTGGGGTGATAGGCTGCCAAAGCATTCCCACTTTTAGTTTATGGATGATATTTCTTTTATTGGGGTTGCTTGTTTTCATCAGGCCCAATCTTTCAGACAAACATTGAATATTTATTTAGCCACTTTAGGATAGAAAGTTAATGACTAAAAATCTTCTATTGATTTTTTTAATCCTTCTAAGCCTATTCAAATAAATATTACCAATATTTTAAGGCTTTAAATTGGTTTTATTCCCTTGGTTTATTTGGGTATTCCTCTATTTGTTGGCAGACAACTTAGGGGATATTGATAGGAGTTGTTGGTTAAGCTACCTTTGAAGGTTAATCATTAAACTCATTGATAGCTCTCCATTGCTTCTAGGGTGACTCTTCTTTAATCAATGGTACAAGTTCTTCCTATTTACAAGTGTTTTATTTAGGTCACTCCTTCATATTTCCTTGAGGAACTTGATTCTCTTTCATCCCAATTCATTTTGGAGTGGTAATTTTCTTGTTTCTAAGTGGAGCTTTGTTAAGTTGGAGTTTGTGTGTTGGCCAATGAAAGAGGGAGGCCTTGATCTTTGGTTAACAAGTTTGAATGGGTAGGTCCTCATAGACAAATTATATTGACTTTGGTGCACTAGTTAGGATCAAGTTTGGGATTGAATTCTAATGCATAAGTATATAAGTAGGGTTAGTATTTTGGATGTTCCTCATTGCCACTTGGAGGGTAAGAGATCTATGATTTGGCATACTTTGAAGATTGTAACTCATCTTATTAAATGAGGGCTTTTTGGATCTGTAATAGGAGTTCAAAATCTCTTTTTGACATGATTCATGGGATAGTAATCCTCCAATTCTCTTCATGTATCTACAATTACAACCACTTTGTGATGGTTTTATTATAGTTGGACAAAATACAATGGTGGATTATAAGTTTGGTTTAAAAATCGAGGCAGGTTGTTTGTTGTAGATGGAAGAACCCCATGAATGGCTACCAAGTGGGTCAGAGGATATTTGGCAAGATTTATCTATGGCTGTGAGTTTCCTAAAGCTTGATAGGCAGTTGTTTAGGAGTATAGGGTTTCCTTGGTGGAAACAAGTATAGAGCAAATTTTCTTGGCGTGAATGCAATATTTTTATGTGGCTCATGATTCAAAATAGATGTCTTAATTAGAATAATTTGTGCAAGCAAGGCTTCTATGGACCTTCTATGTGTGGGATGTTGTAAGAGTGAAAAGTGTATTCCTAATATTTTCTTTCAATTCTCTTTCTCTAGGCATATTTGACATCTCTAGTGGGGAGTTCAGAATTGGGTCCACTAACATGTCTCCTCATTATCTAAGTTTTGGGACCGTTGAGGTAAGTCGTCAATTAAGACTTGTTTTCTTTAGGATATCTAGGTTCTTGGACCCACTTTCATTATTTTCCATCTTTGGTTGCTAAGGAATTATTGGAGCTTTCAAGATGTTAGAATGGTTGCTTAACATTTGTGGTGGAAAATTATTCATACTCTTCGTGAGACTATCTTGACAAAGTGTGATCTTGATGGAGGTGTGAACCTTGATGATGTTGATATTTACAATTGGTTTAGTTTTCATGTTTAGAGAGGTGATCCTTTTGTTGGGGTGGGTTGGAACCAAGCTAAGAGGAATAGGTGCAAACACCCTATGCAGAAGATTGATTGTGTTGGTTGATGACTCCCTCCCTCACAAGGAGTTTTGAAGATAAATATGGATTGTTCTTCTAGGAGGAATCCTAGTCATGCAGATATTGGTGGTGTAGGGTGAGAGAGCTCTAGTGCCATTTAGCTTATTTTTTCAATTTAAAAAGGATTTCATACAAATAATTACATGGAGGATCCCGCCAATTCATATTCTATGGAGAGAGGGTGTTTTCTTAGATGAAATAATTCTATTTGTGAATCTAATTCACAAGTCACGGTGACTTTACTAAATGAGAAATGGATAGATGATGTTAATTGACACTTAGCTCTAGTGTTTAGATAGTTCTAAGGTTTTACCTTTTGATTAGGAAAATAGTTTAGAACAAGCATGATATCAAAATCCAACCACAAAAGCTAACAGCATGTAAAATTAACCTAATTAGTCCAACAAAGTTATCAAAATGAAGTGCATAATGAAATAAATATTTAACCAAACTCAAAATGAAACCAAATTCATAGCACTCCTTTGAAGGCACTTCATTGTTTCTTGTTTCTCCTCTAATTGATGTTTCTCTCAAGCAGATGAGTGCACAAATGTGATAAATCAAAGGCAATTCAATAGCTTGATTGTGAGGATAATCAAAAGATAATGGTTGAAAGAATGAGAAATGGGAGTCCAATTTATAGATAAATTGGGATATATTGGATGGCTAAGATTTATTGGAGACTGAAAGTGATCAATATAAGAGATTAAATGTGTGGAGTTGTTAAGTGAGGATAAATAGGAAATTGCATTTCCAATTGGAGGAAGAAATAGAAATGAAATAGAGAAGTGAAAATAAATATTGGAAATATTTATTTTCAAGAAAATATGCCATTTGAAAGTGGAGGAAAGGAGTAGTCAAAATGGAAAGAGAGAAGAGTTAAGTGGGGATATAAATTAGCAAGTGGGAGTGGGAAGTGGAGAGGAAAGTGGAAGGTGGAAGTGTTAGAAGTGGAGACAAATTAGCATGAAAACTAGATAAGTAGAGTGAATTAATAAATATTATTTATTAATTTCTCCACATTTTAGTTAATTGGGCAATTAAATTAAATAAATTTATTTAATTTTGAGAAAGATAAAAAGGAATAAATAATAAAAACATTTATTTATCAAAGAAGGAATATTAGGATATGGGGAAAAATAATTAAATAGTTATTTGCCCTAGGATAGAAGGACACGATGATTAAATAATTGAAAAAATTATTTAATCAAACAAATGAAAGAGTGATTAAGGGAGAATTGATAGAAAATGAATGAGAGACACAATGTCAACAAATGATAAAGACCAAATGATCAACAAGAAGACATGTTAATAAAAAGTGTAGTTGCATGCGATAACCAATTTTTAGTGTCTACAGTGTTAGTAGCGACCAAGAAGGAAGACTAAGAGGGGGGGTGAATCAATCTTCACCAGAATATACAACTTAATCACAAAACATAGATCTGATAAAATGCATAGTAACGACAAAGATAAGCAAATTGAGAGCACAACACACAACACCAATATTTTGACGTGGAAAACCCAGTTAAGGGAAAAACCATAGTGGGAACCTACCCAATAAAACAGGGAATGCACATGCATTCAAACACATTTCCTAGAGATCATTGCTCAAAAGATGATGGACTAGAAGGCTAAAACTCTCAGGGAAGTTTCACTGACTTACAATAAGATTCAAACTACAATCTGGAAGAAATGAACTGAAAGAATAACATTTCCAAATATCTGATTACAGTTCTAGTTAAGCAAAAGTGTCTGGTCTACAACAACAATCTCTCCTCAATCACAACACCAAAGGATGAATCACTTGTTCACACATAAACCTCTCTCTAATAATGTATACACAATACCAACCACCAAATTACATGACAATATCACCTATATATACAAATTATCAACCTTGATAACAAGGTTAGCTAAACCCTCAACCTTGAATTAAAAAATTACATCACATGATACAATGATCAACCACCGGACTAATATAATGATATACATAGCATAAAATAGTCCTAAAAAAAATTCCCAAACACACAACTCAATTGGAAATCACGCCAAGATCAACTGCAACACACTACACCACCAGGAAAACTCCATAACACGGAAATCATCACTGGTTCATAGAAACTAGAAACAAATTACACAATGATCAATGCAAATCATCAAAACAAATAGGACACAACTAGGAAACATCATCAAGCATGATAGAATCATCAGGAACAGCTACACCAACACCACTTATCAAATCTTCATTGATCAACGTCTGAAAGCTCAAGAACACAACCAATCAGCAACTATCATGAAGAAAGATAACTTGAAGAGCACCAAATCACAATGCATCTGAAATGAAGATACATAAGACCATCCCAAGAAATATTCCAAAAACTCAACACAATAATTGATCACACCAGAATATACCAGAGGAAATACTGAGCTCTACAAAACAGTGATCAACAAAACAACACTACAAACCAGATCATAAGATCTTACCAATTTGCAATCACCAGAGAAATACATAGGAATATGTTGACATCAATGACAAAAAAATATCCTAGTAGCAGCAATGACCAACAATATCCAACAATCTCCCCCTTTGGCATTGATGGCAACATATAAATGTGAAAAACAATCAATGCAAAGAAAGAAGATATCTCTAGCAAACTCCCCCTAAGATCGAGACATATAAAGAAGTTTTTCACATGGGGTGGGTGCAAGAAGTTGGGTCCTAATTCTGCGGACGTCCGCGAGCAAAAAGAAATCTACTAGAAATGAGCACTTGTTTTTAAAAAATGGACACCCATTTAGCTTCGGGGCCCCAACCCATAAAAATAAAACGGGTGCTCATTTAGGATCAGACTACCATAGAGAAACGGGCACATGATTTTTAGAAATGGGCACACATTTCTAAAAATGGGCACACGTTTTTAAAAATGGGCACACATTTCTAAAAATGAGCACACCTTTTTAAAAATGGGTACACGTTTCTAAAAACGGGCACACATTTTTTTAAATGCTACAAATTTCAAAATGGGTGTCTATTTTTTTAATTTTAAATAATGGGCACCCGTTTCATAAAAGATGGAGTGAGAAACACACCTATGCCTCAATTTTGGCTTCGGGTTAGGCTTGGTGGGACCAAACCTATGCTTGGACCTCTAAAAAATGGCTAAGGCACTGGAATACCAGATTTCTGCCTTCCTGTAATTTTTTGAAGGTCTTCTTGATCGTATTTTTTATGAAACAAAAACCCATTAGAATTCTCACTATCCTGATTTCAAAAATGTAAATTTCATAGAGATATGATTTTTTTAACTATTTTTGAATTATTTATTAAACAAATGTGATACCTAAATGTAAAATAATGAGGTTCAGTAAAACTTTAATAACTTTTTTTATCTTAGTTTTTTTGAAAAATAAATTATATGACATCAATATACATACAATTCTTTTGAAGGGTAAATTTTCTTGTAAAATAATATGAAATTTTCATCAAGTTATGGTGGTCGTAAACTAGATGTTTTGAAAATGTACTTTATAGTCAATTAAAAATTAATAAAAAAAATGTATTCAATAAAAAATAAGAAAAAATATTCTCATCAATATTTGGTGTCTTAAGTATCTTTTCCCCAGAGGATTTGCAAAAATTCATTTATTTACATCAAAATATGGTGGTCGTACACATTTGTGGTATGGTCCTGAAACAAGCATTTTGAAAAATGTTTTTTAAACATGCCTACTAAAAAGCAATTTTTACCAAGGTATTGAAATAAATTACATATTTAAAAATTAAACTTCGAGCACTACATTTTCTATTACTGAAGTTTTTTGAGATTCAATCTCTAAGTGCCTCAAATTTTGACATCAATCGATAGAAAATTTGAAAAATAGGGAAAACTTTTCCACTTTTTGCCTAAAAGTGGGACTCAACTTCTTCTAGCCACCCCATGATCTCTCTCCCCCTTTGACAACAATGTCAAAGATTTCAAAATAGAAAACCAAACTTAATAGAAAACCAAACTTACTCTCCCTCTTAGAATATGAAACATGAATCTCTCTCCCCAAAACACAGACTACTCCAGTAGAGGAGCAACACCAACCCACCAATCTGAATAAAGAGATAAAGCTCTGAAGTCCACCGGATTGATGCAACTCAATGCATCTAGTTCTCATCAGGAGGGGTGGATACCCCTAACTTGTCTCCCAGATAGACAAATGTATTTGTAGGCAAAGGCTTAGTGAAAATATCAGTTATTTGTTCCTTTATAGATACATACTCAAGATTCACCTTCTCTTCACTGACTTTCTCTCTCAAGTAATGATATTTAATTGACAGATGCTTAGTCTTTGAATGTTGCACTAGATTCCTTGACATGTTAATAGAAATGGAATTATCACAGTATATAATAATAGGCTCATCATAAATAACTTTGATATCCTTCAACATTTCCTTCATCCAGACTACCTGACTGCAATTACTAGGAACAACAATGTACTCAAGCTCAACATTAGATAAGGACACTGAATCTTGTTACTTACTAACCCATGAAACTAGCTTATTACCCAAAAAGAATGCTCCACCAGTAGTTCTCTTCCGGTCATCAACATCACCAACCCAATCAACATCAGTGTAGGCACATAGCATAAAATCATCACTCCTCGGATACCATAAACCGTAATTCACAGCTCCTTTCAATTATTTTAATATCCTCTTCACAACAGTTACATGACTCTCTTTTGGATCAGCTTGATATATAGCAGCCATGCACACAACATGCATAATGTTTGACCTAGTCTAAGTAAGATATATCAGTCCACCAACCATAGATATGTACAAACTCTGATTAGCTTTCAGAGATTCATCATTCTTAGACAATTTACAACCAGTCACCATAGGAGTTCCAACTGGTTCGGAATCATCTAACCCAAACTTCTTCAACAATTCCTTCACATACTTAGTTTGAGATATGAATATACCTTTTCTAGTCTATGAAATCTGCAAACCTAAGAAAATTTCATCTCACCTATCATAGACATCTCAAATTCTTTCTACATATCACCGACAAACTTCATGCTCAAATCATCACCTCCAAAGATAATATCATCAACAAAGACTACAACAATCAGGATGTTATCATTTTCTATCTTAAAGTACAAATTACTATCAACAACAGCATTACTAAATCCCAATTTCAACAAATCTTCATCTAGTCTAGCATACCAGGCTCTAGGAGCTTGCTTCAGTCCATAAAGAGCTTTCTTCAACTTACATACCATATATCCATCATCTGATAGTGAAAATCTATCAGGTTGCTCAATGTAGACTTCTTCCTCAATATCACCATTCAAAAAAGTAGATTTGACATCCATCTAATATACATTGAATTTTTTATGAGCAGCATAAGCAAGCAACAATCTAATAGCTTCAAGTCTAGCAACCGAAGAAAAATTTTCCTCATAATCAATTCCTTCTTTCTAAGAATATCCTTTGCAAACTAGTCTAGCTTTATTTATGATAACTTCACCATCTTCATTCAATTTGTTCTTGAATACCCATTAAGTACCAATAACATTCTTATCTTTAGGTCTAGGCACAAGTTCCCAAGTATTATTCTTTTCAATATGATCTAGTTTTTCTTGCATAGCTCTCATCCAATTTTCATCTTTGCAAGCTTCAACAACATCTTTAGGTTCAACTTTAGAAATCAAATGTACTTCTTCAGCATCTAACTTTCTTCTAGTCATTACACCTTTGTTCTTATCAGCAATAAATTTGATTTTCAGAATGATTCAATCTTACATACCTCGGAGTCTTCTAATTGTTCTGATTTTCTAGTTCCTACACTTCTTCACTAGCGGTAGCAACACCCAGATTAACTATCTCTACCAGATCATTCTACTTAGGCTCTTCAGTCTGAACAATCGTTAAAATAATCCAATCAAAAGAGAAGAATTGAAGATTTGTGTGTAGGGGTCCAAGGATGGATATCAGGTCTTCATACATAAGAAGTTGCCTTGGAACATCCACAGACCTCTCTATAACATATTTTCCTTGTTAGCGAGGGATTCAAACTCTAGAATGAAGAATCCACTAGTACAAGGGTAGATATTGATCTCATCTGAAGGCCATCTTTCTAGTGAGTTATGATCCATGCATGAAGATCACACAACTTTTCCCATATTTTGATAAATATGTAGATAAGGGCATGGTCTTGGAGGAAATCCTCCATATCATGAATGAGGCCGTGGATGAAAATCTTAGGAATGTGTGCCTTGAGTAGTGCAAAGAAAAGGGGACATTCACCTTCATGCTCAGCAATAGCAACGGATGACTTAAATCACACACACTAAGCTTTGACTTCCAAACTTAAAAATGTTAAATACTCAAAATTCATTGACATTCTCTAGACTTAAATATGCACTAAGCTTTGACTTCTAGACTTAAAAATGTTAAATACTCAAAATTGACTAACATTGTCTAGACTTAAATATATTGCTTAATGGATGTGATTTAAGGCTAACCCAATAGCAGAGCCAACACCACCATTCGAGTCCCATTGATGGACACCAAGATATAAACCATCCATCCAGGCAGCCGAAGCACTAGACTCCCAATGTAATGCTTCAAGTAGACATTGCATGGTCAAGTATTTGTGTGAGGGGGAGGGGCCACATGTCACGAGCCTAGTACTACTCTACAAAATCCCTTTGAAGTCTAAATTATGTTGAGTTAACCTAGGCTCTTGAAGCAAACATGCCATCTTTGCCCACACAGTGGGATTTATCCAAGGAAGGGGTGAAAGCCGATTTCTAAGTGGCGAGAGCAAAAGGTGTCATTTGGAGCAAAGTGAAATTGCATGAATTTTTATATTTTCATTAAAAGATTCTATAAAAAAAATACAATATTACTTATAAAGCATATTGAAATTTAAAATTACTAATACTCACCTCAGAATTGCCCTTCTAATTTTCAAAAAGACAAAAGTGAATCTTGTTTAATCAACACTTTGTTAGGTATTGAGGAGATTTTGTTAGGAGAGATTTGATCTAATTACATGTAATGAAGAGTTGTGGATGTAATTCTAATAGATTTAAATCATATTTTTATTTTCAAAAAATATACAATTTAAAAAAATTAAGATATTTCATAAGTGGAACACCGAATAATAGAATAGTATTTAATAGTTCCCTATCTTACTTGTACATTACATCTTTTCAGTCAATCTAGAACAATTCTTCTTAGCCTTTCTTCTTCATCCTACTTGTACATCACATCCTTTTAATCATATTAGCTTCATATTAGATGAAAGAATACTAAAAAGTGGAAATAAATTGACAATAATGATCTAATAAACACAAATTAAATAAATATGCAGTGTCTCCATAACTATAATAGAAGAGGAGACAAAAGATCTACTATATAAAGATTAGCACAATACAATTATATTCACATATATCTCAACTATGTGAAAAATGCAACATTTAAAAAGTAAAAACCTTTTGAAGTGTTTTGCTACACTAAAGAAGATAAAGCAAGCAATTTCAAAATCAAAATATTTGCCAAAGGTCCTACAACAAACTTGTTAGTAGTTTTGAAATGATACCCCTTCTGCAAGCACACAAGTTAAGTAAATTTTAAAAATCCCAAAAGACTTCGTGAAATAAAGGCCTTCGACAAGACGTTTTTCTCCTTTTTAAACAGTTGTAACACTTTGTTAGTCAAATCAAAAGAGGTTAGTTCCAAAAACCAAATTTGAAAACCTTAAATGAAAGCGAAAATGCAAAACTGAAAAATACAAACATAGTTATACCACATGCGAATGAGAAAATAGATCCCAGACACGAAAAGAACGGATGCAAATGCACTTTCAGGAAATCAAAGCTTGCAAATTTAACAAAAAAGCGCAGACATAATAGAAACCTGCATAGATGCGAGATCTAGGTACAAACATGAAACAAAACTCACAGACGCAGTTCCAAAAACTAACTAAAAAACCTACAAAATAAAAATGTGACAAAATACTACATAGACAAGGAAAGAAATAAAAAACGTGATTAGATGCATCACAGATGCGACTTCGGGATAAAAGATCTGCAAAAACAATAGGAAATCACAAATGCAGAAGGAATAGTCGCAGATGCAAAAATAAAACACAGAAGTGGTTAGATTCGTCGTAGACACAGAAAAATGAAGAATCGTCGCAATGTCAAACTTGCAACTTTTAAAAACACAAAACCTGCAAAAAAGATGTCAAAATAAAAAGGGACAAGGGTCCCACTGGGTGTGCCAAAATATATATGGTGAAAAGAGGTGATGATCATCTATTGTAAAACCATAAAGATCCAACCACAAACAATCTAAGTCCTACAATGAAACATTCACCAATAACAATAGAGATACCTAAGATCATGTAAATAAACAAAATAAGCCAAGATGTACCATTCACATGTCTAGTAGAGTTTCAATCTGTGTTTCTTCCTATCTCCATTGATCTTGTTTGATATATTCTCTCAGATTTTATGTGTGCACAAGAGCTCAACAAAGAATGGAAATGTGGTTGATGGCTTGATCGCATACAAGATTTGATGATTGGACGATTAGACGATTAGGGTTGATTATGAAGGAAATATCCTCTTATATAGAGAACATTGTAAGAAATGGAGAAATAAGATTAAGAACTGAAGAGGATAAATGACTGGCTAGGATTAAAGGGTAGGTAGAGGAAATAATTAAATGATAAAGGGGGTAGCTAAGAGAAGAATTAAGAGATGAGTGACATGTGTCATGGGTAGAAAAAGCTAATGAATTAATTAAATAAAAAAATTATTTAATTAATTGAGGAAGGGAGATCAATTAAATAAATAAAATATTTATTTAATTTAGGAAAAGGACAATTTAAATAAATAAAAATATTTATTTAAATGAGGAAAGTCTTAGAAGAGGATTAATGAATTAATAAAATAAATAAAGATTTATTTAATTAATAGAAGACTTAGAATAAAATAATTAAATAAATAAAAATATATATTCAATTAGACAAGACAAATGGCCTTCTTCCATGTTAACCCGAAGTTTTATTTTATCTTTGTCATCACGTGATCTTATTCATATGATCTAAAAAATTTAAGGATATGATGAGTAATTCATACAAAACCATATATATATTATTAGATTCCCCTACTCTTTATGTTTTTGTGGATGTTGTGGGTATATGCTATTTGCTACAAGATAGAATTGTTGAACACACCATAGGACTGAGAGGGGTGGTGAATCAATTCAAACCTTAAACTAATTTATCTTTAAGATCTTAAACTTCAAACCAAAATTACGTTGTCTTTGCGAAGATGAAACATGAAACCACAAAACAAAATACATAAGAGAACACTAGATTTACATAGAAAACCCTAAGCAGGGAAAAACCACAATGAGAATTACATTCACAATATGAATAATTAATTACAATATTTTAGGCTTAATGCCAAGTTAGCTCATTGCTCCTAATTTTGACTTGTAGGACTAATGTGCACTGCCTTAGTTAAAGATACAATAGACTTTCATTATTGAAACATACAATCCCAAGGAAAATTACAATGGAGTTGCATTATTGAAGCTCACTACTCCAAGGCAAGATACAAATCTATACAAGATGCCAAAAGGACATATTGTCTTTCAATAGGCATCGAGAAATGATGAATTTAAATGAACCATATTTCATTATCACGAAACTTCCCTTGAAGAACTGTGTCAAGCAAACAATGTCATGGAAAAAACAACTCGCACATTCATTCTTGTTGACTAGGTTGAAAGGACCGAAGGACTAAAAGGGAGGAGTGAATTAGTATTCCCATAGATACATATACAAACAAAATTTTAGCAATACTTTAATCTTCCTCAGAAATATAAAACTTCATCTATCATACTTATTGAGCATAAAACTGCAAAAGTAGAATAACCATGAAGAACACAACCACAAGAGAAACACCAAATTTATACATGGAAAACCCAAACGGGAAAAACCACAGTGAGTGTTAAATCTCAAGAAAATATAACTAGTTATATGGTGTTTAGAAAGAGTTGGCTCACTGCTAGATTACAAAAATGACTCATTGTAGGATTTCTCACTGCAAAGATACAAAAACACGACTCACTGCAACAAAAAAGGGTGAACTGAAAAGGATTGCATCTCCAAATGCATGAGATCAGTTCTAAGCTTAAGTTCATATCACAATTCACAAAATCTATAGTAGATCCGGTTAAAGATCTCTGTACAACTATCCTGCACCAAGTTCAGTGAAGAACTACTACGCCACTACAACACTATCTACCTTCATTATCCGCAACTACATACTCTGCTTCTTTGTTATCTTCCACATACACTCCTCATATATTTTCTCAATCTCTTTCTTACACATACACACAAATATATATCTCTTCTCCACCACACACACACACACTATATATACATCGAAGAATACAAACACGAAATAATGTGTCGGCCAAGCCCAACATAATATTCAACTTAAACAAGACACTCATGTCAACCTCTGCAAGATCTCTATACACTTCTTTTTTCATACTTCATTTTCCAATTCATATACCAATATTACTAGAATGGTGGTGGGTCCCACTGTGAGATGCCCACCCTCTTGGCTTCTTGTTTTGGTCCTCTTTGTCGAAGGACCAATGCCTTGGTCTAGATCAAGGTGCCCCAAAATGCTCTGGCCCCTCTCAAAGGGAACCTAATTTGAAATGGAGCAGGAGCTATATCTTCCCAACAACATTTGATCTCGGGGGCTATACATGACAGTTGGAGGTCAATTTGTTTCAATTTGACTACCACTACCAATAGTGGATGTCATAGGCCAAGATGTTTGTAAACATGCAAAAGAAGGTGCCAATAT
Source organism: Cryptomeria japonica (assembly GCF_030272615.1). Taxonomy (NCBI): domain Eukaryota; kingdom Viridiplantae; phylum Streptophyta; class Pinopsida; order Cupressales; family Cupressaceae; genus Cryptomeria; species Cryptomeria japonica. The sequence continues at coordinate 610,850,434 of NC_081408.1, read as the reverse complement.
TGCCACACCTTATTTCCCCATTTCTACCTCCACATGCAATCTATGACACTCTCTCCTCTCCTCATCTTTTAGTTTTGGACAATCTTTGATCCCATGGCCTGGAACACCCAAAAAATGAGATTTTATTTTTATGTAGCTACCCCTAAAATCTGTCAAATAAACACGACAATCCCACACCCTACTCCCACCCGAATTTCTTATCCTTTCACCCCTAGGTGTAACATATTGGAGAAGAGGTTTTTTCTATATTGAAAGGCCCCTTTGCATATGTTTCCATAATTTTTTAAGAGCATTTAAATATAATAGGTTAATGCCCACTACTTCTCTCAGCACTTCCACTTCATTCTCACTACTACTATCACCCTTACTGCTGCTCTTTTTTTTTTGAGTTTGAATGAAAGTTTAAATTGATAAAATACAAAAACAAAACAAAAAATTACACATTTCTCTCATTTCATTCTTCAAATTTTGAAAAAAAAAAAAAATAGGAAAATGGAAGAATGAAACTTACCTCTTTCAAGCTTGAAGGAAGATACTTGGCAACCACTTTGTCTTCTATTCACTGTTGTACCTCCTCCTTCAATGGCTTCCTTCAAACCCGCTTGTTGCTCCAACTTTTTTCTTCACACACGAATATGACCTAATGAGTCAAAATGAGTGAAGGAATAGATTTAGGGTGTTCTTGGAAATAGGGGCCCACATTAGGAAAATTAAAATTAAAATCATGTTGTGTTTTTATGATTTTTAACTTACAAAAAAAAGTGCTAGCACTGGGAGCATCCAATCATCCCTGAGACGATTGAGGGCCATCCTAGACGTCACCTGTCATCCTTGGGGTGGATGGCCATCCCCCATGGTTGGGGCCAATGTCCCCCCATTTCCTATATGTCTCCAAAAGTCATGGCATATTGGGGATTGGAGGGAAACATCCACTAGTCGTCCCCGAGACCAGGGCAAGGGTTTTCAGGTCAAGGACATGTCCCCAATTTACACAGGTGTATATATTACATTTTTTATAAGGATCAAGAAAGACGTGTAGGATGCAAATGGGGAGGTCATATTAGATAGGTAGAACAACCCTTTGAATGACGAGGAGGAAAAAAGACAAACAAATCTCTAATGAAAAAGTTTGTATGTGATGCATTCTAAGGTTATTTAGAAGGATCACTCTTTCAAGTGGTATTTTTTGGCTAAGGGCTTCCCGTTTGTGCCTTCCACAAAGGATATTAGTGGTATTGGAAGGGGTTTTCTTATTTTCTTTGGCTTGCAAAAGTGGTTGAAATATTGCTTTCTCTTCTCTATGTTGTTGTGCACTATTTTCCCTAATGCCTGTGTGTATGAGGAAATGATTTGTACTACAATGGTATTTTTGGATCTCTTTATCCCCTTGTTCACTTGTGTGTATTGGTAATAGTGAATTTTACACTTGTTCCCAACAAGATAAACTTATGGTGTATAAGTTGCATCAACACTACAAAAGTTAAATGGGCTTAAAGATGGGGCTCTTTTCCCCTAGCGTGGAGACTACATTACAAGTTTATGTGTAGCTTTAGTGCTCAGTGTAAGGAGGTAGACAAGGTTCAAAAGACACTTTACAATTGGACTCTAAAGAGCAGCTTGATAGATCAATTATGGATTCATTTACGTAGAATTTCCAAAATTTGTTATCGTATTAGACTGTTATGTAGATTTCCTTTTAAGAAATATTATATTGAAGGTATTTAAGGTAAGTCTTCCATTCTTGCTCAGTCCTTATCATTGGTGCTAAATGGACATGGAAAGAGCTTTATCCTTAGAGAATCTATTTCAAATTTTTAAAGGTTGTCCTCTAAGGTTGGAGAATTATCTTATTTGAAAATTATAGTAACTAAAATACTACTAGAGAATTAAAAATAACATGACAAAAGCTAGTATATTCACATTAATTGTTCCCTAAATTATTTCAGAGGCTAAGTCAGTAACAGGGATTTAAATCCAAAATAATCAATAGAGAAAGCAATGTAGAATCATATCAAAATTTATGATCAATCAAATGCATTACTCTTATTCTAATTTAGTTAAACATTATCACTATGCCACTAAGGGCATATTTGTATGATTTTGTGCTGATAAGACTTAGAGCTCAGAGACATGCCATGTATGAAACATGGGTTCAAGGTTCCAGCACAGTGAAATTCTTCTGCAGGAACATATTTACTAGTTGTTCAAGGGCATCCTAATGCACTAACATTGGACAGAGGCATATGCCAACAATGTTCATATTTATACTATTTATGAAAAGCATTCCAAATAAATTGTTGAATGTGAGTTTGTTTTAATAACAAGGACTGTCGAATGTTCAATGTGTCAAGTTTTTGTTGGAATTATGGGCTATATAATTATATATGATGGTGATTAGAATAATTAACAGTGTTAGACTAATTACTAGTTAATTAACATATTAGAATAGTTAATTACTGTATTAGAGTAGTTAAGAAGTCAAGAATGAAAAATTAACATATTTATTCAATGATGCAAAACAAGTGATTATCTATGGTATTAAATCCATGACATTTATCATTGAATCCATTTTAATATTTAAGTAGAATTGTAAATGTAAGAATAAAAAATTGTCTGCTCTAAAGTACATTATAACTCATTGAAAATATCTAAATCAGATATCATAGAGCAGATGTTGGAGGATGAGCTTGTAATGTGCGCATAATTTTTATAAGTAATGATGCTTGACTTTCCTGTAGCAAGAATTGCTTATCAAACTACAGTAGGTTACCTGCATTAATAGAATTTATTACTATTTGGAATACAAAATTTAAGCCTATATTCAAAAACATTGCAGATTTTTGTAGCATTCTAAACAGATTGAATATTTTATATGTAATACCTTTAATTCAGATATGTTTATAGTGCTCCATGAAACACTTTAAAAACCAAAGCAAATAAGCTATCTTCTTCATTTAGAAACATTCGTTGATGAAGTTGTTGCCTGTCATGGATCACATGTGAAGCCTTTGAGTAGGTCCAAAGAAACATAGCACAATTAATTACTGAAATGCCATTTCATGAGATGAATAAAAGAAATGAAAGTATAAATTGTCAATTGTATCAATATTCTTGTAAGTCTTGTGTCTTGGGTTATTTGTTTTTGCTAAATAGCGAACAATGATGAGAAAATCAACCTAAAACAATAAACACAGCTAACATTTCATCACTTACTTTTTATGCTAAAACAATAAACACAGCTAACATTTCATCACTTACTTTTTATGCTGTGCAAGATGGTTTAGAAGAAGTTCCTTTTCTTTTCTATTAATACAGATTATTGTGTTGATAAATTGTTGAAAGCATCAACACCAAAATGCATAGAAGATAAAAATAGATGAAGTAAGTATTATCTATCGTGGATAATAATTTCATAATCATATTAACAGCTTGAACCAAAAGTTGGAGGCTGAAAAGTGCTAAAATACTTTCAAATCAATATGCATAAAAGTATGTGAGCACAAAATCATGTGTAGAAGAAGAAAAAAAAAGTTAAATAGGAAAAAGGCATGTTGTGAAAGCCCATAGTAAGTATTTAGAGCCCTATTTTGAAAGTGTAATGAAACTGAAAGAAGCATTTTAAGCATTGAAGCATTCTAATATGATAGTTGATGACATAATTGACCATTGTTCTTTCACTATCACAATGTACGTGGAGCCTCCTCTTCCGCAAGATGCAAACTGTTCAAATAAGTATATGCAACCCTTTGACATTAACTTTGACTAATTCTCTCACCATTCAACTTTAACCTCAACAAAAATAATTAGTAAAATTAGATCGTAATTTTATTATTTTCCTTGTAATTTTATTATTTTCCTTGATTATTTTTAGTTTTATACCAATTTGTTTAATAACCATTTTAGATTTAGGCATGTTTTCATTACTTTAGCCCTCAATTATGACAGAATCTGAAGCGGGCGAGGCACCCTAGGACTATATGTTAGACAACGACACGTCTTTAAAAAGTGTTATTATTGTAGTTTGCATGTATTGAGCTGTCGTATTAAGTTTGCATCTGCAATACTTATTCTGCCACGTATGTGTTTATTGCTTTGCATGACACTTGTACTTACCATACCATAATAGCCCTATCTGAGGATAGTTAGTAAAAGGAGAACTGTATTTGACCAAAATATTTGAAACAGGTAATGGAAGATTTCTGAGTAGATGTTTTTTGCGAATTTGGTACCAATTGGAGACTTGGATTCATTGAGGTATACAAATTGGATTCTAATAATGCTTATCTAATCTATAATTATCTTTAAGTTCGGTTGGTTTTTTTGTGGATTTTATGCTTGATTAACTATAATCTAGCAGAATATATATATTTCTTGATTGGATTTTATGGGCAATTGCTATTATATGAACTATAGCACTCTGCAAGTATCCTATTGTTTCATAATTTCTGCAATACTAACAATGCCAATCGCTACTAGGTGACACAAGCGAGCATTCATGAATATTGGTGTAATTTAATCTACAATGGTTGTTGAATTGCTAGTAGGAGTGGAAACATTTTACTGGAAATATATAATCTTTTGATAGAGTCTATCTCTTTCAGATGTTTTGCAGAATAAAGTGGGAGAGATCAATAGTCGTATGCAAGTTGTAGTATAGACCATTCTTCCTCTTGGGCTTAGCAATGATCTCATTTTCAATACCACGTAGCATCTTTTTCAAGTAATGGTCGTTGTTTTAGATGTCCCTTAGCTAAAACCCATTATAGCTTGAATTGAACATTTTGCAATTTTATTCCATTTGCAGTATACCTGTGTTTTGAGGAATGAGTTCTAGTTTGTGTGTGGGTTGTGTGTGCGCTTAGGTATATAGTGAGTAGGAGGGTTGGGCAGTTGTTGAAGAAGAATCATACAAACATGTTGTTGAAACTGAAAGGCATTTTGGGTAAAGATGAACCTTTCTCTCCCAAAGTTAATAGCTTCGTATCTTTTCCCTTGGAAGTTGTCTCTTGAAAGCACAAACATATGATGAAGTTAAATTTTTTTGTTCCAAATATGAAGGGAAATCTTGATTGGACACGACAGTTTTCTAATCATAGTTTAGCCAGGAAAACTTTACTTAATATTAGGTGGTATTGTTTTAAGTTTTATTCTAATATAAACTTTACTTTGTATTAGGTGGTAAAACTCTAATTAGGAACAAAAACAGATTTGAAGATTGCTTTCGATCTAAGTGTCTTTCTAAAGTACTATCACCTACAAACAATAGTGTAGGTTCCAAGCTTGATTAAAAAAATCTGATTATGCATCATCATTCTGAACAAAAATATACTGTTTGCTTCTTGAATTTAAGTGACACAAACAAAGATTATTATATTTCAAGATATTATTATAAATTATACACATTAACCCCTTTAGAGCTCTCATATTTCTATTCTAATTTTGTTGTCAATCTAATAAATCTAGCATTTGTCTTGATATGATCCAAATACATAGTTGGGTATAACTACAATCTAAATAAAGCTAGCATACTAATTAGATTGTGCTACTTATATCTATAGCTAAAACACATTAAGGATTTGGATCATATCATTGATGAATAATTTGCAACAACAGTCTTTAAGTTTAGAACTTGCAAATACCAGATGTATAAGCTAGCAAGTAATTAGTATGCAATGTGTTGATCTTGACTAACATATATAGTTGCCATATATATAGTTTAGAATATCTCAGTGACAAATTTAGTAATCTAGTAATTATTAGCTAAAGTTTTATAAGACTCAATAGATAAAAGTGTTGAAACAAGATTATCAACTTCTAACTAATGATCAAATATGACAGTCTAGCTTATAATAAAAATTAGGTTAAAATTCTATAGGGATAGTCATTAATTTGAATTTAAGTCACACAAACGCCCATATTCAAATATTTAAACTCCTCACAGTCAAAATATTTAAGAATAGATTAAAACTGTAATATTTGTGTATATGCAGTTTAAATCAAAATAAAAAAACCTTCAAGAGACAAAATGTGGAAGGAGATTACTAAACACAACATTCAAACGAAAAAATATTATTGGAAACAGAATTGCTTAAACATTAAAGTAGTGCCAATACACATTCAAAACTAAGCATGTCTTATTGATTGAAAAAAAAAATAAGGGCTTTCTTAAAATCAGTGTTCCCGGGGGATGCATCTCTGGGATAAAACCTACATACTGGGAAATGGGGATATCCCAGGAGTAGACCTGGAATCCAGCCTGGTAACGTATGCGTGTTGTAGGTGTTGTATTTTCTAACTTAATTCTACTTCAATATTTTCATAAACCTAGATATAGGGTTTTGTTATTTAAATATTGTTTAGCAGAGACTACGTTTCCAGTTCTAAAAGTCATGGATCAGATTTTGGAGAAATAGTCTCCAAATTTTTAAAAACTTGTAAAATTTTTTTTTTTCCTTGCTGATTATTCACCATAATGTCAGAAAAAATTGATGAAAATTAAAAAAAAACAATCAAGAAAAGGTAGCATTTCTAAATAGGCAAAGAAATAGGGTTTCAGCATATTCCAGAAACATTTGAAGTTCAATCGCTGAGAAGAGTTTTGGTTATTTGAAACGGGTTTTGGGCAAGCCAATGATGTCGTTAGCAGAAATAGAGTTTATAAAAAAAATTGTGAAATTTTAAAAAACAAACAAGGAAAGGTATAAGGCAGAGTAATAGGGTTTCAATATACTACAAAAACATTTGAAAGCTGGGAATAGCAAGAGTAATACCTTTCTACCAATTGAAAGTTGGGAATAGCAACAATAACATCTTATTGCCTTCGCTGAAATGTCTTATTGCCTTTGACTTGCCCAGTCTCGTGAAGCATCACAGAGAGCAGTTGATAGAAAACTGTAGAAAGCCAAGAGAAGCCTTACATTTAGGTCTTTTCTTTGTTTTTCATTTTTTTTTTTTTTTTGCGAACACATAGGACATTGAAACTTTAGCCAAATTCTGCACTCTTCCATTCCGAAAATTCCAGTTACTCAAAACTGAATAAACTAAATAGTGTCAAAAAAGGAGAAATACGGTACAACTATGGGTTTTTGAATCTCAAGCTATGGTGGATTTGCATGCTCCAGCAACCGGTGCAAATATATTGCAGTCAAGAATTTATCCTAGACCCTGATAAAGCAAATACTGAACAATTTTAAAACATTTTAAGTCATACAAGAGGCATTTAACAAAGAATTTTGACAGTTCATACTCAAAAAAGGGTTTTTTTGTGTTAGTCATTACAACAAATATTATACTACAGTCATAGAGTAGAAACAATCGCTTTAGCCATTTCTGCTCCTCTTATTGCAAGCTTTGAACAAAACACTGCATTATAAGCACAAACAACGAAGAGAAAAATGATGATTATGCATCTTTATAACCACAAACAACGAAGAGGAAAGTGATGATCATCTTACAGGTTTAGAGGAAGTTTCAATCACATACCCACGGAAGCTATTCTCTGGAGGTATAGATTTCTTCAATCCACAGGCTGAATAAAGAATTTCTTTGACAACAAAAAAAACAAACAATTGAAGTTAGTCCCTACTAACCATTTAATATGCATTCAATGTGAAAGATTTTTTTCCCATAACAAATCTGCACAACTGCCACGATCAATTACTCCATATGTTGTGCAATGTAATTGGAACGTGCGATGCAAATGTGGGAAGTCGGATGCAATTACCAATAATTTTTGAATAATAAATACACTGCTAAATTAATTTTTTATAGAATTTCAAAATTCAAAATATAATTTTAACAACTAGTGTAGCTCCTATTAGCCAATAGGAAAGCAATTAAATATGGTTATTTGAATTATTTAAATATGTATAAATACTTAAACTATACAACTTAGACACAAATTTTTAAAAATCTTTACAGCTGAAAAAAATAAATGACCCAGATGAATGCATAAATATCCTACCATAAATAAATAAATCATTATTTATACTTGAAACAAAACATTATGTTACTTAAGTTTAATCTTCGTAAATACTAGAAGACATGGAAGATTTGATACGATTTGAGACATTTATGACAGGGCAGATTTGATACGATTTTATATCTATAAGAAGATTTGTTTAATATTAAATGTCAACTCTTCTGCTGAAAAAATCGGTGAATGAAAACTAGGAACAACTAAGGCAGAGACCTGGCCTGAGCCGGTGGAGATGAATTAAATGTGAGTGAAACCTCTTTCAGGCGTGACAGAGGCCAATTAGTATTTTATATGATTTCAAATACTTACCAAATAATTTTATTGAAACATGCTCTTCCCATATAAAGTTGTAGATCTTCATTTCTGAAATCTGCTAGTATCATTTGCCCATTGTTATCAATGGAAGCGATTAGCCTTTTTTACATTACTAAGAATATTCTGGTTTTTAGATAAACTCTTCCAAATTTTTCATATATTTGAGCCACTTTTGACATGGCCAGATGCAAGAGAGAATCCCCATACCAAAAATTTGATATAGTGCTTACGTGGAGTGAACAAGTATAGTTTTCCTCCTAGTGACAATACTCTTATGCACATAGGAAGAACACACACCATAACCCACACAAGCACAGCCAACCACAAACACTTAGATGCCACAACCAGATGTATTGCGGCACCAAATGTTAACAATAATGATACCAATGCTATCCATAACACATACAAACTGATTTCAGTTAGTGCTGGATCTTCTACTTGGCTAGCATAAAATGCAAATTTAAGGAGGATTGCAGAAGCAATAGAACAACAGAAGGCCATTGTGTCAAGTATCACAAACACATTGAAGAGAATAGTGTTTATTAATAGAGGGATTCCTTGACCTTGTTCTTAGTGTCAATACCTCCTGGCAAAGTGAAAACAACAGCAAAAGCAACTGTTGCAATTAGAACTGCAGTTACAGATATGAACTCTGGTTTCCATTCTGTTTTTCTGACCTTGCTTCGTGAATGTATTTAGTAGTCTAGGTGTTATGAAATTCTTTGTTGCACCAAAATAAAAAAGAATAGAAATAGGGACTTCAAAAAGTGTACTTGAAGTCTCAACGGGAGCGATTTGTATTCTGCTTAATAATTGTCAGGAGCGATGTGTATTCTTTGTTAGAAGACTTCTTGTAAACTCGACAATGATTTATCCCGAGAAGGGGCACCCTGGTTCTTGATCAAACACTGGTTAGTATAGTGAGCATCACCACAAGAGAAACATCACCCTGGAGGTCCTCGTTTCTCAAGAGCCTTACCCACTATCACCATTCCTTTTTCCATTATAGATCCCTTTCTTGCCATTTTTACCTTCATTCTGATTGCTCTTGAAACTTTTATCTTCTCTTTTCTTGAAATCAAACGTGATCCCCTTTTTCTTATAAGATTGATTGGAGTCGGGCTAATTATATTTCTTGAAACCTTTCTAACATTGTGTAGCCATAGACTTTAGAAACTCCACCTGCTTAATGGATTGCTCATATAATTGGTTCCTAAACATTTGACCCAGAACATCCACATGATTAGTGATCTCTAATCTGGGTGTTCAAACCCATGATAAACTTCCTTACTTTAAGCCTCTCATCTAATTAAAATTGAGGCACATATTTAATCAAGTGGGTGAACTTCTCCCAATATTCAATCACTGACATATTCCCTTGAGTCAAATTCTAGAAGTTGGCCAACTTTTGATCAAAGAATAATTGAGGCATCCACCTTTGATGGAAAGTAGTCATAAATTGTTCCTAAGTCAGGGTTGTGGTTTTAATTCTTAATTATGCCTTCTTTTTCATCCACAATTTCTGAGTAATTCCTGACATCAAAATATTTCTCCATTTCAGAGAGCCATGCTTCTGATGCATTTTTGTTGACTGACCCATCAATCTTAGTTGAGGTTACTTTCCTAATATTCCTAGCCAGCTCATGTGCCAATTGATCTTCCATATGGCTTGCCAGCTCACGTGCCAATTGATCTTCCATATGGCCTTCTTCATTAGAATGATTATCTTGATGATCCCTCTAATATGAGTGCTTGAAGCAATCACTCTAGTCATGCCTAGACTCTTCTTTCTATTCTCGATGTGTTCCTCTATCAGAATGACCTTGTCCTTCTGGCCTATGCTCTAAGGTTCCGATCTTATCGGTTGCCTGGTTCAATCTTTGTAGGATTTGGTCAGGCTTGTCATTTAAATTCTTTGAATGGTGGGAAGCCTCCTAACTCCCCTTCGGGTTGGTTCAAGTTCACACCATAATAGTCTTCTAATAACCTTAATTAGCCATTTATAGCATTAATTAGGCTATCATTCACATGTGTCCTAGAAAAATGTTAAAGATTTTTAGCATTCAAAAAAGAAAAAATTAAAAAGAATAAATCAAAAGAAAAATATTTTCTTTATTATATTTTAATTTTGGAAATTTACATCCTTGTTTCATGGAAAAGTTAACATTGTGACTACTCATCATGATTAAGAGGGGTATAACCCTCAGAGTCATTAGAACTAATAAATATCACTTTATGGGGTGGTTTCACATGCGAGTGCTCCCCTGAACCTACTGGTTTAATTGGAGACTTAATGCAACTACCCTCATTTGGGGAATATCTAGTGATGCATGGCTCCCTTGATTCTATAAGAGGAGTGTTGACTATGGCTCTAGCAACTGCTGCCACCTCCCTTAGCTCCTTCTTCTGTTCTCTTAGTCAAGCTTGATTCAAAGTCTCATCGTCACCCAACCATTCCTCTCCTAGGACGGTGTTTCCTTCAACAGTTCTGATAAGAGCTGACCACTCTTTCATTGCCTTAATCTAACTATTTGATTCTTAATGACTGATTTCCTTGCAGTTTGCTTAAACTTTACCATTCTAGTACAAGAAGTCATGCAAACATTAGCTGTTGTAGTGAGGTCACAGGTCCATGAGTTAAATCTTGTGCTCCAATAGTACATGTAATGCCCTTGAAACCTAAACTCTTAGCAAAATAAATACTTTTACTTTTGCACATGGTAAATTGCATAACAATAGTAACAACATAATTTTTTTTGTCTTTCAATACATACACAAATGCATCTCTCTCTCTCTCTATATATATATATATAGACATTAACATTCTTGTGAGAAATCATAATAAAGGAATAATTTTCTTTAATTTCATTGCACTCGAAATCATGAAACAAAACGTAGCATAAATAAAATTGACCAGATACAATCTTTCCTAGCGAGTATAACCAGTAAGCGTTATTTATGTCATGTTTTGATTCATGATTTCCAATGCAATGAAATTAAAGAAATAATTTTGTTCATTGTGATTTTTGACAAGAATGTTAAAGTATTTATTTTCATAAGAGTTTAGGTTTTGGGGTCATTACCAGAGGACACACAAATCTTGTCCAAAAAAAACAACTTCTTCAAGATAAAACTCAAAGAAACCTTTGCTATCAGCAATCATCCCTCTAACCCTAACCATGATGATGGGTGAGGTCTCAGTCCTTCCTAACAGCTTTTATTATCCAACCTTAAGCAACGTCACCTTCTCCTCTAACCCCTCTTATCCTTGTCTCCCCAACCCTCCCCCGCACACCCTTTCCCCTTCTGTCTCCCCCTTGCCCATCCCCCACTTTTTGTCTCTTTTTGCTTAAGCGTCGTTCTTATGCGTTGGTTCTCTCATGGCGCATTTATTATTCTTTTGAGTTTTTGAATTACCATTGCTATAATTGTATTTTTATATATTTCCTCTTTATTTTATCTTTAGTGGTATAATTTTACCTTTCTTGTATTGATCTTGATTAGTTTTTGTCTATTTGCTTTAAGTTTTTATTGAATGCTTACTTTTTCATTTTAATATTTAATGGTTCTTTATTTGTTTAATTATTTATTGTTCTAGTATTTATATTTTTTTTTTATTATTAGTTCCTGCCCATGGCAGGAATACTATTGCATTCACCATGGTGTTAAATAGCCATTAGTTATTGTACTTGACAACCAATCAGTATTTAAAATTTTTCAAACTAAAATAATTTTTGGTTTTTTCAAAAGTAAACATGCACAATTTTTAACCAAAAAAATTTAAAAACAGGACTTTTTTCTCATCTGATTGGTCTACATTAATTTCAGTAGACATAAAATTTAATTTTTATCAACAAAAAATACTAAATTTTCCTATAATTATTACTATGACAGCATTGTACTGATAAACAATTATTATTATTTTTAAACAGTATATTGTGCAAACACTGTATTTAATTGACAGTACCCGTAAGCCTCCAAAATTTGACACAAAAGATTTAAAAAATGTTGAAAAATTCGAAGAACTATTTTAAATCTACCACGGCTCAGGAAAAAGTACATGTGTGTCTTACACGGCATTAAGAACTTGCCATATGACTCAATAAAAATGTAAGTTTATCTGAATCCATGTCAGCCGGGTGTATTAAACTGCAAGGATAGCAAACGATTCTACAACGGATCTTGGGGATCGTAGGCCCCGTCCGTTCTCTCACCTTCCACCCCAACGTGTATGAATGCTCCACTTTCGCTGTACCCCCGAAAAGCCCGTACAATCCCTCGTCCCTCGACCAATCCAAAACCAACTGCCTCTCGATATTGTAGCTTTGCAATCGATGAGCTAGGTAAAATAAATGAATAAGTACAATATATGGTTGAGAAAAACAAGTCTTATTTTATTGATTCTTTTTATTATTTTTTTAAGAGAAATTAATAAATTTCAGATCAAAACTTAAAATAACATATCTATTTAGAATTAGAATTTTAAGAGTCAATACAAATTATTATATAAATATAATTTATCTTTAAACATTAATTCAAAAATTTACAATGATAATTATATGTATTAAAAATTAGAATATAAAATTATTATTTTTAAACATTAATATAAAAATTTATAATTATATAAAAAAGAATTTTAATTATTTAAAAAATATTTTAAATTAAGATTTTCATTTATAACATTTATTTCTTTTGTACATAAATTAAACAAATTTACAAAAAGACGAGAGTATGGAAATTTATCGAGCTACACAGTTTCATTATTGCACAAAAGTAGGAATTAGAATAAATGAACCACCTTCCACCTTTTATTAATAACATCTATTGTATTTTTGTTTACAATTTTAATAAATTATTTAGTCATCCTAAAATATATAATTATATTACTATTTTATTATACCTGTGAAATTTGTTATCCAATTTTTAATGAATTATTTATTTTTCTTATGAAAACAAATCAATTGATTGTTTTAGATTTTTTTTTGAAATTTAAACAAAAATAAAATAAATATTTGATTTAAAAATATTATAAAATTATTATAAGTTAGCCCTTTTCATATCCCTATATACTTATGTATCTCTTTCTATCTTTCTCTTTATCTCTATCTTTTCATCTTTAAACTAACCACACTAATGGCAGTAATAATTATAAATTAATTTTATTATATATATAATTAAAAATATAACTTTATTATCTTATTTTATACTTATAATGAAAATTTGTTTAATGCTTAATATTATAATGTTGTACTTATTATAATAATAATGGTATACTTATTTGTAAAGTTTATTATTATACTTATTATGAAGTTTATTTTAGTTCAAAAGTGAATAAATTTTATAACTGAATAAATTTTATAAATGAAAGTTTATTCACTTTTGATTTATAAATAAAAGTTTATTTCAATAGCTTTATTTCTCCATCTATATGTAGCTATCTCTTCCTCTTTATCTCTATCCATTACTCTTATTTTTCTAATGACGCTTTGCGTCCTTGTTATTAAGTTGTAATTATTAATATTACTTTCAAGTACAATTTAATACTTTTAAGTTTAGATTTACATTATAAGATCTATTAATAATTTTCCTATTTGTATGTTTATTTACTTAGTTAATATTTTCCCTTAATTTTATATGATTTATTATTCTCATTTTTATCTCTTTTTATTCATCTTCTTGTTATTTTCTCTTTATATTTTAGACACCCTCTTTTCTGTTCGGTTTATTATTTAATGTATCTATCTTAAAGTTTGTAGTTTTCTCTTTTCTTTTCTGTTCTGATTCAGTTTTTGTTTAGTGTCTAATTCTCCATTTATTTCTCTGTCTTTTCATTTATTGGTTGTTTTTATTTTATTTAGTTTTCTTTTTAGTATTATTTCTTTTCTTCTCCTTTTTCAAGGCTTCTCACCTTTCTCGTCTCTCTTTCCATATTTTTATCCCTCTATCTTTGTGTCACCTCTCATCCCCTTTCTTTTTAGCTTGAGTCTGTTTTGTCATTTTATGTCTCCTAGCTCTTTACTATCCCCATGATAGATCATGAAGTGTGATCCCAAACGTTAATTAAAAACAAATCTCAATTTTACATTGATTAAAAATTTTCTATTCAAACTTATAAATATTTCAATTTTGTATGCACATTAATATTTTAATCAATTATTCAATAAGTCAAATTTGTAGTAACATTACAAGATAAAAGTGATATACATCAATGATTGAGAAAGCTAACAAAACACTGCAGATTTTTTTATAAGGAAACGTTCTCTCTCTCCCCCCCTTCTCTCATCTTTATATTTTGTCTAGATCTGCAACTTACCATCTTTCATCTCCTTTTAATTATCATCTTCATGATAGAAATAGATAGATAATTTTTAACGTCCATGAGACTAAACATACCCTATAAGACAACCTACTAAATTAAACCAACTTTAGTAACTCATTTCTTTTCTTGTGCAAGTTGACGATGAGCGCTACCAACTTCTCAATGTACTCCTCGTTGAATAGGCTATGCCAAGAGTGATCAGATAAAATATTAACAAATTTATCCCTACTATCCTTGTAAGCATCACATTCTAAAATAAAATGTTGTTCAATTTCCACATTCCCAAAATTGCAATAATTGCTAACTCTCTCTTCCCAAGCCTCTTTTGGCCTCTTCCAATGCCTGGTCTCACAACGGAGTTGATGAGAGTTGGTTCTCAACTGAGCAATAAGAATTTTAGCTCTCCATGAAATGTTGGCTTCGATGTACATTTTTTGAAGTTGATCACATGTGGGATTGAACTCATTGATATAATAATTTTTCTTCCTTCCAAGCCCATTTTCCCAATTCCTCTTGTAGAATTTATCCATAACAAAGACCTTTATTTCTTTTTTATTTGTGGGACACATATTAAAATGGATATTCCATTTACTCATCCACTTGATGTTTTGTTGCATCCTTTTGCACAATATATCATTGAAGACCACTCTAGGCCATATATCTTCTTCCATTTGTTCGGTTCTTTTTAGATATAGCTTATGAGACACACCATAGCAAGTGCCTCAATAGGGAAAGCCTCCATTTCACTTAGCATGAAATCATATGACACATTGCTTTTGATTTTGAACTTTCTCATGATCAAATGCTTTTGAATTCCCTCAATTTGCTTCCATTGTCAAGCTAAAGTGTTGCTAGTCCATAATTCTCGTCCATAAAGGACAACCGGCAAAACCAAAAGATCAAATAGAGTTTGAGTAGTATTCCAATCCCAAACCTTGGCCTCTTTGCACCTATTTTGAAGAGCATAAAATTTTTTCCATCCTCCTACCATTCTTTTATTTATGCAACCTTCTAGCTTAGTTTTTTGTTGAAGTCAATGCCAAGATATTTGTACTCTGCAACTTCCTCAAGCATATTACCTTCAAAATAAAACTTATGCTGATTTTTTTTTTTACTATTAGAAAAAACCATGAATTTACTCTTGCTAATATTGACCTGCATTCCCACCATTCTGCAAAAGCACTCGAGGACAAATAAATGTTCTTGTAAACCATAGGTAGATTTGGCAATCAGAATGAGATCCTCTACATAAAGGAGAAGCCTTATAACAAATACTCCCAACTGGATACCCTCACCATTACGCATGTTTAACCACTCTTCCAACTTGTTGATATATAGGCCAAATAAAGTAGGTGATAGAGGACAACCGGGTAAAAGCACAAAACTGTGTCATGTTTCAGGCTAACTTATCAGCACAAGTGAATCTAAGTAATTCTAACTAAAAATTAATTTTAGTCAAACATATGGTCTATGGAGATTCATTATAGCTAAGTTATATATGGGCCACAACTTTTACAATTGGAAGTGTCTACTAAATGTATATTTTATACTACTTTTGGTCTAATTACAAAAAAAAAAAATCGATGTTTCAACAACTCCTACTCTTATAAATAATAGTTTTTTTGAAATGTAAAAATAGATCAAATAAAATAAATCTGGAAAAACTTTGAATTTTGAAGGTTTTGCTCTGCGTTTTTTCGCAAGGCAAAGGTGGTCTGATCTCCGACGTGGCGTCCCGAATGGTGAGGTCTCTCTCCCCGATGAAAACAGGTGTGCGCGTTCTGATTCATTTTTAATTAGCTATGTCAGGTCCGCCTTTAATACCCACGGCAGAAGCCGTAGAACCTGCGTTAACTCCCATTAACTCCATCACCACCTCCTCCCCTGCAATTAAAAATAATGACCTCGGCTCTGTTAAACAAAATGCTTCCTCTAACATTAAGACTTTCTCCGAAGCGGTGGGTAACTCCTCTGTCGTCGCTGCTTCGGCTAAGTTTAGTGCTATTCATCACCATGAAGAGGCTGAACAAGGTAAGGGATCTCTGGACGCCTTGAGACCTTTTACCGTATGCCCTAACACTGAAATGCTTGGTGCGATTGCGAAGGAAAAAAGTAGGTTACAAAACCTTGCCATTTTCTTTGCTGCTGTTGATGTGGAAAGATGCCCTGCAAGAAAATTTTTGGATGATTGGTTTTATAACTATTGGAATATCAAATTAGGTTACAATATCTCTTTCTGTAGGCAGTTGCAGAAGGGGTTGTTTGTTATCTTCTTTAAATCCGCCGATGCACAAGAGGCTGTCCTCAAAAGACAGTACTGGACCGTGGGCAACACTTCTTTCCGCGCATTAGCTTGGACCCCGGAAGCTATACAGGAAGAAGTGCTTGCTCTGTCGGCTCCTAGATGGATAGTTATAAAAAAAATTCCCCCATATCTATGGCGTTTTATTACGCAACTGTTGGAACCTCTCAGGAAAGTTATTAGGTTAGATGAAACCACTCGACTGGTTCCTCATACGCCAGAGCCCTAATTTCGCTTAAACCTGGTATTGATATTCCAGCGGCCCTTGATATCAACATTTCTGGAGATTTAATCTCTTGTCCCTTGGAAATATTGGGAGGGCTGAATGTATGCTTTCTCTGTAAAAAAGAAGGGCACCTTCAGAGGGATTGCCCCATCATTAAAAGGAAAGGCGAGGCTATCCCTCCCCAAAAATTTGCTGATAATACGAAAATGAATAACTCTGAACCTTCTGACAAGACTACTAAGGTACCTCCTGTGAGTTCTTCCCCATCTGCTACACTTAACATGGAACAAGCACCTCCCCTCGTGTCTATTCCCTCTCCAGAGGTTAACATGATAGATGGATTTCAAATTGTGGAAAAGAAATCAGATAAAAAAAGAAGAAGGAAAACGGAGAACACAGAAGCTCATATAGTTAAAACTAACAAAGCGAATACACCTCTTGTGACTCCTATACCAGCTGCCCCTCCCACCCTTGCTGAAACCAACCCCACAACTGTTGTTAATAAGATCTTCAAAGAAATTGATGATGGGTACTATCTGGAGGTTCTCCCTGCTAATAAAGGAAACATGATAACTATACCAATAGAGCACACAAATGACCTATGTCTGTTTGTTCCGTCGGGTAGACCTGGATGTGGAAATGTAAACTCAATAATCTCAGATACGGAAGCTGATGACCTAGATTGGCAAAAAGATTTCCCCAGGTCTAAACGACGGGGCAGACCTCCTGGGTCAAAAAATAAAAGCCCAAGTGGAATTGGGGGAGATGAAGCCTCCTTACAAAACAGTATCAAATATACAAGTGGGTCTTCGGACCTTAACAGCGTCCCCACGGAAAACAATTTAGGATGAATATTATATCTTGGAATGTGAGGGGTCTTGAGTCCCCGGACAGAAAATACATTGCTAAACGTTTTATGGACACAATTATTAACAAAGATTTCATTATGCTTCAAGAACTTAAAGCTGTTGACTTTATGTTAGATGTAAGTTTGGACTTAATATGGAAGGATTCCATTAAAATATGCTCTGCCCACTCTAAAGGAAAAGGAGGTACGGCGTTGTTAATCAACCCGAAATGGTCCAAGCATATTATTGGTACAGGTAGATCCCCATGCAATGGTGCTGTGTGGGCATCTATCTGTAGCAATAATATGACATTTGGAATCTGCTCTGTTTACGCTCCTAATGATCCTTTGGAAAGAGCTGCCCTGTGGCTTTGGATAGACTCCCTGCCAGACATCCCATGGATCTTGGGGGGTGACTTTAACATGATTGAATCGCAAAAAGATAAATATGGTGGCAGACCTTTCAATTGGAAACCAGCAGAGATGGTTCCTTGGAATAATATGATACAAAGAAAAAAACTCTTTGACCCCCTCAAGAACAATGATAATACAGATCCTAATCTGAGATTCACTTGGTGTAACTTTCAGCAGGGACATTCCAGAATATATGCTAGATTAGATAGATTTTACACCCACTCGAATAGCTTTGCCTTCATGCCTGATGATCTCGGTAATGTTGTTTCTGTGCATCCTACTGCCTTGTCTGACCATCATCCCATCTCTGCCTGTATCAAACTTTCGAATGCCCATCATGCCCCTCGATCAGGAGAATCCAGATATATCCTCAACACCTCTCTTCTGGCTGATAATGATATCCTGGCTGCTATTCATCTTATCAGTGCATTCAATAAGAATAGTTTTCCTGCCCTTTCCTGCCGAGACAGATGGCATAAAAACTTACTTGCCTGGAAATCTTTACTCCAAACTCTTGGACAAAAGAAAGCAAAAGACTTCAGACTCCTTGAGAAATCTCTTTCTGATAAGCTAAAATCTGTGGAAACTCTTATTCAGAACAACCCGTCAAACCACAGTTTGGTCCCTATGATCTCTGTTGCTAGAAACAATCTTCGGTTGCATCAACAAAAACTTGTTGATGGTGCCAAGATTAGGAGCAGGGCTCACTGGCTACAACATGGTGACAAAGGCTCAAAATTATTCTTTAATTATCTTAAACAAAAGCATACCAATGAGAATATAACTAGCATTTTGGTTGATAACAGGGAGATCACAGACCCTATTGAGATCAAGAAAGCCTTTGCTAATTATTATTGTAAACTTTTTACCTCTGAGGATAACAGTGTGTCCTCGGAGCTAAGAAACAAGATTAGTACCATTATACCTAAAAAGATAAACCAAACAGATTATGACTCTCTGGGGGAGAAATTAACTATACAGGAGATTATTAATGCTATCAACTCTCTTAAAAAGGATAAAACCCCGGGACCTGATGGTATCTCGGCTGAATTTTATCAAGCCAATGTTAACTGGATTAGCTCTGACCTCCTGGACCTTTATAACGAGGCCTATGAGGAAGGTACTCTAGGTAACATGATTAATAGAGGTATAATAAAATTAATACCTAAAGAGGGAGACAAAACTATTATCAAAAACTGGAGGCCAATCACTCTCTTAAATGTATCTTATAAAATACTTGCTAAAATCTTGGCTCGCAGGCTTGGAACCATACTGCCTAAATTTGTTAGCTCTACCCAGACAGGATTTATTAAAGGAAGATATATCCTGGAAAAACTTATAACCAGTTGGGAAGCTATGAACTGGGCGAAGTCTTCCAATCAGGATGCTGTGATACTTCTCCTAGATTTCGAGAAAGCGTATGATAGAATAGAATGGAGCTTTATTGACATTATGCTTATGGCTTTTGGTTTCCCTGTCCTATTCCGCAATTTTATCAAGATTCTACTAAAAGATGCTATGGCTCAAATTGATATAAATGGGTCTCTCTCTGATCCCTTCTCCCTGACTAGATCTATAAGACAGGGTTGTCCACTTGCCCCTGCTCTCTTTGTGATTGCCTTTGAAGCTTTATCTTTCATCATCACTGACAATACTCTCTCCCCGGCTGTCAAAGGTATCACATTGCCCAACAATGAAGAGCTGAACATATGTCAATTCGCTGATGATACCAGTTTATTTGTTAAATTGGAAGATTTAAACTTTTGTCACCTTAATAAAAAACTTGATCTCTTCTGCTCAATCTCCGGAGCTAAACTGTCTCAGGCCAAGTGTATCTGTCTTGGCTGGGTCGAACATCCTCCGGATTGGTTTATGCAATATGGTTTTCTGTGGGGAGGGCCCAACAATATAGTCCATTACCTGGGTATCCCCTTTGCTGTTGAACCTTCGCTTAAGGACATGTGGCTCTGGATCAAGTAAAAAATCACAAAAAAACTCAATAGCTGGTACAACAAAACTCTGTCGCTCGCTGGTAGACTCCAAGTTTGTCAAAAAATTCTATCATCTTATAACATTTACTATGCCTCGGCATGGATGTTTAACAATTACCAAATTGTGGAAATTCAGAAGGCCATTAGGAACTTCCTATGGTCTGATGGTAAAGGCAACAAAAAACTTCACGCGGTAAAATGGGATTGGTGCAGAACTGATAAAAATTTTGGGGGATTAGGTCTGAAGGACCTCAAACTCCAAGGCATCGCTCTGGCCACCAAATGGGTCTCTCACTGTATTGATGGTGAAGAACAATGGAAGGTGCTTATCCAAAACAATATTTTAAGAGGCTACCCCAAGAAGGCTAAATCTTGGAAAAATCTCCCATTTGCTGATATTTTATTCGGTAAATTTACCTCTATTGTACATGGATCTACTATTTTTAAAACCATATGGAAAGCTTGGGAGGATTCAAGACATTATATTACGGATAACCTCTTCTACACAGGTAACCTTCGTCATGGTGAGAGGTCCATCTGGTGGAATCTGTTTCTCCAGGGGAAGCCGCTTGCCCTGACTCAAGGATGCTCAGCTAAAATTTGGAATAGATTAGGTATTTCCACCTTCATCGATTTATTTGAGAATGACTGTCTGATTAAGTGGGATGAATTAAGAATCAAGTACAATCTTCCTGTTGCTCATAAAAAAACATATAACATGATTACTAGAGCTTGCACCAATATACCTTCAATATGTCTCATAGACTCGCATAGATTTATAAACAGTAAATGGCCGGATGGAACTGTGCAGTGTAAAACAAAAGCTAAAAATGTGTACAATACCATGAATAACAATCAGGAGATTATTAAGCATGTCAATACTTGTTGGTATACCTCACTGGATATGAAGCAATGGAATAAATTTTTTAATCAAAACTGGAAATCCTACATCGATCCCAAGATCAAATGTTTTAAATGGCTTATTTTGATCAATAGGCTTCCTATCAGCAGTTACTTGGTCCCTAATGATCTCTGTAAGCTTTGTAATAGACAGGAATCTCACAGGCATATTTTCTTTGAATGTAAATTTGCTCAGAAGGTGTGGGCTCTGTGTGGAGTAACTTATCCCAAGTACATTGATATTTTAGAAATACTGACTGGATATATTCATGGTCTCAAAAATGATTCTAATATTTTATGGTTTATTATCTCGTCTAACATCTTGTGGCAATTATGGAAGTGTAGGAATGAAGAAAGGTTTCAAGGCGTGCATAGATCTCTTACTGAGTTATTCTTAAAACTCACCCTTTTGAAAATTTCTTCGCAGGTCTGTACCACTATGATGATCGAGAAGGAGAAATTGAGCAGATTCCTCAAGATGGGTCACTCCGCTATGTTCGTTTTTGAAATGAAAGACGGTTACAACTATCGTAACCACATGAACAATATGGTCCTATTCAACAAAACGGTGAAAAAACTACACAAAGAAATCATCAAGAATAAGAATGCGACCGATGATCAGATAAAAATGATAGCCCAAATTCAAGCCAACAAAAGCATCACTTGGATGGAAGGTCCGCTTGGATGGACCGCTTGGATGGAACAATATGAAGACCTGTTACATTAAACCTTTGTATATGTTAATTATCATTTTGTAATACTGTCTCTGTATGGTGTATTGATGTAACTTTTGCTTAGCATACTTGGTTTTTGTTTTCTCTTCGTGTGAGGCATGCCTCCAGAGTTGAAAAACTTGAGATTCCTTTTCGTACTGTAATTTCTGTTGATAACTCTATAATCAATATAAAAAAAAATGTAAAAATACCCTTTTATAGATCTATAAGTGAATTTTCCAAAATATATATCTTTTAATATTTTAATTAGTTTTTATGTTTTATATTTTTTTTATTGAAGGTAGGTTATCAGCACTAAAGTATAAGGTTGATTATCTTGTCAAGGAAAAATACTAAAATTTATTTAAAAAATATAATGCAGTAGAGAAAAGAATCTATGTCAAGATAATGCAATTCTTTTCTGATTTGGATAAATAATTAAGAAAAAAGGTGGTGGGAATTGGAAACAGTTATATTTCAGCACACACAACTTTTCAAATTTATTGAAAAATATATATTTATAAAAAATAGTAAACAATATATCCATGCACTAAAGTTTCAAGTTATCAATATACAAAAAAAAATTTAACAAAAAAAAGTAAATTTTACTAAATAAAGTGTGGTGGCTTATGTAACTTCAATTTCAACATTTTTTCAGCAACTAGATTATAGTGTTTACTTTATAAAAAACTATATTCAAATAATTTTTTAAATTTTTGTTAAAATTACAAACTTAAAATAGACATAAGAATATAAATTTGATTAATTTACATCATTTCAAAATTCAAAACATATATTTCACTTTCTATTGATTTAATTTAAAAAGTTGAATCAGCATTGGCCATTTCCTTTATAAAAGTGTGACACAACTTTGTACTTTTACCCAACCTTGTTTGACCCCAAGATCACACCTAAAACATTCTGAAATGCCAACTAAAGTTTTGATTTTGACTTTCACCTCTTCGTACATCCTATGAACAACAGCTCTGAGATGTATAGGAATCCCCAACTCTTCCATTCTGAGTCAAAGTTTGTCCCTATGGACAATGTCAAAAGCCTTTTTTAAATCAACAAAGCAACAAAAAGCTTCATCTTTTTTCTCCCACCTTTTTTCGATAACGTGCCTCAAAGTGATACAGTGATCGATTCTCGAATGTTTTGGCCTAAAACTAGCTTGTCCTTTAGCACGCTTATGCTTTTCTTCAACCCACTTGCTGGTTCTATTTTCTATCATGTTGCCAAATAGTTTTCCAAATAAAGGATTAATCATTATTGTTCTATAATTGGAGGGGTATTGCAAGACTGATAGTCCAATCTTTAGGGAACCCTTGCTAGCTGATATTATTGAAGATATTCGTAATGTGAGGAGCAAACGATTTCATGCCCCACTTGAGATACTTCGCTTGAAGCTCCACCAAGTCTTTTGCCTTACCAACACCTAACTTCTTAATACCTATCTTGACCTATTCCACGGTGAAAAGATTTGTCGTATTGTTGACCAAGGGTGGCGGGTCCACCTCACCTTCTTGTTCATAAAGTTTCCTAGCATAATCAAACCATTGAGTGGTTGTGATATTATTTTCAGTTTGTTTCTTTCTTAGTTGAAGCTCCTTCCAAAATAGCTTGGGGCTATGTTTACCAAGGAAAATTAGCTCCTCTCACCTTGTGATCATAAAATCAACTTTTCTCTTCTTTAGAATCTGCTTCTAGTCTTTAATGTCAAAGTTTGTTTTATTTGACTCTCTTAGATTTCTCCTAGCCATTTTACATTCCTTATCAAACCATGCATCAACTAGAAAATAGTTAGTTTTAGACTTTCTTTTCCTTGTTCTTTTGCACTTTGAAAGAGCCTCATGGATCAGCTTTGTTAATGTATGGCTATTAACATCATGCACATGCATTTTCTCCCCCTTGCAAAGTCTCTCAAGCGTAACCCTAAAGATGTTACCATTTTCTGAAGTCAAAAGGATTCTGCCCTATCAAAGTGATTGTTGAGGGCATTGAGTTTTTTCCCCCAAGCTTCTTTTCTTCAGCCCACCACAAATTTATGTACAATGATCTATGATCAGATTTGAGATCCCATATTTGTTCCCCAATCGCAACTTCCTAAATTCTCTCAAATAAATTATGTGAACAGATTGCATAATCAACCACGCTTGCACCATTGTAAGTGTTGCAAGAGAAATTGCCCGACTTTGACCATCTAGACAAACCATTGCAAATTATTAAATCAAATGTGCTACATAAAGTGATCAGTTCTTCCCTAAAATGATTGTAGCCTTTAGCATCTTCTGAGACTCTTTCCCAATGATGTTTTCTCTTTTCTATGAGCCAAATAGGATTACATTTTTTGTTTAACTGAGTATATTAGCCTGCTCATTTGCTATTCTAGCATTGAAATCTCTGACAATATCTCCTTGCTATGAAAACACAACAACATCCTTTTTCAAGGCTGCAAAATGGTATTTGTGATCTAAACCACTCTTTTAAAAAGTTTTAGAGACTTGAGGGGCAAAATAACATGTTGTGATCGGAAGAAGACTACTATTTTCCATGATTTTGAACCATATGAATTGTTTATTAGAGTCTACCTTTTCCAACTGAATGGTACGTCCTTGTTTTTCTTTTACTAGAACCATAATACCTCCATGGCCTTTACCATTTCCCACTGCCTCATTCCACACTGCCAACTTCCAATAGCCTTCAAACAAGGGAGTCTTACATCCACCATGCTCATGTGTCTTTATGAGACAAATAATGTCTTTTCCTTCTACAATAGGCCCTAACCAAGGCCCACATCTTCAAGGATAACCTCTACAATTCCAACATACTAAACTTAAAGGAACCTGAGTTAAGTTTAATTGCTATTTGTTTTGATGAGGAAGACTCAAAGTTGAATTTTCATCCCTATGAGTGAAAGTTGACCTTGTCGTATAGTTGCCTATCGAAGAGTTTGTTGTCAAATCCTTGCTACCCACTTGCTGCTTTGCATTCGAAAGGTGACCAAAATGAGCAATAACTACTTTACCTTTGAACAACCATGCCCTTTTTCCTTCATTTATAGTTGTTCTAATTTTTGCCACTTCAACCCTTCTCTCTTCTTGCTGCCTCATAGTTAGATCTTCCTCTAGAAGGAAATGAGAACCTCTTAAGAGTTGTTTATTGCTTAATAGATTTTTTTGTCATGAATATTAGACATAACTACTTTTATGGGCCTATTCCTTTCATAAGATAACTTGCCAACCCTCCATGCTTGGCGGTTTTGACCTTGCCAAAGCAACACTTCGTTTAGAAAGTCCCTTGTTAAATCAAGAGTGTGTTCACCTTCACCATAATCTTTTATGCCTTTGATAATTATGTTAGATTCCCTGGCTTGCCTTTCTTTGATCTCTCTCTCTCTTAGGCATGATCTACGCAAGTATTTGCTTCCACAACCGTATGAGCAGAGTGTTTACTACTCTTATCCCAAGTTCTGGTAACCTCTACGAAAGAACTTTTTTCATCTATAATTTTTGCATTTTTTAACACACTAGCATGGTAAATCGATTTCTCCTTATCATGAAATGCCTCAACATCTGCTGACACTTTATTTTCTTCCATTGAAACTTTCATATTTTTCTATTCAAACTACATATTCTGCCATTCATCCTTCATGTTCTGCCATTCAAGTTGCCCAACCTAGAGTGATTTTTGCAATAGTAAAATTTATACTTTTAGAGCATTGTTAATGTCTGCCAAAGATTTATTTTTTGAAGCGAGAACATGCATTTTAAGGTCTCTTTCTTGCTCTTTAGCGTCTAGAAGTTCTAACCTCTCCTTGGCCATCAATAATTCTTGCACATATAACTCAGACTTCCAAGTGAGAGATGTTAAAGTAGGGTTGTAAAAGACAGAGTCAACAAATTTACTACTATCACAGGGAAGATTGTTGCCATCTAAATAGGAAGGAGGGGGAAACTTGAGGCCATCCTTTTCCTTACCCCCTGTTTATTGACCCTCTGGAAATGTTTTTTCCTTTCATGTGCCCATTTTAGATGGGCAAGTCTACGTTTCAAAATGCCTTTGAACTTTATAGCATTGACCCAGAGCCATTTACCAGTATGATGAATCACAGAGTGTAATTGGAAGCATAAAAGAATTAGTGCATGGATTGTGAGCATTAATATGGAAAATTTATGATGAGAACTCTATAATTGGTCCACAAGAAGGGAAACATGAGTTGTTTATTGCCAGCCGATAGCTCCAAAAGCTTCATACCGCTATTGATAAATGTGTCATGTCAACTGTCGAATTGAAGCAGAGACGGAGCATAATAATCATAACAATTCAAGCGCTATTATCAAAGTAAAAATAATAATCGACCGGAAACAACGACGACAAAATTCAATGGCGAGCGATTTTTTGATGGTCACACATTGGGAACCGTAGATTTGGAAAATCAGCTCGATCGATTTCATAGACATAACGCTTTCACGTAATAAAATCCTTCAATTAAAAAATTGTGTCTTACCGACTGCAGCTATTGTGGCTCCAAAACGTTAGTGTCGTACCATGATGCAACTCAAAAATTGCATGCCCTCCATGATGCCATGAGACACATTCAGGGATCCATTATTGGGCTGACGTGGAGGCATATTGCCATTTTGCGGTTGACAAAAACCATTTGCACGTGGCTAAAATTTGAAATGGCTACAAAACGTCGACAGACAATAGTGAACAACAATGTTGTTAAGGGGATGGGAGGGAATTTTTTGAAATTCTATTCCCGCTCAAACAATTCAAAAATTTTAAAATACCTAAAACTAGATGCTTTTTCATTTTTCATATGAGGTGCAACCATGAACGAAAGCTAGATGAAGAAAACATGAAAGGATTGAAAAATGCAGTGGGATTTGAGGGCCCATGGGTGCAGAAGTAGACTATTTTTATCGAAAGGTTTGATTTTTTTTCAAACCTTCAATATATGATTTCTTACCTGATGGTGAGATGTTTAGATTTTTATGATTCTCAGTTTTTTGGGATTTTTGCACATCATTTTTTCCTTCATTTAAACCTTGATCTCCTTCCTTCAATGCAGGGCGAGAATGATCATTGTATTCATTTTTCCATTTTGGATCGTTGCAGTTAGAGCCATGAAAATAGGTGCCAAGTCTGGATAGTTGGAGTCGAACCATGAAAGTGGGTATGCTGTTGACATCTGATGAAATATGATTTTTGTTTATGCAAGACTTTGAATTTAGAAAGGTATTTTTTGTTTAATAAATGTGTTGTTTTTGGTTTTTTATGGGTGCCAGGTTGAATTCCTTCTACCCTACAGCATGGATATTGTTTTCGGAAAAAGGATAATCATGAAGTTTAATTTTTTATAATTTTCAGTCTTTTCTCTTTCTCATTGCTTCAACTGTCTAACTCAAAGAAAATAAATCTCAATTGGTTGTTTCCATCTGCATTAAATTAACTGACCCAGTTCATTCTATTTGTTTGCACACTAGTACATTTGGGTCAAGATTTCGACGGCAAGTCGTCGGAATTCCAACCACATTTCATCTCACTACCGACAAAAAAATTCGTCGAAAACTTTGTGTCGGAAGTTCTGACTATCCTCGTGGTCGTCAAAATTCTGACATCACCTCCAACCTTTCTGACGGCCACCATGGATGCTCATTCCCTGAAAGAATACTGTCATGATCTCGGGCTATCATCGAAATTCTGACAGAGGAGTGTCATCGGATGCACAACATCCTTGTCGGGCGTTTCATTAGTTGTCGTCGGAATTCTGACGACGAGAGATGATGTGGGTCAAACGGCTTTGCTGTCGGTGCAAGAAAGCATTGAACGAGTTCTATTTTTAAAAATTGCATTAAACATTTTAATTTATTTGATTCAGTGTTATTTGCAAAAAATGATTATCAATGATGTTTCCTTTCTCCAAGAATTGTCTAGGATCTTTCCGTCAGATAATATGTAACATCGAATGACTAAATTTTTTCTTTACTTATTTAATTTAATTATTATCTAAGCATGAATTAAAATTTATATTTGTAGAGAAGCAGAACATACAAGTTGAAGAGTCATGTGCAAGCAAATTTCCTAAAAGAGAGCAAGCAGGCATTATCTTGAATGACATGGAAACAAGCTCATCAGCTGCCTAGAAGAGAGCAATTGGAGAATGGCAGAGGAAAGTGTTTAAGGGTGCTAAATAGATAGATAGTATACAATACAAACAAACAATGTCTAGAGTGTCTGATGTGACGTCTCTAATTTATGTTCGGAGTGACTAACTGGTTTTGGAGTTCCTGCGAAACCTATTGGGCCACGCTTGGAGGAAATCAATGTGTTCATGCAAGGAGCACCTTTTTTCTATTATGAGAATGATACTTTTGCACCGAGGGATATTTGGAAGTCCATATCCAAAAATTTCTATAGTGTGGAACAAGAGTTGGCGGACTCGAAGTATAATTGTCAGCTTTCAGAAGACCAAGAGGTTATGTACACAATCTCCCAATAGAAGAGCGATTTCAAGAATTACCTCTCCCCCCCATGACTATTTAGGAAGCACTTCCTCAAATAGAGGACTATTGGCCTCCATGGGATCAAAGAAAAAAATTAAAGCATAGACTCTAGATGATGTGGTGGTGTCCTTCATGAAGAACTCTACACTATAATTGAAAATTCACGAGGGAAACTACAAGATAGTGAAGAGAAATACAATCTTGAAAAGTGGGAAGAATGGATCTTGGTTTGGGTGGGGCCAAGTCAAGTGGCTCCTCTAGAGGTTGACGAGATAGAAATCATATTAGGATTTGAAAAAGATCACACTCATGGAACTTTGTGTGCGAGTGATCGATTGTGGTGTTTGGGTAATGCATTCCAAATAGATACAGTTGCATTCCAAATGGGTAATATCTTGATGGCATGCAACTGTATCTATTTGGAATGCATTACCCAAACACCACAATCGATCACTCGCACACAAAGTTCCACGAGTGTGATCTTTTTCAAATCCTAATATGATTTCTATCTCGTCAACCTCTAGAGGAGCCACCTAACTTGGCCCCACCCAAACCAAGATCCATTCTTCCCACTTTTCAAGATTGTATTTCTCTTCACTATCTTGCAGTTTCCCTTGTGAATTTTCAATTATAGTGTAGAGTTCTTCACGAAGGACACCACCACATCGTCTAGAGTCTATGCTTTAATTTTTTCTTTGATCCCATGGAGGCCAATAGTCCTCTGTTTGAGGAAGTGCTTCCTGAATAGTCATGGGGGGGAGAGGTAATTCTTGAAATTGCTCTTCTATTGGGAGATTGTGTACATAACCTCTTGGTCTTCTGAAAGCTGATAATTATACTTTGAGTCCGCCAACTCTTGTTCCACACTATAGAAATTTTTGGATATTGACTTCCAAATATCCCTTGGTGCAAAAGTATCATTCTCATAATAGAAAAAAGGCGCTTCTTGCATGAACACATCGATTTCCTCCAAGCGTGGCCCAATAGGTTTCGCAGGAACTCCAAAACTAGTTAGTCCCTCCAGACATAAATTAGAGACGTCACATCAGACACTCCAGACATTGTTTGTTTGTATTGCATACTATCTATCTATTTATCACCCTTAAACACTTTCCTCTGCCATTCTCCAATTGCTCTCTTCTAGGCAGCTGGTGAGCTTGTTTCCATGTCATTCAAGATAATGTCTGCTTGCTTTCTTTTAGGAAATTTGCTTGCACATGACTCTTCAACTTGTATGTTCTGCTTCCATACATATATAAATTTTAATTCATGCTCAGATAATAATTAAATAAACTAAGTATTTGTAATGAAAATATTTAGTCATTCGATGTTACATATTATCTGATGGAAAGATCCTAGACAATTCTTGGAGAAAGGAAACATCATTGATAATCATTTTTTGCAAATAAACACTGAATCAAATAAATTAAAAATGTTTCATGTAATTTTTAAAAGTAGAACTCGTTCAATGCTTTCATGCACCGACGGCAAAGCCGTCTGGCCCACACCATTATGCATAATAGAACAAATCAAAGACTTTTGAAGGTCTTAGGAGTGAAGAGCCAATAAATTATGATGTCTTAATGGGGCAGCCTTAAACAACACACACTAAGCTTTGACTGCTTAGGTGTGTTGTGGGCCCATTCCTTCCCTTGATGTCCCTTCCCGTCTATTTCTGTTAAAAAGACAATCACCATTAGCATTTGAATTCAAATAGTGTTCTCGTGTTTGACTACATAGAACAAAGCAAATGGCATAAGAAACTCTCATCTACCTTGCAATTGTCATAGAATACCTCCCCAAGGAGATATTCTCATGTCCTTTCCTGCTTTATGTTGTCGATGAAATACATAAGCATCCTCACAATGCAATCAATGCAACAAATAGATTTCCATTTTGATCAGTTTTATTTGCCAACGTACTCTCTACCTATGCCAAAATGGGAGCTTTGGAACAGAGTATGGGCTTCCATTAAAGCAAAAGGTAAGGGCAATTAATATCAGATGCTTATGGTTGGAAATGCTCTATTTGACATGTTTGGAAAATGTGGAAGTATAGATTGCAAGATATGCACAAGATGTGTTTGAAATGGATTTAGAAACTTCCAACCAAATGTGGTTAGTGAGTATAGATGTTGTAGTGCAATTGCCTAGGTACACATGCATGCGAAATATGTAAGCTTAGATAAGGCACATGAACTATTTGACATAATGCCTCAAAGATCACCCAATATCCAATGATGGTTGGGAGAAAGAAAACATCAATTCCTTGATAATCTTAAATATTTCTTTATTCATCACTATAAATCTATTATGAATATAGTCTCAATATTGCAGAAATTTATTCTATTATGAATGCAATATTTAGGGATGTAATCTTTATATATTTTTTTTAATTAGGAAAAGGTCCTAATAGAATCCCCAACTAATTAATCTATAGAAAGATACCACTAAAGAAAGAAATTCAATCCTCACCACTATGGTCTTGAAGGATTTTAAGACACTTGGATTCTTATTTTGGCCCGCTTTTCCTTGACCCTATGTTAAGATAGTAAACTAGTTTGAGAGAATCTATTGGGTGGGAAATTGTGTATGGTTGCAATTATTTTCATGCATGGAAAGTGATTTAAAGTTTGGACCAATAGAGGATAAGTATTTCATGAACCTTCAAGGACATGTGTAGAGCACCACATGGATGTTTCTCCATTATTGAACTCTTTGAATATGTAAGTAAATTATTTTTGGTTGGTATTTGTCTTTTCGATATGTTGTGGATAATATTAATCAAATATGGAATTTTTTTGATGCTATATATACTATGTTTTGGATTGAATTTAGGTAAGTGAAGAGGTAATGGAAGAATAAAAGAGGTACACAAAGGAAGAAGAGTGAAATAGGTGGTTTGGGATGGAGGTTACAAGTATATATGATAATTCATGTGGATAATTTGTTGTCTATAAAGAGGCAAATAAGCTATCACAACTTCAACATGAATGAATGCCTCATCTACAGAAGTAAAAGGTACCTCTAATGGTTTCAAAATTTGTCAAAATAGTTATGATATACCAAATAATCAAGTGGAATATCCTTTAGGTAACTAATATTATCTTCAAACTATTTATTTTGATTTTCATCATATCCTTTCCATGTGCATTTCCCTTGGTTTTAGTCCCATTTTTTCTTTATTTTATATATATTCAAAAAAAAATTTATAGATGCCTCTACTTGTCTCACCACTAATTAATTGTTTGGGATTTTCATTCCATTCACCAAGGTTGGCATCTATTCTAAGACTTTGTGTCATGGCTAAGCTAAATTATTTGCCTCTAGTTTCTCTCCAATCTAGTCACCTAGTAGCATGTGAAATCTATCTCTTCCTAATTATTATTCTCTCCATCTTGTTAATGACCATTTCATTAATGAATCCTTCCTCATAATTTTGGATAAGTGAGACAATGTTAGCTCAAGGAATCTTTTCAATCCTCTTTCAAGATTCTTTCCCAAGTAATAATCTTGCATATTGGAAAATAAATTATGCTTCTATTTTTCCAAGCTACTCTTCCTTATAATGTTTAGATTTATTCTAAAGTGCTCATTGTGACTCATGTTTACTACTCTTCCTATTAGTCTCATTCCAATATCTCCTACAAAAATATGGAATGATTACATTTATATTTTATTTGTGTCTCCTAAATATCCACAAAATTTGGAACAATAATACAAATTTTCAATAATACTATGAGCATCACTTTGATGAAATGAGTACTAAGTGATCCATTCTTATGAGGGGTTCATGTAAACTACTCATGAGAATGGGTTAGCTTGACTCTAAAACTATGCAAGTGAATCTTGATATAAATATCATAGTATGAAAGTCTTGTGAAAACACTCATTCTTCTAGCATTGAAAGTTGTGAGAGAGTTATTAAGGGGATTCTCATGTGTATAGATTCAATGTATAAGTTCAAGACAGATTTTGAGGTGATATTTCTTTCCTTTTGGTACATCTATCTTTAAATTGGATGTTCTTTTTCCTTCATGGTAGGGAGTAAGTAATTTTTATGTGGGTTCCTTTTTTCATTCTTGGATTATTAAGGAAAACATAGTTTGTGAAGAGGAGGTTTTGCTTGTTATCTTATAAAAAAATTGGGTATTAGCTATTATAATAAATGATAGACAAAACAATGTCCTCTAAGGCTGTTGAAAAGAAATATCTATATGATGGATTCTCTTCCCAATTTATCTTCAAAGTTATTTAGTAAATATTTGGGAAACCAAAATAGGGTATGTTGATTTGCAAAGGAAGAACTAAATCTCCCAAGCTTGTTCCAACAACCATAAAATTTTATGATTGGGATGCAAGGGAGATTAGTGGATTTGATGGGTTGGCTTTGGCTAGATTCACCTAAGACAATTGATGATTTATTAGGCATTGTTGTTGTCGATGCATTGTTAAGGTTATAATGGTTGATTATCAAAGCTAGTGGGATTCAAATATAGAGGCGTGTTTAAGATAATTATTATCATTGGTTGGTTAATAAAAATATGGTTTCAAGATTCATGCACAAACATATTAGAAGGGCACTTTTATGATGTATGTGAAATAATCACATTATTAAGCAAAATAATAGGTAATCTATAGGCAAGAATACTCCATATATAGCTATTCTATATGAGGGACATGACTAATTCCACAAACTATAAGATTGACTAGGCTTTTCTCATTAGTGGAATCATATAATAGCTAGTGTGTATTGTTGGCTAGATGCATGAATTTTTAGTTTCCATACAACTAAGAAATGATAATGTTTCTAAGTACAAACCAAGTGGGAACTATGGACCCACTAATCTTATTTGTAACCACTCGCCACGACTATATTATGATAACTCTCTTATTGATAATAGAGAGTATCTAATACATTTATTAAGACCCTGATTATGGTCATGGTAGACCACACAAAGAATGACTTCCATAGGAGGCTAAGAAGGTGATCCATGAACAAGAGTTTGTTTCATTCAATCCTTAACAAGCATGACAAATAACTGAAGGGTACTCATACTCAAACTTCTGCACCCATTTTCCAAATTTAGAGATAGGTTAATCTGGGTAGGGAGAGCTTGATCGCCATTGAGTGAGGATGCCAAGAATATCTTTGATATAGATAAAAAAATGGGATTAAACCAAGGCTCAAGGACCCATCTACACAATAGAAATCATATGACAAGAGTAACCACTACCATGAGATATGAAACTTAAAACAATGTGACAAAGATATTACTATGTATAACTTGAGAGTATTCAAAATTATACCCTTATTTGATCCAAGGGTTTATATGGAGGGGAAGATAGTGAGAAAGTATGTTTATGTGAATAATTTAGAGATTTTTTTGGAAAATTTTGCTAAAAAATCTCAATTTAGAGAAAGTGATTATTGTACTACCTTACTTTGTTTTGTCTTAGCTTGAAAAAAAAAGTCTAGTTTAGATTATTTTCCTATAAAGCAAAATGCTCTAACAATATTGTTATCAAATGCAAATATTCAGAAGCTATTCCATATGATATTCTTGATAAAACCATTTCTTTTATAGAATCTAGAAAGGTAAATATTTTAAGATTTGACTATGGAGATAGCCACCCAAGATCTAGAGGTCTAATGGAAAGCACAACAAAATGAGAAGATCAATATGACACGAATAAACTATATTCCTATCAATGAATGCAAGTTTACAATATGAATGAATGAGGTTATAAATCGAACCCCTTGATTGTATAGGTCAAGATGAGACATGTAGGATATCATAAGATTATGAAAGTATCTTAATCTTATGATATGAGACATAAAGTGATAAGTATCCTATGTATACCTTAAGTAAACTTAAATGATAAGGCATAAAAATGACCTAATAGTGGAAGTAGCTAGGTAATATCCCTATTACAGCAACAATTATTGCTAATTGTTCTTTGATTCATCTCATTGATATGGCTCAAATTGAAATAATTCATTTCATCAATCAGAACAAATATATTCAAAATTTTACTAAGCAATAAAACAAGTCTCGTGATCCTTACTTTCCTTAAACTGGCCCCTTTGGTTGCTAGCCCTTTACTCACAAGCATTACTCTCACAAAAAATACAAACTCATTTTTTTGTAAGTGATCCTTTAATCATCATCATTTTCATTCTCCGAACACACTTACCTTTGCAAGTGCAAGTATCCCAAGCCTCGATCCAAAACTATAATCTACTATATTTGCAACAAGCTTTGCCACATCACTTCAAATTGCTCTTGTAAGAACACAATTGTTAAATTAGTCTACATGACTAATGCAATATCATGGAGGGGTGTAGTAGAAGAAGACATATATCTCTATAAACAATATGACTTTTTTGAATCCGTTCTCAAAGATCAATGATGAAAATAATGAAGATGGGGTTTTTAGTATGATATATGAATTAACTAAACTACATACTATAAGAATGAATAGGTCTCAAGAAGATCAAGGAAGTAGAGGACAGAGGATCTCCCTATACTAGTAACACATTTAGAGGAAGGTAAATCACAATCTTCTTTTAAAACTTTTATAGTGACTCTACAAGCTAGTACTAGACCTTTCCTAATTTCTTTCAAATTAGTAAACTAATGAAGATATGATTGTTCTTTAGAGAACATCTAAGAACCAGTAGGAAACACCAACACATATATATCCATATAAATTGAGAAACAACAGCTCATCTAGGCTTTCATAATTATTTCTCAGTTATGGACAGCAATAGTATATGTACAGGTTTAAAGTTTAAACCCTTGGCCATGGAAGTATTTTGATTTAAAGTTTAAGAAGTGAGTTGTCCCGTATGCATCCCATAGTTGTGGTCTAAAAGGTTATAATGGAATGGTAATGGGAGACACTCATGACAGTATGACCCAATTGCCAAATCCGTCCAGCAAAATAAGGTCGTCTATTACTCCACTAGACATGTGATTAAGTTGTAGCATAACAATTATAGGCGACATTCAAGTGTGACTCGATTTATAAATATTCAAGAATGTGATCAAAGCATTGTTTTTACTGCATTAAAGTTGGCCTCACCAAGCAAAACCAAATAAGTGCATACAAAATTATCAGATAAACTGTGCATCACAATGACACACCATCCATGCCATGCCAATATTTTTCAGTTTATGATCACTTTTTTCATACAAAACTCAAAAAAAGGGAACAATATGATTCGTGTGAATAAAATAATGGAAGGGATTGAAATGAGGGCAACCTTGTAATTTGACAGGGTGGTAAATCTCGAGAGCTTCCAGCAATCTTAGTTCCAACTCTACTTGGGGCAGGTCCTTGGGAAGTGACCAATGATCTTCCCCCCACGATTAAACCCACAGGTTCGCTACAGAGTAGTAACACCAGTAGCATATCCATAACCAATAGCATCATAGGTAGCATCATATAGAATATATCTAGAAGCAGGAGAAGCAAGCACAGTAGCTAAGGCAGAAGCACCAGCATAAAAGCTCGGTCAACTTCAGTTGCTGGTGTCATCTCACTCCAGCTGGAGGAGGGAGCTATAGGGATACAGATAGCATCATAGACCATAGACTCCAAACACCATACTAAAAAACCAACCAAATAGCCAGGGACTTACTAGACGCAGAGCGGACGGACCAGAGCTTAGATACACTAGGCATGAGACTAAGGCACTTCCCCTCCACACCAACCACCATCCCTTGACTCCGCCTTTGCCTTTGCTGGCTCAGATGCTTCTTCCTTCGCGGAAAGGCATCGATCGATGATATTGGGATGAATGAGAGGTGGGATTTTGTAAAGAGGCAGGATTTATGAAATGACTTGGTCTTTTCTTTTTTTTTTAAGTAATGCACACAGTCGTCGGAATTTCGACGAACATGGGCACTTTTTCTAAAAAAACCCTACTGTCATTGTCAATTCCTTCTATGTCGAAACCAAATGTTGAATTATCGTCGGAATTCCGACGAAATTAGGCATTTTTTCAAAAAAAAATCAAGTTTGATCACAATATACCTTCTCCGTCAGAATTTTAGGCTAAATGTATTAGTGGCAGATGGAAGAAGCCTGTGATTTGAGTGCGACTGAAATAGTGAAGGCTTTGCAGGCTCTCTTTAATAACATGACTTAGAAATGTGACAATGGCAACTTTATTAAAAGGAAGCAACAATAAAACCTTTAGTGTTTGATGTATTTAGATAGGAGTGAACAATATTTTTGTTTTTTAAGATTACCTATGAAATATTTTTATCAGATTCATGTCATTCATATACAAAATTGTTTGCAGTAGCAATTTGTTTCAGAGGGAAAATTTTTACAGGCTTTGGTAGCCTTGTTTCATCCCTTTGTTTTTGGTAATGTTGCTCACACAATGGGCTATTTGGAATTTGTCACATATTCAGGTAGGAAGAGTTGTGGCAATGAAGTTTTTATGGGGCTTTCACTGTGACAAGAGATGGAGCAGTTTCTGGTGTGGCAAATCAAATATGAAAACTATTTTGTACTCTGGTCACCCTCGCACCAACAACCTGAATATGAAGCATTGTTATTTGGGTTTTTTAATTTATACTTAAAATTGACTATAATATTGTAAAAGTTAAAATTTTGATTCATTAAAAAATTCATTGATTTTAATTATGCAAGCTTTGGGTTGTTTAATTTAGGGCATTTATAGAGGAGATTTTAAGAAAAAAGGAATTAAGATTGGTTCTTAATTTCTAAATCTAATTATTTGGGTGAATATATCTCATCTCATGATTTTGATTTTTAAATAAGATGATTGTTGTGAAATTTATATTTTATTGAAACCACACCAACTTATATACTATAGCCATTGTAAAGGAGGAAAATTTGTTACACTTGGATCATGTTTCATTTACAGACAAAAAAAAATCACATTTATATAGACAAACAATTCATATGGATTTTAAAAAAGTCACTTAAAATAGATTTATTTTAATTCAGAAGTTGTTTCGTAATTTCGTGATAGCTAAAGTTTTATTGAAAAAAGCCACATCTAATTTCATTAGATTGAATCCAAACATTGTTTTGTAGCTTCCAATTAAATACTATAATTACATCTACTCAAATATTGGTTGTTCTCCGATAGTTCCAATCACTTAAAGTTTTCTTATTTGAATCTCTTTGTAAAATAACTATAAAAAATTAAAATGTTCTTATATGAAGTTTAAATTAAATGCAAAATTTTTAGAATGTTCTTTAATAGAAATATTTTTTAATAATATATTACATTTAAATTTATTATAGTAATAAATAAAATTATCTTTTAATTAATAATTTTAATTATATGTCTACAAGATTTAAAATTTTTAAAAATAATTAAAAAATTATATAATTTAGTTTTCTTAAATAATATAAAAAAATTTGCTCTTATTTTTTATAGCTATGTCATACATTTATTATATTTTAACATATATAATATTTTATTGAAAAACCTTCAAATCAATTTTATCATTAAAAAATATAATTAAATATGAATAGAAAATATAATATTTTCATTTATAGTAATAATAAATCAAATACTTATGGAATTTAAATTTACTCTACTATTGACTTTTGATTACCCAAATATTTGAAAAGATCTAGATAAATTTCACATAATTTTCCATTATGAATTTAAGTACAACACATTTTGAAATATTATATATTTTACTTACATTTTCAATTTGTATAATCTTAATAATCATTTATGACATTTAATAGAGTATAAATTATAATATGTAATTGTTTTTCAATTCGAAATATTTTTTTAATTTTCATCCAACCACTCCACCTAAGCTATATATGTGCAACAATTTATTTCTTATCTTGAATAACTATGATTTTATACACTTTTATGGGGTGAACATACCTCTATTATGTGAAGAGGAAGGTTGTGATATCCAATCATTCACTTGAGATAACAAAAAAAAAAACCATTGGATCACAAACTTTTCCAACATCCTCCTTGTACCAAGGTTGGATCTTTATAACAAGACATGGGCATCCTTCAAGACACACAAGACACAAACCTCTATGGCCTAATTGTTGTTTATGTATGTTTATTATTGTATTCACATAACATTATCCATCAAAGGATTAGCAGGATAGCTTATTGATAGGTTGTTGTATAACATGAAGGTAACCACAAGATAAAAATGCAAATTATTGATTAGATTTCATATAACATGAAGGTTATTACAGGATTACATGACAAATTATTGATTGTATTTCATATAACATGAAGGTTTTTTACATGATAACATGATAGATTTTTGACAAGATTTCGTAATACATGAACGTATTATGAGATAATATGACCAAGTTTTGCCAAAGTCAATAACACAATGTTTATAGCCACTTTTACCCCCATCGAGATGTAGATAAACTAACTCCAAAAAGTGGTTATAAAACTCATGTTATTGAATTTAGTAATGTTTTTGAAAAATCAAAGTCGTGGCTAGTTATGGTGATCACGATCAACAATATGTAATTTTTGAGTGATCTAAGTTGTAGAAATTTTTGCTCATCCCTCCAGCCCACAACATCATTGTCTTTCCTTCTTTTAACCCACGGGGTGGCGGGGAAGTCACTTTTGCACATGGCTCATTATATACTAGATTTACATATAACATGATGGTTATAATGAGATAACATGACAGATTATTGATATGATGTTGTATAACATGAAGGTAACCACAAGATAACATTGCAGATTATTGACCGGATTTCGTATAACACAAAAGTTATTACAGGATAACATGATAAATTATTGACCGTATGTTGTATAACACAAAGGGTTTTTACATGATAAAATGGCAGATTGCTCATAGGATTTCATAATATACGATAGTTATTAGGAGATAATCTAATTGGGTTTCGCAAAAGTCAATAACACGATGCTTATAACCACTTTCAGCCGAGGTAGTCAATAACACGTCGCGTTATCGACATGAGATGATAATGCAACTTGTTAGGCACAGGGTCAATAACATATCATGTTATTGACACTTCATATAACCCTCATGTTATATCACTCTCTACAAAAAAAAGAAGCATCTAACTCTGTTGAGTTTGATAACGCGATGTGTTATCGGTATTGACTAACAG
Source organism: Cryptomeria japonica (assembly GCF_030272615.1). Lineage (NCBI taxonomy): Eukaryota > Viridiplantae > Streptophyta > Pinopsida > Cupressales > Cupressaceae > Cryptomeria > Cryptomeria japonica. Next base: position 610,810,782 of record NC_081408.1, on the reverse strand, counting down.
GAAATGTTAGTCACACTGAAATATCAGTACTAATCCTTGCAAGGGTTGGCACAAAAATTGCCAACAATAACCATTCAAAAAACCATTCTATCTCCTTGTTTCTATCTTTCTATAAAATCTCCTTTCCACCTCTCTCTATCTCTTTGTTCCTCTCTTTGTTACTTGTCTTCGTCACCTTTCTCTCTCATTATTGCTCCCTCTATCTGTATCTCCCTATCTCTCCCTACCTCTCTCTATCTATATCTCATTATCTCTACCTCTCTCTTAATCGCCCCATCTCTCTTGCTTTATATCTTTATATCTATATTACTCTCATTATCTCCCTCTTACTCCTCTCTCTATCTCTCTCTATCTCTCTATATTTATCTCTCCCAATGCCTCTCTGCATCTATTTTTGTCCCTCTTCCTCTCTCCCTCTATCTTTGTTTTTATCTCAATCTTCATCCATCCCTCTATCTCTAAACATGCATCCCCCTCTCTATCATGTTATCATGTAAAAAACCTTTGTGTTATATGAAATATGGTCAATAATCTATCATGTTTGTTTGATAATAACCTTCGTGTTATATGAAATATGGTCAATAATATGTCATGTTATCATGTAAAAAACCTTCGTGTTATACAAAATATGATCAATAATTTGTCATGCTATTCAGTAATATCCTTCGTGTTATACAAAATTCGGTCAATAATATGTAATGTTATCTTGTGGTTACCTTCATGTTATATGGCATACTCTCAATAACCTACCATGTTATCTTTTTATAACCATCGTGTTATACAAAAATTTAGTATATAACAGGGCATGTCACTAATACATTTGGCCTAAAATTCTGATGGAGGTTTCCGACGGAGAAGGTATATTGTGATCAAATTTGATTTTTTTTTGAAAAAATGCCCGCTTTCATCTGAATTCCGACGATAATGCAACATTTGGTCTCGACAGAGAAGGAATTGGCAATGACATTTGGGTTTTTTTAGAAAAAGTGCCCGCGTTCGTCGAAATTCTGACGAGTGCGTGCATTACTTAAAAAAAAATTAAAAAAATACCAAGTCATTTTATAAATCCCGCCTCTTCATCCAGTCGACCTCTGCCATTAAAAAATCCCACTTCTGCCATTACAAAATCCCACCTTTGCAGCAAACCTATGGGTTTAATCATGGCAGGGAAGATCATTGGTGTGAAACCAGCCAGTTCTGCAGCTCAGGCTGGAAGTGGAGGGAGTACGATTCGGTTCTGTGCTTTCCCAACGAATGGGAATTATTGACCTAATGAAGCAAGCAGAGCCACACTAGAAACAACTCAAATTCCTGGACACTCACTATCAAATCTCCATCCATCTTTGTTGGCTTCAACCACAACTATTCGAGTAAGCATCCCTTCCCAGTCGAGCGAATGAGTTCCTACCTAAAGGCCCTCCCAAGGTATCTTAGTTCGTTGTCTCAAGGGATATTAGGGGATCACAATAGGGAACATGCAAGTAGGGGCCATCCCCTGATGAACACAAAGGAGGGAGGTGGACATAGGTTCCCCATGGGTTTAATCGCTACAGGAAAAAGGTAGGGTATAATCAGCAAATTCATTATTATAGATTTATCAGATTAATTTCCAATAGCAGAGATGGTGAGAGGTTTCTGTAATATGATATGATCGATTTAAAAGAAGAATTTCTTACAAGACCTAAACCGTTGAACAATCCTACAATCATGTATTAATTAAACACTGCATTTTAAATAATGAACAATATAGTTAGCCTGAAACATATTAACACTACTTTCCATATTTTAAATATATCCTAATTAAGGAGAGGGATGACCTAAACCTGGGTAATTGAGTGCCATTATGTAAAATATATCCTAATTATGGATGTTGGTATATATGGTTGTGATAGAAAATCCCTACTGCAGAACCGTGAGAGCATTGTGTAGTGATCGAGTGCTATTTTTTGTCAGTGTTTTGGAAGGGAGCATAAGTGTACCATTAGGAAGGTGGTATAAAATGGAAGCTGAGAGGTATAAGGTTATGAGGTGTGGGTTAGGATACGATAGGGAGGTAAGTGATGAAGGATGTAATGGTGAAAGAGTAAGTTAGGATATGTTAGGGGTTTGGAAGGTAGGAAAGTGAATGGGGGAAGATAAAAGGATGTGAAGGATGGAATGGGGTTAGGTAGGTGAAGTAAAAGTAAGTGTGTATGAGGTTAAGGTTTAGGATAGGATGTAGGAAAGTGGAGGAGGTTAAGATACGGGATATGAAAGGTAGATGGAAGGTAATAATGATAGGAAGTGAGGTAAAGGTTATGAGGTGTGAGTTAGAAAATAGGGTGTAGGAAATGGAAGGAAGGGTTATATCACTTTGAGAGTTTTCACCAAGATGAGTAGCCTGAGTATGGACCTCAAATCTTACAAGCCATGAGGATCCACTTGTAGTAGAGGAGCATATGCTTTCATCTTGGGAGCTTATTAGGAGTTCACCTTGAATTTGGGAAATACACATAGAGGAGATAGAATATTGATCAATACACATTACTGATAACTCAATGATGAACAGTGAGTATGAAATCGGTACTGAGAGGGGGGGTGAATCAGTATAGGTACAAAAAAATTTCCTGAACCAGTTTGACTACAGACTGTGAACTACTGGTAATCACTAACACCAGTCCGAACCAAATTACTACTGGTTAAACACAATGCAACTGTGAAAGAAATGAACCGGTCAATCTTCTTAGCTTTCCATACAACCTACTCCCTCATTTCCACTTTGTCCTTATGCATAAAAAGATAATCTATCATCAAAGATACAATGATTTACTAGATCACCATGATTTACCATTAAACGGGAAATAACAAAACATCACATGAAAGAAGCATCACACATCACACATATTTTTCACGTGGAAACCCAACTAGGAAAAACCACGGTGGGGATGAATACCCACAAGCTATTTTTGAACTCTTTAGAAGTCCACTCTGTTAGGAGCCAAGTCTGGTTAAAGACTATTAAAACAGGTTTTGTTAGGAACCGATCCTGTTAGGGATCACCCGGTTAAGGGATGGCTGGAATACCCGGTTAAGGGTTAAACCCTGTTAGAGGTTACCTTGTTAGAGGATTTTATGAACTCAATGGCTTTGAGTCACCCTGTTAAAGGATTTATAGCAAGCTAGTTAAAGCTACCCTATTAAGGGATTTTCCAACTGTTGAAGTGGTTAGAGATAATAGGTATCACAATGATCTAGTAATAGCACTCAATGCCAATGTAGATCTGCTTTAGTTCCTTCCTTCTGCACACACACTATGCAGGTATCAATCCTCTCAACTAGTCTGGCAAGAATCACGTATCTTTGCACTTAGATACACACACACAACAATTGCCAACAACCTTAGTATGAAACACCACATCGACCTTATAGGAAACAGATAGTTCGGTAGCATAAACCCTAAACCCTAAACATTTAGGTTGAGCAATTCAGTCAGTTCAATCCTGACCATTGAACACTTTGCATTTGAATACAACGGTCTTGAACAGATCTCAAGACATTCTCCATCATTTGTTCTTCACCGCTTCTTGGAGGCGATAACCCATCACATGTTCTCCACCGTTTGTAGAAACTTTGAACATTCCTGAGGTAGGTAGTATCAATCTCCTTCATGCAAGATCCTTCACACGCATAAGGCTGACGTGGTGACATGACCTGACCTTCATTACAGTGCTCACTTCAACCAGAAACCCTGAGACTAAGACTACCAACTGATAGTCATGCCATATGAACCCTTGATACAAAACATTCCATATACCGATTCTCGTTCTGACATATCGGTTCTAGTTCACAACATCATACTTGTTCTCTCTTTGACAAACCGATTCACTTGTTATCTCTTCGATGTACCGGTTCACTTGGACAAGCATACCGCTTCACTTTTTCACATATGCCGGTTGACAACATCATACTGGTTCTCTTTGTCAGTTGCTTAACTTCAATATACTAGTTCACTCGACATATTGATATCAATGACAACATACAACATCAACATGTCATCATACTCTACACATATGCCAACAATCTCCCCCTTTGGCATTGATGGAAATATACAAAGATATCTCTCTTTCTGCATCACATCTTCTCCCTATTGTTTCAGATATCTTCTCCGCTTCACAACTTCTCCCCCTTTGACAACAATGCCAAAGTGGAGGCACAAGCTGCCCTATTCCACTATGCTACTCTCCTTGAGGAGTAGCATCCTTCAACACATCAATCTTGAAATGATATATCAATGGAAGACCTGACTGATGTGGGGCATATACCTTTAATTTACCTCTTGAAGGGGCAGCACCCCTAATTCACCTCTCAAATAGGTAAAGGTAGCCTTCAGTAGAGGCTTGGTGAATATGTCTGCTAACTGCTCCTTACTGGAAACATGTTCCAATACCACCTCTTTGTTCTGAACCTTTTCCCTCAAGAAGTGATACTTGAGTTCAAAGTGCTTGGTTCTAGCATGTGAAATCGAATTCTTGGAAATGTTAATTGCACTTGTATTGTCATAGAATATACTTACCAGTTCAGATACAGGAACTTTGAAGCCATTCAATACATGCTTCATCCAAATAGTCTGGGTGTAGTTCATAAAAGATGCAACATAATCTGCTTCTACTGTAGACTGAGAGATACAACTTTGCTTTTTGCTCATCCATGAGACTAGTCTACCACTGAGAAAGAATGCACCACCGGTTGTGCTCTTCTGGTCATCCACATTACCAACCCAATCAACATCTGTGAACACTTTTAGGTTGAAATCATCATTGTATGGATACCATAATCCATAGTCAATAGTTCCCTTCAGATATCTAAGAATCCGCTTGACTACTACCAAGTGAGATTCTCTTGGGCTTTTCTAAAACTGAGCGGTAATACCCACTGCATGTGCAATGTCTGGTCTGCTATGCACTACATAATGCAACTTACCAATCATTGATCGGTATTCCTTCTCATTTACCAATGCTAAGTCATCTTCTTTTGATAGTTTACAACTGGTCACAATTGGCGTACCAACCGGTTTGTTGTCTTCCATGCCAAAGGTCTTCAAAACCTCTTTGACATACTTGGATTGAGTAATAAAGATTCCATCTTTCATTTGCTGAATCTGCAGTCCAATGAAGAACTTAATCTCCCCTATGAGTGACATTTCAAATTCCTTCTTCATCTCATCTGCAAAGTCATGACTCATCCTGTCATCTCCACCAAATATTATGTCATCAACAAATACTTCACAGATCAGAATCTGATCTCCTTCTGATTTCAAGTAGATATTGCTATCTTCACTTGTTCTTTCAAATCCAATCTTCACAAGATGGGAGTGTAGGCATTCATACCATGCTCTTGGTGCCTGCTTCAATCCATGCAAGGCTTTATATAGCCTACACACCATGTCACTATCTTCTAATAGGGCAAACCCATCTGGTTGCTCTATCTACACCTCCTCTTTAAGTATTCCTTTTAAAAATGCAGATTTTACATCTATTTGGTATACCTCGAATCCTTTAAAAGTTGAATATGCAAGAAGCATGTGAACTCCTTCCTGCTACTGGAGCAAAGGTTTCTCCATAGTCTTCTCCTTCTTCTTGGTCATATCCTTTACATACTAGTCTGGCTTTTTTCCTTACCACTATGCCATCCTCATTTAGCTTATTTTTGAAAACCCATTTGGTTCCAATGACATTTTTATGCTCTGGTCTGGGTACCAAAGACCATGTACCATTCTTTTCTATCTGATCAAGTTGCTCCTCCATAGCCTTGATCCAGTCTTCATCTTTATGTGCCTCTTTGAATGATTTAGGCTCAAATTCAGAGATCATACATGAGTTTTCTTTGACCTTTCTTCTTGTAAGAATTCCTATATCTTTGTCTCCTATGATCTGCTTTGGATCATGATTGAGTTTGACATAGGTATGTTCTTAATAGCTTCTTCTTGCTTTTCTTCATCATCCTCATCTTCATCTACATCAGCATCTATTGGTGTAGGAGCACAACTACTAGTACTGGGCTGATTTGAAATCGGTTCCCAGAAAGTTACTACCGGTTCATATCCTACATGCTCTCTGCCAGTTTCCTTGGGTTTCTTAGAGTTTTCATCAATCTTAACACTGATGCTTTCAACAATTCTCTGAGACCTATTGTTGAAACATTTGAGAGCTTTACTTTTTGTGGAATATCCTAGGAATATTCCTTCATCACAATTTTCATCAAACTTTCTCTAATGTTCACTCCTCTTGATATAACATTTGCTACCAAATACTCTAAAGTAGCTTACCACTGGTGTCTTACCGGTCCACTACTCATAAGGAGTCTTATCCTTTCCTTTCTTGATGAGTACTCGGTTCATTGTGTAGACTGTAGTGCTCACTGCTTCTCTCCAAAAGGTGTGAGCAACCTTTCCTTGGATCAACATAGTTCTAGCCGCTTCAGCCATAGTCCGATTGTTTCTCTCTACTAGGCCATTCTGTTGTGGAGTCCGGGGGGCAGACAATTGCCTCTTGATGCCATTCTCTTCACAATATTTATTGAACTCACTGGAAGTGAATTCCCCTCCTTGATCAGTTCTAAGGCATTTGATTCTTCTACCACTTTCCTTTTCTACCAATGCTCTGAAAGCTTTGAACTTTCCAAAGGCTTCAGACTTATCCTTCAAGAATGTGACCCACATCATTCTTGAGCAATCATCTGTAAGAATCATAAAATACCCATCTCCCTACACACTCCTAGTTTTCATAGGACCACACAAATCAGTATGCACAAGATCAAGTAAGTTGTCAGCAGTGAAAGATTTACCTTTGAAGGTTGAGGAAGACATTTTCCCCAATTGACACTCTCTGCACAGAGGATTTTTCGGTTTGCTCAGCATTGGAAGTCCTCTAACTGCCTTGATCTTACTAGCCTTTACTATGTTATCAAAGTTTACATGGTAGAGTCTCCTATGCCATATCCAGCTATCATCAAACTTAGCCATAAGACATGTACTTATATTTGCATTCAGCTTAAATAAGTTACCTTTGGTCTGCATACTGGTGGCCATCAGTTCACCATTCTTTCCTTTGATTTTGCACACTCCATTTTTGAATTCTAGAGTGAGTCCACTGTCATTCAGTTGGGCAACACTCAATAGGTTGTGTCTGAGACCTTCCAGCCATACACATTGTCAGCACTGCTCTTTCCATTCAGAGAGATGGACTCTCTAGCTTTGACTATACATGGTGCATCATTACCAAAATGAACCACACCACCGTCATACTCTTCCAGAGATATAAACTTGCTCCGGTCACCAGTCATATGGTGAGAACAACCACTATCAATAATCTACTCATTGAAATTATCAAAGTGGGAGATAAGAGCCTTCTTGTCTGACACATCTTCCTTGACTACAACAAACACAATATCTTCATTTTCTTCATCTTCTGATTCCTCATCTGTGACACCTTCATCAACTGCTACAAAACAATTTCTCCGATTTCCTCCTTGAATTTCTTGAACCTTTTTAGTTTGTCCTTGTTGTCACTATTAGGATAGTTTATAGCAATGTGTCCTATCCGATTACAAGAAAAGCATTTCAAAGGGAGCTTACCTCTATATTTGTCGGTTCCCTTAGGAAGTCTCTTGGCAAGAAGAGCTTCAAATTCCATCAGAATCTCCTCATCATACATTTCTCTTCTCTGTCTTGGTTCACCGCTAGTGCTTTCTTCTTTCCTTTTCTGGATGGTGCAACAGATGCTCTAAAAGCCGATTCAGTCTTCTGAACACTGCCATCAAAACTATTTAGCTCATAGGCTGTTAATTTTGCATAATGGAGTCTAGGGATACCTTAGTCTTGTCTATTGACCTCAACTCCTGAATAGCAGCAACCCTTATTGCATAGACCAGTAATAAAGACCTCAAGACTTTACTAATAACAGTAGAATCTTCCATTTTACCTCTTGCACTCTTGATGTCTCCAACAATAGTCTTGATTCTTATTCCATATTGTTGAATGGTCTCACCTTCAACCATCTGCATGTCTTCAAACTTTCCTCTAAGGCTTTCTTCCTTAGTTTTTTTTACATGCTCATCACCACCATAGATATTCTCAAGAGTATCCCATACTTCTTTGGGATTTTCTTTATCCTGGACATTGATAAACTCAATGTCAGATAAGCTGCTAATTAAGGCTTCCATGACTTGCCCATTCTCTCGGATCTCTCTCTTTTGATCATCAATGAGAGTACTGGTAGGGACAACATAAGCATTCTCAACATAGCTCTAGTGTTGAGCACCCATGCTTCTGATGTATATCTTCACTCTGTCTTTCCATATTTTGAAATTATCTATGTTGAACTTTGGACATTCCCTCTTCATCATCACAATATGATCTTTCCCTCAAGTGATTAAGCTTACAACATAGAGGACCTAGAGGGCGCTCTGATACCAATTGATAACTCATAACTCAATGGTGAACAGTGAGTACCAAACCAGCACTGAAAGGGGGGGTGAATCAGTACAGGCACAAAAACTTTTCCTGAACTGGTTTGACTGTAGACTGTGAACTACTGGCAATCACTAACACCAGTCCGAACCAGATTACTACCGGTTAAACACAATGCAACTATGAAAGAAATGAACCGGTCAATCTTCTTAGCTTTCCATACAACCTACTCCCTCATTTCTACTTTGTCCTTATGCATAAACAGATAATCTATCATCAAAGATACAATGATTTACTAGATCACAATGATTTACCATTAAACAGGAAATAACAAAACATCACATGAAAGAAGCATCACACATGACACACATATTTTTCACGTGGAAACCCAACTGGGAAAAACCATGGTGGGGATGAATACCCACAAGCTATTTTTGAACTCTTTAGAAGTCCACTCTATTAGGATCCAAGTCCGGTTAAAGACTATTACAACAGGTTTTGTTAGGAACCGATCCTATTAGGGATCACCCGGTTAAGGGATGGCTCAAATACCCAATTAAGGGTTAAACCCTGTTAGAGGTTACCTTGTTAGAGGATTTTATGAACTCAATGGCTTTGAGTCACCCTGTTAAAGGATTTACAGCAAGCTAGTTAAAGCTACCCTGTTAAGGGATTTTCCAACTGTTGAAGTGGTTAGAGATCAACAGGTATCACAATGATTTGGTAATAGCACTCAATGCCAATGCAGATCTGCTTTAGTTCCTTCCTTCTGCACACACACTACATAGGTATCAATCCTCTCAATTGTTCCTGGCAAGAATCACGTATCTTTGCACTTAGATACACACACACAACATTTTCCAACAACCTTAGTATGAAACACCACATCAATCTTATAGGAAACAGATAGGTCGGTTGCATAAACCCTAAACCCTAAACATTTAGGTTGAGCAATTTAGTTGGTTCAATCCTAACCATTGAACACTTTGCATTTGAATACGACGGTCTTGAACAGATCTGAAGACATTCTCCATCATTCATTCTTCACCGCTTCTTGGAGGCGATAACCCATCACACGTTCTCCACCGTTTGTAGAAACTTTGCACATTCCTAAGGTAGATAGTATCAATCTCCTGCATGCAAGATCCTTCACGTGCACAAGGCTGACGTGGCGACACAACCTGACCTTCATTACAATGCTCACTTCAACCGAAAACCCTTAGACTGAGACTACCAACCGGTAGTCATGCCATATGAACCCTTGATGCAAAACATTCCATTTACTAATTCTCATTCCGACATACCAATTCTGGTTCACAACATCATACCTGTTCTCTCTTCGACAAACCAGTTCACTTGTTCTCTCTTTGACATACCGGTTCACTTGGACAAGCATACCGCTTCACTTTTTCACATATGTCGGTTGACAACATCATACTGGTTCTCTTTGTCAGTTGCTTAACCTCAATATACTGGTTCACTCAGCATATTGACATCAATGACAACATACAACATCAACATGTCATCATACTCTGCACATATGCCAACAATTACCTAGACTCATCATGCATAAATACAAGAGGTATAGACTATAGCAAGCACATATCATGAGCCAAAGGATCATATTCGAGAGTTGCTTCATCTCCAATCATCTACATTTTTAAGATCCACAAATGGGGTTGAGGATAAGTCTTGGTTACTTAGCTTGGACTTATGCTTTGGGTTGCATCTATATGTGAGAAACCTAAAGGCATAATTTTCAATACAATTTTTGAGAGTACTTGATTCCACCTTGTGGTACTGGGAGGATAAAATGCACCAACTCACATTGGAAACCCTCTCTAGATACCATTTTGGAGTGCTTCAAAGTGTGTTCTATTTCAAAATATTTTTGACAAAGATGCATAGAAGAGTTTCACAATTTACATAATAAGGTTTCATAGTGGCTCAACATGAGAGTTAGTTTTTGGAGTTCTTGTAGTTTGTAGATTACATTCAAGACAAGTTACTTGTCAATTATTTCATTAGGGGTGGAAAGCCCAAAATTTCAGTTTTCCTACACATGGCCAATCCAAATGACTTTAGGGTTGCTATGGCAAAGTCTCTTATGGAAAAGGAGGTACATGGGACGACACAAGAGGCATGAGAGAAGTTTGTAACCTTGATGAAGGGACTAAAGTGTCCATAGGCCTCCCCATCCTTCAAAGGATAATTTAGACTTACTATATATATGATTTACAAAGAAAAACCCAATAGTATCAGTATTAGGGACAAAGGTCTAGAGCATAGTAGGGGCCATAGGGTAGTCACATTTGACCATCATCGACACAAGGATATTTTAGGTATGAGAGACTATAGGGCTATCAAGCTATGCCTTCTATGACTTAACAACCTTTTAGGGGAGAATCTAGTGTTTTTAGTAATTAGGATCTTCTAATTATGGTGGGGCCTAGCCAACATAGGGTTATATGAGAGGCACATGTTATATATATGTTAGTATTAGATAGAGAGTGCCCACAAGCTTTTAGATTAGGTGGACACCATCCTAGGATGTCAAAGTAAATAGTTGATATGTGGGTCTTTACTCTCCCAACCACTCAACATATACCACCATGGGTCTTTACCGTCCCAAACACACAAAGGTCAAAGGAAGATTCACTACTGCAACACTCACTTTTTGTGACAGTCTCAAGCACTTAGGACAATCACTCCTTTCATGGCTATTCTTCTTCACACAACACTCTCTAACATTAATTATGATGATAGTGTACCTCCTTAAACCTTCCACCAACACCTAACTCAATACCAAACTCTTTCCCAATCTCGCTAATGGACTAATTAACTCAACTCACTATGAAATTGTGATGGTCAATGCAAGGTTTAGGACAATAGTAATTAGGATCTTCTAATTATTGTGGGGCCTAACCAACATAGGGTTATATGAGACAGGGGTAAGTTCAATAGTGATGTGTATTAGATTGTCATCAAAGTTTCCTGTTAGTGTTACTTTGTATCAGCATTAACCACTTATTGTCATGGGAATCAACTAATAGACAGCATAGATATTTATCATCAACCTCCTTTTTTTTCACCAAAGGGATAAAAATTTATTAAACACAACGAGAATTACAGAGCAAGAAAGTAGATACATAACCTAATCTAATCTCCATTTGCATAACCTAAGAAGGTAGATACAACTAAATAATCTTGAAAGAATTGCATATGAAGGGCACTATTAGAAAAGAACTTATGTACCATGCTAGTCTATGTAGCTACTACTAATTATTGCATAGAAATAGATACATGTGTTAGAATGTGTTGAAATAGTAGCTAGCTCAAATAGGACAGACCCTATAAATCTCCTGCCCATTTCTTTATTTAAAAGATGGTATCTTTATTAAATATCTCCTCTATTAAATATCTTTATTAACTTGATATCTCCTTCAATTCTTGATGAATGCTTGATTTCCTGTTCACTTGGAATTGAATTGATTTTATAATTAAGAGATCACTTGAATTGTAGGTAAACCCCTTCAAATGACAGGGTAGGATTCCTTTTATACCTAATATATGTCTTGAAAGCATTTTATCCTGATGGCTTTAAATTAAATTACTTTCTCTTCTATCTGGTATTGGTGGAGTAGAGGTTTCATTGCATTGTCCTAGGATACATATTTCTGCAGATACAACACAAGTTAAATGTATCCTAGGTTGATGCACGGAAAATAGAGAAAGAACTTTAATTTAATGCCATCAGGATAAAAGTATTTAATCAAGACAAATAAATGGTATGCAACTGTATCTATTTGGAATGCATTACCCAAACATGCCAATCGATCAGTCACCTTTGAAAATAAAGTGGTATGATGAAATATTTAGGCATAAAATAGATGAAATGCACTCCATACTGCTGCTACACAATATTTTGGTCAATGATATTTTTAAAATAGTAAAGGAAGGTGTATGGAACAACCAAATTCTTATCATTATAAACAATGAATATTTTAAGATCCTTTTAGGATGTGTAAGTTGAGAATATTTTATGAAAGGTCCCTAAATGAATACACTTTAAACTAATTTTAGCAATGACTATCGAATGTAGACAAAATGAATGCTTTTTGGATTAGGATAGTACACAAAATCTACTATCAAAAGGTTGCTTTGGAAAGGATATGATTCAAAACTAAGGAAATGCAATTATTTACAAGTTTTAACCTTCTTAGATGCAAAATCCCTTATTTAGCCTCTCACAAACCCTTAAAAGTAGGGTTTCTCATATACCCCTCTTCCAAACACTATACCATCCAAATGATGATGGATTCACCTTTCATTTGAAATGTCTAAACACCGTCAATCATAAAATGTGCCCCTCCTTAAGGCAGATTTGCTACTGCTGCTCCTTAGCAAGCAATTTCTCTACTCTTACATTCGCCATAATGGACCTTAAGACATCATAATTGATTGGCTCTTCACTCCTAAGACCTTTAAAAATATTTAATGGCTTCATTCAGTCCTTTGGTCTTCCAAATGCACCTGGACCAACTTGAATTCTCCTTCAATGCTTGATTGCGTGTTCACTTGGAATTGAATTGATTTTATAATTAAGAGATCACTTGAATTGTAGGTAGACCCCTTCAAATGGCAGGGTAGGCTTCCTTTTATACCTAATATATGTCTTGAAAGCATTTTATCCAGATGGCATTAAATTAAAGTACTTTTTTCTTCTATTTGGTATTGGTGGAATAGAGGTTGCATTGCATCAACCTATGATACATATTTCTGCAGATACAACACAAGTTAAATGTATCCCAGGTCGATGCAAAGCAGCCTCTACTCCAGAGATCACCAGAAAATAGAGAAAGAACTTTAATTTAATGCCATCAAGATAAAAGGTTGTCAAGACATATAAAATTTGAGTTTGATTGTCATCATTTACTTTGCCAAATTCTTCACATGTAACTCCTAAATCAATTTCCTACTCACAAGAATTTTATTAAGTCTCAAATATAGGGAAACGAAAGGCTTCAAATAGAAAACTTGTACATGCAACTAAATCCATTGACTTATCAGAAGAACAAAATTAAGAAATGGTTTGATCATCTGAGAGATGTTGTAGACTTGCAACTCACCAGGTACTTAGTTTTTGTGGGCAAGAATTTTTTTTGTTTTGGTTATGGTTGTGGTGTTTGTAGGGAGACATTTACAAATTTATATCTATTTTCACTATTTAATGGTTTATGGGTTTATAATGGTAATTTAGTGTTCTTTCATATTTTTGTATATATTATTTATAATAGCCTATTATATTGATATGTTCTATTATGGATAATGGTGTGGGTCAAATGGCTTTGTTGTTGGTGCATGAAAGCATTGAACAAGTTCCATTTTTGGAAATTACATGAAACTTTTTTAATTTATTTGATTCAGTGTTATTTGCAAAAAATGATTATCAATGATGTTTCCTTTCTCCAAGAATTTTCTAGGATCTTTCTGTCAAATAATATGTAACATCGAATGACTAAATATTTTCTTTACAAATGCTTATTTTATTTAATTATTATCTCAGCGTGAATTAAAATTTATATATGTATAGAAGCAGAACATACAAGCTGAAGAGTCATGTGCAAGCAAATTTCGTAAAAGAAAGCAAGTAGGCATTATCTTAAATGACATGGAAACAAGCTCATCAACTGCCTAGAAGAGAGCACTTTGAGAAAAGCAGAGGAAAGTGTTAAAGGGTGATAAATATATAACGAGTATGCAATACAAACAAACAATGTCTGGAGTGTGTGATGTGACGTCTCTAATTTATGTCTAGAGGGACTAACTGGTTTTGGAGTTCCTACGAAACCTATTGGGCCATGCTTGGAGGAAATCAATGTGTTCATGCAAGGAGCACCTTTTTTCTATTATGAGAATGATGCTTTTGCACTGAAGGATATTTGGAAGTCAATATCCAAAAATTTCTATAGTGTGGAACCAGAGTTGGCGGACTCGAAGTAATTTTCAGCTTTCAGAAGACAAAGAGGTTATGTACACAATCTCCCAATAGAAGGGCGACTTCAAGCATTACCTCTCCCCCCCATGACTATTCAGGAAGCACTTCCTCAGACAAAATACTATTGGCCTCCATGGGATCAAAGAAAAAAATTAAAGCATAGACTCTAGACGATGTGGTGGTGTCCTTCATGAAGAACTCTACATTATAATTGAAAATTCATGAGGGAAACTGCAAGATAGTGAAGAGAAATACAATCTTGAAAAGTGGGAAGAATGGATCTTGGTTTGGGTGGGGCCATGTTAGGTGGCTCCTCTAGAGGTTGATGAGATAGAAATAATATTAGGATTTGAAAAAGATCACACTTGTGGAACTTCGTGTGCGACTGATCGATTGTGGTGTTTGGGTAATGCATTCCAAATAGATACAATTGCATACCATTTATCTCTCTTGATGGATAAAAGTCTTTAATCAAGACGGATAAATGATATGCAACTTTATCTATTTGGAATGCATTACCCAAACACTGCAATCGATCAGTCGCACACGAAGTTCCATGAGTGTGATCTTTTTTAAATCTTAATATGATTTCTATCTTGTCAACCTCTAGAGGAGCCACCTGACTTGGCCCCACCCAAACCAAGATCCATTCTTCCCACTTTTCAAGATTGTATTTCTCTTCACTATCTTGCAGTTTCCCTCATGAATTTTCAATTATAGTGCAGAGTTCTTCACGAAGGACACCACCACATCGTCTAGAGTCTATGCTTCAATTTTTTTCTTTGATCCCATGAAGGGCAATAGTCCTTTTTCTGAGGAAGTTCTTCCTAAATAGTCATGGGGAGGAGAGGTAATGCTTGAAATCACCCTTCTATTGGGAGATTGTGTACATAACCTCTTGGTCTTCTTAAAGCTGAAAATTACTTTGAGTCCACCAACTCTGGTTCCACACTATATAAATTTTTGGATATTGACTTCCAAATATCCTTCAGTGCAAAAGCATCATTCTCATAATAGAAAAAAGGTGCTCCTTGCATGAACACATTGATTTCCTCCAAGCGTGGCCCAATAGGTTTCACAAGAACTCCAAAACCAGTTAGTCCCTCCGGACATAAATTAGAGACGTCACATCACACACTCCAAACATTGTTTGTTTGTATTGCATACTCTCTATCTATTTATCAACCTTTAACACTTTCCTCTGCTTTTCTCCAATTACTCTCTTCTAGGCAGCTGATGAGCTTGTTTCCATGTCATTCAAGATAATGCCTGCTTGCTTTCTTTTACGAAATTTGCTTGCACATGACTCTTCAGCTTGTATGTTCTTCTTCCGTACAGATATAAATTTTAATTCACACTGAGATAATAATTAAATAAAATAAGCATTTGTAAAGAAAAGATTTAGTCATTCGATGTTACATATTATCTGATGGAAAGATCCTAGCCAATTCTTGGAGAAAGGAAACATCATTGATAATCATTTTTTGCAAATAACACCGAATCAAATAAATAATAAATGGTTTATGAATTTTTTAAAAGTAGAACTCATTCAATGCATTCATTCACCGACGGCAATGTCGTTTGACCCACATCATCTCTCGCCGTCGGAATTCCGATGACAACTAATGAAACATCTAGCAAGGATGTTGTATATCCAACGTCACTTCCATGTCGAATAGTCATCAAGGAGAAAACATAGCATCCATCAGAAATCCGCCGAAATTTGTGGCCAGGGGTGCAATTATAGCTGCCGTCAAAGGAGTTCATAACATCGTCAGGAAGCTCAATGATGAGTTTTCGATGGTAAAGTTGGTCGGAAGTTCGATGTTGTGTCATCGCAAATCCGATAATTAGCTGTCGGAAATTATGCCCAAATGTACTAGTGTGTGCAAAAGTGACTTCCCCGCCACCCCATGGGTTAAAAGAAGGAAAGAAAATGATGTTTTGGGCTAGAGGGATGAGCAAAAATTTCCATAAATGAGATCACTCAAAAATTACAAATCGTTGATCGTGATCACCAAAACTAGCCGTGGCTTTGATTTTTCAAAAAAAATATAAAGTCAATAACATGAGTTTTATAACCACTTTTTGGAGTTAGATTATTGGGACTATTGACACTTTCGTGCCAACCTTAGTAGTTATCAAATCAAGGATTTCAGTGTGCATAACTTGTCATGTTAGTCAATATCAATAGCACATCGTGTTATTGACCTCAGTAGAGCTAAGATGCTTCATCATATTCTTCACAGAAAGTCATATAACATGGATTTTATGTTTTAGTTTAGTTGTGCATTACATTATATTGAATCAATATTTTATGAGTAGTGAATTCATTCATTCATATAATTTTCAAATTTTTTTGATAATATTCAACAGTGTGAAATATTGTAGCTCCATGATGCCATTCAAATTGTAGTTTTTGGAATCATGAAAAGGGTTTACTATTATTTCGATTACTTTTAGAACCATTCATTATTTGTTACATGGGTTACTAGATTTTTCAATCAAATCATTTGGGAAAACGTTTGAACCGGGTCTTTTGCTACATTCAATGCAAGATTCAATTTGTACTCTAAACTATTGTGCTACAAGATTCATTTTCTTGCTTCTTTCTTTCATCTCACATTCAATGTAAGGAGATTTTTCATCTTTGAAAGACCCATTGCCCTGCATTATCTCATCCAAAATCATATTTCCCTCTAGCGTATTTACTTCATTTTTGGAAATATTTGTTGCAATCACTTATTAACATTTATTTGTTCTCTTATTTCACATGGTTCACTTCGTGGGATCCTGTGACAATCTTAGGGCTTTCTGAACAACATTAACAATGTTTCCCTTCTGTTTGAATTAGGTTATGGAGTTTATATAAATTTTAGGGAAGTAGCAATATTTTAGGGCTGTGGAATATAGAGCATTGTGAAAAATTAGTAATGTTCTACTACTTAATTTTGATTGTGCATAGTTTAGGATTTTGAAGAAAGTTTGCAATATTTAAATTGGATTAAAAAAATTTAATCTAAGTTTTAGAGCATAATAGAAAATTAGTAGTGTTTCGTCCTTCTTTTTAAATAATAGTTTTTGGATTAGGGGGGATTTTATGACAAAATTAACAATGTTTTTGTTCCATTATTTAAAGTGGGTTACATATTCTGGATTGTTTAAAATATGACTTTTCAAAAGAATTTTTATATCCTATAATCCTTACTATATCTATAATGGTCGCCTCACCCAAAACTCAAAATAACCTTATTTTCCAGGGTCTCAATTGGAAAAATTAGAAAGCACACTCTCTTTCATAAGTAAACATCTACATTTATTGATTAGAAATAAATCCATCATACATAGTAGCATAACAAAATAGTTTCTAGGATATTAAATATTTGGAGCCCTTAAGACCACCAAATCCATATCTTCTCCTACACTCACCCTTTCTTTCTTTCAATACTTTTGTTCCACGATTTAAATTGGATTATAAATTTTAATGTAAATTTTAGAGCATAATGGAATATTAGTTTAGGGATTTGTGTAATACCAATAGTCATGCAAGAGTATTCATGGTGAGAAATTTGTGTCCTCTATTTTTTGTTGTGTTTATTTCATTTTAAAACAATTCTATTGATATTTGTTAAATGAGGCCATTGGTTATTTGATCATTATTTAACATTATGGCTACTTATACACAAATATATAGAAGAAATTAAGTACCAAAATGATATATTTAAGACAAAGGCAAAGCAAATGTAAAAATAAATAAAAGTATCAAATTTTATTTTCAATTGCAATATTTAGTATGTCACTTCATGAAAATCTATTGTGTACTAAAGGAATACAATAAAAAAATAGCTATGATTGATCAAATCATAACAAAATTGTTGTTGATCAATATATTTTAATGACGGAATTTTATTCCATCTCCTCAATTAGATATTTTTAAAGAATTCCATTTCAGATAAATTTTGTAGAGCATGCACTTAAGCTTCACTAAGAATGGTTAAATATTATTTTAATTTTATAAATATTTTATGTTATAAACTAATTTATGTTTATGTTTAATGGGAAAATGAAAATGAAACCACATGCTCTAATGAGATAATTGTAGGTCATTAAATTCACAAAGATTCATAAGGTTTTATTTCTAAGTAGAAGTCATTCCTAGGTTCTTTAATATCATAGTTTCCACTTAGCAATTGAACCATCTATGAGCAAGCATCACTGGAGAAGTGGTAGCTTTAAATGAGAAATGCATTCATCTACAAAGATTGAAACACAAATGAAATGAAACCTCAAAAACAAGAAGATAATCAAACTCCATTACCCACTAGCTCGTGTTATTTTTTCAATTGAGAAAGAGTGGGAGATGGAGTGGGAAGAGAGAGAGAAAGGGGTAAGGATATTGAGATAAGGGATATAAATACATAGGGAGATATAATGGATATGGAGATGAAGATGGGGATAGAGATGGAAAAGGAGAGAGAGAGAGAGGGGGGGGGGGGGAGAGGGGGAGATATGCATGTGTTCTAAGGGGTCGTATGGTCTCCTACGACCCCTTACAACACTATTTGACCCCTTAGGACTCCATATGGTGGCATTATGGGTCATATGGTGTCCTAAGAGGTCATATAGTGTTCTCAGACCCCTTAGGACACCATTTGGTGTCATTATGGGTCGTATGGTGTGCTAAGGGGTCATATGGTGTCCTATGACCCCTTAGGACTCCATATAACATCTTATGTGTCATTACAGGTCATATGGTGTCCTAAGGAGTCATATGGTGTCCTATGACCCTGTAGGACACATGCATGGATCCCTAGGATACCATATGAATCCTAAGAATACCATATGAACCTAGAGAGGGAGAGAGGGGGAGGAGAGGGAGGGAATGGGAGAGAAACACACCTAAGAGAGGAGGAGAGTGAGATAGAGAGATAGAGACTAAGAGGGAGAGACAAGAGATAAATGAGAGAAAGAGAGATGGAGAGAGAGAGATAGGGGGAGACAGAGATAGAAAAAGGGAAAGGGAGGGGGAGAGAGAGATGGAGAGAGAGAGATAGAGAGAGGGAAATAGAGTGAAATAGAGGGAGAGATAGAGATAGAGAGTGACATAGAGAAGGGGACTCAGAGAGAGAGAGAGAGAGAGAATGGGATAGAGATACCTAAGAGAGGGGGAGAGAGAGAGATAGGGAGTGGGGGAGATATAGAGAGATCTAAGAGGTGGATAGAGGGATTGGGAGAGAAAGAGAGACTGAAGAGATGGAGGGAGGGAAGGTGAGAGAGAGAAAGAGAAAGAGAGGGTGAGAGATAGAGAGAGTTTGAGTGAGAGGGAGGAAGGGATGGAAGGAGAGTATAGGAGACTAGAGAGAGAGGTGCGAAGAGAGGGAGAGAGGGAGAGAAAGAGAGACTGAAGAGATGGAGGGAGGGAAGGTGAGAGAGAGAGAGAAAGAGAGGGTAAGAGATAGAGAGAGTTTGAGTGAGAGGGAGGAAGGGATGGAAGGAGAGTACAAGAGACTAGAGAGAGAGGTGCGAAGAGAGGGTGAGAGGGAGAGAGTGAGAAAGAGAGGTAATGAGAAAGGGAGAGAGGGAGCGAGAGGAGAGAGGGAGAGAATAAAAGAGAGGTACAACTGAGAGAAGGGGAGAGTGAGATAGAGAGAGGATGAGAGGGAGAGACTTCAGAGATAAAGAATGGGAGAGAGAGAGAGAGAGAGAGAGAGAGACTTAAGTGAAAAAGAGAAAGGGAGGGGGAGGTAGGGAGAGAGTGGGAAAGAGATACACTTGATAGAGGAGGAGAGTGAGATAGAGAGATAGAGGTAGAGAGGGAGAGAGACTTAAGAGAGAAAGAATGGGAGAGAGAGGGAGAGAGAGAGAGAGAGAGAGAAGATTCATGGAACATTGTTTAGGCACATAGCACGTTCATGGAAGATTCAATTAACATAGCATGTTAGTCGCTTTTTCTGATTTGCGGACTGCGTGGCCGCCATTTCCTTTTGCCCCTTGAAACAGTGAATTTGACTAACAAGTAACATAGCATGTTAGTAGCTTTTGCTGATTCACGGGCTGCGTGGCCGCCATTTCCTTTTGCCCTGCGAAATGGTGAATTCGACTAACATGGCGTGTTAGTCACTTTCACTGATTCGCGGACTTCATGGCCACCATTTCCTTTTGCCCCGCGAAATAGCAAATTTGACTAACATAGCGTGTTAGTTGATTTCGTTGATTCGCAGAATGCATGGCCGCCATTTCCTTTTGGACCATGAATCAACGAATTCGATTAACATAGTGTGTTAGTTGCTTTCGCTAATTCACAGACTCCATGGCCGCCATTTCTTTTTGCCCCTTGAAACAATGAATTCAACTAACATAGCGTGTTAGTAGCTTTCGATGATTCATGGGCTACGTGGCCACCATTTCCTTTTGCCTCATGAAATGAGGAATTCGACTAACATGGCATGTTAGTCGCTTTCGCTGATTTGCGGACTGCGTGGCCGCCATTTCCTTTTGCCCCGCGCAATAGTGAATTCGACTAACATAGCATGTTAGTCAATTTCACTGATTTGTGGACTACGTGGCTACCATTTCCTTTTGGACTGCGAAACAACAAATTCGACTAACATAGCGTGTTAGTCGCTTTCACTGATTCGCGGACTGCGTGGCTGCCATTTCCTTTTTCCCCACAAAATAGTAAATTTGACTAACATAGCATGTTAGTAGCTTTTACTGATTCACAGAATAACATGCTATGTTAGTCGAATTCATCATTTCACGGGGCAAAAGGAAATGGCAGCTACACAGCCCTCGAAAGCTAAAAACATACTATGTTAGTCAAATTCATTGTTTCGCAGGGCAAAAGGAAATGGCAGCCACACAGTCTGCAAATCATTGAAAGTGACTAACACGCTATGTTAGTCAAATCTTCCATCAACATGCTATGTGCCTAAACAATGTTCCATCAATATTCTATCTCTCTCCTTCTCTGTCTTTCCCTCTCTCTCCCATTCTTTCTCTCTTAAGTCTCTCTCCCTCTCTGCCTATATCTCTCTATCTCACTCTCCTCCTCTGTCAAATGTATCTCTTTCCCACTCTCTCCCTACCTCCCCCCCTCCCTTTCTCTTTTTCACTTAAGTCTCTCTCTCTCTCTCCCATTCTTTATCTCTGAAGTCTCTCCCTCTCATCTCCTCTCTATCTCAATCTCCCCTTCTATCAGGTGTATCTCTCTCTTATTCTCTCCCTCTCTCCTCCCCCTCCCTCTCTCCCTTTCTCATTACGTCTCTTTCTCACTCTCTCCCTCTCTTCTCACCTCTCTCTCTCACCTTCCCTCCCTCCATCTCTTCAGTCTCTCTTTCTCTCCCAATCCCTCTATCCACCTCTTAGATCTCTCTATATATCCCCCACTCTCTCTCTCTCTCTCTCTCTCTCTCTCTCTCTCTCTCTCTCTCTCTCTCTCTCTCTCTCTCTCTCTCTCTCTCTCTCTCTCTCTCTCTCTCTCTCTCTCTCTCTCCTTCGTTGTGTCATTCTCTATCTCTATTTCCCTCTCTCTCTCCATCTCTCTCTCCCCCTCCCTTTCCCTTTCTCTATCTTTGTCTCCCCCCCTCTCTCTCTCCATCTCTCTTTCTCTCGTTTATCTCTTGTCTCTCCCTCTCAGTCTCTATTTCTCTATCTCACTCTCCTCCTCTTGTAGGTGTGTCTCTCTCCCATTCCCTCTCCCCCTCTCTAGTGTCATATGGTATTCTTAGGGTTCACATGGTATCCTAGGAATCCATACATGTGTCCTATGAGGATAAAACCAGCAGTGTTTTGGGTCTAATATAGATAATATGGTGTAGGAATATCACTCTCATGAAATAGGGTTTGATAATACAAACTCTTATGAAGTATAGACATATTCATTCATTCAAAGAGCCGGAGAATCAAAATAAAATAGATTTGCTTTGAAACATACCAACACTTGGACTATTGAACCAATAGATTTGAACTCAGAGTCACTAGGCATGTGAAGATATTTCCTCAAAAGGAAGATATCATTAATATAAATACCAATATCAACAATGTATGGAAAATCCTTGGACTAAAACAATCCAAACTATCCCAATTGGTGTGCCAAAAGTTGTTGTTACTAAGGATTATGCCCAAATGCTAAGATGTAAAACTCAATAATCTTGCACAACATGGAGAGTTTCTCAAGCTATGAGAGACCTCAAACAAGGATGAACCTCCATATTATGGGATACTTCCCTTGGAAAACTTCCTAAAATTATTGCACTTGACAAGAGAAAACGATAGAAAGATTGCTTTTGAATTGAAAACTACTAGCCCTAGGAGGTGATGCACTATAATTTTGAGATTCTACTTGCTATCCTAAAATCACAATCAACTTCAATGGAGATAAAATTTCATTCGCAACTCAAATTAGAAACATGTAGTATATAATTGATTCATAGGAAATTTTTAAATTCAAGAATTTCTTGAAGGAAAATGATTGTATTCACAACTTCAACTTGTCAAAACACTCAACACAACTTACAACCTCTAGTAACATGACACTTCTTGCCTTGAAAATGCATAGATGAGACAAAATTGAAGGATCTTTAAACAAACCATAGGAACATCATTAGACCATCCATTTAGGAGTCAAATAACAAGTTTAGATTCTATTTATTGGTTACGTGTTATCTCTATTACCTACATCTATGGAAAACTATAAAATTTTGTAGGCTAG
Organism: Cryptomeria japonica; assembly: GCF_030272615.1. NCBI lineage: Eukaryota > Viridiplantae > Streptophyta > Pinopsida > Cupressales > Cupressaceae > Cryptomeria > Cryptomeria japonica. The sequence goes on along the minus strand of NC_081408.1, from coordinate 610,787,625 downwards.
AACAAGTGTAGATTATGTCATTGAAAGACTCCTTCAAAAGAAATAATACTGAATCTTTAAATTAATACACCATGTAAAAAAAGAAATCAAGCTCATGATTATAGTTTTTACATTCATGATGAGTGTAAATGAGACAATGAATTCACTTATCACCAACATGTGATGTCAACTAGAGGGGAGATTTATCACCAAGATATTGAATATTGGGGCACATATTAGTGTGTCCAATTGTGATGAAAGATAAGAAATGATTTTGTGTGTGTGTGTGTGTGTGTGTGTGTGTGTTTGATAGATTCCATCAATTTTGATGTTAAACCATTTGTGCAGATTTAGGATTAAGATTATATATGCTATATACACAAAAATGTGACTATACATAGAGAATTAAAGCATGAAGTTAACCAATATATCTCACATGGACACACAATTTAATCACAACAAAAGAAAATTAATATAATGAAAGCATACAAAATATTTTTGTCCACTATGCCTTATCAATGCACCAGGCTATGATATTCATATCCAAGGATATAAATTGGGTAGACTATAATATTAAATTCTCATAATGACAATACAAAAAAGTGTAACATCTAAGAATTTTTCTCAAATGGATTGGTTTGTAACAAATTTATAGATTTTTGTGTGAGAAAATAGAGGGTCTAGATTAGTTGGAGAGACCAAAGGTTCTCACGGCTTGAGAGGATTGGGAGCATAAGAAGAGAACAAGTTTCATGCTTGTAATTGAGGAACTCAACGTCTCTCCATGAGTCAAGGGGAATCAAGGGTGAGTGACATGTGTCTTGGATAGAGTGGATGGTAAGGATCTAAAAAGTATTTTTTTTAGGGATGTGAAAATAACTCCTATGCCTTAAGTATTACAAGTGTACAAGTGATATGACATATGCACCTACTAGAGAAATTGAGAACATAAATATTTGAATATTTATTATTAGGCATGCACAAATGACTAGGGATATTAATTAATTTTTCTTAGGTGTTTAATTAATTAAATATTCTAGTGTATTGAATTTTTAGATGGGGGTGAGATAGAGATTTATCTACCTAAAGGAGCTTATAGGTAAATGATGTGGAGTAAACGCTAGAAATAGGAATCAATAATAATAAATTTTATTATTTAATTAATTTTAGAAAGAAAAATAATTAATCAATCAAATACAAATGATTAATTAAAAATAAAATGATAATAGATGAGCTGGAATGATGATGTGTCAATTTTAGTTGTCTAAATATACTTTTTGTGGATTGTATAGTGAACATTTAATTTATTGGAAAAATATTCTTATGACCCAAAATATACAGTCACACTTGCAACACTAGCTATCAATTGATGGAGTAGAAGAGGACTAAAATCATAATAAATTCACTCCAATTATCTCACACAATGTTTAAGTACCACATGCTAATCACAATGAAGTGTGATACAAAATACTAAAAAACTAATTAAGTGCCTAGTAGAATAATAAGAACATCCTCATAAGTGTTCTTTTGGTCCAACCCTTGCTTGTAGTGATTCAATATTTTGTTACATATTCTTGACCATAATTTATGTTGATCTATTCATTTTTTTTCTTCTCTTTAAGAAATATCTAAAGAGAATTGAAAATTTCCTTGTCTAGCTTATTCAAAAGGTTTTAAGTAAATTTTGGTATGCTTCTATACCTTATTCTTTGTCTTATTCACTCAATATCTCTTGAATTGTCACCTTCTTGCCTCCTATGGGATGAATGAAGTTATTGTGATTCACTTATATGTACACTTTGGTGTATTATTGTATTTATGCTACAAAATTGATGAGTTCATATATGATATTTGGAGTTTTAAAGAAAACATATGAATTGCTTATTCATTAGATATAGTTGCATATTTGCATTTAATGATTTCAATGGAAAGGAAATTATATACAATGTTGAGCTTGTTAGGGTTTATAATTTTGTTTTCCAATAATCCTTGAACATAATTAAATATACATATGACTATTTCTTGGATCAAATTTTAGGACTACATCTAAAATCAGTTTTGTTCATAGATATTACTAAAAGACCTATATGAAATTCTTGTTTTGCCATAACTTTGGCTATCATAAGCCTGTGAATTAATTTATAGAAGTCAGTTTAATATAAAATATTTCTCATCTTGACTACATTAACTATCAACAAGAAAAAATATTAGAGCTTGATATTTTTTACCACACTGATTACCTACATATAAAGAAAAAAGGATAGAGAAATAATATAAAAATAATCAAATATATAATATTAATTTAGTTTGAAAGCTCTCATTTTGGCAGAGGCCATATGCAAATGCAAACTGCCAGAGTTGTTGATTGCAGTTAAAAGATTTACGGGTGCTAGAAAAGAGTTTGAAATAATCAAACTTTGCGCGGGATTATAGATGACGGAAATGGTAACCGGTAATGGTAAAGTGGACGGGTCAGAGGGGCCCACACTAGCCACTCTAAGTGATCAATGCTTCGAGTGTGTTGGTTAAGCCTTTCTATCAACCGAAAAATGACAACATGCCTCTAGATCAGCCCAATGGTGGGTCCCAGAATGTGACTCATCGCATCATGGGAGGGCATGGGAGGGATGTATGTCAATGGGCTCCAGATGCATGTCGTTTGTACAATAGTGCCGTTTTGGAGCCAGAATAGACGCATCTGTGTCTTACCTAGGTAGAATTCCCGATCGAGTCCTGGGAAAAGCACAATCTAATCATGTACGGCCTGGGATTAAATGCCTCAGAAAAGAACTGAAGATCGTAATGTTTGTTTTGATGCAAATGGTGAGGTGTAAGCTTATCTATGGTCGATGAGATGTTGGGTCTTTGAAAGAGAAGTGAAAAGAAAATCTGTCAAACAAAGGACGATCTTTCAAGATTTATATTCTTGTATTTTGCAGACTCATTAATTCATTGTATTTCATTCTTGCCTCCATTTCTCTCGGGCCGCGACTATTCTAGCTCCAAAACAGACCTTTCGTACAACGTGTGAGTGACATGTTAGTCAATCGCAGCTGTTAATTGTAAAACTGACGATGTAAAACACGAGACTAACATGCGTGTTAGTCAATTCGTATTGTCTTTTTGGAGCCAAAATAGACGCGTCCTTTCTCTTGCCCACACATTCGGTTTCCTAGAAAAAGTAAAGTACTTATTTGTTGTTTTTCAGGCATTATGTGGTTGGATGCCTGTCATTGTGTCCTCCACCATTCATTGACATTAACTGCATTGTTGCTCTTTATTAATCTTTGGGAAATGCACAACTTTCACTATTTATACATTTATTGAATACCTACCTATATATATTGCCACTGAAATTTCATTTACCATATTTCATAGAACTTTATGGCAAATTCATTACAAAATTAGAGCATGTGAATTAAGGTTGGGTCCAAAATTCAAATCTACCTTTACCTACCATTTTAAAAAGAGACTTACAATATGCTGAAACTAAGAGTTAAAAGATTTAGTTATAATAATATAAATATATAATATATTAATATATATTGTGAATTTAAAATTAAATTAAAAAATAAATAAATATTAGTTATGTTTATAGTATTTCCTTAATTTTAATGTTATATATTAAACATATTTAAATATGAATTGTTAAATATATATTAAATATTAATATGTGTTAAGATATATTATATATAATTATTGTTTTGATAGATATTTTGCTTGTTTAATTAGTCTATCATTTATCATAACAAAGTGAACAAATTATAATCTTGAGGGAGAAAATAATAGTATATTAAAACGAACCTTGTTTACATGTATGTCAAGGGGTGAAAGTTTGGTGGACACTCTAAAGCGTTTGATCATACGAAAAAAAGAATGAGATGACACATCATGGAATACGATTAATGGCGTACATGTTTGCATACATTTTTTTCACTAGTATATAGAGAAACTTTTCTCAAAACTCAAAATATGTGTTACTGAATTTGGTTAATTTAACTGTATAAATTTTGAAAAGATAATTTATTTATTTATTTTGTAATTAATATAGTCTATTTTTTTTATTTTTAAAAGATAGTATTTATAAAAATGTCTAGCTTTTGTTAATTTTTGTCTTATTAAAATTTTCTATTGTGAGATTTTATATTTTGAAATTTTATTTAAATTTATATAATAAAAAGCTCTCTCTCGTAATCTCACTAATGGTCAGTAGCGAAAGAATATTACAAGGGGAATGCACTTGCATTTAGGCACACTGCCTAGGGCTCACTGCTCAAGTTACAAAATAGGGCTACAGCCCTGGAGGAAGGCTCACTACCTTACAAGAGATTACAAACTGATTACAATCGGTAGTGAACTAGAAAATAGCATCTGATTATGCCAAAAATCAGTTCCGATTAAGTGCAAATTTGCTGCAACTGATCTACTTATATGCTCTACAACTGCTTACCGGATCAACCGAGATCAAAATGCGCAAGTGAAACTGTGCTCAATCGCTTCAAAACGGTCTACCACATCACACATCTCACCAAATGCATCATCCAAAATGGTCTTATATATTTGAACTAGCAAAAATTAATCTCCCACAAGTCGGCTTCACAAAATATCAAAAATGAAACATGTAGCTGCAAGTCGGCTTAGGTCTATTACCAAACCATATTCTGGACCCAAAATACAAAATCACACACTTCCTATAGGTCTCACATACTGCCCCAAACACATTTCCAATCACCGGAATCAACTTAAAGAATCCGAACACATGATACACCACCAAACATGAAGATTGAAAATGTTTGGTGGTGTATAGGCCTCTTGACTTGTTTACATCATGAGATCTAGCTAAAGAAGGATTGCCCTTCTCACCATTACCCACCAAGGGCTCAAGAGGATGTGAAGGCATCACATGATTTTATTGTTTTAGAAATTTTAGTTTTTCCTATCACCCAAGCATCTTGCCCTTGCATGCCTAACTTTGAGGCATCTATGGAAAACCACCAAGGAGCTCTCTAAGCTATTTGCTACACTTAATCAGCTAGTTTAAATATAAGGTGAGTAAAGAAGGAGGATCCTACACCTGCATGAAAATATAAAATTTGACCCATAAAAAATGGTTTTTTGATTTCATGATCACATTCTCTATAAAAAACAATCCAAAAGAATTAGGGACACTCTTTGAAATCTCCTCTCCAATATTTCAATTCAATAAAAGAAAATTGAACCCATATAAAAAACTTATTGGTACATTATTTCTCTAAATCAAGAGTTAGAACCTATGGTTAACTTTTCATCACATTTTATTATTACTGATTAAAATTATCATCTATTCAAGGAACATCAGCTTCTATATAAGAAAAAAACACCATAAACAATAGTCATACATTTTATTATATGAAACCATTACGTAATTGCTGACGTCTGCATGTCTTTCTTAAATAGTTGTAGCAGTTTACTCGTTGGGAATAAGAAGAATTTCCCCTGCTCTTCAAACTCTACATATAATTAGTCCTCACTCTTATAGCTAAAAAGTATGATAAAGCAATACCAGTAATTTAGCTGTAGCTGCTTACTTTATTTTAACTTTAATTTATATGGGCTTGAATTTCCCCTGCTCTTCAAACTCTACATATACAGCTATTCCTTCATCTAGTGTTAGAGCTCGTTTGATTAAGATGTCATGTGCATCATGAGAGGGGAGCTAATAGGATTTGTTCAAGGTTATGAAAGAATGCTATGAATATTATTCTAGGGAGGACATCTTGATTTATCTTGAAATCATCTACTTTTTAGAAAAATGTGTTTTTTTTTTAAGTCTTTTGGGGTTACATTTAAGAGGGTTCAATGAAAGGGAGTTAAATCAAATCCTTGGTTAGAGTCGTGGTAAGCTTAAATTAAACTTAGATAGAGTTTCCTTCATACCTATAAAAATATTGACAAAAAATATTTTTAACTATATCTTTTGGGAGATCAAATGAAATCATTTAAAAATTATATTTTGTAAGTATATAACCTTAATGTTAGCTTTGTTTGATTTTTAATTATGTATTGTTTCTTTTAATATTGTACATATTTTATTATCATAATGAGTATATGTCCATTGAAAGACACTAGGAAAAATAATATTATTAGAAAATTTCAAAGAAATAAGTTACACTCCTCATGGATCCTTTTGCAATGAAAAATAATAATTTTAATTACATGCTAAGATATTGTGTTATGAAAAAGCATAAGCCTAAATTTTTGTTAGTACTAAAAATAAATAAATAATAATATAAAAATCATGAACAAATTCTATACACTAGACATTGTTCAATTAATTATCTAAGTTCAATAATTCATTGAAATTTTTAATTGTAGTGAAAGTATGCAATATGAAAAAATATCATTCAATAAATTTTTATTTTTTTTAAATCTAAAAAACTACAGACTTAATTTACTTAGAAAATATTTCAACTCATCAATTTACATCATTCTTAAATTATTAAATATTTATTTAAAATAATTAACATAAAATTAAAAACAATATTTAAAATGTTGATTTTAAGATAAAAAAATGTGGGGCATACATGATCATTGGATCACTTAAACATGAGAAACATGAGGTGGAAAAGATGAGTGAAATTATAATTCTAATATGTGATTAAATAACACATCCAAACACCCTCACATTATTAACATTTTGCTTAGTTTCAAGCCATCCTTATCTAGGAGTCATTCCCTTAACTACTTTTATGGGACTCCTATTTAGAAGATATATTGTGGTTTATACTATGTCCACCTAAAAAACCTTATCAAATTTCTTATATTTCATTACACTCCTTACTATTTCAACAGAGTCATATTATTATTTTTAATAATTTTATTTTGGTGTGGAATGTAAGAATTACTAAACTATTTCTTGATTCCATAGATTTAAAAAAAATATGAAACTGATTTGATTCATACTCATATTTATTATTTGACCTTTTTGGTTTGATGTACTAAATTAATTAAATAAAATAAATTTATTTAATTAGTGGATAAAGGAGACATAAATAAATTATCAAAGTTATTTATTTAATTTTAGAAGAATTGTTAGGAAAGAAAGGTGTTTAATTAATTAATTAATTATTTAATTAAATCTAAATGTATAAATGAGTCAAACTGACATCTAGAGATCTAAATTTGATCAAATTAAGTCAAATTAGGTCAAATTGGGAAGAATTGGAAAGGTTCAGATAGAAAATGAAAAGAATTAAGCCAAAATGGAAAAATTAGGTCAAACTGAATAAAAGTAGGTCAAAGGATTGAAATGGGGTCGATGTAACACCATGGGGTAGGAGAAGAGGTCAAAATGATGTCAGAAACTGGAAATTGGGAGAAAATTATGCAATATGGATAGAAAATGGGAAAGAAGGGAACAATAAGATCAAAATAGGAGCAAAATGACCTAATTGGGGCAAGTTCTGGGACAAATTGACATCATGAGATCTAAATGAGAATTAAATGAATTCAATGGGATGGATTTTAGGTCAAAATGATATCCTAGACTCAAAATGGGGAGGAAATGATGTCAATGAGATAGAAAATGGGAAAAGAGGAAATGATAGGATCAAAACGGGAGGAAAATGACCTAATCAGAATAGTTTTTGGGATGAATTGAAATCATTGTATTGAAATGGGAATAAAACAACATCAATGGGATGGATTTTAGGTCAAAATGGTATCCCAGACTTGGAATGAGGATAAAATGATGTCAACATAATAGAAAATGGGAAAGAGGGAACGAGACATGACTGCACGAATAGTAAAGATTATACGTGCGATTGGGTTAAAAATAAAGACTGTAGGCATTTACCAATTATTTAGTGTCTACAATAGTATATGGATTCTTGTTTCCCTTGGTCATTATGTTGTACCAAAAGTGCTCCAAGGGATGAGTTGGTTGCAGAGATATAAAGCAACAACGGCTTTCCTGGTGTTGTAGGTACCAAGATTGATTATGATAATAAGCAATCCTTTAAGGCTTGGATGGATTCTTGACACTATTTTATCCCTTTGAAGGTGAATCCTTTGTTCAATAAATGTCAAAAAGGCTAACATTTGTCTGCTAACTATGCTATAAACCTCCTAATGGATTGAAATTTGCCTTGTAAACTTCTTAATTGTTTTAGATTAGCAGGGGGAGGCATCTCCAAAATAGCTTTAAACTTAGCCAGATTCACTTCAATACCTCAATTAGAGACTATAAATCTCAGGAGTTTGTCTATTGTTACCCCTAAACACATTTTTTCAGATTCAATCAGACCTTATACTTCTAAACTCTATCAAAAATCTTAGCTAGGACTGCAAGGTGGTTGTCTCTAGTCTTATATTTTGCCAATATATCATTTATATAATCTTCTATGTTATCATGTATTCTTTCAAGGAATAGCATTGTTGTGGCTCTCTAATAAGTGTCTCCTACATTTCTTAACCCGAATGGCATCACATTCCAACAATATGTTCCCCATGGGCAAGTAAAGGTAGTCTTGTGTCAATCCCCTAGTGTTATCCTTATCTAATTATAACTTGAAAAAACATCCATTAAAGATAGCATTTCATGTCCAACTTTGAGGTCTACTGTCATGTCAATATTTGGGAGAGGAAAATCATCTTTAGGGTAGGCCTTGTTTAGATCCCTAAAGTCGGTACAAATGTAGATGCCTCCAATAGGTTTGGTTACTGGTACAATATTTGAGATCCATTCTGCATAGTCTATTATTCTAATGAAGCCCACATCTAGCAACTTTTGTAGTTCCACCTTGACTAGCAGATCTATTTAAGGGTGTATCTTTCTAAGTTTTTGTTTGAAGGGTTTTGCTCCTAGAAGCAATGGAAAGTGATGTAGGACTAGTTTAGGGTCTAGACCAGGCATTTTTTCATATGACTAAGCAAAGTTCACTTGCCTTTCTCTCAAAAATTGAATGATTTTTTCTTTCTCCTTAGGTTGCATTGATTCTGCAAGGTGGATCTTTCTTACATTCTCACCATCACCGATGTTTACCTCTTATAATTTTTCTAGCAATAGTGAGAATCACTCTTGATCAATTGGTAAGCTATCAAATCTTCCTCTTCTAGTAACCTCTGATTGATCATCCATTTTTCTCTAGTTGTATCTTTTAGCTTTGTTTTTGTTTTCATTGTCTTCTTGATCTCCCTAACTAAAGGATGGACTTTCCTCTCCAAAGTCTGTTGTTCTCTCAAGGTCTATTGCAAAATCTTCTTTGTGATCCCCATATGGTAGCTCTTCATGAACACTAAGAAATTTAGTTATCGCCTCATCATTTTTAAACTAGTCTAGATGGGGTTTGTCATGTTGTTCCCAATCTATAAGATGGGGAAACATTAGGAAAATATCTCTATCACCATCAAAATAGGATGCTACTATTATAGTGTAGGTCGATGTGTCAAAATAGTGTAGCCATTAATTAAGGTCGATCTCTTTGTCTTCATAAACAATACCATCATCGATGGGCGACTGATGATCATAAGATCGTTCTACAATGTACATGTGACACTATTGTGAAGGGATAACCATTCATCATCATACTAGGAGTCAGTCTTGAGCAGTCTCAATGTATGTTTTCACATCAGATCCTTCCTCAAAAGGTTTACTTACTTCTTCAATAGGAGGCAATGGAGTCTCAACGGTATTCACTACCAACGGTATATTTCCTCGACTTGTGAAACCTTGTTCCTCTAGAGGGGTATGCGCACAAAGATGGTAGTCAGAAAAGTGGACACCACCCAAAAAAACATGGAAAAGCAAGCAGCATGTACGCGGTTCTAAAATTTGAAATGACCGCATACGTGCTTAGGTTTGTTGTTCCTGAGCCTAGAGAAGGTAGCGCGTTCGCGTTGCTTTTAGGGAAAGTAGTGCATACGTGCTACATCTAGGAAAATGAGCACGTACGTGCTACTTATATGAAAATGAGCGTGTACGCACTAATAATCCCAAAAGAACCACATACGTAGTGCTCGTCAAAAAAAGTTTTTAAAAAAAAACTGGGTCTTATTTTCCCGTGAATAGCGCGTTTTTAGTTTGTTTTTTCTTCATTTTCTCTCCTAAACCATGAATGGGGTGCTAGATTTCTCCTCTAGATACTATGGATCAAGGTTAATTTTTATTTATTTTTGTCTTTCTTTCCCGTTTGTTCAATTTGTTTTACATTTTGAATTTAATGTCTGATTAGGTTTTTTCATTTTTTGTTTCAAAAACCAGATTCTTCTAATCCACAACAAGAACAACCAAATGCACCTCCTGAAAACCCACAAGATACACCCCCAATTCCTCCTTTTGACCACACACCTAAAACACAGGAGCAATTAATTAATCAGTTAGGACAAAATATGTCTAAAATCAATAAACTGATTGTTAAATTGAAAACATCCAAACTTGAGCATCATCAATCCCTCGCCACTAGCATAGAAACATTAACTAGTGGTGCCATAGTTGTTTCCACACAAATTACCAAATGGGGAAGCTTTAGGGATAGGTGTCGTCAACTCTATGCCGATGGGCTATCATACGAGGGAGTAAAAAACAAAAATATTAGTAAACAACAAATATGTGCCCTTTTCGTTAATCCCAAAACTGGTCAGTCATTACCTCTTAATGCAAAGAGGTTTCCCATACATTGGTGTACCAATGTGCAGATGAAGAATCTTTTTTGGCAGAGGTTGTGGATGGTCTTCAATGATCCACCTTGTAATAATTATGAGGTGCCATTATATTTTTTGAGAAAAGTATATAGTGATTTTGTGCTCAATGTGCGCCCAAACTATTTTGACATGAGAGATTTCCATGCTAGAGGTGGTGGCTCTGCCCAAGATAGACCTGGAGCCCGTAGGAGATTACCCGTGGAGAGTCACTACCACCTAGCACCCAAACCCAAGGTGCATCGGGTTGTCCTAGTAGAGGTGAAAGAGTCAATGGAGCTATAGACTCTTCAAGCAGCCACGACATTGACTGGTGCCATCATCTAGCATGGGACGTTGTTAGCACACCCTATTGTATTGGATGATGAGCCATTAGTTGCTCCAGGTGGTGACAAAGAGCCCATCCAGCATATGTGTGTCAGTTTCTTGGGGATAGATGATGTAGTCGGTGCAGATGGATCCACATATCATATGTGCATGATTTGTGGGAATAGATGTTAGGCTTGCACAATTGAGGATTTCACACTAGCAGATGAGTTGATGGACATGGTGTTTGTCCATGAGCGACAGACACAGGTGTGCTGATTTGAATTCATAGCATTTTATTTATCAGTCACTTTAAATTTGTAATTACATAAATGAATTTTCATTTATACATCGATTTAAATTGAGACAAATAATATGCATTTTAGGATGCAGCAGTGGTATCCCATACTCCTCCCCCAGTTACTAGAGTTGCAACTTCGATGCCTAAGGTATAAAATTTGTAACATGTTAAAATAGAATAGTACACTTTGAATTCAAAAAAATATAAGGTATACTAACTATCTTTAATGCTTGGTCCAATTTTTGGTTTGTAGGTGTTGATAGGGGACCAAATGTCCTAGATTGATGACATCACGCTCTCAGTGATCGATTTTGGCCTACAAGGCTATACGGTATCATATTTTGTACAACCCTTTTTTATGTATTGTTTTGATGGAATATGCAAGTCATTTCATTTTAGATTTTTAAAATTATGTTTAATTTATTATCTGTACTAATATCTCGTGTTAATTTTATTTTTTAGGGTACCCCCTCCGCGTCTAGGGCTCGTCCTAAGAAAAAGAATTCCTTAAAGATGCCAAAATGTGGGAAGAAGATAATTGAACACATTTTTAGTTGTACAATTGTTTGAAAATGTTGAAATCAAGTATTAGTTGGGGTTTGTAGATTGATTAGTGTTTTTTGTCTATTTTACATGTACAACGGCCATTGAGCTATGTGGATTTGTTGAATGCACTTGATTCGCCCGTGGATCAAGAGAGGGCGGAGGTATGCATCTCTACTTTATTTTCTTTATTTCATGATTATATGCACACGTACATATGAACTTGTGATATATTATAATCTTATAATTTTTTCATATAGGAAATATCCATACCTATTTCATCAATGGCAAACCCTCCTTCGTGCACTAGAGAAGCATCCCAGGATCCGGTACACTTTTATTTAATATGTAAATTAATTATTTTTAACATACAATACTTATCATTATATTAATTGTATTTAATCTTTGAACATTTTTTGTATAGGTAATAGTGACATTTTCTCCATCAATAGTGAGCCATCCTCAGTCCATTGGAGAAGCATCTCAGGCACAGGTACGTCATTGTTCTCTATATTATAGCTTTTAAGTGTTTTTGATATATTTATGTTAGTACATTGTATTAATTGTACATTTAATCTACAATAGACCCCTTTGTGGTACAGCCATACTTGGATCCATTTAAGTATGTCTTCAAGAAAACTCCTAAGAGTGACAAGGAGAGGAGAGAAAAGACATTAGCTCCTAGATCAGCCAATAGGGTAATCTACATTTCAATTGCAAAGGAATTATAGTTAAATGCATAGTTATGTTGTTAATTGTGAACTATTTTCTACAAAAGAATTCTAACTTGGCTTTTGAATTGTGGTTTTGCAGCCATCTACAGAGCCGCGTACTGCACCGAAGAGGCTTGATTTTGATGATCCACCACAAGTTTAGGATCATATAGTGTTAGTTTTGGTCATAGAATGACCAATACATGTAGATATATTCTACATTTTTATTGTATATCGATTTGGACATGGCATATGCCACATTTTTGTAATACTCGTATTGACTTGGTAGACATGCCTTTTTCTTAATATATTGATTCAATTCGTTGTGTGCACAAACCAATGTCACAAGCATGTCCGAGTGGGTAGGTTTACACTAGGCATGCCCCTGTCGTGTATCCCAAAGCGTCGAAACATCGAGAGTCATACCGTACCAAGGCGATCACTCAAGTGCCATGAGTCCAAAAAATTGTCAAAATTTGACGGACTGTTTCTTCCAATCCAAGACACATATGGTCAATCCGTTTGAACCTGTGAGGTCATGTGAGGCTCTTCTACAATGTCCTATATTATTTTTTGATGACTCAGAGTCATTTTCAATTGGTAGCATTGTTTCGCCTACTGCAAAAACTGTCAGTTGCATGCAATGCAAAGTTGTAGGATTGACTAGAATTGATTTGGTTCGTCGTGTGCACAATCTGACGTAATGAGTACGTCCGAGTGCACAGTTTTATGCTAGGCATGCCCCTATCATGCATCCCAAAGCACCAGAACGTCAAGAGTCATACCCTACCGACGCAATGTAGAAGTTGTTTGACAACTTTTTTGACAATTTTTTTGACAACAATGATAATTTTTGCTCAAATTGTATCTAGTCTCAATCTATGACCCCTATGACCCGATAATGACTCAAATAATTCTCCATGATTATACAAGAATCAAGAATGCTCATGATTGACCAGGGACGCATCACATATACTCAAAACATAGTCACAAAACATTGTCACATATTGTTCAAAAATTTGCCTCTAAATATGGTCAAATCAGCTCTTGGCTATTTGATGATACAAAAAAATGTCTTACAAATCATCCCATGGGCTTTTATACAAAATTTGGCATTACAATATGTGCGATTCAACTCATCACCATTTTAATATACAAAATTTGGAATGTACATATGTACAAATCAGCTCATTGCCATTTAAATATACAATATTATGCCCCTAAACATGTAAAAATCACCTCATGGGCATTTATATATACAAAAAATGAATATAGAACAATTCATCGATGATTTATACAAAATTCTCAAAATCATTCTACTTTGAACCATAGAATCAATCAAGTGAGCCTTCAAGAGCGACTCTAACCCGTATTGTGTCAAGCATTGCCTCATGGTCAGATTCACGAACTTTCCATAAAATCTTGTTATGAGGTCTACCACAATACTTCATCAAATGAATATTTGTTGCAACAACAAGGTTAGAGAAATGAAGAATATGTCTGTGTGTTTCAAAGTCCTTGAACAACCAAACATCAAAATTCTTGATATTGTATCTCTGAAGCCATGTTCATGTCACGACAACAGACCCTATTGGGTACTCAATACCCTCTTCATCAATGATTATGGTTGTCAATTTTCTTTTTGGCTCAACACAATGACACAAATAGTAATATGTTCCTTCTTCATTGTTCTCTTATGCAACAACTGCATACACATGACCTACATTTTATAAAGTGTTAATTAATACCAAAAATAAAGTATGATGTACAACAAAATGAACCAAAAAGAATACTTGCAAAAAAATTAACTCAAAAAATCACAGGAATCCACTAGGCCGGATACATGGTCAAAATCCATTGATGTCTCCATCTGGCTCAATTGTAGTTCTTTGGGAATTTGATATGAATCAATGGGAACCAATGGTCTACAAGACCATTTGTCAACCCACTCTTGTGATTCACATTCTTCCCACAAACAATACATGCATGAAGAGAAAAAACATACCATCTGTCTCATATAAATTACTAGTGAACTTAAATTTGAACTCATAAATGAGTGCATGTCACTTGATCCTGCAACTGTACAACAATCTAGATAGTTTTCAATGTTAGATTCAGTGATCAACCAAAAATATCTATGAATCATTGACATACCTGGATTACCTAGACCCATCGTAGACTTACACCATCGCATAATTGTTTGTGCATCTATCAACTCAGCACCACCTTCGTACTTCAATTCTTCTCTAGCTAGGGCTCTTTTCACACATGCTCCTACACCATCGTGCTCTCCCTTACCATGTCCAGCCTCAGTGAAATTCCAAAAATGTTGTACACTGCTTGTCATATGCATCCTTGTCAACCAATAAAACATCCTTGCACTCTTGAATTATGGGGTGTAATTATCTGACCATATTAAGTGTCAGTTGTATCGTATGTTCCTTTCCCTTAAACTATCATAGAAAACTTTATAGCATCCTTGTACAAACTCCGATGAATGAGTACGATCATCACTTATGTATAAGTGATACTCTCTTACAACCTTTCTATCCTCCTCTGTGCTATCATCTGCATGCATGAATTCTATGTGTACAAAAATAGAGACTTGTGTAGAGTGATAATACATAGATTGCACTTCATTTGAGGTTGTAGTGTATAATTTTCAACGAAATCAACAATAGAGACAATGATGCCAAGAGGAAATGAGTCCTTACATAACTTGAATTTTATTAGCTAACCATCAAGCTCTATGTATATGCATTATGTACTCATAAACTAGTTTCTCTTGAAACATTTTCATAAATTCAGCTACACATATATCATTTTTCACTAGCTCACATCTCATCAAATCTTTTCTATCTTTAACTCCATATGTGATTGTCTTGTATTTTCTGAAGGAAACTAGTTTTGCACCAATTTCATGTGTGCTCTCCAAATGTACGCATCTTGGTAAACGTTGCAAACCACCACATATAGCACTAGAACCTTCCAAACAAGGCATCTTATAATAAATGCAACCATCATGTCTATTACATAGCACACTTGAAATAAATTCTCTTACCGACTTAGGAGGTGCTTGTATATTGCATTCCTGTAAAACATCGTTAGTGTGCAAAGTAGAACAAATATGACAAAAAATATCATAGTACATGGAAAATTCAATATGCATCCTACAACAACACATGGTGCGTACATGATTAATCTTAATATAAAAAGGTTTTGCCATTTCAAAAAATGTTTGAGAAAATTCTTATTTGAGGAAACTTTTGAAGGAATCTTTCATAAAATTTAGTTTGAATCATATCCAAATAGTGTTTGGCATGTGGCTCATGATTTGTAGACCCAATTCTCCTTCTAACAACATCTCTTTGGTTGGGCGAAACTCTTGTGTTGTCATGCCAAAAAAATTCAATTAATGTTCTTAGTGCATCAACAACAATCTTGTCTTTGCGTGGTAGTCTACCCGAGGATACCCAAATAGAATTATTGTTAGGTTCCTCTACTTTTTCCCACCTCTTTAATGCTTTACTTAATGTTGTTCTACTAATATTTAATGACTTACTTGTTTTTCTTATCAAATGATCTTTTTTTATTTTCTTTCTCATTATGGTTGATGTAATGACACGTCGAGTAGCATTAGAATATTTAGTACGTGATTTTGAACCAATAGCTTGGTATTCATCAAATAGATTTCTCACAAAAGTTCTTTCACTGTTACTTTCAGATGATCTTAGGCCTAGAATTTTCATTGTCTCTCTAAAATTCAATTTTTTAATCATTTGAACAATTAATTGACATCTTGAGGTTTGATTTAAGTTTTCAAAATAGTTTTGCCATATTCTTTTAACCATTCTCCTACAAGTTCATTCATTCATTTTATTGGGTATTGGCTTCAATATATTCTCATCAATGTCAATTAGATACTTTGGTTTCCTACGAATTATTCTAGGAGGTGTTAACATCGGTGCATTATGTACATTCAATTCATCAAATAGAGAAGCTGTATGTTCATCATTTAATTGATTATTCAATGCAGTATCTTCTTCAATTGCATTAGGTTCATACGGTAAATCTAATGTCTCTTCTTCAATTGCATTAGGTGCATTATGTTCGTTTGGTAAATCGAATTGAGATGTTGATGATGACATACCTTCTTCTCCCATTGTTCTTATGTCAACTAATTTCTTCATATGTTGCCTTTGTCTTTCCTTTTCAACCTCTCGTTGTTCCATCGTTCCTCGCTTTTTCTTTCCCATGGTTGATATCGGTTGTCCTAAATAGAATCATATTATATATATATGTAAATAAAAGTTCATAAACAAACAAATAACCATAAATATGCATCTTATCACTATTTTTTGGAATCAAACTATTAAACAATCACAATACTATTGACAAAACTAATAAGAACAACAATTCAATTATTTGAAATCATGCAAAAACAAAAAATTCACTTACTTCTATGTACAAAACAATGATAGAAGTGCAGACACAGTTCCAGTGGGGCCTTCAACGACCTCAAAAACTTCTTTTGAGGCCGTTGAGGCTCTTGGGCAACTAAAACTATGTCTATGTACTGTGTACGCGCTAAATTAATAACCGTGTGCATGCTATTAGTCCATAAAATGTTGGCAAGGCCAACGGTATTTTTTTTCCCATTTTGTACTAATAAGTAGCGTGTACGTGCTCCTAAGACTAAAAAATGTTATTGCAAGGTAGCGAATAATGGGCTCAGTACCTCATACATGCTTACAAGTAATAAGTATCATGTATGCGCTCCTATGCTTTAAAAAAGATATGGAAGGGCAGTGAACTAATAGGTTCAATACCCCGTACGCGCAATATGGTAGTAGATCAGTAGTTTAGTTTTGATATAGCTAAGTTAGACCATTGTCTGCATAAGAGAGACTTCAAGCAAACAAACAATGAGGCTTCACTAAAAAGAAAGTGTAAGAGCTTGACCTAACCCTAAGAGTACTGTCTAAGTTCTAAAACATATGATTCTATTAAATTTGCAAGGTTATAGGACTGATCTCGATTGTGACTATAGGAATTATAGAAGAAGAGAAAGAGGGAGGGAGAGAAGAAGAGAAAGAGGGATGGGGTATGGAGGAAGGGAGAAGGGGAGAGAGTAAGAGAGAGAGAGGGATGGGGTATGGAGGAAGGGAGAAGGGGAGAGAGAGAGAGAGAGGGGGAGAGAGAGAGAGGGAGAGAAGAAGGAGGGGGGAGGGAGAGGGGGAGAGATCAAATTCAGGACACAATATGACCCCTAACAACATCTAAGGGGTCATAGGGTGTCCTAAGGGGTCATATGACACTATATTATCCCTTAGCACACCATAGGATCTATAACGATACCAAATAGTGTCCTAAGGGGTCATAGAATACCATATGACCCTTTAGAACACTATATGGTGTTTTTATGGTTCATTGGTGTCCCAAGGGTTCATATGGCATCCTATGACCCCTTAGGATACCATATGGTGTTGTTATGGGTCGTATGGTGTCTTAAGAGGTCATATGGTGTCCTAAGGGGTCACAAGACACCATATGACCTCTTAGGAAACAATATGACCTCTAATGACACCTAAGGGGTCATATGGTGGGCTAATAAAATAAAAAAATTAAATTTAAAGTTATGAATAGAACATCATACAATACAACATCAGTAGTTTAGTTTTTATATAGCTAAGTAAGACCATTGTCAGCATAAGAGAGACTCTAAGCGAACAAACAACGAGGCTTTGCTAAAAAGCAAGTGTAAGAGCTTGACCTAAACCTAAGAGTATTGCCTAAGTTCTAAAACATATGATGCTATTAAATTTGTAAGGTTATAGGATTGATCTCAATTGTGACTATAGGAATTACACACTTGATTTATTTCATGGGTATGTATCGTTCCAAGCCTTTTGACAAGTGATGATCATCATATACTACCACTACCATGCATACAACAACTTTAATTTCTTTAGGTGACAAGCGTTGTATAACAACATGGGAACTCTCACATACCCACCACTATCATTCTCCAGGAGATCATCTATGT
Organism: Cryptomeria japonica; assembly: GCF_030272615.1. Classification (NCBI taxonomy): domain Eukaryota; kingdom Viridiplantae; phylum Streptophyta; class Pinopsida; order Cupressales; family Cupressaceae; genus Cryptomeria; species Cryptomeria japonica. The sequence continues at coordinate 610,769,060 of NC_081408.1, read as the reverse complement.
TACTCTCCCTCTTTCTCTTCCTACCAGTTGTTTCCTTATGAGAAACATATTGCAAGTACTTTGATTCATCATGTTGCTTTTTTGACACTATTTTCCATATCTGCTCTGCTCATTAAAAACATATTCAAGAAGAATATTGCTGCAGATTTCCTTGATTGTCATGGTAATGCACCTGTGGTTCAATTTCAAACCCTATTCCTCCTATTCAATCTACACATACAAATCCATCAGTCAATTTCCTTAGGAGAGCATACATGATAAAAATCAAAGAGGAAGTTGTAGACAAGAAATAAATTCACTTACTTCTATAGAAGTGCAGACACAGTTGCAGTGGGGTATGGAGGGGGGAGGGAGAGAAGAAGAGAAAGATGGATGAGGTATAGAGGAAGGGAGAAGGGGAGAGAGCGAGAGAGAGAGAGGGATGTGTTGGCATTGCACACTCTAATGGTAGTTAAAGGTGATTTAAGGTGTTGTCATTGATGGTAACCTTGGAATCTTATGGCACTGGCAGGAACCGGCACCGGGAGACTCTACACCGACAGATAGTTCACCGGCAGTGACAATAATGTTTACCGGCACCCTAGCCGATAAGATTTTGATTATTGTATTTTGTGTTTAATTGTAATATCTTTTTGTAAGCCGACATGGCATATTGTAATAAGACTCATATATAAGTATGAGATCTTGTAGATCATTTTGACAGACATATATGATTAAGGATAGATATGATGTATATGTAGAGAAAATACTAAGGCAGATTTTGTAGAAGGGTTTATGGTTATTGTATAATCTTAAACCGGTACTAAACCTGGCATAGCAAATGCTTTTTGTAGCAGTACATTATATTGGATTCTTATACTCCATTTTTGTAAGTCAGTGAGACTTCCTTTTGTATTTGAGCAGTGAGCTCTAGGCAGTTGGCCTTCCTACATGTGCAGGCACATTATTGTTAGTAATATCCATTCATTGGCCAGTGAGTGAATATTGTGGGTCACAAATCCCACCGAGGTTTTTCCCACACTGGGTTTCCTTGCCAAAAATATTGTGTTATGGCGTGCTTTCTATGTTGTCTTTACTATTCATATTTACTGCATTAATTCTTGTTTATCAATACATTGTTTTGGAATGCAAAATACTTTATAAGGTCAAAAATTTTGTTAACCAGTTAGATACTAATTCACCCCCCCTCTCAGTATCTTTGGGACTATCATCAATCCTAACAATTGGTATCAGAGCTTGGTCCTCTATTTTCAAAAGCCTAACAGATTGAGGCAGATTCTGACACCGATACAAATGGAAAACTTGAGAAAGCAATTGGAAACAACTCTTGGAGACTTTGATGCAGAAAAATTAAAGAATATCAAACTTGACTATGAGGTTTTGTAAGGACATTGAAGACAGAAAGAAGAATGAAGATGACTTGACTAGGAGACTCAATGATGCTGGAAATGAAAATGTAAGACTCAATCATGAAAATGATATGTTGAAGACAAATTTGATGCACATGCAAAATGATAAAACTGAACTTATGAGACAGAAGGGAATTTTGGAAAATGAGTTGGCTACTGCAAATCAACACAAAGAGAAATTCAAGAAAAGTTTAGAAGAACTTGATAATATGCTGAAAAATCATAAACCTAATGGAGACACTAATGGACTTGGCTTTGAAGTTGGTGAAAGCTCTGGTACTGCAAACAATCATGATCATAGCAAACTGGTAAGACAACCTAATGCTTACAAATTTAATGGGAAATTCTTTAACTGTAACAAGTATGGTCATAGAGCAAATCAGTGTAGATCTAAAAACTATCAGAACATTAATGCACCTACCGGCCAATGTTCCAAATGCAACAAAATTGGTCATAATTCAGAAAACTATAGAATAAATGTAAGATGCTATGTTTGTGGAAGATTTGGACACTTATCTAATCAATGCAGAACACATACCAGCATAGGATATGGAAAGGCTCAGAATAACAATGTGACTTGTTATGCTTCTAACAAGATTGGACATATTGCAAAATTTTGCAGAAGTAAGGCATCACTGGCAAATAATAAAGGACCCAATTTGAAAGGCAAAGAGAAGGTAGATGAGGTAAAACAAGAATTTTCAAAACAGTGGATTAGAAAGAGAGATCAGAATGTTGATGAGACTATTCCTTCACCGGTAGAACAGAGTATTACTCCACCGGCAGGAGATTCTTCATCCAACTGAATGAAAATCTTTTGGGGGTATGGCAACAAATTGAAAATCATGCAAGTTTACCCTTGGTTAATGGTAAGAAGATGAATTTCTTCTTTACTGGTAGATGTGTTAAGTTTCACTTAATCGACAGGCATTTATTGTGGTTGTTGAAGGAAAAGACATTATAAATCAGTTTTATTCCCTCTTTTTCATTCACCAAGCATTCAAACTTTCAAAGAACACAAAAAACCCAAGCGAAGGCAGCCTTAGCAAGAAGTGAAGCAAGATCTTTCAAGCATCCAAACCTATTAGGTAGATTAAGGTATTTATCAATGGCTTCCTCCTCTACTCCAGAATTCATTGCAAATCCTACTATTATAGAAGTGGTTAAACGCCCTAAGCCAGTTTTGAAGATTATCCCCGAAGTAGCGAAATAGGATGATACCCTAGGTGCTTTTTCAAAAATCCCTAAAGGAGTTGCATATGCAGAAGACCCTAGAATTTACATACATTGCCACATAGAGGAATTAGGTTCATAAGAAATCATGAAAATGTACAAAAATGTTATCTGTGATGAAAATGGAATTGTGAAACCCAAACATAAGGTTATTGAGACCCTAGGTTTTGTGGAAATCCTTGACATCCCAGAATTTCCTAAGGAAGTTGTAAGGATTGTGCTTAGTGGAGTTCATGGTGAATTCTTTTGGCTTGACTCTATTCACAAAATCACTAAAGAAGAATTTAGGGCAGTGACTGGCTTACCCTCCACTGGTAGCAGGCTAGATAAGACCAAGAAAGTTTCAAATAACACAGTGATGACTTTAACAGGTGCAACTTATGACAGAAGATCTGTGAGAGTTAATGATGTAAAGGATGAGAATGTTGGATTCATTAGCATGATATTAGGATACAAAACCACACATGCTAACCAACTGAACTATGTTTCCAATCTATGTATCAAAAGTGCATATGATATGGTTAACAATGATGCTAAGATAAATGTATGTGAGTGGTTGAAAGATGAGTTGATTGATAATTTGAAGAAAATAAAAGGAGATAAGAAAGGTACTTTCCATTTTGGCAATCTTCTTGTATGCTTAATGTTATATCTTACAAAAGAGGTTCCCGGTATAGGCAAGAAAGACTTTGGTTATGACATACCGGTAGGGAAACAACCGTTAGATATCTTCACCGGTGTGGGGACAGATAAAGACAACAATATCATTGAGTATTTCCAAGCCTTTAAAGTAAAAATGAAAACAAGGGAAAGGTTACCACAGAGCATTGTAGACAAATATCAAAAGGAAATTTGTTTTGTAATCAAGAAGGATGACATTTGGATGGAGGCAGTTCATCCTAGAACTATTTGGGTGACAAAGATGGGATATGAGGCTGATGTGAACATAATTGAAACTTATGCCAAAACCCTACTTGAAGCCCCTACAGAACTGGAAGAAAAAGTCTTTGGTAATGTTTAATCAATAGAAAGTGGTGTACAAACACTGAAGCTGAGGAAGAAAAGGGAGAAATATATAAGGAGTGCAACCATGCAGGTCAAAGAGATAAAGGAAAACATAATGAATATCACTGGTATCAAGTGACTTGGAAGGTTTACAACCAGAGGCTCATCTCTCACTGGTTGGAACTTCATCAGACAGTGAAATCCCTATAGAGTTTAAAAGAGTAGATAGGAAGAGAAAACCTTCACCAATACCCTCTCCTACACCCAAGAAGGCAAGAAAGAAACAATAGGCAGTGAGGCCACCAGCTAAGAAAATGACACCTAGAAAGAAAAAGGAAAAACAGATTGTTCTACCACGACAATCTATTGAATGAGATAACAGATGATGGTAATTTATCAAATATAAGTAAATTGTATGATACATTTACCAATGAGGAGAAAGAAAGTATTGAAAATAGCATCATCCTACATCTGGATATTTATAAGAAATTTTTAATAGAGGTTGTAGATGATTTGCCTAGAGATCTGTATAGGCGATTAGATGCTAAAAGGTTAGCCATTATGGAACTTGATAAGAAAATAAAGATTGAGAAGCTACTAGTTGTTCATCCAGTAAAATCAGTTGAGGAAATTGATGTGTTGATCAGTGAAGCAAATAGAACAGTCTTTTCAAGTGGACACCGACATGTAAGTCTAATGGTAGGCAGGGTTGATGAAATCTCAGAAGAGACAACGAATAAATGGGACATTTTCTTTGTTGAAAAAGAGAAACAAGAAGAACTCAAAAGACCAAAAACCTTCAAAGTATACCAAAAGGACCGTGACAAAGGAAAAGGCAAGGTAGGTGGACTACCCAATATAAAAGTGACTGATAACCTTCCACCACCTTCAGTTACTCCACCGGTACTAACTGATAATTCACCGGCTACTGAGAATGTGGAGACACCACATGAGGATACAAATCCTGAATCTAAAATTTTGTATACTAAGAACATAAACACTCAGGAGGTTAATATTGTAGTTGATAAAGAAAACACTAAGGAAAAGAAGAATGATGTTGCTATTGAGAAATCGACTGACAATATTGAGGTTGGGATTCAGGAAGAACACATTGAGACACAAGTTGAACATGCAGAGCATATAGTGGAACACATTGAGATTGGGGTTAGTGAAATGGTTGCTGATAATGCAAGCACTAAAAAACCAATAGAGATAGAAATACCGGTTGCAGAGAATAAAGAAAAACCTATTAAGATACTAGTAGTGGACAGTGCAGAGGTACAGACAGAGAAACCAATAGTGGATAACACTGAAAACCATCAAAGAAACCGGCTGACAACACTGTGAAATAGACTAAGAATCAAGTAGAGAAACAGGTTGATTCTCAGGTACACACACAGATAGTGCCACTGGCAACTACTAAGAAGTCTAAACCTTTGCTAATAGAAATGCAAACACAAACTGACCCTCCAGAGGTCGTGACAAGCAAAGTGATTGCTCCCACCAGCAGCATTGAGATTGTTAAGGTAGTTGGACAATCATCCAGTACTTCTATGACAAAATTTAGACCCACCAATGTGACTGAAGTACTCTTAGATTTTATTAAGAAAATTACTGATTGTAATGTATTGGCCTATAAGGCTATAGATGATACAATACCCATTCTTAAATTGATTGCACCAAAATGCAATGTAGATAATAAGGATTCTTTGAGTCAGTTAGACACATTGTCTAAGTACATAACTGGTAGTATACTGACTATAGAACAAATAAATGAAGAGACATTTAAGGAGCAAATGGACAGAGAAAAGGAGAAATTCTTTGTAGAGACAATAAAGAAGTGCACAGAACATATTGATACTCTTTTATTGGCACTCAGCACAACAATAATGGAATTCAAGGAACTTTACAGAGACACATGCAAGACTAATCTTTTGACAACGGATATTGATAAGGAAATCAGCAAAGTGCAAAAATAAATTGATGACATAGCTGACAATATCATTGGTTCATTTGAACCAATATCAGTTATTAAGCAAGAAATTGTTGGATTTGAGGAAAAACTGGAGAAGTTAGAGAATGAGAAGGAAAGAATAAAAGGAAAAGGCAAAGAGCTTAACTGTAGACTCAATCCTAAATTTGATAACCTCATCTCTCTAAGGAAAGAGATTTCTGAGGCACTTATTCAAGGACATAAGACATCGAAAGATCAAATGCATCATCTCACCAGTACCATTCAGAGAACAGAGGCAGCATTGAAGGACAACAACAAGTTTACTCAGAGTTTGAACATGGTTTTAGCAGACCTATTCTAGATTGTAACTAACCGGTTACAAGGTTCAAGCTGAGAACTGCACTCATTTGATAGATTTTTGACAACCTTTGTCATTGATCTCAAAGGGGGAGTAGTAGAGAAGAGAAAAATCCAATGACTTTCAAAGGAGATCATCTGCTTAGGTGAAGCACACATTTTTGGTAAGATTTTTGGACTTCAATTTTGGAACTCAATTTTGGAACAGATTTTGAATTTTTCTCATGAAGTGTTGCCATCAATGCCAAAGGGGGAGATTGTTGGCATTGCACACTCTAATGGTAGTTAAAGGTGATTGAAGGTGTTGTCATTGATGGCAACCTTGCAATCTTATGGCACCGACAGATATGTTTTTCAGAGAAAATCAGGGTCTATTTTTCGTGCGTGAAGGATTTGACCCCCTTAATCTTATCCAATTTTGAAAAAGTTTAGTAGTTTGGAAACTAGATTCAGAGTAATACAATATTTGTTATTTTATTATCTTTATATCTTGAGTGGATGACTTTCGAATTTTGTCTCCAAGTTCAGGTTCACTTGATTTTAGAAAAAAAAAAAAAAAAAAAGTGTCCACTTATAGCCCCCTTTTTGACCACCATCTTTGTGCACTTACCCAGAGGTCATACCAATTTCTTTAATAATGGGGACTAGATTTTTGGAGTTAGTTTCCTCTATGGGAGCTAGACTTGTTTCCTCTAACACAATCACATGGGAAGGAGGTACATACACCACCAATGATAGGTTGCTTCAATCTATGGATTCCTAGTGAGGAGTTATGCTCACAGGGGGAAAAGTTGTTGGAGGAATGTTCAATATCACTAGTGCATTATCTGAGCTCATGGATCCCTATTCTATCTATCGATATCCTAGGCCCTGATTTCTTGGATTCTTCATAGGAAATATTGGCTCTATAACTCCTTAGTGTTGTACCCCCAAGCTTGTGGTGTCATTGTAACCATGTCTTTGCAACATTATGAATCCTTTTCCATAGTGATCTAAAGGAATGTGGACAGAGGGGTTGTCTTCATCATCCCTATATAACAATTCACATATGTCTTCCTTTAATGATTCTTCATTGGATTCTCCGCATCTAATGAAGGATGAAGAAGGTGAGTATTGGACTACTTCTTTGCCTTTGCACTGGTTAGTATGATTTGGCTGTTGTCTCCCAAATCTTTTTCAGGGATAAGGGTATATGCTCAATACAAAAAGCTTCTGAATAGGAATATTCCCCACATCCTTTTTCCTTAATTTGGGGCTTTGTACTAGATTTAGATGTAGAAGGAACTGATGTGGACCTTCTATTGACAAAGACACAAGTTGTAAGGTAAGGGGAGTTGCTTGATTTATTCAGACATGGTAATCTATGCTTGCTCTAAGATTGTTACAATGTTGGAATGGATTTGGGTAACCTTGTATTGTGATTTCAATGCCATTGTATGAAAACTTGAGACACTGATGGAAAGTAGATGACACTTTCTATATTGTATGTATCCACGGGAAACCTATGAGCATGTTATAACCCAATTCATGGTCTAAGACCTAGAATGTGGTGTATGTTGTCACTGGCTCGACCTTTACCGGTAATGTGATCACTACTTTTGATGGGTATTCCTCATCATCATAGGCCTTGATATTTATTCTTTTAGAAGGATCAATGCTATGCTCTGAATATCCCAAAGGTTTAACCAAATTTAAAGTACATGCATTAAGTCCATCTCCATCGTCTATCAATACCCTCTTGATTTTGTTCTTATGAACAAAATACTTCTACATGCAAAAGATCGTTATGTGATGGTTTGTGCAATGGATATCTAGTTGTGTGAAGGAAAAACGGGGGGTGATAGCTAAGTTACCCACCATGGCTTGAAAGGAGTCTTCATCAATATCTCGAGGGATAGCAGATTCACAGATCTATTGCTTTGTCCAAGATTGTCTTGTGAGCCGAAGATATGTGTAGTAGATCAAAAATAGATATTTTTGTTGGGATCTTCTTTAGTTTGTCAATTACATTATATTTCTTTGTTGGTGGAGGATTGGAAGGGGCCCCTTCAAGTGTAAACTTTGAGCAATGGGTGATCACTACACACTCAAGGTTCTTTTCTTTAACTATAATGGTTGCCATAATTTCACCTGCTTGATTGATGTGATTGATCAAGTGTAATCGTAAGAGGCGTGGGTTTAATTTTCCTTATTATCCCGTGAACCTGAACGAGAGGTTTTTCCTATATCATTATTACAGAAGGGGTTGTTAAAGATTGTGTGATACATATTACAAGTTTCTTTCATGTTTTTAACACTTATATCTCCTTGGTCAATGATGTCCTGAATTAAGTTCTTGAGTTTGTAATAGTTTAACATCTCATGTTCTTTATTTTGATGGAACTCACACAAATCATTGTCATTCCACCAAGAAAGTTTAAATAGACCTATCTCATAAAGTTTAATCTTAGGTAATGTTATCACATTTATTTAGATCAGTTTCTTAAGTTCGAATTCGATAGGTTCCCCAAGATGTGTATAGTTTTACCTTGGATTGACATTCCTTGGTGGATGTGGATTATTAGATTGCACCATGTTTGTGGAGACAACGTTATTATAATTAGGTTGATTCTTATCAGATGAGAAGGTGTTGTTGGGGCCTTGCAATGAGACAACCAGTTGGGCCCTATTTACGACTCGAGCATCCACTACTCCATCATTTGTCACATTATTATTTTTTGACCAAAGATTAGATTTCTCATTACTCGTATTATTATTGGTCGAGTTACTCTCCTTGGTGTATTTCAAGATCCCTTGTTTAATGAGACCCTTCTCACACTTGAGTCCTTTCTCTATTACTTGGTGGAATGATTAAGACACTGCATTTTCAAGGGATATTTTATCTACGGGATGGGGTTCTCTGTGAACAAACATATAGACTTGTTCTTTCTTGGGTATGTGACAAGGACTCCTTCGGGTGAGTGAGCACTAGCATTGTAGGAAGGAGGTGAAGGATTCTCCCTCCTTTTATTTGGTAATGCATTAAGTCTATTAATGTCATATGGTTGTCAATATTGTGTGAGAAATGGGCAATGAATTGTTTAGCCAATTCCCCCATGAACTTATCTGTAGTGGGATATGAGAGAACCACTATAAAGCTTGACCACCTAGGCTTTGGGAGAAAGGACGCAACAAGTAGGTGTCATCTCTTGTGACCTCTATACAAGTAGTGAAGAACTCTCGAACGTGATCCCTTGGGTCACCCTTCTCCTTATACTTCTTGAACTTAGGAGTTTTGAAGTTCAAGGGAAAAGGTGACATGTATATTGTCCGATCGAAAGGATATGGACAACAAGAAAAATTTCAAGAAACTCCCCCCCCCCCTCAAAAATCATGTAAAATATTGGCGATTTTTTCATTAGTTGGAGATCTCTTTTTTATTAGCTATTTTTTCATTGTTTGTGGAAACGTAATATAAATTTGGTTGGCGAATTTCTTGAAAATAGGAAAAATCAATAGAAAATTTTGACAAATATTTATCTTTATTTTCATATATAAATTTTTTTTTGGCAAAACAAACATTTGAAATAAACAAAAAGAAAAATTACAGGTAAAATTTTTCAATTATATAAAACTATAAAGTTTAACTTTTGAGAATTATTTTTTGAATAAAACAAATATAATAATTTTACTAGCAAATAAGATGAGGTGTGGGGTGACCTGATCCTCCAAATGTCAGATGCAGACAAATTGAATCATTTTTGGAAAAGGATGACACATAGAATCTCTTGTCAGAAGCTCGTTAGAAATTCCTAGGACTAGGAGGTGTGAGGCAGCAAAATCCTCCACTTTTTGCACCTTGAAAAGATGAATTTGATTGTCATCATCTACTTCACCGTTCGAGGTCAGCTTGTTTCAACTTGACTACCACTACGAATAGTGGATGTCATAGGCCTAGATGTTTGTGAACATGCAAAAGAAGGTGCCAATATTTCCACACCTTGTTTCCCCATTTCTACCTCCATATGCAATCTATGACACTCTCTCCTCTCCCCATCTTTTAGTTTTGGACAAGCTTTGATCCCATGGTCTGAAACACAAAAAAAATGAGATTTTACTCTTATGTAGCTTCCCCTAAAATTTGTCAAATAAACATGACAATCCCACACCCTACTCCCTCCCGAATTTCTTATCCTTTCACCCCTAGGTGTAGCATATTGGAGAAGAAGTTTTTCTATATTGAAAGGGCCCTTTTCATATGTCTCCATAAGCTTTGAAGGGAATTTAAATATAAAAGGTTAATGCCCACTACTTCTCTCAGCACTTCCACTTCATTCTCACTACTACTATCACCCTTATTGTTGCTCTTTTCTTTTTTGAGTTTGAATGAAAGTTTGAATTGATAAAATACAAAAAAAAAAAAATTTAAATCACACATTTCTCTCATTTCATTCTTAAAATTTTGAAAATAATGAAAAATAGGAAAATGGAAGAATAAAACTTACCTCTTTCAAGCTCGAAGGAAGATATTTGGCAACCACTTTGTCTTCTATTCATTGTTGTACCTCCTCCTTCAATGGTTTCCTTCAAACCCTCTTGTTGCTCCAACTTTTTTCTTCACACGGAAATGACCAAATGAGTCAAAATTAGTGAAGGAAGAGATTTAGGGGGTTTTCGGAGGAAGGGGCCCACATTAGGGAAAAAAATTAAAACAAAAAACATAACATGTTTTTATGTTTTTAACTTACAAAAAAGGGCCCTAGTCGTGGGGGATGTCCAATCATCCTCGGGATGATTGAGGGCCATCCCAGACATCCCCTGTTGTCCTTGGGATTGATGTCCCCCGTGACTGGGGCCAATATCCTCTCATTTATAAGATGTCTCTAAAAATCATGGCACATTAGGGATGAGAGGGAAACATCCCCTAGTCGTCCCCATGTCCTCGGGACCAGGACAGGGGTTTTCAGGTCAAGGACACGTCCCGAGGTCACACAGGTGTATATATTACATTTTTTTATAAGGATCAAGAAAGACATGTAGGATGCAAATGTGGAAGTCGTTGATAAGTAGAACAGCCCTTTGAATGATGAGGAGGAAAAAAGACTCACAAATCTCCAATGAAAAAGTTTGTATGTGATGTATTCTAAGGTTATTTGGAAGGATCACTCTTTCAACATGGTCTTTGTTGGCCAAGGGCTTCCTATTTGTGCCTTCCACAAAGGATCTTAGTGGTATTGGAAGGGTTTTCTTATTTTCTTTGGCTTGAAAAAGTGTTGGTATTGTGTTGTCATTGATGTCAACCAGTATAGGATGGCAACCGGTATGGGAGATGTATGTGTAGTATTATCATTGATGTTAACTGGTATTAGTGTCATGGATGTCAACCAGTTGTAGTGTCATAAAATTGTGACCATTGCAATTGTCAACCACATTAGGGTCCTCACACATGCAATTCGAATCCCTAAGCTTGATCGTAGACCGGAGACTTGCTCGACGCCTGAGAACTGCATCTTGCTTGCCCTCTACACTGCCTGAACTGCATCTTGTCCTACAAAAAATGGCAGGACAAGGGCGTTGCGCCCCTTTCTCTTGCCCCATTTTGGGGTAGGACCCTTTTCAAATGTGCTTTGGAGGTTGCACATTGAGTGGGAAGACTCCCCTAGTGTCGTCCTTCGACCAAAAACCAGTCAATTAACCCTAGTTGACAAGTATTTAAGTCGTATTTTCCCCTCCCATTTGGCATAAGTTCAATAAGCATAACTCATATACATGAGATCATGCATTCAAGCATTCAAGAGAATTCAAGCATTCTTTTCCAGCATTGAGCATTCTCAACTCTCCTTTCAAGGCTAGGTGTTGCATTCAAGTCAAGGATTCAACCATTGAAGAGGAGATTCATTCCAACATTTAATTCCACACAAACAAATCTACCAACATTCTATCTACAACCTCCCTTGAGGTGATTTACATTATAGTCTTTCATTTACACTTACTTGCATGTACTTTCTTTCATCATTTGGTTATTTCTGAAACTGGGGTTTGACCTGAAGGCAAACCCCCAATCCCAACACATTTCACTCTCTTTTATGTGTGTAGGTTGCATGTGCGTAGCTATACTTTTGGATTCAGGATCCATTTGCAGAGGTGGAAAAACCCTTTTCGTTTCGTGGATTTTTCGGAGGACCGTGTACATTCTCGCCACAGTCCAAGCAACTTTTTTCAAAATTCGCGAGGTGACTTTGTTTTGACATATTATTACCAAATCTAGGTGCACAGCTTCATCCTATGCTTCTATCTTGAGCTATAATCAGATTTGTCACTTTTATACTTGATCATAAGTATGCAATTCAATCAATTCAAATCTCAATCTCAGAAGAGGGGATTAACTTATCATCACTCAGAATTCCATCTCTTTCTCTAGAGGTTGAATCTAGTGTATTTTCCTCCCTCTTCCCATGTAATGCGGAAAAAGTGTTTGAAGAGAAATTCAAAGTGAAACTTTTATCTCTCCTCGAAGGGAAGAAAAGATTTCCTCTCGATATCTCCATCATTCACCTTTTTCCAACATCACACAGACAGTATGTGCAGTTGAGGCCAACCAGTATGCAAGCTAGAGTCACCGATATACAAGTTGATGAATGGGTATGAAGAAACTAGTATACAGTGAACAAGTGGATGAACATGTTAGTATACATGTTGGTACTAACCAATAAGATGATGACCGATAAGACTAAAGAGTGAATAGGCCACCGGTATGTTAGTATGATGCAATCTAGCAGGACTCCCACCGGTAAATGATGTTGTCCCTAGAAGAAGAGGATTGAACAAGGAATGTTGTCTGAGGATTGTAGGGAAGTTGCATCTACACAATAACAGGGATGTCACTCCATTAGCCAACAAGTGACATAGATCCTCCTCCATCGGTGTTGAGTAGTTGAAGTGCAGATGTCTATTCTTCCCACCGGTAAGTGGTAATACCTTGCTTATCTCACAGCACACATGGCATACATCATGACTCTCTGGGATATGATAGTCAAAGTAAGCAAAGGCAAGTGATTGGATGCATAGATTAGATGACCAAAGTGGAAGATGAGGAAGCCTCTAGAGGTCGAGATCTGAAATGTACACCGAATTAGCATGTGGAGTCAAGATGTGTTGCTCGAACAGAGAAGGAAGAGATGAGACGATGCGTTTGCCATCTTGGAAAACCGGTTGAGAGGAGAACCTGTTAGATGTAGATGAATCTTTGCAGTTGCACACTTAGAGTTACCGAGGTTCAGATGGAGATTGTTGTTGCCACCAATGGAGATGGTTGGAGGATTGGTAGCATGAAGCTATCAAGACTCTCAACTGGTAAACAAGGATATTGGAATGCAGCTAAGTGTACTGAGAGACAAAAGTGAAGTGCTCTTAGTCAGTTGAAGAAGCACATGGTGAGTCACCCTAGATAGCTGCTGAGAACCAGTATGTGTGATGACCAGGCTGACATGATCTACTGACACAAGGAAGGTGAAGGCAAGAAGGTTAACCAATAAGGAAAGATATACCGACAGGGTTAGAGAACCGGTAGGCAAAGAGGGATCGGTAGTATGAAGCATACATCGGTTGTGTGTAATTTTTTGATGACCAAGTCGGACCGACTTAGTGAGCTAAGGTGGATGCTGACAAAGGTGTCACATGGAGTCAAGGTGGCGGACATGCATGCAATAGTATATGGAGTGTGCACCGACGAGGTAGTTATAGAGTCGGTCAACATTAATTGCAGACCCCGTAAATCATGGGATGTGTTGTAGAGGTGTGCAGCTCAAGGAAGGTCGAACAAAGGTGAACGATGGGATGCATCGATCGATGCAGGATGTCCAGGTGCAGAACGAGGTTGGTGATGCAATCTGTTGAACCATTTATGGTGATTGACCAAGTGCCATGCTGACAGACTATCCGTGTTTGCTAAGTATAGCAAATGTGCCTTGAAAGAAAGAAGATATGTGGAAGAAACATTGGCATGCCAATAGTTCAAGAAGTTGCGTTTTAGCGGGAAAGCTCAACAATAAGAATGGAGGTAGAGACTTGATTGATTGATGCTATTAGAAGGGGTGATGCCAGTTGAATGAAAAGAATCAATATAACTATGAGAGTGAAACAACTGAGCATTTTGAGGTACAACCGGTAAGAGGATTGAAAGTGGTTTAACCTATAAGGCCAAGGCAACCTGTGAACTATTATAGATTGAATAGTATTATAAACTGGTAGAGTTTGCACCGGTAAGAAGCAGGAAGAGAAGAGTGAAGCATGCAAAGAAAGTGTTGAAGAAAATCCAGCAAGGTGAAGGACACAGCAGGGTTGAACTGGTACTGAGGAAGTCATAGGTAAGTAGGTGCAAAGACAGACAATCGGTAGAGCCTGAACCAACAAGGCAGCAACAACAAGCTAAGAAGTGAGAGGAAGAGAGTAAACAAAGATCAGACAAGGAGGAGGCAGTGTGACAGGAGATAGCAATGAACCAGTAAGGCAGTGGAGTGTGAACCAGCAGAGAGGAGGTAGAGTGGAAGACAGAGAATACTACCAACAAAGTTGAGTAGGAGAGAAACGGGTAGAGAGAGATTACTTGCAGAGGTTACATAATCCATTTGTAACCAGGATACAACTATTGTATTAATTTGATATAATGTATTGTTGTCATTGAGTTGGAGCTCGGTGTAGGGGTTGGTGCTCCTTGGGTTGGTGTTCTAAGTCGGTAGGAGTGGTACTCTTTGGGTTGGTGCCCTAAATGTTGTAACCAGTGTTTTCATTGTAAGGCTGGATTGGAGCAGTAGACTCCAACAACTTTTCTCACCAAGGTTTTTCCCATCTTGGGTTTTCCTCGTATTTACTAGTGTCATGTGACGTGCCTTTGTGTGGTTGCATTGTGATGTCTTGCATTATCTCACCAGTAGGTTTACTTGTGTTTGCATTGCTAACCGGTACTCACTCTTAGGATCAAAAGGAAGAGCTTTGGATACCATTGATTCATCCCCCTCTCAGTGGTACATTGTGTTCAACAAGTGGTTGAAATATTGCTTTACGTTCTCTATGTTGATGTGCACTATTTTCCCTCATGCTTGTGTGTATGAGGAAATGATTTGCACTGCAATGGTATTTTTGAATCTCTTTATCGCCCTTATTCGCTTGTGTATATTGGTGATAGTGAATTTTAAACTTCTTCCCAACAAGGTAAACCTATGGTATATAAGTTGCATCGACACTACAAAAGTTAAATGGGCTTAAAGATGGGCCTGTTTTTTCCTAGTGTGGAGACTACATGACAAGGTTATTTATAGCTTTGGTGCTTAGTGTAAGGAGGTAGAGAAGGTTCAAAAGACACTTTATAGTTGGACTTTGAAGAGCAGGTTGATCGATCATTTCCAAAATTTGTTATCCTATTAGACTGTTATGTAGATTTCCTTATAATTTCCAAAATTTGTTATCCTATTAGACTGTTATGTAGATTTCATTTTAAGAAATATTATATTGAAGGTAAGTCTTCCATTCTTGCTCAGTCCTTTTATCATTGGTGCTAAATGGACGTGGAAAGAGCTTTATCCTTAGGGCATCTATTTCAAATTTTTAAAGATTGTCCTCGAGGTTAGAGAATTATCTTATTTGAAAATTTATAGTAACTAAAATACTACCAGAGAATTAAAAATAACGTGACAAAAGCTAGTATATTCACATTAATTGTTCCCTAAATTGTTTCAGAGGCTGAGTCAGTAACAGGGATTTAAATCCAAAATAATCAATAGTGCAAGCAATGTAGAATCATATCAAAAGTTGTGATCAATCAAGTGCATTACTCTTAATCTAATTTAGTTAAACATTATCATGTAGGCTATGCCACTAAGGGCATATCTGTGTGATTTTGTGCTGATAAGACTCAGAGCTAGAGACATGCCAAGTAGGAATCATGATTCAAGGTTCCAACACTGTGATCAATTCTTCTGCAGGAATATATGTACTAGTTGTTCAAGGGCCACCTAATTCACTGACCTTGGACAGAGGCATATGCCAACAGTGTTCATATTTATGCTATTTATCAAAAGCATTCCAAATAAATTGTTGAATGTGAGTTTTTTTAATAAAAAGCATTCCAAAATAAATAAATAAATCATTATTTATACTTAAAACAAAACATTTTGTTACTTAAGTTTAAGCTTCGTAATACTATAAGACACGGCAGATTTTATACGATTTTATATCTCTAAGATTTGTCAGAAGATTTCATATTAAATATCAACTCTTCTGCTGACAAAATCGGTGAATGAAAACCAGGAATAAGTAAGGCAGAGAGATCTGGCATGAGCCGCTAGAGACCTGTTTCTAGTTGAGTGAAACCTCTTTCAGGCGTGAGACAGGCTAATTAGTATCTTATATGATCTCAAATATTTAAAAAATAATTTTATTGAAACGTGCTCTTCTCATATAAAGTTGTAGGTCTTCATTTCTGAAATCTGCTAGTGTCATTTGCCCATTGTTAGAAATGGAAGTGATTAGCCTTTTTTACATTACTAAGAATATTATGGTTTTTAGATAAACTCTTCCAAATCTTTCATATATTTGAACCACTTTTGACATGGCCAGATGCAAGAGAGAATCCCCATACCAAAAACTTGATATAGTGCTTACGTGGAGTGAACAAGTACAGCTTTCCTCCTAGTGACAAAACCCTTATGCACATAGGAAGAATACACACCATAACCCACACAAGCACAGCCAACCACAAACACTTAGATGCCACAACCAGATGTATTGCTGCACCAAATGTTAACAATAATGATACCAATGCTATCCATAACACATACAAACTGATTTCAGTTAGTGCTGGATCTTCTACTTGGCTAGCATAAAATGCAAATGTAAGGAGGATTGCAGAAGCAATAGAAGAACAGAAGGCCATTGTGTCAAGTATCACAAACACCTTGAAGAGAATAGTGTTTATTAATAGAGGGATTCCTTGACCTTGATCTTGAGTATCAATACCTCCTGGCAAAGTGAAAGCAGCAGCAAAAGCAACTGTTGCAATTAGAACTGCAGTTACAGATATGAACTCTGGTTTCCATTCTGTTTTTCTGACCTTGCTTGGTGAATTTATCATTGAGCCTCTATCTAATATCTTGCTAGTAGCACCACATTTCTTAAGATAGTTTTTAATCTGCAATAAACCAATTCATTTTACACTTAAAATTTTTAATAACAATTAAACAATAAACAATGATCAAATTTTATCTCTACAGTAATTTATATGTAATTATCTTGTTTCTATTAATTTTAACTATTGAATTGTTTAATATTTAAAATAACTTGAAAAAAAACTCATCTAGAATCAAATCACTTACACTCAAATAAAGTTGTGGGTCTTCATCTTCATTCTCTAGTGCAATATCTAATGCTGTTTGCCCATTGTTATCAATGCAATTAATTAGTCTTTCTGAGATTACTGAGCATATTATAGTTTTCAGATCTCCTCCAACTCTCTCAAATATTTGAGGAGCATTTTTCACAGCCAGATGTAAGGCATTTCTACCATCATTGTCTACCACTTCTAGACAGTCGCTACTGTAATTTAATATCACTTTGAGTAACGGTGCATTCCCCTCCTTAGCTGCTATATGAAGTGCAGATTGCCTGTTTTGGTCCACTTTGTAAGGAGAGAGAGTGTCCTCTTTTATAAGCATATCTCCAATTGGGGCAATTTTCTTGGGATTCATTGAAATAGCTGGAATTAATGCAGCCATATGCAATGGAGTTCTGTGGAAATTGTCTACTTCTTTAGCAAGTTCAGGTCTCTCATCTAAAAGCTTCTTAATTACACCTGCACAATCAAAAAACAAAAACTAAAAATGAGAGACGATTTTACAGCTGTAAAAGAGTAACCATTTTAAGGCGATATGACGAGTGTTTTAACTCATTGTATCTTAATATAGATTAAAAAATTTAAGATAAAATAAACAGCCACACTACCTTTGTTTCCCTAAATGATAGGAGGAAACAACTTGTTTGGAGAAGAAAGTTAAAAAGGGGATTAATCATCCTTAGCCAGATTAAGAATTTTACCCAGTGAACGAATAATACAGATGAGGGTTACCAGTTAGAGTTAATTTTGAGGCAAATATTGATAATGTTCTTATTTTTAAGACTCTTAGCATGTCCTATTTAGATGTTGAAGGATTTTGGAGGACGTTAATTGTAATCTGTAGTAGAAAATTGTTCATGTGGGTTTAGATGGTGTGTTTTAGGAAGAAAGTATCATCAACATTTGATTTGTGTGGATGAAGGTCTATTGCAAATTGGAGGGGCTCACCCTGTCTATCACTGGATTAAACACTTGATTTCTATTGGAAGGAAAGCAAAGAAGGTCATCAACAAATTGCAAGAGATCCAACATTTATCCTCTTTCTATCAAGAAAAAATAAAAGATTTGGATGAGAGTTTTTCTGAAAGAACTTTGCTTCAATGAATATGCCGTAGGGTTAGCTTTGTTGAGAGGTTTCTGTTCTGGACCACTCTAATTTGAATGTCACTTTGAGTCTACTAATTGTTCTTAATCCTTTCTTGAAAAGTATTAATTTTGTTGTGGCAATTTATTAATTTATATCCTTATTTCTATTTATTCTTTGTCACTGTTTTTCATTATTTTGTAGCTTCTTTGTAATATTTTTTCAAATTTCTATTAAAAATTTAAGACCCTTTTAAAATCTCAAAATTCTCTTTAATCTAATAAAATAAATATATTGGTATATCTTCACAGTAGAATCATTTATTTTAAAATTTATTTCATTCTTTCTATTATTCAAACTTTTAATTATTGAAAAATTATATAATAGAATTGGCTTTTACTTTTCTATTAATCCCAAAAATAAACTCCTACAATTTTTTAACAATAAAAAAATCATACAAATACTTAACAAGTGATGGATTAAAATAACCCTTGCTTATACATTGTTTCTTAAAAATACAAGCTAGTTCTGACTTCAATTGTTGACATTTGGACCACCAAAACTAAAGAACAACACAAATAACCATTGTATAACAAAATACAAACTGATTCTAACTTTCAACTTTTGATATTTGGACTACCCAACAACGTACCTTTTCTATTCCGACTTCATTGTTGATATTTGAACCACCCAAAACTAAAGAACAACGTACCTTTTCTAAGGTTCAAGACTGCAAGATGTAAAACCGTTTGTCCATCAAATCTCTTGTAGTACTCTCTTGAAGTCTGACAACACAACATTTCAACGATCTTGAGATGACCTCCCTCACAAGCTTTAAAGAGAGCCGTTTCACCTGCCTTGTTAATCTCATTCACCAAATTTGGGCATGACTTCAATAAATCTTCCACTACTTGCTCATTTCCTCCCATCGCCCCTTCGTGCAACGCTGTGTTTCCCTCCATATTTTTAGCTCTTAAAAATGGCATCCCATCCTCTGGATTGGCAATTGAGAGTTGAAGCAACTTTTGAAGGAATTGCAGAGAGCCATGATAGGCTGCAATATGGAGCACCGTGTTTCCCCCTGGCGTTACCTCATTAGCAACGCCTTGCACCTCCCCAATCTCATTAAGCACTTGTTCTTTCCCTGATTTGGCTGCTTCGTATAGCGTTTTGTTCATTCCTTTGCCGACACACCCACTGAGATCCATCAAGTTCTGATGGAAAAATACTCTAGGCTTAAGGCAAATGCGATTTTTCAAGTTCAAGGGGACGGTCCAAACATTGCTATTTATCATTTGGAGGAGTCACAAAACGTGTAGTTTGGGCCGGTGAATTTCTTCAATTCTACGGATCATGCTACTTTTACCATCTAGAATTATGTTATTTCCACAATTCACGAGAATAGATTAAGCTGTGTTATTCTACAATTTCAAATCTATTCGTAAATATCATTTATTTGGATAATTAAAGGAACGTTTGAGTCCATACACATAAGATAAATATTTATTTTTGTAGGGATGATACTCACTGTTTAACCATTGAAATAATCTATGAATTTTAATGAAGGGTTTTGACTATAATTTTGAAAAAAAAAACTTTTTGAAATTTTATTACTGACAGTTGGTCATTTTGACTTGACTTTAATTTCTTTTTCAAATTTAATTATTGACAAACTAGTCATTTTGATCATAATTTTGACAAAAGACTTTCTAAACTTTATTGTTGACAATTTGGTTATTTTGAATGTAATATTTATAAAAGTTTAGGACATGTACCTAAGCTTGTTGGCTGTGATAGCAATTGTTGATTTATGTCCAATTTCTTTTATAATATTGTACCAATAGTTGTGACTTTAAAGTTGTTATTGCTGATGATAACTACCCATAATTGAATAGCCTTAAACCAAACACATTAAGCAACATATTAAGCCTAAAAAATATCAGTCGACTATGAGTGTTTAACACTTTTAAACCTAGAAGTCAAAGTCAAAGCTTAGTGTGTGTGATATAAGCCATATGTAATTGAATGAAATGTATCCCTAAGCACTAAAAAGCAACCTTAGTGTGTGTGATTTAAGCCATCTGTAATTGAATGAAATGTATCCCTGAGCACTAAAAAGCAATGAATCATGTGATGCCACATCAGTGCACAAGTATGGTCTCCCTTTTGCTTTGGGCTATTTTATTTATTTTAAATAAGTGACTCATAAAAATATATCAGTCGTGAGAATAAATTATCTATTTAACATTCATTGTATTTAAGTGATACTAATTCAGAAAAGTTTAATCGGAATTTTCTTTAAGATCAATACTTTAACTTGCTATTTCATTTACAAAACTAATATACCAATAACAATATAAATATAAAATTTTAATAGTAATATCATGATATAAAATGCTTTATCTCTTAAATGAATCCAATACAACATGATGACTCAATGTACAACTTATTTTATCTTATACAAAATAATATTAATATATATATTTTTAAATTATTATTTTAAATAAAAATTTGATACAATATAAATTAATGAATTTGAAAGATATATTTTTTAAATATAAAATATTTAAGTATTTTCCAAGAAAATATGAGGATGCAAATTATTGGATATATATATTATTTAAATTCTAAACTCATAAATTAAAAAATAAATAAAAACATATTGACTAAAATACCAACTTTTTTTTCTTCATTCATTGTGACGTGGACAACCCTTTTGTTTTCTTTGATTGTTTGGTAAACAGTCTCATTGTTTTAAAAGAATCGAATCTGTCCCGTACAACACAGCTTAATATGTTATAATCAATTATGGTACTAATTTCTTTGGACTAAGTTTACAGTCAATTATCATGCGATGTGTGGAATCAGTTTTCACTCATTATATATTACATCATCTGCGGAATCATCTTTGAATTGTCATGCTAGGTCGTGTTTCCAGCATTATAGACAATGACATTGTTAGGGGAAAGGATCCAGTAGTTGTGCACCCTAACTTCGCGCTTCTCAAAATCCTACTTGGAAATTTCAAATCACTCCGATTTTTTTATAGAAGCTTACTTGGCAAGTCCCCTGCTTACAACTAAGGTTTCGGGGCCACATCATCAAATATGATGCCACATCAGCATGCTTTTTGCCAAGGTGTCCAAAACAGCCCCCCAAAAAAGTGAGAGCAATAGGGGTGCAAAAGAGACCCCAATAGCTGTGTAGCTGACATGGCATCACCTGATTGGTTCCTTTTTACAATATTAGTATATTTCTTAATAACTATTGGTACATTTCCTAACAAATTTTGGTACATTTCCTAACAAAAATTGATAGAAATGTCAAACACTACAAGAATGGTTTTGTTAACTGCTATCCATCTACTTCTCCTAGTTACTTTTTATTGAGTGAAGGACATGAAAATAGGTGGGAGGCCAACACTATGCATAAACTACCTTAGAAAACACACTTGTACATATTCTAAGTGTAAATACATATCAAGGTTTATTTATTTATTTTTAAATAAGTACATATTGTTTATGTCAAAGTTTATACTGCACAACATATATTATATTTGTTTCACACTAATAAGTGTGAATTAACAATGCTAGCATAACCTACTCCTATTTCCTGCCATCTTAATTGGCTTTCATGATAATATTTTTCATAGTCTTTAACATGCTTATTGTGTTCCTTCTAATTAAGACCTTTTGAATGCATCCCCTGCTAACACCGATTCCTCCATACCAAAAATAATAGAAGTAATTTTAAAAACTATATAATTTGAATACTCTTAACTAAACAAGAAAATAGTTAAATAAATATACTAAAGATAAAACTCAAACAGTGCATTGCATGTTATTTGGGAAACCCAATACCATTAAAAACAAGAGTTGTAGAGCAGTAGAGTTCCTGCCAAAAGAGTGGCAAAACAATTTTGTTTTTGTTTGGTTGAGGTTTTTGTCAGATGTTATAGTTGCCAGTGGCTTAGTAGACATGTATACAAAACATAGACCACACAATGACTAAATTGTAGAGATGCAGAGTTATAGTACATAAACAAATTATAATGCAAATATAATACTTGATTCTGTTGGCATTTGCATGAAGATTGCATTAATGATATGTTATGTTGTCATTGATGTCAATTAACCGGTAATGATATTGTTGATATTGTTGTAATATTGTTATTGTAACCGGTAGGAAGAATTTGTGTGGAGAACTAGTAACCGGTGTAAACCTTGCCTGTTATTTTTTATAAACCCTAACCGATTAAGTTTGGTGAATTGGTTATATTGGTTTATGATCTGATGATGAGTAACAATGATTATGACACACATGATTATTGTATGAAGACAATTTGAAGAGATTTTGGCGAGTTGTTGTAACGTTTTTTTGTCTAGGGAATGAGCAAATGTATTGCATCTAATGCAAAGCATGTGATGAGTTACTAAGTTTGATGAAGCGGTGATCAAGGAGCGATCAAGGTTTTCTTGATTGATGTGCAGAGATTGCTATGTAATCCAACGGTCATACTTGAACCGATTTGTTTGTAATCTCTATGAGAATTAGGTTTTTGTTGTATTACCGACCTAATTGATTTGTATTTAAGGTCGATGAAGTTGTTTAGTTTAATGAGTTGGCAAAGAGTGAGCACAGATCAGTTGAGTGTGTGATTGTCGAACCGGATGATGTATTTGCAGTTTGAGTAAAGGCAGAGAGGAGCATGAAATGGATCTAAACAAGCAAGTGTAGTGCTATTCAAATAGATCAACAAACTCTTGTTGTTTTCTAACAGTTACAACAAAATTGAAATCCCCTAACCGATTAAGCTCTAACAAGCTTGGTGTTATTCAAATCCTCTAACAAGGTGATCCATTAGATTAGATTTTCAAATCCTCTACTGAGGTTACTCCTTACAGGGTATTGCTTCTAACAAGGCATTGTAGTCAATCCCTTAACCGAGTGATTCCTAACATGATCAGTTCTTATCAGGACTTTTTGTAAAGCTTTAATAGGATGGGCTCCCAATAGGGCGAACTTCAGAAGAGTTCAGATAGTTATCTTGTGAATCTCATCTCACTATGGTTTTTACCTATTTGGGTTTCCACGTCAAAAATATTTGTGTCAAGTGGTGAATGTTTTTGTGGTTATATTTTCATGGTTGATTTACTTAACTACTTAACTACTTTGATAAGTCATGATAACTGGAAGCATTGACAAATGAAGAAGTTGTTTATTGTTAATTTGGTGTAACGGTCAACCGGTTTATCTTATGAGTTTTTATCTTGACAGTGGTATTACATTGTTAGTTCTAAGTTTACTTTGAGAGATTGATTTTTGAGATTGGTGAAGTTTGTATCAATTTTTCTATCTACTGATTCACCCCCCTCTCGATAGTTGCCTGGATACTTATTCTTTCATCATACCATCAATTGGTATCAGAGCTTATCAGGTCCTCTAAGGTCTAAGCCTAATAGATTGAGGTAAAGATCTTGCAAATCATGATGAAGAATGAAGGTCCGGAGTTTAATAGAGAGAACTATATGATATGGAGTGATAGAATGAAAATTTATATCAAGAGTCTGGGTAGCCAGTATTGGGAACATGTCGATACTAAATATGTTACACCTACTGGGATGTTGACTGATGATCAAAAGAAAAAGGAACAAGAAAATCATCAAGCATTAGAGGCCATTATTAGTTCTTTGTCTAATGCAGAGTATGTAGATGTTCATGGTCTAGAAATTGCATATGAGGTATGGAAAAAACTTGAAGAGATTTATAGCGGTGATGAACATGTTAAGCTTGCTAAAGAAGAGAGTCTAAGAGGAAAGTTTGATGACATGTGGATGGCTGAAGGTGAGAATATCCAGCAGTATTCTCAAAGAATAAAAGAGATAGTCGGTGAAATTAAGAGTGCGGGTGGTAAAGTGGAATATTCCACAATGATCAATAAGGTACTAAGAACCCTGCTATCGGTCTATGCTATCCGAGTTGCAGCTATTCAAGAGCTGAAGTCCATTGACAAAACTAAGGTAACTCTTGACTCCATCATTGGCAAGCTTACTGCTTTTGAATTAAATGGTTATGATGGTAGTTTACAGAAATCTAAGCCTGCATTTAGAGCTTTTGTTTCTAACCCATCTATGAGAAAAAGTAGAGATGCTAGTCACAGTTATGAATCCAGAGCTAGTAGAGAAGTTGATGATGAAGAAAGTTTAGTTGAGCTTGAAGCATTGTTGGCCAAGCGGTTGCCTAGAGGTAAAGGTAAATATAGAGGCAAATTATCTTTGAAATGTTTTGCATGCAACAAGATTGGACACATAGTTGCTAACTGTCCTAATGGTGATAATGAGCACAAACGAGAGAAATTCAAGAAGTATAAGGGTAAAGGCAAAAGAGATTGTCTTATTGTTGTTGATGGTGGTATCACTAATGAAGAATATGATGGTGATGCTAATGAAGACATTGTGTTTGTAGCTATTAAAGAAGAGATATTAGACCAAAAGGTATTAGTATCCAGGATGGATAACTTGGATGATTGGATCATTGATACTCATTGTTCACATCACATGATTGGTGATTGGAGCAAATTTATTTCTTTGAAGGAATTTGATGGCGGAGTTGTAAGATTTGGTAATGACTCACCCTACATGGTTAAAGGTAAGGGAACTATTTCTCTTAATGGAAAGAGCAATGCAGATGATGTCTACTGGGTTGAAGGTTTAAAGAACAATCTTTTAAGTGTGGCACAACTCAATGACAAAGGATACCCATTGGAGTTTAAAAATAGTATGTGCAAAATCTATGACAACAATGGTGAACTGATTGCAATCGAGAAGAAAACTAA
The DNA here is from genome assembly GCF_030272615.1 of Cryptomeria japonica. Lineage (NCBI taxonomy): Eukaryota > Viridiplantae > Streptophyta > Pinopsida > Cupressales > Cupressaceae > Cryptomeria > Cryptomeria japonica. Next base: position 610,743,818 of record NC_081408.1, on the reverse strand, counting down.
AGGTAACTTGTTTTACCTTAATCCTAAATTCAACAACTATTTAATTGCAAAGATAGATGATAGTTGGATTTGGCATAGGAGATTTTGTCATATAAACTTTGATAACATTGTTAAAGTGAGTAAGTCCAAGACAGTGATAGGTTTGCCTCAGTTGGACAACCTGGTTAATGCTCTATGCAAAGAATGTCAGTTGGGAAAGATGACATCCTCAACTTTCAAGAGAAAATATTTTTCACCGGAACATTTTTTAGATTTGGTTCATACAGAGCTTTGTGGACCAATAAGAACAAAAAGTATTCAAGGTGACATATATTTTATGATCTTCACTAATATTTTGGTAAGTTCAAGGTATTCAAGGCCTTATCTGAGAAGGAGAGCGGTAAGAAGATAAAGTGTTTGAGGACAGAAGGCGGTGAATTTACTTTCGAGGAATTCACTAGGTATTGTGAAGAAAAAGGTATCAAACAACACCTTTCTGCACTAAGGACATCACAACAGAATGGTATTGTAGAGAGAAACAATCGGTCAGTTGTTGAAGCTGCTAGGATGATGTTGATACAAGGAGGTGTAGTGAAAGCTTTCTAGAGAGAAGTTGTCAGCACAGTTGTCTACACTATGAACTGGATTCTAGTAAAGAGAGGTAAGGACAAGACTCCTTATGAATATTGGTATGGAAGATCACCTGATTTTAGTTATTTTAGAATATTTGGAAGCAAATGTTTTATTAAGAGGTGATTATATTAGCAAATTTGAGGCTAAAAGTGATGAAGGAATATTTCTTGGCTATTCCACCAAGAGTAAGGCCTACAAGTGTTTTAACAACCGGACACAGAGAATTGTTGAGAGTGTTGATGTTTGAGTGGATGAAAATCCTAAAGTCTCAGAGGAAACCAGTTTCAAGAAAAAGGATGAAGATCCTTGCATTTTGTTTTTGGAACCAAAAACTATGAAATCTGAAACCGACGAAGCAAATACTAATGTACCAGTTCAATCGAAATAGATAAATTCAGAAGAAGATGATGATAATGAAGAAGTTGAACTTGAAGATAATGATCATGTTATTCAAAGATATGTGAGACCGAATCACAGTCCTAAATAGATTATTGGGGATAAGGATGTTGGAGTACTAACTAGAAGAAGAGTCAAACAGAATTCTTGCATGATCTTCACTATTGAACCAAGAACTGCTAAGGAAGCATTTGGTGATGATCATTGGGTTAAAGCTATGGAGGAGGAACTTGATCAATTTGAGAAGAACAACACATGGACCCTAGTACCACGACCGGTAAATAAAAATGTGATAGGTACTAAGTGGGTATTCAAGAACAAGTTGAATGAAGATGGTGTTGTAGTTCGCAATAAAGCTAAGTTGGTTTGCAAAGGTTATGCACAAGAGGAAGGAGAAGACTATGGTGAGACTTTTGCACCAGTGGCAAGACCAGAAGGTTTTAGTAAACTTTACTTGCATTTGCAACACACAAGAAATTCAAGGTATACCAGATGGATGTCAAATGGGCATTTTTGAATAGGATACTAGAAGAAGTATACATTGAGCAGCTAGATGTTTATGCTTTGATTGATGAGAAAGACATGGTATGCAGATTACATAAGGCTTTATATGGATTAAAGCAAGCACCAAGAGCATGGTATGAAAGGCTTCATATACATCGAATGAAGATAGGCTTTCTGAGAACCAGTGATGATAGTAACATATATAACAAATCTGAAGCAGATAAAATACTAGTCAGCGAAGTATTTGTTGATGATATCATATTTGGAGGTCATGTCGACATGCGCAATAGTTTTGCAAATGAAATGAAAAATAAGTTTGAAATGTCTTAAGTGGGAGAAATAAAAAATTTCATAGGCTTGCAAATACAGCAAATGAAGAATGGTATTTTCATCACGCAGTCTAAGTATGTGAAAGAGATCTTGAAGACATTTGGCATGACTGACTATAAACTAGTTGGGACACCTATGGTTATAGGTTGTAAGTTATCTAAGGAAGATGAGTCCAAATCTATTGATGAGAAGGAATACAGGTCAATGATTGGAAAATTGTGTTGGCAATATAGCATTATAACAGACAATGGGAGATTGTTGACATTTCAATAAAGATATTTAGAAGGTTGTTGATGATTATGGATATAACTAATTAAGGATGTTTACTGTCTTGATATTATTATTTTGTCATTGATGTCAAGAAATTAATTTTCTAACTCAGTATGATGTTGCCATATCTTGAGAAGTATCATTTCAAGAATATAAAGATGTTGGTAAAAGACACAGAAAGAATATGATGAATAAGGGGATGAATAAGGTATTCAATGGGCAACTATTACCAAGTCAGACAATGATGAGATCATGATGTTTAGATTGTTTTGACATCATACATATGTTGTAAATTGTAAGGTTAATACTATACTATGTTATCAAGCAAAGAACCTAGTCGGTAAACCCTAAGGTTATCACTATCGGTTAATGAAGGCAGAATGTCTACCAAGTGAAGTTTAGTATTTACCGAGTTGTTACCGAGTTGTAACCGAGCTATAACAGAATGGTTACATGCGTTATTTAATGAAGGAAGCTGATGAGCTGGAACTGATTAAATGATGGGTATGCCATAAATATAGTTTGTTAATGAATCTATGGCAAAGAAAAGTCAGCATGAAGATCTACAGTTTAGATTGAACTGCAATACCCTGGTACAAGTTCCAAGAAATATATGTAAGTTTCTAGGTGGGGTAAAACATTTTCAGATTGAAAGATGCATTGAACCTGGACAAGATTGTAGATTTGATGGCTATGATTGATCATGGGAAATATGATCAAGGAGATTAAGCGGTTAGCTAATTGTTTATAAATAGGAAACTGTTGATAAACAATATATGTGGGCAAGTGTATGCACATGGATGCTACATAGTGATTACCGAGCACAGAAGCTTGAAGACCTATTTGAATAACAGAGTATAGAAGCCCAGCAGATGGACAAGATTAGTTCTATGTCTAGATTGTATTGAACAAATAAGAATCTCCTTTAGCATTTTAGATGTGAAGTTGCAGATAGATGTTTATTACTGTTATTTTGTGAAAGTGACAGAAAATATCTTAACCGAGTGGACTTAACAGTCTTATTTGTAAAACCCTCTAGCAAGGTGATATTTTGATTGAGTGTTTGAAATCCTTCAACAAGGTCACTTCTAACAAGGTGAAGATCCTAACAAATCTAAGGGAAATCCCTTAACTGGGTCACATCTAGCAATGTGTTTGTAATCTTTAACAGGATTTGCTTTTAACCGAGCATACTCTAGAAGAGTATATTTCTTAGTGGGTCTAAAATCCCATAGTGGTTTTTCCCTATTTGGGTTTCCACGTTAAATCTGGTGTTGTGAGGTTTATGATGTTTATATACTTTTGAGTTTGCATGTTTAACAGTTTTGGGTTATATTACTAAAGTATATGTTACCAAGGTTGAATCTGATGTTTTATGGAAGATTAAGTTTGTATGATTCACCCCCCCCCCCCCCTCTCATCTTGTTGGCTATTGGATCTATACTTACATTAAGTATCAGAACTATCAATTGGTATCAGAGCTTTGGACTCTAGAAGAAAAGTTTAAAGGCACTTGAGTTAAAGATCCAAAGATGTATAAGAGGGATGCACCAAAGCTGAACAAGTCAAGTTTCTCTGTGCTACACTCAACAAATTGTATTTCAAACCTTCAACCCAATATACATCATCACATTTAGCATTGTCAAGAAGTGTGATAGATCTTTTACCTTCCACTGGACATGGTGCATCATTACCAAATCTTACATAACCCCCATCATAATCTTCTAATTTAACAAACTTGTGTTTATCACCTGTCATGTGATGTGAGCATCCACTATCTATGATCCAAGAATGATTATTATTTATGTGAGATATTAAGGATTTTTCTTCATACCTTTCTTCATCTAATCCATCTTTGATAGCCACATAAACAACTTCCTCTGTCTCAGTTTCATCAGATTTATCATCATTGGATTCCTCATCGGATACTAGGCATGCCTTTCTATCTCTCCTTCTGAAGTCTCGGTGCCCTTTGTAATGATTGTCTTTATGTCTGTCATCTCGGTATTCTCTCTTTTCACTAGATTCTTTGTCAGGGCAGTTAGAAGCCATATGTCCTATTTTATCACAGTTAAAACATTTCAAAGGTAACTTCCCTTTATACTTACCTTTACCTCTCAGTAACCTTCTGGCTAATAATGCTTCAAACTCTTCTTGCTTTTTTATTTCCTCATACAGTTTGTGTACTTCTTCCATGTTTTTGCGAAATCTTTCACTTGCTCCACTATGATTTCCTTTAGTATACTTATACATTCTATCATTTTAATCATCAGATTCATCAAGACGAAAAGAACTGAATGCAGATTCAACTTTATTTACCGAAGACCCACTATTATCAAAATTACTTAACTCAAATGCATGTAGCTTACCGATAGTGGCATCCAAGGAGACTGGCATGTTTGGTATAGACCTTAATTCATTAATTGCAGAGACTCGAATGGCATAAGTAGGTAGAAGTGTTCTAAGCAACTTACTTGTTACATCCTTTTCTTCAATAGTTCCTCCTGCTCCTTTGATTTGATTGATGGTTTCCTTTAACCTTGTACTCTATTGGATAATATTCTCACCTTCATTCATTCTCATGGATTCAAGTTGACCTCTTAGACTATCTACTTTTGCTCTCTGAACATGTTCATTACCACCATACATAGATATGAGCTTATTCCACATTTCTTTGGCATCATTACAACCTTCCAAATCATTAAACTCTGAGTCGGTCAATGTTGATGTTATTTCAATCATTGATTGAATATGTTCTTGCTTTACCTTTATCTCTTCCATTTTCATCGAGTAGGTGCTCGGTGCAGTGTAATCATTCTTTAGATAATGTGTTGCATATTCTCCAATTCCTGATAAGTGTAGCTTCATCCTTTTCTGCCATGTGGAGAAACTTGACTTGTTCAGTTTGGGGCATCCCTCTTATACATCTTCGGATCTTGCCTCAAGTTCCTTTAAACTTTTCTTCTGGAGTCCAGAGCTCTGATACCAATTGTTAGAAAGATGAGAGGGGGGGTGAATCATATAAACTCACAAAACAATATATTCAATAGATTCAACCTCGGTAGCCTTTACTTTAATATGCAACCTAGATTGTAAATCATTCAAACTCATAAACTAACAAACTTAAAACATCACAACACATTTAACACCAAATTTAACATGGAAACCCAAATAGGAAAAAACCATTGTGGGATTTTGGACCCACTAATAAATATACCCTTCTAGAGTATGCTCAGTTAAAAGCCAATCCTGTTACAAATTACTTAAACACATTGCTAGATGTGACCCGGTTAAGGGATTTCCCTTAGATCTGTTAAAATCTTCACTTTGTTAGAAGTGACCTTGTCAAAGGATTTCAAACACTCATTCAGAATGTTACCTTGCTAGAGGATTTACAAATAAGACTGTTAGGTCCACTCGGTTAAGAGATTTCCTATCACTTACAGAATAAATAACAGTAATTAAATATATTTGCAACTTCACATTTGAAATGCTAAAGCAGATTCTATGTGCTCAATGTACTCAAGATAATCTTGTCATAAGACTTATCTTGCTTCTTGTTGGGCTTCTCAATCTGTCCTTCAATCAGATCTTCAATCTTCTGTGCTCGGTGATCACTACAGCAGCATCATTGTTCTTCTATTTGCCCACATACATTGTTCATCAACAATTCCTTATTTATAAACAATTCCTAGCTGCTTATTCTCCTTGATCACATTTCCCATGATCAATCTTAGCAATCAGATCATCATACTTGAATAGGTTCATTGAATCCTTCGATTTGAAAAATGTTTTATCTCACCTTGGAACTTGTATTCCTTCCTTGGTACTTGTCTAGGTTATGACCATTTAATCTGCATTGTAGATCTGACTCTTGTATTTTCATTGTCATAGATCCTCAACAAACATCTTGTATGACATACCAAACATCTATACATCTCCAGCTCATTGGCATCCTTCATTTAATAATGCTTTTATTCATCCAATGCGTTCAGTTACTGCTCGGTTGTTACTCGGTTAATACTGAACTTCACTCGGTAGACATTCTGCCTTCATTAACTGATATCGATAACCTTGGGGTTTACTGACTAGCTCCTTGCTCGGTAACATAGAATAGTATCAAACCTTTACTCATGAAATCTTTTCTCCTTCTTGTTCAGTCAATGAATACACATATATAGGATATCAAAACAATCAAAACAACATAATCTCATCACTGTCTAACTCAGTAATAGTTGCCCATTTGAATAACATTTTTTTCCCTTTCATTTTCACATTCATTCTGTGTCACTTACCAACATCTTTATACTCATCAAACCATACTTCTTAAGATATGGCAACATCATACTGAATCAGAAAATCAATTTCTTGACATCAATGACAAAATAATATTATTAATACAATAATTATCCTTTTATCAGTTATATCAATAATCTCCAACAACCTTCTCAATATCCTTATACCAATAGACTTATTGAAATTCCAACACTAACTTGGGCAAACAGAGTCATATTTTTGAGCCCTACTCAGATCTAGAGGTGAGATTTTCTGATTTTTTCATTTAGTACCTTTTTTTACGTCCAAGTCAGTGCTCTTTTCTGCACTCCAGGAGCTATAACTTGGGCAAACGGACTTCGTTTTTGGAAAACAAATAGGCTTTAGAAAGGTCTTGTAGAGATCTTCTAGATTTGGAGTTATTTTTTCCAAAAAAATCACCAGGTACACAAGATAGTGTCTGACGCATTTTCTTTGCTCTTGTCTTCTTTTCTGGCTCTCAGATTGTACTAGTTTTTTATTTTACATATTGTGGGGGTGTTATTTTTTTTCTATTTTCTATAACTTACTTCAGGAAATCAAAACACCTAAACTCAAAAAAAAACAAAAAAAACTCTTCTGCATCTTCTATCTAGTCTGAAAGATCACTTAATTAAAAAAATCAAGAGCAGGTCCAAGTTCAGGTACAGACACACATGGAAGATTCTTCAGTTGAGCTACCTACATCCCATAACTATCACCTCTGGAAAGCTCGTATGATGAGGCTTCTCAGATCAAGAGGGTTGTGGTCATGTTTGGATGCAGATCAGCCACTATTGCAACATCCTTTTGAGATTCTTCAGCACCGCAATAAGATGGATGAGGCTATGGGTGTCATCTCCTTACATGTTTCAGACAGCTTGTTTTTTAGCCTTGATGGTTTTCTCACTCCTCGGGCTATGTGATGCAAATTTGAAACTCTATTTGGTACTGTCAATGAGTTCAGATCATTACAGATTGAGGCAGAGCTCTCTTCCTTGTTACCTGAGTCTTTTCCTCACATTGAGGACTTTTTGAACAAGTTTAAAACCACCAGATCTATCCTACATAGTTGTGGTAAGAATAAGATAGACCCCGAGTGTATCTACCAGATTCTCTCTAAGCTTTGAGGTCCCTATCAGATATTTGCTTCCACCTTTTATTCTACTATGGATGCATTGGGTACACGCTTCACCAGGCCTACTTTTGATGTGTTATGTAGTTGCTTGAATCATGAGCAGGCTTACCTATCTCAGTTGGATACTCTCATAGGATCAAAGCCAAAAGCATTGGTTGCTCAGACATCTAAAGAGAACAAGAAGCAGAAACTGAAGCCTAAGAAGGATTCAGCTAGCAGTGAGCATCCCTCCAAGCCATCACCTAAGTCTGATTTCAAAATGAAGTCCTATCCCAAACAGGAGCACTCTTCTAAGTCTGGTGAGTCTTCCTCCAAGACTAAGAAGAAATCAGATGAACTTTGTAGTTTATGTGGCAAAGAAGGTCATCCAGTTTGTCATTGTTAGAAATGATCAAAGGCTTTGGAGGTAGCCATGCAGCAACATCATATTTCTACTCCTCAACGTCCATCTTCCTCTTCTACTAGGAAAGGACATGCTCTTTCTACACTATCTATTCCTTCTGCATCCACTTGGATTATTGATTATGGGGCTTCTCATCACATGGCACACTCACCGCAGCTTGTTACCTCACTTGCTCATAGTAATACTTTACATATTGTAGTTGGTGACTCAGTACAACTTTCAGTTTCAGGTTCAAGTTTTGTTTTGTTGATGGGTGGTTGTTTTTAGGATGTTGTTTTGGTTCCTAACATTTCTACGAACCTCCTCTCTGTTAATCAAATTTGTCATTTTGGCTCTAGTAAAATGGTTGAGTTCTCACTACATGGTGTGGTTATTTGAGAGCTCCATGATCCTAACTTGGTTGTGGATACTAGCAGTGTTGATCCTGATTCTTGGTTATATCAGTTTGATGGCTTTGAGAGTCCAGATGGTTCAAGTGTTTCTCTTGTAGCACATGCAGATTTTGTGAGAAAACTGTGGCATGAGCGTTTTGGCCATGTCAACTACAGATACTTACAACAGATGAGCACACAAGCACTTGTTATTAGGCTCCCTCAGATATCCTATAGTGATGGTGTATGTTGAGGTCGTGCACTTGGAAAGAATCACTATGATCCTTTTCCTACAGGTAGAGCCACCCATGCTAAGACACCCTTCGATTTGATCCACAGTGATCTTATGTCATTTCCGACTCCATCTTTTTCAGGGTCCAAGTATGTACTCACTTTCATTGATGACTTCTCCAGACACACATGGGTGTACTTTCTTAAGTACAAGTCTGATGTCTTTGATTCATTTCGAGTCTTTAAGATATTAGTAGAGAAGCAATCTAGTCTTTCTATAAAGAGGATACGCACAGATAATGGGAGAGAATATGTGAGTAAGGCTTTTATATATTTTTGCATAGAGCATGGTTTGCAGCATCAGTTATCTGTTCCTCACACCCCTCAATAGAATGGTGTTGTTGAGAGAAAGGATAGAACACTATAGGAGATGGCCAATTGTATGCTTCAGTCATGTTTTATGCAGCCTGCTTTTTGGGCTATGGCAGTTAATTGTGCCACTAGGCTTGGTCCCATATCAAGCCTGATGTTTTTTTCATTCCAAGTTTTTGGTAGTGAGGCTTGGGCATTTATTCCAGATGCTCAGAGGAATCCATGGAGAGGAAGATCCAACCACTCATTTTTGTTGGCTATTATGACGATGTTAAGGTGTACAGGTTGTTTGATCCTGATTCTTGAGAGGTCCTATTTAGGTGGGATGGCCAGTTTTATGAGCACCTTCCTCAGATGGATTCTCCACCACCTGCTTCTCCCTCACTATCTCCTCCTCCCTCTTCATCTTTTGAGGATTCCTTCTTCTTTGAGGATGATGCAAATGATGGTCCACCACCACCACCACCACCCGTCGCTCAGCCTTTGCCCAAGTGGCCCCGGTTTACAGCTGATGTTGTTGGTTCTTTGGCAGGTGATCCTTCTGACACTCATCGTACTCATGCACAGACATCTAGTTCTAGTCTTCAGATTTATACCATTTTAGATGATCCTCAAAAAATTTCAAAGGTGACAGATCACCCGAAGTGGGATAGGACCATGGATGAGGAGTATTCTTCTTTGATGAAGAATCATACTTGGGATCTTTGTTCTCTTCCAAAGAGAAGAAAGTTGGTTCGATGCAAGTGCGTGTTTCATACCAAGTATGTTTCTGATGGTGTAAAGCGGAAAATCGGTCGAACCCTAGTTGCTCTCCCCTCTTCTAACTCTAAGGAGAGAGAAGGGAGGTTGCTAGGGTTGATGGTTTTCACTTAAGGAGACTTTACATTCAAAAGAGGGGTTGAAACCCACAAGATCCAATCCCACACAATGCAAGATTGGATGCTAAATGAGTTTCAAGGGTTAAGATAGCAAGGCTACCCTCTTTTGTAAAGAATGTTGATAGAAGAATTAAGCTAGGAATGCATAGAAAGTGAGAAAGATTCGCTTATAAACTGAGATAGGGATATAGGATGAAGCTGCGGACCTAGAATTAGCAGTAAAATGTCGATAAGGTGTTGTCCTGCAAATTTGAGCAAAAGTTGACGGGACGATGGCGCCCGGCGTGCACACGGTCCTCCGAAAAATCCGCGAAACGAAGGGGGATCTGTTCGTCTCTGCACAAGGATTCCAGATCTTCAATTTCAGCCGCGTACCTGCAACCTACACACAGAAAAGCGAAGACGATTGGGAGGTTAGGGATTAGGGGTTTGCCTTTAGGTCAAACCCCGGTTTCAGAATTAACCAAGAAATGAGAAATGCTGTAAATGTAAATGTCTGTAATGTAAAACAAGTACTAATACCTTGTTGTAAGGATGTTTGTATCCTTATGTGCGAAGATATAGATGTTGTTGTTTGTTGTATGTTGTAGTAGTATGTAGTAAGTGATCTCCTCTTCAATGGTTGAATCCTTGTCTTGAATGCAACACTTAGCCTTGAATGGAGACTTGGAATGATCAATTTCTTGAAGGAATGCTTGAATTCTTGAATGCTTGAATGTTTGCGTATCATTTCCACCTTTTTCCATCTATTCTCCTCTTCTTTTTCAAAAATGAGAGAGGAAAAGTAGTTTATATACTTGTCAATTAAGGTTAATAGATTGATTTTCCCGACCTTAGGCTGACTAGGAAATGATAATTTCCAATTTGCAAACAAAAAGACCCGAGACCCCATAGGAGACCAGGCCCAAAATAGGGCCAGGGACCAGGGCGCTGGGCGCCATGGTCCTGGGGGACCAGGGCGCTGGGTGCCCTGGTCCTGAAGGACCAGGGTGCTGGGCACTCTGGTCCCACCTCCCGGGACAGCAGGGTGCAAAGGAGGTTCAGGCCAGGGTGCTTGAAAAATGCAGTTTTTGGTGTCGTGGACAAGTTTTGGGGTCTCCATTCAGGTTCCGTGTTGCGTTGCCATCGTGAAGACCGAAATGCAGTCGAAATTGCAAGTGTCACAATTTTAGGACGCTACATTTAGCCCCCACTTTAGCGGGAGTATGTATGCTCATACTTCCAGTAAAGTACAAGGAAACAACATTGAAAAACTTTCACCACGTCAAGGAGGCAAGATACACCAAGCCCCCAGTGGACTAAGGATCTTACGACTTCGATTGACAAAGTAAAAGGGAAGATCACGAGGGAGAACCATGACTGTCAGTAGTAAGGTTCCCTCACTATGAGTCATGCAAAAGAAATACCAAAAATTTTCAAGGCAAAGCTAAGTTCGCCAAGAAATTTTCAAGTATCTTGAAGGGATAGACAGGGTGTATGCCCCCCTACGTTAAAGCGATCGCACACGCCTCAACGGGGGTGATTGTTTTAACGTAGTGATACACATAAGAAATGAGAAAGGAAAGAAGCACGTTATCACAAAGATTTAGCCCCCAAGTGTGAGATAAACCCAAGGATAATAGACACAAACACAAAGCACGAGGTGACTTCACTTTCCTCGGGGTCAGTATGCTGTATGATAAGTCATGTATATATATCATATGTATGTATGCATAATTGTTCTTCATTCCCCAATCAAGGAAGGTCACCTAGAAGAAGGGAACACATGTGTCTTTTGAGTCAACATGAGAGAGACCCAAAAGAGATCTCAATGCTTTGCATCGTCCTCAAGTAGACAACACTAAGGACAACAAATAGAAGAATGAGAATAACATATAGAATAAGTAACAAAAGAGAGGAGGAGAGAATCTGCTATGCTAATGAAACTAGTCTAGCACGTCATCTACCCCCCGATCTTGCTGATCAATGTTTCGGGAAGGCAGGGAACACGCTAGAGGAGGAACATCCAACACAGTAGATGGAGCTATCACAAGATCCAAACAAGGGCTATGTTCATGTTCCAAGCCACATTGTTCTTGTCTAGGAGCTAGGATAAGTGCTTTATAAAATTCGTTAGATAAATGGTTATCGATATCAACAAGTTCATATTCACTATCAGAAGCAAGAGGAGTAACATTTTCATCTATATCATCATCAAGATTTATAAAAATAGGGTCTCTAACTCGCACAGGATCAAGACCATCATGCATCTTATGTTTAGGAGATTTAGGCTCAATTTCTGGCTGAGGAGAAAATGGAATAATGCTTGTTGAAGGTGTTTTTGGAGATTGTAAAGTTTGAGAAGTAGCTGCTTGAGCCCTAAGACGACGCTTTCGTCGGCGTTCACGTGCAGAACGATTTCATCTAGTCTTAGTAGGAAGTGGAGAAGATTGAGGAGGAGGAATGTTCTCATCCCTATCACTTGGGTGTTTAGGTTGTGGTCTCTTAGGTTGGATAATAGGAGAAGAAGAAGGTCTCTTCTCTCTATAAAAGGAAGGAGGAGGAACTGCTCCATATAAAGGAGGAATCTTTGGTTTAGGGAGAAGACCAAGTCCATCGTGATGAGGAGGTATAGGTCTACTCTTAGAATATTTATTAGGCATAGACATAGTCACATCCATAGGGATGGGTTGGGAATCTTCTTGAGGAAAGACATTAGTTTTATCTTTCAAAGGAAGAATTTCCTTCTCAAGAACGATAGGAATATCAAGTTTAGGTGTTCTAGGTTCACTTAAAGATAAGATCATATCTATTTTCCACTTTTGATAAGATTTGAAAAGATGATCACTTCGCGGAGGAAGGGATTGGAATTGTTTAGGCCAAAAATAATCAATAGGAACACTAGAAGTTCTTTCAACTGGTTTAAAGAGACTATGATTGACAGTAACAACTTCACCATTATGGGGAAATTTCAAACACTTATGTATAGGAGAAGCAATAGCTTTCATGGAAGATAGCCAAGGATAGCCAAGCTTCACACGAAATTGTTCGGACGAAGGAATAATAGCAAAGTTCACATCAAGAGATTTGTTATGGACCTCAATAGGTAATGTAATAGAACCAATCGCAAGAGAAGAAAATGCATCAAATAATTTCACAACCACATCTGTTTTGTCATAGATCACTTGATTCAATTGAAAAGTAAAAAGAAATTCTTCAGTAATAACATTAACCATGCACGAAGGATCAATAAGCACTCCACGGCAAGGTGTATTCTTGACTTTTGCAACTATGTATAAAGGACCATCAGGTGCCCTGATAGTTTCACTAGAATCAAATGTGATGGAAGGTTCTTTAGGGTTTTCTTGCTGCTCTACAAAGTTAATCACATTTGGAGTCATAGACACAAGACCATCAGATGAGAGAGAGGAATCATTAGCCTCAATCGCATTAGAGGTATGGGAAGGTAATGGATCAGTAAAAATCTGAAGATTTTGGTTAGGAGGAGCTACAGATGTATCGCCTTTATCATTCACTCCAGAAACAGAAATAGTATTATTATCAATCAAATCTTGAATTTTACCCTTTAAAGAAAAACATTTTTCAGTATCATGCCCAGGCTGACGATGAAAGTGACAAAAAGCTTTGCTATCAAAATAAGGTGAAGTAATCTTCGCAGGATCAATTTGTCGTACAGGAGGAAGAGTAAGCTCATTTTGTTCCAATAACTTATTCATAATACTATGCAATGATTCATTCAAAGGAGTATACTTTCTTTCTTTCTTGAAAAATTTAGAAATAGGAGGCACACCTGATGCTGCATTCACATTGTTGTTGATGATGTTTTCATTGAATTTGATGGAATCTCTGTTCGGTTTAAACTTCCCAAATGGTTGTTGACTGCTATCACCCTTATCACTTGGAGCCATAGGATGTGATTGTTCCATTTGACTCACAGTCAGTTGATAATTGTGAAGAGTTGCACACAACTGTTGGAAAGAAGTAAACTCAGAAAACAAAAGTTTGTCTCGAATATCTTTTTGCAAATTAGAAATAAAGATTCTTTGAATATCATTGTCAGGCACCGGAAAAGAAATTTGAGCATACAAATGCTTATATCTACCAATGAAATCAGTCACTTTTTCTTTAACACCTTGTTTACAATGCATTAAATCAATCAAAGTAACTTTAGGACTTATATTGTTTTGAAATTGTTGAATGAAAGCATTTGCAAGTTGTTCAAAAGAAGTAATAGAATAAGAAGGCAACGAGCAATACCATTGTAGGGCTTTGTCTCTTAATGTTCTAGTAAACAGTTTCGCAAGCAACCTTTGGTCATAAGCAAAATCAGTACATATTGTTTGAAAAGTCTTAACATGTGTTAGAGGATCTCCTTTACCATTATAAAGCTCCAAATGCGGGATTTCAACATGTTTAGGAGGGATAGCTCGAACAATGTCAAGAGAAAGTGGGCTCGCAACATCAAATGTGAGCACACTAAACTTAGATTGATTCATAGAGGCAATTTGTTACTGTAAAGAAGAGACAGTTTGTGCAAGATTGTTAATGGTCGCTTCAGTCGAAGAATTCATATTAGATGTGTTAGATTGAGATGGAGGTGTTATGTTATTGAAAGAAGGTAAAGAGTAAGGTGGCGGGACACTATGATAGTTAATCATAGGAGAGGATTGGAAAGGAGGAACACTACAAGGAGGAATGGAATGGTTGAATGAATTGCCCCCTTGTGTCATGTTCATTTGTGGAGATGTAATAGGGACACTCAGTGAAGGAATGAATGAAGAAGTCGGATTGAATGAAGGCAGAGGGTTAATTGAAGAAGAAGGATTTCCCCCATGACTGGTAATCATAGGCGGAATGTCTTGTATAGAAGTAGCCATTATGTTTGATGTAAAAGTAGGTATGCTAGCAATAGAAGTTGTCAAAGGAATAGAATGATTGACTTGAGTGGGAGGTTGTGTATAACCTAAAGTTTCGGCACAACTCTTCATAGGCATCACATTCGAATCCACAACGTGTGCAATACCACGCAAAATATCAATTCCATTCTTATCACTTTGAAGCATATGCTTTAGACCCTCAATTAAAGGAAGAGCTTGACTATCGGGGTATTCTTGAGACATCCATTGTCGAAAATCGTCAAATTGGTTATCCAATTTCGCAAGTTGTTCTACAGAAACCTCATGGAGAGCTTCTTCATCATTAGGAGGATTAGAGGAATTACCCGTGTCCTCGTTAAAAAGGCTATTCAAATTAGGTTCCATCTCCTCGGTAATTAAACCTCGGAAAGACTTAATTCTAAGGCTTCGTCTAACA
Organism: Cryptomeria japonica; assembly: GCF_030272615.1. Classification (NCBI taxonomy): domain Eukaryota; kingdom Viridiplantae; phylum Streptophyta; class Pinopsida; order Cupressales; family Cupressaceae; genus Cryptomeria; species Cryptomeria japonica. Next base: position 610,728,707 of record NC_081408.1, on the reverse strand, counting down.
GAAATAGTGTAAGTAGGGCTTATTGTTGTAAGACTCATGCACTAGAGAGAGAGAGAAAATTTTGAATTTTAGAGGTAGCAAATTTTAGTAAAATCAGCCAATCCCCTAGATTTAAGCTGTTAAATGCAATCACGACAATCTCCCAAAATTTCGGAAAAAATGTCAGGGACCGTGGCACTTGGAGTGCACACGGTCCTCGCAACTTTTTTCGAAATTTGCAGGGATGAAAGTTATGATGATTTTAAAGCTAATCTGAAAAAATTGAGTGATTTTACGATTTGTAGATAGGCCAAATTAAAGTTGCAATCTCAAAATTGAACCCTACCAAGATTGTCGAAAAATGCAAAATTTGAATTTTGAAAAAGAGAGGGAAACTAAAATTTTGAATTTTATGATTTTAGAGGGAATACCAAAAGCAATGCAAGTTTTGAAATTTAAAAGTTGACTGAATTTCACACAAAATTCAATTTTGAAAGCGGAAATCAAGGTTGTTGTAATTAAGCACTTAATTTCAAAAGTCACAAATTGCAAGAATTTGAATGAAGCACTGAAATTTCGAATGAATGTAATCCCACTTTTTAGATTTAGGACAGTAAGAACACAATTTTGACACAAAATTTCAATTTCAATGATTTTTGAATGATTAGAAGCCTTAATCCAAGCAATCACAAGAGCAACTTTGACTGTAATTTTGAAAGTGTTCTAATTGATAAAATCAACCAAAATTCTGGATTTTAGCAGAAAAATACAATAAGATCTAGCTCCCGAAATTTCAGAAAAAATGTCGGGGACGATGGCGCTCGGAGTGCACATGGTCCTCGCAACTTTTTTCCAAATTTTCAGGGATGAAAGATATTGTGATTTTATTGCGGAATCCAAAGTTACAGCTGATTTGGAGATGTTTTGATCAGTGAAATTGTCGGACAAAGGTTGAATCAAGAGGGTTTCAAAAATTAGGGTTTTGACACTTAACCACTTAATTTTCAAAATTGAAGCACAAATATGAATTGATAATTTGTAATAGAAGGGCAGATCTGAAATAAGCATTAATAATTAAACATTTCACAAGTTCAATTTTCAAAAAGAAAATTTTAGGGTTTTTATGCAATCAACCTCTAAAATTTGCAAAAGATCAAACACGGAAATGTAACCAAGGAATCAAATTTTCAGATCTAACCATGAATAATCAGAAAGGATGTTCACGTCAGGTTCACCAAAATGTAAAGCGGAAAATCGGTCGAACCCTAGTTGCTCTCCCCTCTTCTAACTCCAAGGAGAGAGAAGGGAGGTTGCTAGGGTTGATGGTTTTCACTTAAGGAGACTTTACATTCAAAAGAGGGGTTGAAACCCACAAGATCCAATCCCACACAATGCAAGATTGGATGCTAAATGAGTTTCAAGGGTTAAGACAGCAAGGCTACCCTCTTTTGTAAAGAATGTTGATAGAAGAATTAAGCTAGGAATGCATAGAAAGTGAGAAAGATTCGCTTATAAACTGAGATAGGGATATAGGATGAAGCTGCGGACCTGGAATTAGCAGTAAAATGTCAATACGGTGTTGTCCTACAAATTTGAGCAAAAGTTGACGGGACGATGGCGCCCGGCGTGCACACGGTCCTCCGAAAAATCCGCGAAACGAAGGGGGATCTGTTCGTCTCTGCACAAGGATTCCAGATCTTCAATTTCAGCCGCGTACCTGCAACCTACACATAGAAAAGCGAAGACGATTGGGGGGTTAGGGATTAGGGGTTTGCCTTTAGGTCAAACCCCAGTTTTGGAATTAACCAAGAAATGAGAAATGTTGTAAATGTAAATGTCTGTAATGTAAACCAAGTACTAATACCTTGTTGTAAGGATGTTTGTATCCTTATGTGCGAAGGTATAGATGTTGTTGTTTGTTGTATGTTGTAGTAGTATGTAGTAAGTGATCTCCTCTTCAATGGTTGAATCCTTGTCTTGAATGCAACACTTAGCCTTGAATGGAGACTTGGAATGATCAATTGCTTGAAGGAATGCTTGAATGCTTGAATGCTTGAATGTTTGCGTATCGTTTCCACCTTTTTCCATCTATTCTCCTCTTCTTTTTCCAAAATGAGAGAGGAAAAGTAGTTTATATACTTGTCAATTAGGGTTAATAGACTGATTTTCCCGACCTTAGGCCAACCAGGAAATGATAATTTCCAATTTGCAAACAAAAAGACCCGAGACCCCATAGGAGACCGGGCCCAAAATAGGGCCAGGGACCAGGGCGCTGGGCGCCATGGTCCTGGGGGACCAGGGCGCTGGGTGCCCTGGTCCTGAAGGACCAGGGCGTTGGGCGCTCTGGTCCCACCTCCCGGGACAGCAGGGTGCAAAGGAGGTTTAGGCCAGGGTGCTTGAAAAATGCAGTTTTTGGTGTCGTGGACAAGTTTCGGGGTCTCCACTCAGGTTCCGTGTTGCGTCGCCATCGTGAAGACCGAAATGCAGTCGAAATTGCAAGTGTCGCAATTTTAGGATGCTACAGATGGTTCTATTAATAAGTATAAGGCTCATCTTGTTGCGAAGGGGTTTTCTCATGTTGAGGGTATTTATTACTCTGAGACCTTTCCTCCTATTGCCAAGATGAATTCTATTCACTTTGTACTTTCTTTGGCAGCTTCACGGGGATGGACAATTTTTCAGATGGATGTGAAGAGTGATTTCTTCCATGGAGACCTTCATGAGGAGATCTATATGGAGTAGCCTCAGAGTTTTGTGCAGGATTCCTCTTTGGTTTGAAAACTTTGACATTCATTATATGGTCTCAAACAGTCTCCTTGGGCTTGGTATGAGAAGATGGACTCTTTCTTGGTCTCCACACTCTTTAGATGTTGTCATTCCAATCCCATAGTATATATTCAGCATTAGGGGGATGATATAGTTATTCGTGTGCTCTATGTTGATGATCTTATCATTACTGATAGCTCATCCTCCTTGATTTAGTATATTCAGAGAGCCTTGATGGAGTAGTTTGAGATGACAAATCTTAGCCTTCTGCACTATTTTTTGGGCCTATAGGTTATTCAGTCTTTTGATGGGATTTCCATACTTCAATAGAAGTATGCTCTTGATATGCTTCACAGATTTGACATGCTTACTTGCAAGCCTACACCCACACCATTTCAGTTAGGTGTCATTTTGTCTCCCACTTGTTCTACACCTTCTGTGGATTCTACCTTATATAGGCAGCTGGTTGGCAATTTGTTGTACCTGACACATACATGCCCAGATATTTCTTTTGTGGTTGGTCTTGTCTCTCGGTTCTCCCATGATCCTCATGAGAGCCATTGGCAAGCAACCAAATGTATTTTGTGGTACATCTGGGGCACTATATAGTTTGGCATTCACTATACTTTAGGATTCCCTCACATTGTTGACTTCACTGACTCAGATTGGGTTGGTGATGCTCAAGATCGGAAATCTACTTTTGGCTTTGTTTTTTGCCTTGGTTCTAGTCCTATCACATGGTCTTGCAAGAAGCAGTCTGCTATTGCATTATCATCTACAAAGGCTGAGTATCGACCAGTAGTGTTAGCCAATCAAGAGGTTTTATGGCTTCAGTAGTTGATGACTGAGTTTGGGCTCCCTCTTGATAGTCCCACTATTCTTTGGTGTGACAATCAGAGTGCCATTCACCTTTCCCACAACCTAGTGGAGCACCAAAGGTCTAAACACATTGAGCTTCACATGCACTTCATCAGATAGTTGATTCAGGATGGATTTCTCATCTTGGAGTACATTCCTACAGAGGAGTAGGTTGTTGACATCTTCACTAAACCTTTTGCATCTTTGCACTATCTTCAATTGCACTCTATGCTTGGGGTGAAGCAAGTTGTCCTTGGGGGGTCTCATTGAGGCCTTCCTTCCTTCATGTTTTTTTTTGCATGCTTTTCCCATCTCTTTTTGGAGTAGAGTTTTCTCCCATGTGGTTTTCTCTATTTCTCTGTTTCATAGAGATTTGGTTGTGATTGGGTACCTCATCAGGCCTTGTTGTCAGACACAAATTTTTGCCTTCTTCCTGTAGTTGCATTTTTGCTTTCCTGCATTTAGTTTTTTAGCTACTCCCTAAGTTCATCTTAACAGGAGGTGTTAGAGTTATCTTGTATTAGATAATAATTATTTATTTAATTATTAGTCTATTATACTCTACGCTTAAGCTAAACTTAGGCATTTAATAATATTGTAGGTATTTAATAATTATTCTAATTATTAAATACTCTTTATCCCTTTAGGGTTTCTATTCTCCTGTCATAAGGATTGTATTGTAGCTTTTATTTTTCATTCCCTCTCTAAATGATAATTTTTTCTTCAGAGTCTTTTTTGTGTTTTGTCTTCAATCTTCTCTTGTGATAGGTATTTTGCTTGCAAATGCTCTTGGGATCTCAGAAATTGTACTTTCTCAACTTCTTCAAAAAAAAATTTAATAATTTTTTTAATTTTATTATAGGAATTTGTGAATTTGTTCAATTAACTTTATTATAATGTGATACACGTATCTTTGTTTTCTAACAGTAATAAAACTAGCATATCTATATTTTCAAAAGGCTGTGTAAAATAAATGAAGAGATATCTACTCTTAAATGAACTCTAACTCTAACCCTAATCAAAGTTTAATCTCTTTCCTAACCATAATTGAACATCAAAAATAGTTTGACCACAAGTAAAACCTAGCCCAAAGTCGAACCATAGTTAAATTGTAACTCTAACTCTAATTAAAACTTAACCCTAAACCTAATTGAATCTAATCCCAACCCGAATGGAAACTCTAACTATTTTTTATTAACAAAGAAGCAAAAACAAGGGTGTTGACCCTTAGTACAACAGCCCATAGGCGACAAGAGAGACAAAGAATGGGTGTGCAATCCCTGAATAAAATAATGTCAAACATGCCAAGAGAAAAACATGTCAAACCAGCAATAACCCAAGAAAGGGGGGGACACCCAATCCTTGATAAAGTGGGGTTTTGGCGAGGGGAGAAGACTTCCCTTTCTTCTTATGACAAACCATAGTCTAGGCAATACTATCACTCTAACCATCCAAAGAAAGATAAGGCAAAAAGCACCCTGTAGGGTTTCACAAAGCAACACCAGCAAGCTACTGCTATGAAAGTAGAACAGTATCAGGAGTAGATTTAGCAGGAGTACATCGAAGCTACAGAACATGGGCAATAGGAGTTGGATCCTCAATGACAGAAGCAACCACAATAGGAGCAACAAAAGAGTCGACAACAACTTCAATAGCAAGAGGAGGCACATTATTATCCTGGGAAGAGACCTCACCCTCCCGAGAGGAGACAATAGAATTAGAATCAACAACATAGATAGTCAAATGATCAATTGTAGCATCCTTCCACCAATTAGTTGACCCATTGAGAAGCATTTTTGGCAAAAAAAGGGGAGGCCCTCAAAATCCAATAGTTGAGTCCAAGGCCTATCCCCAACCATTATAGAACCACATCTCCAGGGAGAGGTGAGGAGATGTCAATGTCAATTAAGATGCATGCAAAGGTGGAGTGTCCCATGGTAGATATCGCATCATCAACCTTCAAGAAATGACCAATAGAGTTACTAGTGGCCTCATAGCAAGAATGCTCCCATAAATGAAGGGGAAGATTAGGGAGGTGAACCCATACTGGACGCACGTTAAGTGGTTCAATCAGAGGGTTGAAAGAGGTTGTCTAGGGCTTAACAAAGAGAGTGATCTCCCCAAGCCCATAACCTGCCTAAAACCAAGCCATGATCAAAAGAAGAAGAAGAAGAAGAAAAGGAAGCAATGAAAAATCCTTTAACACAAGGGAAAAGCTCAATATTATGAGAAACTAAAGGATTCTAGGAATCACTCACCCAATGACAGAGGTCTAGGAGATAAGGTCAAAACCCAATTGAATTTGCACACTAATGCATAACGTTGGTAGAAACCAATATTATCCATAACATCTTATCCACAAACCACCACAGGGGAAGACTTGGCATAAGGGAGAGGATGAACCCCCTTGGAGTGATGAGCAGCAGATCTGGCCACATGATAAAAGTTGCATTTACCAATGAGAGGAGGTTTGGGTGGGATCTTAGCACCCAAATCAGTAATAGCAGGGACATAGGTAGCATCGCCAGTGAGAGGAGCAACTCACCATTGGTTAAAGCATCCAAACCACCTAGAGAAAACGCACCCTCAAAAACAACAACCACACCCATGCAAGGGGAGAGGGGAGTTGATCCACCCACAGAAGCCAAGGCCCTAGAAGGAGCGACAACATGTATCAAACCGACCCCAAAGGGCATGGACCCAAGAGGAGCAGTGCCAAACATATAGGGAACAACATTCAAAGAGGAATGGGTCGGAGAGTCATTAGACCTTGTAGGAACCATTTCCAATAAAAAAAAATTAGTTGTTTACTAATAAGTGTAACTCTAAGGGTGAGTGCACCAAGATGGTGTGCAAAAAAGTGGACACCCTCCAAAAAAAAAATTAAAAAACTAATGACATGAATGGGTTATGTAAAAATTAAAACAACCCATTCGTGTGTAGGCTCGTTTTACCAAGCATAACCAAGCCTAAAATGCTTAGGGGGTCTAGATATTTAAAAACACAAATGGGTTTTAGTTTTTAAATACCCATTCGTGTTTCTCTGATAATAAAAAAAAATCTTGCGGTCGGCTGGGTCATTTTCACTTGCAGCTACACAAGAATAGCTTGGAGGGTTGTCTACCAGCGAATACATGGACGTGGTTTTAGGAACATAAACCATCCACAATGTCGAGAAACAAAGAGGTATGAAACTTAATTTTTTTAATCCATTTTATATATTTGATTAATTCTATTTGAAATTTGAATGTGATTTCATTTTTTTTAATTATTTTTTTACTTTTTGTTATAAATATATGTCAAATTCCCAAAACACTACCCCCCAGCAAGACACACATCCTGAGAAATCAGGGCAAAATCCATAGGAGAACCCACAGCCAGTCCCCTCAAGATACAAACCCTCTATCTCCTCCAATAGACCATTCACAAATGACACAAGAGGATTTGATAAATCAATTAACACAAAACACTACCAAAATAACTAGATTGTTGAATAGATTGAAGACATCCAAGCATGAGCATCATGCATCCCTTGACATGACCCTAGAATCAATGACTAATAGTGCCAATGAAGTTTCCAAACAAGTTACAAAATGGGGAATCTATAGGGATCGATGTCGTTCTTTTTATGCTAGTGTGTTGTCCTATGAAGTGAAAAAAAATATATAAGTCGTTCTTTTTATGCTAGTGTGTTGTCCTATGAAGTGAAAAAAAATATATAAGTAAAGCACAAATATGTGCTCTTTTTAATTGTAAGGAAGTTAAGTAGCGGAACAAATTCCTACACTAACCTTGACAGAAGGATAAAGAAAAAAATTTTACAAATCATTACAAAAAGTTAACAGAAACAATCAAAATATCATGCATACCACAACACAACAATATAGTGATTTACATGGGGAAAACCCTTTCGAGAGAAAAACCCCACACTCCAAAAGAAACTCAATATATTATTCAGTAATCAATAATAGATTACAATATACTTGCAGAGTAAGCTCTTCATTTGAGTACCACTAATTAGAGACTCGAAGGTAACTCAATAGCCATATGACTCTTACACAACCTCTATCTCAAGCACCTCATATATAGGAGATACAATACAAGAAACCGTCAAACGGTATTATAAAACCATGGGCTAAAACCACCCAATAAAGTAGAGTAAACCTTATCTCCCTTATAGATGATCTAAGACATGTTAAAACACACATCAACACGTGTCCTTCCCTTTTATAGCTCATTTATGTGTTTGATGTATTTTATATTTCCTATTTCAAGAGTACAAACTTTCAAAGGCCATAACTTGAGAATCGTGTGTCCTATTGACAAATTGTTTGAAGTGTCAAAAATCTCGTGAAGTGATCTATTGCCTCATAAAATCCTACACCATTTACACCCACTTTTTAGTGTGTTTTGGGGCCTCTAAAGTCCTCAAAATTAAATTTCAACCTTTCATTGCACCCCTCCAAAACTAAAACTTTCATATCTTCAAAACTAGTTTTGAGCTTGCAACAAAACTTTACCATAATGCTTATCTAGCCAATCAGAAGCTTCGGGGAGAATTTCGCACCATTTCAAGCCTAAACAAAAAATTATTATAAATAGTAACCTAATGTAAATGTAAGGTTGAGACACCATTTTTCCCAACATTCTCCCACTTGTCGAACACCTTGCAAGAGCAAAGAGAGTATCAACACAATAAATCAATTTCTAGGGGCCATGAGGCCCATAGACTCTGAACACCATTTGAACTTCTTTGTGCTCACATCCTTAGTTAAAGCACCTACAACATTCATCAAAGTTTCTACCTTAACCAGCTTCACCTTGTCATCTTAGACCATATCTCAAACAAAATGATAGTAAACATTAATATGTTTGGTCCAAGCATGAAATGTCGGGTTCTTAGCTAGGTAGATTGCACTCTAAATGTCACAATAAACTATCACTACACCTTGTTTTATTCCAATATCTGAACGTGGTCTCTTAAGCCAAATGGCTTCTTTACAAGCATGAGTAGCTGTCATATACTCTTCTTTAGTAGTGGACAAAGCAACCATAGCTTGTTGCTTACTCATCCAATTAATTGCACCACCAAATATAGTAAACACATAAGCACTAGTGGATCCTCTACTATCAATATCACCTACCCAGTCTAAATCCATATAACCATGAATGTCAAGAGAAATCATGTCTCCAACTGAATTACCATGATAACACAAAGAATACTCTGACGTACCCTTCAAATATCTCCATCGGGATTAGACATATATCTGGAAAGAACTATTGGCATTTTTAATGATTATGTTGTGATTGTCATTGATGGACACACACTTGTTGTGAGATCACTTTTATATGCATGAGTTATGCTCAACCGTCAATTGTTCCCAATCGATATGATGCATTATAGTCTTTAGACTATCGGTGTTTTGCAGAATGTGTTCACCGGTCTAAAGCGGTATGAAGACCCCAAGCAGTTCAAGGATCTCAAGCGATACGACGGATCATAGCAGCAAAACACATATTTCCCAATCTTCATTTTTTGTCAAACTGGCAATCGGTATTTTGTATGAACCAGTAATACTCTGTGATGAGTTACCAATCGACATTTTGTGATGAGTTACCATCCACCGATTGTTTGGTGGTGCCGACACTATGGCGGTGCTTTTTGTGTCGTGTTACAAAATGTCTAGATGCATTGAACCTATGAAATTGTAATGTAATCCTATTGGACTGACATGAAATCAGATTCCTTTATAAGGACATCATGTCTAAGGTTTTATGGGGGTTGCTAGGGTTTAAGGTGGTTGATGAGTTTCTGGAAGTACAATCTTAACTGAGAGATCAAGTTTTGTGAGTTGTAACAGAGGGAGAGTTACTAAAGACTGAAGTAATGCTTAAATGCATTAGCTATGAGCCATAGTGGATCTATTCAAGCAACCTGTGCCATTTGATAGATCATTCACTTGTTGATTACTCACATCTTTGACAAGTTTGAAGCCCTTAACCGAGTAGGCTCAGAGAAGCCTTTGTAAAATCCTCTAGCAAGGTGATTCACATCTGTGGATCTAAAATTCTCTAGCAAGGTAGTCTTTGATTGGACTTATATCCTTACAAAGATTGAGATTCCTAACAGGATCTGTTCTGGTAAAGAACATTGTATGACCTTAACCGATCTGGTTCCTATTCTGTAGATAGTTACTTGTGAGTTTCATCTCACCGTGGTTTTTCCCATTTGGGTTTCCACGTCAAATATCTGGTGTTACGGTGTTATTGCTCCTGTGGGTGAGTGTCTTATTTTCTATTTGGTTTGCATGTGTGTTAACTGGTTTGTCTATTAAACTATTTTACTGGTTTATCACTAGACTATTTAAGTGTTTAAATACAGTGTTTTTTGGTATACTAATTCATCCCCCCCCCCCTCTTAGTATTCATCAATTGGTATCAGAGCCTATCTTTCTATAAGTCTAATCACTTGGAAAGAGATATAGGGGAATACACTGTGAGGGAACTTACTCATGAGCTCACTCAGTCTGAGTAAGCCTATGATGAACTCATGGTAAAATATAAGGCCTCTCAGGCAAAAAGGAGAGAACATGTTGAAAAACTGATGGAGCTATCTGAAAATAGTTCTTCTGATGAAGCGGATATGGAAGCCTTAATTCAAGAAGTAGAAAAGTTGAATGAATCAAACTCCAACCTGAGAAAGGATTTGGAAGGACTGACTATCCGAATGTGTCAAGAGCTTGAGAACCGGAGGAAAACTGAAGATCTAGTTAAGGACAAAGATCATGAGATCCAAATTGAAGCAAGAGATCAATGTACTTACCACTCACCTTCATGAGAGAAAAATGGAAAAAGAAGAAGTGCAAGGAGAACTGAACATAGCCATCTCTGAGAATGCAAACTTGATGGAGACAAATGCTTCTATTTCCAAAGAACTCTCTGTGTCAAAGGAAATACTTGCTAAGTTCAACAAGAGTATTGTTAAGCTAGAGAAAAAGCTTGAATCGGCCAAACCGGTAAAGAATACAAATGGACTTGGTTTCTCTGGTCATGAGGAAGGTGAGACCTTAGGTTGAAATGTTGAAGCATCAAAGAAGCAACTGGCATTCAAAGGTAAAGGTAAGCAAAAATTCAAAACTGTTTTCTTTAACTGTCTTAAAGAAGGACATACTGCCAATGTATGTAGGAGCAAAGCCTATAATAATTTTCCTTACTTTATAAACAATGTACCTAGATCCAATAAGTTCAATGTTAATTGTTATGCATGCAACATGTTTGGGCATAGAGCATCTGAATGGAGGTCTATTATGAACAACACTAGAAGATATCCTCAGAGGACTCAAGGAGTTGGTCTAAAATATTTTGTGAACCAGAACCCCAACCGGTTTAATACCTATAATCATCAGTCAAGTAGCAGTGGCTATCAAGTGGCAATCGGATGGAGAGAAAACTCTTGGATTTGCCATGGTCATGGTCATACTACTGTAACATGCAAAAGGAAGAATGGAAACATGAATAATGGACCTTGGAGAGCACCTCGAATGGTTTGTTATCATTGCAACAAACCGGGTCATTAAGCAAGATTCTGCAAAAGTAGAAAGAGTATATCGGATGACATACCGGTCACTCCAAAAGAAAAATTTGATGTTAAAACCGTTCAAGCGGATATGAACAAAACCTAGAAGAAGAAACCAACAATGTTACAAGAAGAACCGGTTTCTACACCTAGTGTGGAAATCTTGGAACCAGCAAACTAAGCATCAAAAAAGCTTAGGGGGAGAAAATGGCAAAATGTTTCGAACCCCCGATTTACACCAGTAAAAGACCTTAACTGGTATGTGATACCTATCATTGGGGAGAAGACCGAAAATGGTAAAAGGCAAATTAGGGTTTATGCCCTAATGGTGGAGCATTAATTACAGTAGGTGAGGAATATGCTTAAAAGGAATTTTCAAATCATTTCTCACTATCATTCTTCGAGCGAAGAAGTTTTTAAAGTGCAGAGTGAAGGAAAGTGTTTTACATCACGATTCAAAGAGTTTATCAAGAATCAGGAGAAGAATCTAAAGCTACCATATGTTGAAGGAGTGAAGAAGGCAAAGCGGTGATTCAGCAACCGACGAAGTGTGAGGTGAAGTGGGATTTGCAAGCCCTAAATTCTTGATTTCTGAAAGGTATTTCTCGAGTTTTCTATTTTATCATGGCTTCCGCATCTCATGCTAGCTCTAGTGCACTTGTCAATTCTATGAACCTCATTCAACGCAAGTCCAAATACAATGCCCTATCACAATTACCTGCTAGTGTAATAGTGGAAGAAGGCATCTCTAATTATATAGATTGTAAAATTGAAGACCTAGGGTCTCTCACAATCCATTCTCAGCTAGGTCTAATCAGTGGGAAGGATAAGAAGATCAAACCGGAGTATAGCATCTTGGAGAAGAAGAAGCTTCACAATGCGGTTTACTTCCTAGAGGATTTCACATATGACCACATTTGAATTATTCTGAGAAGAGTTCATGGTGACAAAATGTACCTTGAGAGAACACATGATATCACACCACAAGCTATTCATGTTGTCACTGGTTTCTGTAACGTCAGTGAAGTGCTAGCTCTGAGGAAGGTCATCAAGACCGAAATGACCAAACTCACCGGTTCAGTGAGTGACTCATGAGGAATGATTGTCAATTCCATGAAGGATGACCTAGTGAAATATGTGTGTATGGTAATAGGTTACCAGATGTTCTCTGCTAGCAGAATTAATTATGTCTTTGCTGCAGCGGTAAATGCCGCTTACAGGATGATCAAGGAAGAGGCATCGTTTGATCTGTGCACCTACATGCAAAGACAACTTCTGTTAAATCTCAAATCAATCAAACAGGATAATGCATTGAAACTAAAGTTTGGACAACTACTGGTAGGATTATTCTTCTACTTCTAAGGTTATTTCCCAGGAGTTGGAGATATTTTGTGGTCTGTCGACCAATAGGTTACCAAGCCGATCAAAGAAAGCTTGCAAGCAGTCGAAACCAGTTACCTTGAAGTTCTCAACAATTACTTTGATGAGTTCAGAAGCAAGATGATCCTAAGGATGAGGATATCCAGTGACATTGTCAAGAAATATGAAGACGACATCTGCTTTATCATCAAAGTGGATGAATGCATAATGGAGACCATTGAGCCTAGACAACAAGAAGTGGAGCCTATGGACTATGAGGTAATGAATGATATGTTGGACAGGTATGCTTCTACCCTAATCGCCTTACCCCTTGATCCTAAGGCAAATAGAACTGGCACTTATTTGGAAAGGGTTACACCAGTTGCAAAACCCTCAGAAAATAAAGGAAAGGCAATGCCTTCAGCATTGGCACCGGTTACTGCAACCAATCCCAAAGTGACCAAGTGGTCACCTGCAAAGAAGAAACCAGAAGTGGCACCTGCCAAAGTCTTCGAGAGGAAGAGGAAGACAAAGAACGATTCATCGGACTCAAAAGAAACTATATCTGAAGAAAAGCCCAAGAAGACAAGGCAAACAAGGAAAAAGACAAAGAATGAACCAGCATCATCTACACAGGTAAATATTGATATTTCTTCCTACAAACCTTTGACACATTGTCAAAGAACTATCAAGAATATTAGGAGAAAGTTATTGAATGATTTATTAGATCATTTTGATGATTTCAATGATGAAGAAAAGGAAGAAGTTGAATAGGAAATTATTAAGTATTTGTGTACTAATGACCGGTCGCCTTCAGAAATTAGATCTGAGACACTGGATTCTTTGTATAAGTCTTTAGACAATAAATGGTGCATTTCCATAGAGAAGGAACAGGAAATAAGGGAGAAAGTATTTGCCCAATACTTTCCTGATCCAATTGTGAGCTATTTGAATTTATTAACCAAAATAAAGGACTCTTCTTCACTAGATGGAGAAGACTCTGGTTATTAGAAGGGAGAATTGATGATGTTGAAAAGGACACTCATCTTCATATGACAACTATTGTACATACTCATAAAGTGCTTCAAGACATCAAGAAGGTTGAGCAAGAACCGGCAATAACAAAACCAAATGAAGTGTTTGATAATAAAGGAAACCCGGTTACTGAACCTATAGACACTATTGATGTCAATGCTCTGGATGTAGAGGATGTTGCTCAGGGCACACCATCAAAAGCAATAGGACAGGAGAAGTGGGCTAAATAGGTAGAAAAGAAAAAGGAAACAGAGGACATAAAGGAGGAAGCAAAGAAGCAGGCGGAGGAGAAGAAAAAGGAAGAAGATGAGGAGAAACGAAAAGAGGATGAAAAGAGAAAAGAGGACAAAAAGAAAAGAAAAGAAGAGGAAGAAGAGAAAAAGAAACAAGAAGATGCGAAGAAGAAGAAAGAAAAAGAGGATAAGGAAGAGGAGAAGAGAAAGGAAGCAAAGAAGAAGAAGGAAGAGGAAGAAAAGGAAGAGGAGAAGCATAAGGAAGTAGAGAAGAAGAAAGTAGAGGAGGATAAGGAAGAGGAGACGAGAAAGGAAGCAGAGAAGAAGAAAGAAAAGGAAGATAAGGAAGAGGAGAAGAGAAAGGAAGCAGAGAAGAAGAAAGCAGAGGAGGAAAAGGAAGAGGAGCGGCAAAAAGAAGCAGAGAAGAAAAAGAAGGAAGAAGAGAAAGTAGAAGCGGCAAAAGGCATGTAGATGGAGACTCCAAAGGCAACCGGTAGTCAAGCCAAACTGGCTGACCTCACTAATCCTATTAACCTCTAGTCTGCAAGTGAAATGGAGTTGCTACAAAGCATTAAGGTTGGTCAAGAATGCCTTGAAGTGATAAGGAGGAAAAAGGAGCAAGATGTGATCCAAGCTATGGTGGACACTCTTACCGGTTTGATACCTAGTATAAACCTCCATAATACTGATTCATCACTGGCACAATTAAAGCTCCTATGCACAATAGTGGATGATCAGGTGTAGATCCTAGAAGAGGTAGCAAAGGCAAATGCCAAGAAAGAGCATCAAAAGGCTTTGAACATTACCGTGGTGAAAAAGCTAAATGAGCTCTGGTCTGATCTACAAAAGGCTCAAAAAGATATAAGGAATGCTCTGGATGAGGGGAATCTACTACTTAGTAATTTTTGTCAACCCCATCTCTTCTGTGATGATGTGCCTATACAGAAGCAAAAGCTACAATCTGACTTGCACTTATACATGAGCACCTTCAAGCCGCCATATATGACTCTTTCATAGCTTATGGGCAAACCGTTCATCGGTTTCATATCCAGTCTGCAAGAATAGAGCTTGAGACCAACAACTGGTCATGAGATTTATAAGAACTACAAATGGTTCTACTCCCATGCCTGCAAATACTTCAGAAATGCTATCTCAATCTAGATGCCTTAACGGTGACTCAAGAGATGAGCACAATAGATGCCATGGAAGAGCAGGTCTCCCAGATGCAGACAGAGAAAGAAGTGGCTACCTCCCTACTTGAGTCTTGGTCCTTATCCATGAAGCAATTTTTACAGGACGTTAAATCAGTTTTTGATAAGTT
This sequence comes from Cryptomeria japonica, assembly GCF_030272615.1. Taxonomy (NCBI): domain Eukaryota; kingdom Viridiplantae; phylum Streptophyta; class Pinopsida; order Cupressales; family Cupressaceae; genus Cryptomeria; species Cryptomeria japonica. Next base: position 610,713,580 of record NC_081408.1, on the reverse strand, counting down.
TTATTCTTTATTGTCATAAACTCTTATTATTTTAATACCAAATGAAAATAGGGGTTGTTCAGTTGTACTTTGTCATTGTTGGGAAAGGGGGGGAATTATTCTGGTATTTAAAATTTTGATGTTTGCTCTATATATCTTCATGTTTGTTAGCAAAAGGGATAGTGTATATGCTTAGGGGGAGTAATTTTTCTTATGGCATGATTTTGTTGTAAAACACTTAGAAGTCAAAAAAAAAATGTCCTAAGTGTTACCATCAATGCCAAAGGGGGAGATTGTTGGCATTTTTAATGATTATGTTGTGATTGTCATTGATGGACACACACTTGTTGTGAGATCACTTTTATATGCATGAGTTATGCTCAATCGGCAATTGTTCCCAACCGGTATGATACATTATAGTCTTTAGACTATCAGTGTTTTGCAGAATGTGTTCACCGGTCTGAAGCGGTATGAAGACCCCAAGAGGTTCGAGGATCTCAAGCAGTACGAGGGATCAAAGTGGCAAAACACATATTTCCTAGTCTTTATTTTTTGCCAAACTGGCAATCAGTATTTTGTATGAACCGGTAATACTCTGTGATGAGTTACCATCCACCGATTGTTTGGTCGTGCCGACACTCTAGCGGTGCTTTTTGTGTTGTGTTACAGAATGTCTAGATGCATTGAACCTAGGAAATTTTAATTCAATCCTACTGGACCAACATGAAATCAGATTCCTTTATAAGGACATCATGTATAGGGTTTTATGGGGGTTGCTAGGGTTTAAGGTGGTTGATGAGTTTCTGGAAGTACGATCTCAACTGAGAGATCAAGTTTTGTGAGATGTAACAGAGTGAGAGTTACTGAAGACTGAAGTAATGCTGAAATGCAATAGCTATAAGCCATAGTGGATCTATTCAAGCAACCTATGCCATTTGATAGATCATTCACTTGTTGATTACTCACATCTTTGACAAGTTTGAATCCCTTAACTGGGTAGGCTAAGAGAAGCCTTTATAAAATCCTCTAACAAGGTGATTCACATCTGTGGATATAAAATCCTCTAGCAAGCTAGTCTTTGATCGGACTTATCTCCTTACAGAGATTGAGATTCCTAACAGGATCTATTCTGGTAAAGAACATTGTATGACCTTAACTGGCTTGGTTCCTATTCTGCAGATAGTTACTTGTGAGTTTCATCTCACTGTGGTTTTTCCCATTTGGGTTTCCACGTCAAATATCTTGTGTTATGGTGTTATTGCTCCTATGGGTGAATGTCTTATTTGCTATTTGGTTTGCATGTGTGTTAACCAGTTTGTCTGTTAAACTGTTTTACCGGTTTATCACTAGACTATTTAAGTGTCTAAATATAGTGTTTTTCGGTATACTAATTCACCACCCCCCCCCCCCTCTTAGTATTCATCAAGAACTCCCACTGCTTGGGTAATGTTTGGTCTAGTATAGACCATAACATTCATCAAACTTCCAACTGCACTCTGGTAAGGCAGTTCGTTCATGTCTTTCATCTTTGATGGGGATTTAGGACAATCTGAAGTAGATAATTTTGTTCCAACTGCAAAAGGAACACATAATGGTCTAAAATCATGCATGTTGAACCTCTATAAAATTGAATTTGCATACTTACTCTAGCCTAACCATAGCTTTATGTTCACTCTATCTCTTCTAATTTCTATCCCAAGAATGTGTTTCATTGCACCAAGGTCTTTCATTTCAAATTTAGCAACAAGTTGAGACTTTAGTCCAGAAATCATACCATTCCCTTTACCAATGAATAACATATCATCAACATACAATGCAATGTATAGGAAATTATCACCATCAGATTTATAATAAACACAATGATCTAATTTAGAACGCTCAAATACTAAACTCAACACATATGTATCAAATTTATAGTACCACATCCTAGGACTCTATTTGAGGCCATATAAAGATTTCTTTAATTTATAGACCAAATTACTTTTACCTTTCACCACATAGTGCTCAATATCTCACCATAGTGCTCAATTTCTTTAATAGATGTCATTTTTGCAATAGGAGAAAATATCTCACCATAGTCAACACCCTCAATCTGAGAGTAGCCTTTTGCAACCAACATTTCTTTATACTTCTCAATGCTTCCATCTAAACCAATCTTTTTCTTGAACAACCATTTGCAACCAACAAGCTTTTGTCCTTCAGGGAAAGGTATAAGATCCTATCTATAAGTCTTTTTCAAAGTTGTCATTCTTCTTCTATAGCAATCTTCCAAGATTATACATCATTCATACCTAATGCCTCTTCTACATATCTAGGTTCATCCATATTAGTATTCAAAGCAAAAATACATCTCCAATCATCAGGTGAATACCTTTTAGGTGGTTGTCTATATCTTGTAGACCTTGGAACAAGCTGAGTTGGAGGTTCTTCTTCCTCTTTTGAAGATTCAGAGCTAGATGAGCTCTCCTTGACTTCTTGCCTATAAGTGGTCTTGATTCAACTCTTTCAAGCATAGAAGGGAATTGAATCACATATTTTTGTATAGTTTGCTTTGGTTGCAATGTAGTAGGAGACCTAATTTCTCTAAAAAATAACACTTTACTATGAATTATCTTTTGTGCAGAAAGGTCCCAAAGTTTGTATCCTTTCACACTATAATTGTAACCAATGAAAATACATTTCACAACCTTGTTTTTCAACTTTGTTCGCTTCTCCTTTGGCACATGTGCATATGCCTCGCAACCAAAAACTCTAAGATGTCTCAATGAGGGCTTGTGACCTAACCATGATTCCATATGCATTTTATCAGCAAGATTTCATGTAGGAGACCTGTTAATCAAGTAGAAAGCAGTGGCAACAGTTTTAGCTCCAAACTTTTGATCTAGACCTGCACCACTTAGCATACTCCTAGCCTTATCCATTAGTGTCCTATTCATTCGTTTTGCAACTCCATTTTGTTGTGTAGAATACGGAGTTGTCTTCTATCTATTAATATAATAGTCTTTACATAATCTATCAAAATAATTAGAGAAAAATTCACCACCATTATTAGTCCTCAAACATTTAATTTTCTTTTGAGTTTGCAACTCAACCATTGCTTTAAATTATTTAAAACAACTAAAAAATTCAGATTTACTCGTTAGAAACTATACCCATGTCCTTCTCCTAAAATAATCAATAAATGATACATAATATGTGGATTATCCAATCGAAGGAACATCTATAGGAACCAAACCCATCAGAATGAATAAGATCCAAAACACCACAAGATTTATGATAACTTGAGTAAAACTAAACGTAGTTTTGTTTTCCATAAATTCAATGCTCACATAAATCAAAGTCAGGATTACAATCATTCGAACCTTCAACAAAGTTTTTATTTTTGAAGGTCCTAAGACCCTTTTCTCTAATGTGGTCAAGTCTTTGATGCCATAACGTAGTCTTCTTTGCAAATAACTTTGCTTTAGAAGAAAGAGCACCCTTAGGTACCCAAAAGTCATGTTGATTCACTAAAGGTGAAACCCTCAAATTTTTCAAGGAAGTATCCATAGATTTAGTTTTGACATAAGTTCTATTACACTCAACATTGTATGCCTCTAACTTATACAAAGTGTTGAGCCTGACAACTCTAGAAATCTTGCATCAAAAAAGACTACCTACACACCCCAATCTATCAGTTTGCTCACAAATAATAAAAAAAAATTTAAACCAAGGATATACAACACACCGTTAATCCTTTTAATTCTACCATTAGGAAACTTGATCCTAACTTACCTCAACCAACAATGTCTAAATGTGAATCATCACCCAAGTACACCTTGCCTCCATTAAATTCTTCATATTCAGAAAACCAAACTTTTTTGGAAGTCATATGAAAAGATGCACCTGATTCAATTAACACAATGTCATTACATGTATGAGTAGCCAAATCTACAATGAATGCATCACCATCTTCCTTCTCGGACTTAGAATCAAAATCATATCGACTTAAGTTGAACTCCTCAAAATAAACCTACAACTTGTTAATCCATCATGAAATACAAAAGCTATAGGAACTCAAGCTTCAACCAATGAAACAAAGTAAAATAGAAAAATATCAAATATTATACCTTTTTTATCCTTATATCTCATTGTGTCCTATCCCCATAATTCTTGGTTGCAGATTGATGTTACTCTCAGATAAGCATTGTTTAGCTTCCAAGATGGCACATGAAGGGTGAACAGATAACTGGTTGTTGATTGATGATTGCTAAATGATATTAAGCTAATATGAAAAGATAATGATATGCTATAATAAAAATCCTAAAATACTAAGTTGCTTCAAACTCAAAACTCATAGATACAAAATGAAGACTCCTAGATTCACTATGATATTAGCTATTAGTTTCAAAAATGGCTTAGGAGACCTCTATTTATAGATTTTTGAGAGGATAAGCTTAGGTGGTGGAGATCAATGGTCCTGATTAAATCTTACAATTTGGATGGCTATGAAATAAGAGGTTGAGATGTGAGAGATAAAGGTGGAAGATGTTCCTCATATACCTACAGAATGGAGGAAAAGGTGGAAGGAGAAGCCATGTGTCAGAAGGCTCATCTTGACTGAGGATGAAAACTTGAGAGAATATAGGATAGTTGGAGAAGATTTAGGGATATGAGGACAAGTATACTCAACTCCCTCCAAAGTGTAGGAAGGTTGGAGAAAATATAGGGAAGTTGAGAAATGTGTGTACATACACATTCTTTGATTTATGATTTGGAAGTTGAAGATAAATAATATATGAATATTTAAAAATATAAATATCTTTAGCCACATGATTGATGAGTTGGAAAAAGAGGAAGTGATGTGGAGATGAGATGATTTGGAAAAGGAGATTAAATAATTAAGAATTTATTTAATTGATGAGACTATAGGATAGTGGATGGGAGATAGTTAAATATTAGATATTTAATTAATTGGTTTAGAAGAAAGGAATTAATTAATTAATTAAATGTTTCAATTTAATTAATTAATAGAATAATATTAATGAAAGCAAATTAAAAAAATTAATCTTTTCAAATTAATTATTTAATAGAGGAATTAAAATTAAATAAATATAAATTATTTATTTAATTGTGTTGGCTTGATGGTGATGATTTTGTTGCAATAGAATGAGTGATGACTTTATTCGTGTTGTCATTTATGGAAACCATGTTTTGTTAGTCATCTAAGTCATTTAGAATCATTGGTAAAGCCTAATCGGTAGTGGAACTGGTTGACTGCAAGATAAACTAAACCAGTAAACAAGAACAATGCAATTATCAGACGACCGATACAGATGATTGGCAAAGAATTAAGTGTTGCGGTTTGGAACACATGTTTATGACATTGATATGAGTCTATGATTGCAACCACATCAGCAAATTCAGAGTTTGGAGAAAGTTATGATTGGTAGAATAGTGACAGTCATGAAGAACACAGAATCGATAAAGCAGAGACAGTTTGATCGGTCACCGATAGTCTTTTTGTTATGTGTGAGATTTTGCCAAGATCAAGAGCTCAAATGAAAAGTAAAATAGAGAGACAAAATAGATGATAGGAAAAAATTGTATTCTATCAGGATGAAAATACTAATCAATTGGATCAGTAATCGTTACATACAATGAATATGACCCTTCTTATATAGGCAATGCTATATGGATATGTGAGCACACAAACATGACATGTGGCTCAATAAGAAACAAGGGTAGGTAGGAAATAGGTGTGGTAGGTAGGAGAAAAAATAAAATATTCCACATGAGGTGGATCACCCACCGAAGGTGGAATTATTACTCCACCATAAGTGGATATGATAGAGTAGTAACAAGATCAACACTATAAAAGGTGGAAATTCCCCTACACACACTATCCCAATGTGGCACAAACACCCAAGTGTCTCATACCCAAACTAATATGATATGCATGTACCTAAGTAAACTTAAGTAAGGTGTAATAATATACATGAAGAATAATTATTTACACTAACACCCCCCTTTAAGTGCAACTTGGTGGAATGCACTTAATTCTACAATGCAACTAAGAAATGCAAGATGGGTCCAGGCTACGAGGTCATGTTAGGTAACCATGTACATATGCAAATGCATGCAAACCAATGCAATGAAATATCTCACAAAACTAGAAAAAAGAGAAAAAACTAATGGGAAAAAACCCTCCACCAAAAGAGAGATGAAAACTATACAAGAGAACTCTCATAGAAGTATGTGAAGGACAAAACCCCATGTGAGGAAAAAGTCCCCCAATATGAGAGAAGAAGAAGAGAGACTAGGAAGCCCCCCTCAATGTAGAATCTGCACCAATGATAGAAGCTCAAAGATGAATGAAGAAACTGCTCCACGAATGTCGAACCACATTTCTCCCCTTACGAAGAAACAAAAACAAAGGTGTAACCATGAAGTCTCCTCAATCATGAAGGGAAGATGTAGGGAAAATACTCATGATGAATGGAATCTCTGAAAAACTACTCAAGTGTCCCTATGTCTATGTTGAAAGTTGCCCCCTCCAAAGGTGGTGAACTACTCCACACTGCTGAAAAAGGCACTCCAAGATCTAGTGGAGAAGAATGTAGAATAATATCTAAAGACTCACATGTCTCCTCGAAGAATAAAGAGACCTCATCCAAATGTTGTACAAAAGTATCCACAATCATGTCAACCTCTAAAGAATGATCATGTAGAGAATGCACAAGAGGGTCAGAGTGATCCCTCGCAACAATCAAAGAAGGATCATCTTCATCAAAGAGAAGATTAATGTCATCAATGATGTCTCCCAAATTTGCAATGTAGGACTCCACAAACAAACCTACAATGTCTATCAAGTAGGCATCCCATGAAACTGAAGCTGGAAGACATAAAATATCCTGTTACACTGAATCACAAGAAGGAAAAATTATCGCACTAGTTGCATCATCATGTGCAATAGGTGGTGTGATATCATGAGGAGGAGATAAAATAGAAGGCTCACGAATAGGGTCGCATGTGACATGTGTGATTTGATAGATGGAAAGAAGATTGTTTGTCAAGTGGGGTACACACAACACATCATTGAAGGAGTTATCCCCAATGGAAATAGATTCATTCCCAATCACATACATGTGTGTATGATTTCCCATCAAAATATGTGGCATGTGGCAAGGTTCAAATGTAGAAAACATAGACTGGGAAGATGCCATATGATGAGAAGCCCCTAAATTTAGAAGCCATCTCCCTTAATCATGACTTGTAGTAGCACAAAGAGCTTATCCCTTTCCTTTATTTGTCCCAAAAGAGTGATCCTTTTCTTTATCCTTTTCCTTGGAAGAAGAAGTCAATGTAGACATCCTAGAAGGTAGGTGATGCAGGAGCATCCCCGGTTCACAGCAATCTTGCATCAACCAAAAAATTTTCCTTTTTTGTTTGTTTTCTATTTGCAGTTTCAGTTTTCCTTTCTGTGTGTCCTGGTTTTGACTCACCGGTTGCTATCGAGTTGGTTTCTACTTGAAGACTTGATCACCCTTCTTCCTTTCTAATCGCATCTCATTTGGATCACTTTCTGGCAAGATATCGCTACCGATTTTCTTGATAGTTTCTTGTTACTGGTTGTTCCTTTGTTATCGGTTGCTTGAGACCTGTTCTAGAGATCTACCAGAACCCATTCTGAAGCTTGCAGAGCCTTGAGCATTGATCTTGATGTTTCTTGGTGTGTGGTTGACCTTCTATGTTTCATCCTTTGGATTTTCTAGAGGAATCTCTTGGTGGAGGCCAACCTTGTTCATTTTGCACATTTGGTCTTGTCCTTCGGGTTTTGATCCTTTTGGGCCGAACAGATCTTTTGGGTTGATATATATATATATACATATATATATATATATATGTATATATATATATATGTATATATATATATGTATATATATATATATGTAATCATTAATTAGAAGGTAATCAATCAGAAAATGAAGGAATGTCAAATAGATAGATTGTGCATAGAAGATATATCTTTCGATTCAAGGTCCCAGTGTGACCTATTCTACCAGGTCTGTGTGTTAGTATGTTGTAACCCTGTTGTTACCAGTTGGATGTAGTTAACTTTCATGTAATAAAACTATCTATTATGCATTTCCTCTATCATATATGTGTGATTCTGTTGTGTTTACTCTTGTTGATCAGTTTGGACTGATCTCTTCGAGGTCCCTCCTCACCGGTGACTATTTCAAGTGGTATCAGAACGAAGTTCATTCTGAGATTGCATGTCCTGAATCTTTTTGTCAGGTGGCAGGTTGCGGATCTGACCTGCAATTGCAGAGGACTAGCATGGATCAATGGCATGAAGAGGAACTAGGAATGGTGGAGCACGTGGGAATGCAGACCCTGTTGTAATGGAGATGTCGCAAGGAATAGCAACTCGGTTAGAAGCCATGGAGACAACCCAGAGAAGAGGCCAACATGTTGAGGATGTGAGCAAAGATGAAGGAGAGGAATCCCTAGCAGAACAAGTGAACCTACCGGAAATTGTTCCAGAGGAGGAAAGGTTTTAAAGGGTTTTGAGTAGGGAGAACACTAAACCTCATTTTACCCCACTGGAATATGATGGGAAGTTAGATTCAGATGAATTGATGGATTGGATCTTGGAGATGGAGAAGTATTTTGATTTTGAAAACACTGCAGAAGAGAGGACGGTGAAGTATGCATGTGCCTGTTTGAAGGGTCATGCATCTCTTTGGTGGGAGCACTTGCAATTTGATAGGCAAAGAAGAGGTAAAGAAAAGATTAAGACATGGGATAGGATGATTGCTAAGTTAAAATCAAAGTTTGTCCCTACAAATTATTAAGTAGATTTATTATGAAAGTTGCAGAATCTGAGACAGAATAAATCTAGTGTGAAGGAGTACACCAAAGAATTTTACAAGTTTAACATCAGATCCAGACATGTCGATGATGAAATTGAATAAATTTTAAGATATTTTAACTAATTGCAAATGTCTATAGACGATGAACTCTGTATGATCAAATTTGAGAGTGTTGAAGAAGCTTACCAGTATGCAATAAAATTTGAAGAGAAATTGAATAAAAGGAATGAGAAGAGACAGAGAGGTAGAGGTGCAAGGTTTACCGAAGGAAGATTTCAAGGAGGAAGATACACCGAAGCAAGAGGAACCAATATAGATCAACACAAGGACAAGTGAGAAAGGAAGGCAATTCATACTAGAAGGATGATAGAAATTTCTATCAGAGGAGAGAACCAGATGGTTACCGAAATGAGAACTTTGGAAGACAAGGAAAAAGGACATTCAGAGGAACCTGCATTAAATGTGGAGGAGAAGGACACTGTGAATTTGAATGTAAGAAGTCAGAGGCTACCAAAAGAGCGGCATTGGTGGAGGAGAACCCCACCAGATAAGACAATAAACCAGAAGATGGAGAACTGTTGATGGTAAGGAGAGATTTTTGCTATACCAGAGGAGATAAAGAACCCCTGCAAAGGAGGAACCTGTTCAAGACCAGATGTAAGGTATCCACTAAGTGTTGTAAAGTTGTTATTGATAGTGGTAGTTTGGATAATCTTGTTTCAGAAGAGATGGTGAATAAGTTGAAATTGGAGAGATTGAAACACCCTCAGCCTTACCAGATAGCATGGATTCAGGATGAACATAAGTTATTAGTGAGTGAAAAGTGTTTAGTAAAACTAAAATTTGGGAATTATCATGATGAAATTTTGTGTGATATTATGCCTATGGAGATTTGTCATCTTTTTTTGGGAAGACCATGGCAGTTTTATAGACAAGAAATACATGATGGGACGAAGCAAACCTTGTTACCTTTGGAGGAACCTTTGAAGAATGAAGTTTGTACAAATACCAAAATTTGTCTAGTAGATGGAAGGAAGTTCATGGATGGACTAAGACATGAGAATGTTTGTTTTGCCTTAATTCCTAAAAAGCCTAAGATACCGAAACTGGAAGGAGAACACTTGGTAGATATAAGAGATTTTTTGGCAGAATATGAGGACATCATTTCAGACAATGTACCTAATGTATTGCCACCTATTAGAAGTATTAGTCATTGCATGGGCTTAGTTCTTAGAGCTAGTTTGCCTAACAAATCTACATACCGATTAACACTAGCAGAGAATGAAGAACTGAATAGACAAGTGTATGAGTTATTGGAGAAAGGTTTGATCAGGGAAATTCTAAGCCCTTGTGCAGTACCAGCGGTATTAGCACCTAAGAAGAATAGAGATTGGAGGATGTGTACCGATTCAAGAGAAATAAATAAGATCACAGTGAAACACCGGTTTCCCTTGCCTAGGATGAATGACATAATGGACTGTTTGATTGGATCAAAGTACTTTACAAAGATAGATTTGAAGACTGGATATCATTAGATCAGGATCAGAGAAGGTGATGAATGGAAGATGGCATTCAAGATAAATGAAGGATTATATGAATGGTTGGTGATGCCTTTTGCATTAACTAATGCACCGAGTACTTTCATGAGGCTGATGAATGAGGTTTTGAATAAATTCTTGGGTAGGTTTTTAATTGTGTATTTGGATGATATTCTGATTTTCAGTAAGAAAAAAAGAGGAGCATTTGTTGCAGTTAAGACAAGTTTTGTAGAGGTTGAGAGAAGAAAATTTACTGGTCAATATCAAGAAGTGCACTTTCATGAAGGATGAGTTAGTCTATTTAGGATTTGTGATATCTGAGGATGGTTTGAAGATAGACCCTGAGAAAGTGAAAGACATTGTTGAGTGGTCTACACTAGAAAGAATTGGAGAGGTAAGATCATTTCATGGATTGGCTAGTTTTTACTGGAAGTTTATCAGAAATTCCAATTCAATTTGTAACCCTATGACTGAGACCATGAGGGTAGATCAGAAGGAATTCAAGTGGATCACCAGAGCAAGAAAATGTTTTGAGTTGCTGAAACAGAAAGTGACTGATCAGCCTGTGTTGGCTTTATCAGATTTAAATAAGGTATTTCAAGTGGATTGTGATGCAAGTGGAATAGCAATAGGAGCAGTTTTGAGTCAAGAAGGGAGAGAAATAGCCTCTATTTCAGTGAGAAATTGAATGATGCCCAAAAAAGATATTCAATATATGATCAGGAATTTTATGTCATAATTCAAGCCTTGAAGAAATGGAGACATTACTTGCTGCCTAAGGATTTTGTGTTGTACACAGATCATCAAGATTTGAAATATTTGAACAGTTAGAGTAAGTTGAATCAAAAACATATGAGATGGGTAGAGTTCTTGCAGAGTTACACCTTTATGTTAAAACATAGAAGTGGGAAATCTAACAAAGTTGTTGATGCATTAAGTAGGAGAAGGAACTTGCTAACAGAGATGACAGTGATAGTATTAGGTTTTGAAGATTTGAAGACCTTGTATGATGAAGACCTGGATTTTGTAGAACCTTGGAAAGCATGTAGAGAACCAGTTATGGTTAATAGGAGCAAATGGTTACATTACTTGATTCAGGATGGGATGTTATTTAAGGGAGTTCACTTGTGCATACCTAAAAGTTCCATGAGAGAGAACCTGATAAAAGAGAAGCATAATGGAGGTTTAGCTGGACACTTTGGCATTGATAAAATAGTTGCATTGGTGAGTGAGCCTTACTTTTGGCCCCAAATTCATAAGGATGTTAAGAGATATGTGCAGAGTTTGTCAAGTTGTAAAAGGTAGTAGTCAGAATGTGGGATTGTACAAACCTTGACAGTACCGATAAGACCTTGGGAGGATATAAGTATGGATTTTGTACTTGGCTTACCTAAGACACCAAGAGGGAATGATTCTATATTTTTGGTAGTGGATAGATTTTCAAAAATGACCCATTTCATACCTTGTAAGAAGACATCAGATGCATTGCATATAGCAGACCTATTTTTCAAGGAAGTGGTAAGATTGCATGGATTACCTAAGAGCATAGTTTCAGACAGAGACACTAAGTTTGTTGGCTATTTTTTGAGAACACTTTGGAAGAAGATGAAGATAGATTTGAAGTTCAGTTATACTTTTCATCCACAGACTGATGGATAGATAGAAGTAGTTAATAGGAGTTCGGGAAACTTGTTGAGATGTTTAGTGGGAGATAAAACCAGAAGTTGGGATTTGATCCTTGCACAAGCAGAGTTTTCCTATAACAATTCAATGAATAGAAGTACTGGAAAAATACCTTTTGAGATTGTTACCGGAGTGCATCCTAAAGGAATAGCAGAATTGAGAGACATCAGCAATGAAGACCAGAAGAATTCAGAAGCAAAAGAATTTGTAGATCACATGGCAGCATTGCACATTCAAGTTAAACAACATTTGGAAGACATGAATAGAAAATATAAGGAGAAGGAAGATGAGAAGAGGAGACATAAGGAATTTGAAGTTGGCAATGAAGTGATGGTCTATTTGAGAAAGAGAGATTCCCGGTTGGGACTTATAATAAGTTGCAGATGAAGAAGTTTGGACCCTGTAAGATCTTGAGAAAGTTCAATTCTGGAAATGCATATGAGGTGGAGCTACCAGACAGTTTGAGTATTTCACCTATATTCAACATTACATATCTTCTTGAGTACCATGAACCAGAACTCAGTAAGGGCAGTATTGCAGATTTGGAAAAAAAATTGCCCCAGAAGGAACCAGATCAGATTGAAGAGATTTTGGATAGTAGGATTGGTCATAGTACACGAAGCGGTCAATACAAAGAATATCTTGTGAAGTGGAAGAATAGACCGGTGGAAGATTCATCTTGGATTTCTCAGGCAGAGGTAGACCACCTTGGTTTTCCTCTAACCCCAACAAAGTGAGAGGCACACTTTTTTTTATTAACCCCCGATCTTTAATACAGGAGCATCCCCGGTTCACAACAATCTTGCATCAACCAAAAACATTTCCTTCTATGTTTGTTTTCTATTTGCAGTTTTAGTTTTCCTTTTTGTGTGTCCTGGTTTTGGCTCACCGGTTCCTATGGAGTTGGATTCTACTTGAAGACTTGATCACCATTCTTGCTTTCTAACCACATCTCATTTGGATCACTTTCTTGTTACCGGTTTCCTTGATAGTTTCAAGATATCACTACAGGTTTCCTTGATAGTTTCTTGTTACCGGTTGTTCCTTTGTTACCAATTGCTTAAGACCTATTCTAGTGATCTACCAGAACCCATTCTAAAGCTTGTGGATCCTTGGTCATTGCTCTTGATGTTTCTTGGCGTGTGGCCAACCTTCTACGTTTCATCCTTCATATTTTCTAGAGGAATCTATTGGTGGAGGCCGGCCTTGTTCATTTTGCACATTTGGTCTTGTCCTTCAAGTTTTGATCCTTTTGGGCTGACCAGATCCTTTGGATCGATATATATATTTGTAAACATGCTTTAGAAGGTAATCAATCAGAGAATGAAGAAACATCAAATAGATAGACTATGCCTAGAAGATAGATCTTTCAATTCAAGGTCTCGGTGTGACCTATTCTACCAGGTCTGCATACTGGTATCTTGTAACCCAGTTGTTACCTATTGGATGTAATCAACTTTCACGAAATAAAACTATATGTTATGCATTGCCTCCATCATATCTGTGTGATTCTGTTGTGTTTACTCTTGCTGACCGGTTTGGATTGATCTCCTTGAGGTCCCTCCTCACCGGTGACTGCTTCAGTAGGTTGATTTTGTTCTTCTCAAGAATATTCTTCAACTCACCAATATCCTTCTTGTAATAACGAGGTTCATCATATCTTGACTTCTTGAAATATGCACAAAAAGATTATCCTTATAAGATTTCCTCTTAGGTGAGAATGGTGAATCACCTTGTTGTGGAGAGGATGATTGTGCTCCATCTTATTGTGGTTTTGACTTAGGTTGCTTTTGATTCTTTCCTTTTGCTTGATTTCTTTTATTTCCTTTGTTAGCCACCAAAGCTTGTGACTTTGAAGATTTGAGAATCCCTATCTTGGTCAACTTAGATTGCTCAAGTATCAACGTCTCCGCGAATGAATCAAATGAGGGAGAAGTGTAAGACGAACCTTGAACTAACCTATGGGTGTGAAAGCTAGATACAAAGGTTGCATACTCTGAAGGAAGCTTGTCCAACAAGTTGTAAACCAATTGAGCATCCTTTTTGTCAATTCTACAATCCTTTAGCTTTGCTCTTAGCTCAATTGCTTTTGTGACATAATCCTGGATTGTATCAAAATCCTTGGGATCCAAAATTGTGAGTTCACTATCAAGCTTGTAGCCCTTAATCTCATCAACTTGACCATACATTTTCTCAAAAATATCACAAGCCTCTTTAATTGTTGTACACTTATCAATGTGAAAAATGAGGTCATCTGATACATACTTTCTCAAAGTTCCAAGTTCCATAGAATTCTTAGTGATCCATTCAATATGAGCATCAGGATCAGCCTTAGGATTAGGTGGTGTTGTAATAGTTCCATTTACATAATGAATGAGTCCTTTTTCCATTAGTTTACTCCAAGACTTAATCTTCCATGAAGCATAATTATGAGGAGTTAAAAGTGGAAATTTAGGAGAACCCATAGCACCAAAATGAAAAGAAAACACAAGATAGAGAGAGGCACAATCACACAAGACACCCCCCAAAATTACTCAATCAAGAAACCCCCTCCCCCCACCCCCCCAAAATGGTGATTTGGCACTTTATACTTAGTGCATATACAATGGACCACTTGCAAAACAAGGCAAAGTGGACTTCTGATTTCAACTTTACAACTTCTCAAAATCAAATATAAGAGACTTTAACAAATACTGCTAGTGATCTAAACTGAGATCTAAGAAAAATACAAGTACCAAATAAGCCAAGAATGGCTAAATACTGAAAGTACAATTTACACTCAAAATCACTACAAACTAATGGCATATTATGAAAGTAGATGAAAAAATTATGCACTTTCAAAAAAATGGCCCCTGAAAAGGAGTCCATATGAGCCCAAACGAAGCCTCTGAAGCTGCAAAATTGGGGATTAGACAGGTACAGTCATGAAGAGCTACAAATTATGAAAAATTCATCCATCAAAATCATAAAATTTCTCCACCACTGCAAAGAGCACAAAATTATATCCCATTTTTTAAAAAATTGCACCAAAAAAGGAGCAAAAATGCACAAGATATGGCCTTCCAAAGTTGAACTGCAAAACTGAAAAGCTCAATGAGACGGGGTTAAAAAAATTTCAAAATACTACTAACACAGTGATGACATCAGTGTTGTACAAGCTTAAATTTGGCATTCGTATGGCCATCACTAGAGCGTCGGCCCCATTGCCTATTGTATGAATAATGACATCATCTGATGATGTGGTGAGTACGACTGCTGACTTGGTAGTGTTGACTATCCAAGTGATGTGTCATATGGAAAGTGTTGACAAGGTAGGGTCTCGACTGCTATGGCCACAAGATGGCGGTCGCGTGGTGTGGTCCTGCCTAGAAAGGAAGATGTCACGTGCAGGGTGTCAGGCCAGAGAAAAGAAGAGTTGGCAGGGAGTGGAGGTGCGCCAGGAAGCGGGAGGTCGGAGCTACCAGTAGAGTGGTCGGTGGGGAGTGGAGGTTCATCATGAAGCAAGAGCAAACCACAACGAACAAAATCTATAGGTGGTCGACGGTCGGCATGGTGATAGTGGCAGGGTTCACAGATGGCCAAACTACAGGCAGTGCGGGAATCGGACATGGAGCACAGGGAGTTCGATAGGAGAGTACAGGTCTGCAAAATTTTAAATACAAAGTATAGTGCGGGTCACGGGAGGGGTCAACGGACCCCCCAAAAAATAAATTTCCATTTCTTTTTTTTAAAAAAAAAATCTAAAATCTGTACAAATATAGCAAAATTAGCGAAAAAAAAAAATCTCACCAAAATAGGCCGACTTTATACTCAAAATTCATGGAAATCACCTCTCAGACACAACCGTGATGTCCAAATCATTGTATGACACCCCCCAAAATAGAAATTCTCCAGATCCAAAAATTGAAGCCTCCAAATTGACTAATCAAATATGCTCCAATGGCTCTAATACCATGTGATATTTTTCCAAGATCAAGAGCTCAATGAAAAGTAAAATAGAGAGACAAGATAGATGATAGGAATAAATTGTATTCTATCAAGATGGAAATACTGATCAACTAGATCATCAATCGTTACATACAATGAATATGAGCCTACTTATATAGGCAAAACTATATGGATATGTGAGCACACAAAGATGACATGTGGCTCAATAAGAAACAATGGTAGGTAGGAAATAGGTGTGGTAGGTAGGAGAAACAATAAAATATTCCACATGAGGTGGATCACCCACCAAAGGTGGAATTATTACTCCACAATAAGTGGATATGATAGAGTAGTAACAAGATCAACACCATAAAAGGTAAAAATTCTCCTACACACACTATCCCAATGTGGCACAAACACCCAAGTGTCTCATACCCAAACTACTATGATATGCATGTACCTAAGTAAACTTAAGTAAGGTGTAATAATATCCATGATGAATAATTATTTACACTAACATATGTTTTTGAGTTATGTTATGTTTGGCAGACATGACGAAAGTGTGTTGTGTAATTTGACTAGGCTCATTGAACCTAGGGAATTATTCCAAGGATTCTTAGCCGACTTAACAATGTTTTTATAAGATGATGTACATCATGAGATTTTATGAGATCGAGAGTATGAATTTGATCATGCGGTGAAAGATGCAGTTAGGTTATAATGTTAAGTCGGTGTTAGAAGCATATCTGAAGCGGATCTAATTAGGCACATAGGTTCTAACAACAGAGTAGTAAAACTTGTTTTCCCTAACAGTTGCAGCAAGAAAATCCTCTCACAAGGTCACTCCTAACAAGGTGTGGTAGGATCCTAACAAATTCGAAGGTTAAATCATTTAACAAGGTGACACATTAGCTTGTGTTTTGTAAATCCTCTAGCAAGGTAGCTCCTAACAGGGTTGGGTCCTAACAGGCATTATTGTAATAGCTCTTAATAGGGCTAAAGCACTCTTAACTGAGTGTCACTCCTAAAAGGGTGTTGTATGACCTTAACCGGTCATATCTCTATACTCCAGATAGTTGATCCTTGTGGGTACTAATTCCCACCGTGGTTTTTCCCATTTGGGTTTCCACGTGAAAATCATAGTGTTATGGTTTGCATGCTTCATTTGGTCTTTTCTTATGTTGTATATTTCTTGCATTCTTATTGATTTTCAAGTTGATAAAAGGTGTAATCAGATCTATTAAATTTTTGCTTGCACTGATTCACTCCCCCCCCCCCCCTCTCAGTGCCTTATAAGTTTATCAATTGGTATCAAAGTCTAATTCCCTTAAGGCTTAACCGCTTGGGAAGGATCCCTAAGGAAAACATGGGGGGGTTCAATGAGTTATAGAGAGCTTTCAAATATGCCTGCAGAATCTGAAGAAGCCTTGGGTGAACTTAGAGTCAAATATGAAGTTTCATTGGCTAAGAGGAGACAGCTAGTTGAACAGTTGTTTGAACTTAGTGAAAACAGTTAATCTGAGGAAGCAAACATTGATGCATTGACTAATGAGATGGAAAAATTGAATGATGAAAATTCAAATCTGCGAAGAGATTTGGAAGCCCTAACCATCAAGATGAGTCAAGAGCTAGAAACCAAGAGGACTGTTGAAGAGAAAATCAAAGAGAAGGAGCATGAGATCTTTAAACTAAACCAAGAGATTGGTACCCTACATGGACATCTTCGTGAAGAAAAAGAAGAAATACAGGTTGATATAGACATGGCTATGACTCTTAGAGAAATTCTTACAAAGAAGAATGAAGAGCTTGTAAAGGAGTTGGTTGATGCTAATGAGTTACTGGCTAAATTCAACAAGGGCATTGTTATGCTTGATGAGCAGATCCAATCACAAAGGCATAAAGGAGAAACACAAGGCTTAGGATACACAACCTTCGAGAAAGAAGAGCCATCTGGTACCAAGGACATCATGCATGAAGACAAATCTGTACCTAAGATAAAGAAGAACGTCGGTAAGAAAACCTACAAACTAGTATGCTTTAATTGTCAGAGGGTAGGTCATCCTGCTAATGTTTGTAGAAGTAGATTCATTACCTTTGATGGATATAGATCTAATGCATATGAAGGATATAAGCCTAGAAATTTTGATGGATATTGTTTCAATTGCAACAAGTATGGGCATAGAGTTGTTGAGTGTAGGTCTGGAGTAAACAATTAGATATCTTACATGAATCAGAGGTCTAATGGTGAATGGCAAAGATCTTTCAATGACCACAGAAAACCTACTTGGCAGAGACCTTATGTGAACTGGTCTAGTCCTTATGAAATGGAGAATAAACAAAATGTGACTTGTTCACTCTGTCACAACTATGGTCATGTTTTTATGAACTGCCGAAGAAGAACTGGTAGAGGCAATGTTGGACCCTAGAGAGCATCTAGAATGGCATGTTTTCATTTTCACAAATTGAGACACCTTGCAAAGTTTTTTAGAGAAAGAATGAACCAACTGGTTAATCAGCCTACTAGCCAAAAAGGTAAGAAGAAGGTTGATGTGGAGGAAACTAGAAGTGAGATGAACAAGATCTAGAGGAATAAAAGTGAGGAGAAACCATCGCAAGATTCTAATTCTTCACCTAGTGTGGAGAATTCCTCATTGGTAAACTAAGCTATATATAAAGCTTAGGGGGAGCTTATTGTCAAATCCATTTTTGGACCCCCTGAATGATTGTGCGGTAAGTTAGATCTACATACTTTGATGCTTTATGTTGTTATGAAGTGATTTTGTGATCAAACTGATAAGTTGAATGTAATATGAGAACTAGTAGAAACTTTTAGGGTTGAACGGTGATTAGGGTATGTTCAACCGATATTTCATTAAATGCAGTTTGTAAAAGGTAAATAAAAGTGTTTTACAAGTTCCATTTGTTACCTTTGCATTCTTGAGAGAATTTGGAGAGCAACTTAAGTAGAGGAGATATTTTGATTGTTGCACTGGTGAAGTTGACAATAGATTGAGAAGATTTGTTGTAAAGTGTATCGGTGAAAAGTGTATTTAGATCAGAAACCCTAATAATGAAGAAGTTGAAAGGTATTTATCTGGAATTCTAAATTTGTGTTTAAGTTCTTACAATGGATACACCACACATTGTAGATATTACTAAAAGGTCTCGACTAGAATTCAAGAGGCATCCACATAAGTTGATTGAAATCGATCCAGTTGGAACCCTATCTAGCGTACCTTATGGTATGTTGCATTTCAATGATATTAGATCCTATATTCATTGTAAACTAGAATATTTGGGAACCTTTTCTATCTTTAACCAATACCTAAAATTGTGTGATAAAGGAGTAATAAAAGATCAATTCAAAAGAGTTACCGACAAGGGTTTTCACCATGTTGTGAATTTTCTTGATGATTTTGAAGAAGATCATCTTAGATATGTTTTGAGCAGATCTACATGATCAGTTCATGTGGTTGGATCACTCGCATAAGATAACAAAGGAATCTATCCATGTTGACACTGGATTGTGGGCAACTGGTGAAGTTCCTATCCTGAGAACAATCCCAAAGGATGAAGTCAATCGATTGACAAAATCTAAATGGGGTGGTCGTGCAATGACTATAAATGAGATTGATGATCATGAAGTAAAGTATGCATCTATGGTCATTGGTCATAGGGTTTATCACTCGAGCAGAACAAACAACATTCTCGGAGCTGCAATCCACACAGCCTACCAAATGTTGAAGGAAAATGTAGACTATGATCTTGCAGAAGCTTTTAGAACCCAGTTGATATTGAATCTTGAATCAATCAAGAATGACAAGAGATGAAAATTTAAATTTGGGCAGTTAATCATTTGTCTATTTTTCTATTTCCAGAACTCCTTTCCCAGTATCAATGATATTCAGTGGTCAGACGATAGACCAGCAATGTTATAGATGAAGAACAATATCAAAATGCTTGGAAATGATTTCACAAAGATGATCTCGGATTATTTCAAAGACTTCCAGAAAAGAATGCATGATAGAGAAATAATACTAGAGCATATTGTGAAGAAATGTGAAGATTTTGTCTACTTCATGGTTGATACTGACACTTGTCAAATGAAGGAAGCAAACCCTAGGAAATCATGGGTGATTCCCATGGGTTATGAGGTAGAAGTTGATATTTTGATTGCCTATGTTGATCATCTTCTATCTAACCCGGTAGATCCGAGTGCAACCAGGACTGGAACCTTTAAACAAAAATCATTAGAAGTGCATTCTGAGTTGGCCAAACCAGTGATTGATAAGAAAGTTAGAAAAGAAGTTGAAGAATTTATTGTGGAACAAGGCTTTACAAAAGAGATGATTGTTGAAGCAAGAGAAAGATTCGAAGAGAAGAAGACCAAAATATCTTGTATACCCACCAATAGACAGACAAGGAGTAAAGTTGTCAAGGAGAAGCCTCCTCCTCCTCCTAAGATTCAAATCAGAGGGAAAGGTAAAGAAATCAAGGCACCAGCACTGGTAGCCACCAGAAAAAGGAAGAAGGAACAAGCAAAAGAGTTGTTGCTGAAGAAGAAGGAGAGGAAACAGAATTGGAAGGAGAAAAGAGAGAACTAAGAGCTAGTGGCAAGAATTTTAAAGGTGGTTGGAGCATCCACAATGAAATCTATTAAGCCACCGGTAGGTAAACCTATTTCACTTGAGAAATTGTTGAATAAAATAAGGAAGTATGGAATATTAGTTGGTGTAAAAAGGCATTATGACAATTTTGGAGAAGAAGAACAAAATCACTTTGAAGATGCAATTGTTCGGTCAATGAATAAGTATAGTAAAGCTCTAATTGAATTGCAAGGCCAGATACCTGAAGAGTAGAGCCGTTTAGTGAGGTCCCTGTTCCTAGATCTATTGATCTAGATATTGAAGAACCAACCTAGTTATATAGCTTCGATATTCTAGATAGATTAAAAGCAGCCCCCCTTTAGAATAGTAGGGCTAGTCTAGTCTAATGATTTCTCTCTCTGTAATGCCCAGAGAGCTTGGGGAATCCCCTATTTGTTTATCCTAGTTGAACTAAGTTGTCGATCGACCTAAAGGTTGGGATCTTCATGCGCATAGTATAAAGCATAGTATAAGGCATAGTATAGAGCATGGTATAGAGCATAGTATAGGCATATTCTACATGAATTCTGCAATTCGACCAAGGATTCATAGGCACAAACAACAATTAAAGGAAGGGGGATTTGACATTCATGTGATTATCGAAGCGCCCCTTACAGTAAACTAGAAGCTAGATGGCAAGAAGCAATAAGGCAGGATAGAGAAAGTTGAATTTGTTCTTATTCATTTGCAACCAGAAACTTCTACGGAGGATATACAGAATATTCTTTATAATTAAAAATCATTGTTTAGGAAAAAGAAGAGGTTAACTAGATTGCTTGTCGGTGATTCCTAATCTGTCTAAGATGAGACTGAAGAAATCTTGAAGAAATTTTTAGGATTGGTATCTGAAGAAGAAGAACCGGAGAAAATTAAGGGAGCATATCTCACTGACACTTTGAATATTAATGATATCCTACCAGATAAAATTGTATTTGATGACATGCCAGTTGATACACACACTAAGAAAGAAAAAATCATTATCACTAATGAAGAAACGGTGCTACCGAAAGACATTTCCATCAGTAAAGATGTAGAGGTGACTGAATAAATTGTACAAGTTTATGATGTACATGTAACTAAGTCATGGGAGAAAGGTGAGGAGATGCGGAAAGATGCTTAGGAGAGTGTACACATAGATGTTGAGAAACCGGTGAAGATAGATGTTGAGCAAACTAAAGAGCCACCAGTAACGACAGATGAGAAGTAGAAGGAAGAAGAGAAGCAAGAAGAAGAACATGAGCACAAAGTGAACCCCCAATCATCCACTTTAAAGAAGATTGTTTATGATGATGAAGAAGATGATACTCTATCCATTCAAGGACCAATAAACATGGACATGATGAGTCTTACTGAGCTGATGGAGATTGCATCTACCATGCAATATAAGTCTAAGAAGAAAATGATGAAAGATCAGAAGAGAGAGGTACATACAATTTAGACTGCAGTTGAAATATTTTCTAGTCTGCTACCAGAGACTGACACTGGTAGTCTTGCAACTCCTATTGAGAAACTAGACCACTTGGTAACATCAGCAGGAGAACAGATGAAAAATCTTGAAGAGGTTGTTGTCAAGAATGTGGAAAAGGAATATGAAAAGAGGAGAATTAAAAAATTGATGAAGGATATTGATAGAGACAGAGTTGGTCTTGCTATGAACATGGACCAGATTAAGGAAGCATTACAAATTGAAGGTAAAATTTTGTCTACTATTTACAACTTCACATTATTCCTTGATGATATTGATAAGAAGAGAAAGACAGAACAATAGAAGCTGAAAGGTTTGAGTGAATCATTTAACCCCTTAAATGATTTAGCAACCATTTTTGGTAGAGTGGTTATTAATATACAAGAGAAGCTAAAGGCTTTTGAGGAAGAGCAGGTAAAGAGGATATCATCATTGCAAGAATTATAGACTCATTTATTCCCCAAGTTACAAATTTTGCAAAGAGGTTATAAAGAAACAGAGGCAATTTTGGCTACACCGGAGATGAGCACACTTGATGCAATAGAGGAGCTTGCATATCAGATCAGGACACATATTGAGATCATAGGGACACTTTTGGAGACTTAGGATAATGATTTGAAACTTTTGAAGTCTAATTTTGCAGATATATTTCTTAAGATGACATTGTAAAAACTATTGAATTCATATATATATATATATATATATATATATATATATATATATATATATTTGGTAATGCAAATTCTGATACTATATTGTATTCATTTTTATTTTTTTCTATTTGCTTACCTTTGTCACTGTTGTCAAAGGGGGAGTAGTATAAGGTCAAAATTTTGTAAAGGGGAGTAGTATAGTTTTTAGCATGTAATTGCTAAGGGGGAGTTTGGCTTGAGTATTGGCTATGTATTTTGAGTTGAGTCATTTTTGGCATGTGACACTTAGACAAATAATTTCCTAAGTGTTGTCATCAATACCAAAGGGGGAGATTGTTAGCTTGATGATGATGATTTTGTTGCAATAGGTTTAGTGATGACTTTATTTGTGTTTTAATTGATGGCAACCATGTTTTTTTAGTCATCTAAGTCATTTAGACTCACTGGTAAAGCCTAATCGGTAGTGGAATCGGTTGACTGCAAGATAAACCGAACCGGTAAACAAGAGCAGTGCAATGATCAGGCAACCAATACGAACGATTGGAGAAGAATTAAGTGGTGCAGTTTGGAATACATGTTTATGACATTGATATGACTCTATGATTGCAACCGCATCAGCAAATTTAGAGTTTGGAGCAAGTTATGATTAATAGAACAATGACAGTCATGAAGAACACAGAACCGGTAAAGCAGAGACAGTTTGATCAATCACCGGTAGTCTTTTGTTATGTTTTCCCGACATAAGGAAAGTGTGTTGTGCATTTTGACCAGGTTCATTGAACCTAGGGAATTGTTCCAATAGGATTCTTAGCCGACTTAACAGTGTTTTTATAAGATGATGTATATCATGAGATTTTATAAGATCAAGAGTGTGAATTTGATCATGCGGTGAAAGGAGTTAGGTTATGATGTTTAGTCAGTGTTCGAAGAAGATATAAAGAGAATCTAATCAGGCACAGAGGTGCTAACAACAAATTAGTATAAATTGTTGTTCCCTAACAGTTGCAGCAGTAAAATCCTCTCACAAGGTCACTCCTAACAAGGTGCAGTAGGATCCTAACAAGTTTGAAGGTTAAATCCTTTAACAAGGTGACACATTAGCTTGTGTTTTATAAATCCTCTATTAAGGTAGCTCCTGATAGGGTTGGGTCCTAATAGGCATTATTGTAATAGATCTTAATCGGGCTAAAGAACTCTTAACCGAGTGTCACTCCTAACAGGGTGTTGTATGACCTTAACCAGTCAAATCTCTATACTGCAAATAGTTGATCCTTGTGGGTACTAATTCCCATTGTGGTTTTTCCCATTTGGGTTTCCACATGAAAATCATTGTGTTATGGTTTGCATGCCTCATTCAATCTTTTCTTATGTGGCTATATTTCTTGCATGCTTATTGATTTTCAAGTTGATAAAAGGTGTAATCAGATCTATTAAGTTTTTCCTTGCACCGATTCACCCCCCTCTCTCAATGCCTTATAAGTTTATCAAATTACTCATATCCAATTTTAAGTGTATACATTTTGCCCCTCTTTGAAATGATGTTGAGACAACATTTTTTCAAAGATTAAATCAAGTCTTGATACTACCCCCGTCGGTGATAAAATTCTAATTGTGTGCCCCCTCAGGAGATTGATCGTGATTTTTTGAAAGATTTTGATTGAGCGATTAACCTTGATAAAATGATGAAAAAGTTTGATTAAATAGGTGTTTCAATTAAATTCATTTTGAAAAATAAATAAAATTGCCCCAATTTAAAAAAAACTAATTACCCTTCTCAAAAAAAATCAAAAAAGGTAATTATATAATGACAATGGGTCCATTTTTCTCCTCACTTGTAAATTGTCTTGTTTGAAAATTTGGAGGAGTTGATTAGGAGTTGAGCTAGCAAGATGGTGATATTCTATGAGAACCACATATTTGAGCATGTTCATCGATATCAGTGACCTGTCGAATACAGCCCACCGATGAGTAGCCTATCTCGAGATTTGTTCTTGATTTTTCATACAAATTTTCATGATTTCTACATGATTTAGGGTTTGTTTCAAATTTTCCCAATTTACTCGCTTTTGTTTCATGCTTTTGTTAGTTAGATTGGCCCTTTTATGCATTAGGTTATTGCTTTTATGTGTTTCACACATTCATCCTATTTGTCCACGCATGTGTGATGTCGGTTAGCGCTTATGCTTTGTTTGTGCATTTGTATGCTAGGGTCACGCATATGCTAGTTAGGATTGTGCATTTACTTGGCATTGTGCTTTTGTGTGTTTTGGTCACACATTTGTGATATATGTTAGCACATTTACTTTATTTTGCACCCATGCTCATTTGGGTCGTACATATGTTTTGATTGATTAAAAACAGGTTTTAAGGACCCGAAACCCTTACATCATAGAAAGAGAAAGAGAAGCAAAAGGATTAAAATTCCACATACATAACAACTGGCCAAAAGACTAGTGAATAGAAAGAATAGCAAAGAAACAAAACAACAAAACACAGCAAAGAAACCGAGGAGACGCTACACAGCAATTTTCTTTAGCAGGTCCTCTGCCTTTATCACCAACTCATCATAGGTAGCCCCGACAGCTTTCAGCTCTTCCAGATCCTTGTTCATTTTCTTTTCCTTCCTCTTGCCTCTGGTGCAGATTCTGGGAACTTGAGCTTCCCCTGTACCTTCAATGTCCAGGTCAATTTGCTAGATTTCCTTGTCATCATCAAGCTTACTAATGATGGTATGAGTATTATTGGCTGAGATTTTCAGAATACTAAGGCTCTGCTTTGCGATATTCTTAAGGCACTCCTCAATTTTTTCCACTTTGGTGACAGTATCTGAGAGTGTTTTTTCACTAGTTTCCGCAAGGCTTTTTCTGTCTAGCATCTCCTTTCAATCTTCTCAAACCTGGGGTTGAAAGCATCTCTGATGTCTTCCACTTTAGCAATAGTGTTTTTCGGATCCTCAATATAGTCAGCCATTGTATTCTCCTCCCCTATATTAATGGTCTCCAGAATCAGGACTCTGTTGCATAGTTTTTTATACTCATCCACAGCTTTCTTGTAACCATCAATGAGTCATTCCATAGTTTTCATAAAACCATGCAAGCCCTCAGGAGGAGGGTCATAGGGGGGAGTCACTTTTCCAGGGGTTACATGTTCATCTTTAGGGATATCGAGGGTGGAGATAGTGTCGGTAGCCCTGAGAGTCTCTTCCATTGTCTCCTTTTCCAGGTTGTGCTCGGCTTCCAGGGTCCTAGCTTGCTTGTCAGCTTCCGGTTCCTTGCCAGTCTCCTCTTTTTTCTTATGCTTTTTCTGGGTCTGGGCTTGGTTTTTAATTTTCTTCTTCAGCAACCCTTTAGGGTTCTTCTTCTCCTCAGAATAATCTGAATCCTCTTCTTCCGAAGAGATGTTGATCAAGGGTTTGATTTGAAGTTTTTTGCCCTTGGAAGATGAGGGTCTTGTCTTCCTCTTCTTACTACTCTCATACTCTGAATCACCAAAGCTATCCTCAGTATCAGATGAGGAATCATTGTCGGATTCCTCCTCCTCTGAAAAAGTAGAATCAGACATATCTTCCTCAGAGTCCACAGAGGGTTGCATCCCGTTAATTTGACTGGCCTTTAAATGGTCATAAATAAGGACCATTAGGCCTTGGTGCATTGCAGTATCGCCCAGAGGATTCTCTTTGTAGGCTTTAAGGGAAGCATTCATTGAGAAAAGCAAGAAATAAGGAAAATTCACCTTATCATTATGCCTAAAGTGGTTTAACAGAACAAAATGATACCCATAGACTTTCGTAAACCTAGCATCTAGAGTAATATACTGCATTAAAACAAAGAGAATTTCCCGCCAGGGTTTGGCAAAATCCCTAGGCGGGTAGTAGGTTTTGCTCAACTTTACCAGTCATTTTTTCTCTTTCTCAGTAACCAGGTACCTTTCAATGGCTTCCTTGTTGACCTTCCTATCTCTGTAAAAGTTGCAGCCTTCCCTGTTGAGACCCATAGCTTTAGCAATTAAATCTTCATCAATTTCCACCATTTGGTCACCCATTTTTAACATGCCCTTCTTCCAATTTTTGCAGAAAAGGCTAGTTACCATTCCATCATGGCCATGGAGTCTCTTTATGAAGTTCGAGAGACCACCCTTCTGCAAAATACCCCACACCTCTTCCTTCTGTTTCCATTCCTTGCAACTACTTGGCTCATATCATCTCCTATTTCCACCCATGATGTCGCTTCTCACAACCAAATTTTGAAACTTGCAAAGCTGGTTAAACAGAGAGCTTTTCGAAGCTAAAACAATTACCCAGAAAGCATGGGAGTTGATGGCATTGATGTTATAATGAGTGATTTTCTCATTATAGAAATAACTCAAAGTGCTCACATCAGTACTTTTCATTATTATCCTGTCAATCAAGAGTCTTTGGGGTACTTCTATATCACTCATCACTTATGATTTGTCTGACATCTTCGGGGAGTCCGCTCTCACCCTCCATGTGGTAATTGTCTCATTTTTAACCGCCACATTGGTAGCCCAATTAGCAGAATAGTTGGCCTCCTGATAGATATGGGAGATATGGCATTTTTTAAAGGTTCTAATAATGTCAATAGCAGAACTGATTATGTTATGAATCGACCATGAGGGTTTTGAAGTCCCATTGAGGCACTTTATTATATTATTTGAGTCCCCTTCTATCCATAGATAGGGGCAATTCCATTTTTTGGCTAGGATAATGCCTTGAAGAGCTGCCATAGCTTCAGCTTTATGGTTATTTTGGGTTCCAATAGGGACAGCAATCATCTCTTTGCAAATTCCTCTATGATCTCTAAGAATAGCTCCACAACCTGAAGGACCTAGGTTACCTTTGGCTCCACCATCAAAATTGATTTTGAGCCAGCCTTGGGGAGGGGTTTGCCATTTAGCTTCAAGCCTTTTATTGTAGCTAAGATTAGGACCATCTGTGATCTTCATATTCCAAGCCCTTAAGATATTTGACTCCAGGGAGTTATTTGAGTAATAAGGACCCTTCATGATTCCCATATTTTCCTGGATAGCCCTTTGAATTTTTTGGAATACAGTATCTTGATTTAGGGAGACATCCCTGAAGATTCGGTTGTTTCTTTCTTTCCAAAGACCCCACAAGATGTGAGGAAGAGAGAGTTGCCACATACATCTCAAAAAAGAGTTAGTCCATTGAATATGCCAGGAGGAGAACAAATCTCTGATGTTACTAGGAAACACCCAAGCTAAACTAAAGCTCTTGAGGAAACTTTCCCAAACAGAGGCTGAGAAGGAACAATGGAGGGCAAGGTGGTCCATAGACTCTTCCTCTTGAAAGCACAACACACACCTGTTAGGAAGGGCAAAACCTCTGCCTTTTAGGTTGTCAATGGTAAGGATCTTATTTTGGAGGATAGTCCAGAAGAAAAAATTGATTTTGGGGGTGAGACCTTTTATCCATGCTTTAGACCAAAAAGGATTTATAGGAGGGGGGAGCGAAAGGACACAATACATTGAAGACATAATTAAAGTACCTTTGGGATCATGTTTCCAAATCAGGGAGTCCTCTTCATTATTCAGCGATATAGCAGACAGATGAGTCTTAAGCTTAGAAAGGCTAGGGTGGATACTATCAATGTTCTGCCAATTGTTCCCATCCCAGTATTCTACCACTAAGGAGCCAAAAGAGCCAATATAGGAAGGGGCATGGGAGGCCCATTCATGGAAGTCCATTAGGGGTTTATCAAAAAGCCAGGGATCCTCCCAGAATCTAACTTTTCTATCATTTCCAAGTTTCCATATCACTCCTTTAGCAATCACATCTTTACATTTAGAAACATGGTTCCAAATATGGGATCCATTTATGCTGAGATCTGAATTAAGAAAAGAAGAGAGAGAAGAAGACAGAAGAGAGTACTTACTTCTCCAAATTTTGCACCATTTAGAATCAGAATGAAACCATCTCCAAGCTTTTTTGGACAAGAGAGCTTCATTTAAAGTACGAATCCTCCTGAGACCCAGACCACCTTTTCTTTTTGGCCTACAAACCTGATCCCAAGCCACCAAGGACATTCTTTGCTTTTCCTCAACCCCAGACCATAGGAATCTTCTTTGAATTTTCTCAATTGCTTTAGCATACTTGACTGGAATTCTGAAGAGACTAAGAGCATAAATAGGAATACTTTGAAGAGTAGCCTTAAGGAGTTGGAGCTTACCAGCTTGACTTAAGAGGGCCCCTTTCCAACCAGCAAGTTTTTTATGAAATTTGTCAACTAGAGAACTCTAGAAGGAGTCAGGAGGAGAAATCCACATGGGGAGTCCAAGGTAGGTAGCAGGAAGGTCAGCAATCTTACACTCCAGAATTTTGCTGATCCTCTGTTGTCTTCTCTCTAGAGTATTAATGAAAAAGACTTCACTTTTAGCCTAGTTGATAAGCTGCCCCGTAGCAGAGGCAAATTTACACAAGGTACTCTTCAATACTTTAGCTTCTGAGATACTTGATTCCCCCATAATAATAGTGTCATCAACAAACTACTGGTGGGAATAGATAAGGTCAACAGAAGAAGGTTGGAGGCCCTTACAGGATCCTTGCTACACCAATTTTTCCATGGTCTGACCAAAGCATTCTGCCAAAATTATGAAAAGGATGGGGGAGATAGGATCGCCTTGCCTAAGACCTCTCGAGGCTTGGAAAAAAGTAGAAGGAGAACCATTGACAAGAACAGCAAAAGACGCAGAGGTAGTAAGTTGGGAGAAAAGATCCACAACTCTAGAGGAAAACCCAAAAGAAGTGAGAACTTTCTGAAGAAGAGACCAGTCAACCCTATCATAGGCTTTGGAGAGGTCAAGCTTAAGGATGAGACCCTACTTCTTAGCTCTAACAAGAGAGTGAATGTTCTTATGAACTATAATAATGGAATCAAGAATTTGTCTTCCAGGAACAAACCCATTTTGCTGGTGTTTAATTAAGGTAGGAAGGATAGACAAAACTCTAGTGGTAAGGACCTTAGAAATAATCTTGTAAAAGGAGTTGCAGAGGCTAATAGGTTTGAATTTGTCCAAAAAGTCAACACCTTGAGTCTTGGGGATAAGAGAAATAAAAGTACCATTGATTTCTTTCAAGAGTTTTCTAGCCCCAAAGAATTACTTAACCCCATTGGCAACATCAGTACCAATAATATCCCAAAAATCTTGAAAAAAGAACATTGGGAATCCATCAGGTCTAGGTGCGTTGTTACCATCAAAGGAGAAAACAGCATTTTTAATTTCTAAGATAGTGGGAATGGAAGAGAGGGAGACATTATTTTGAGCATCAATGAGACAAGGAATGTTCTGAAGAAAAGAGGATTGGGCTTCAGCATCCAAACTGTGATCCCTCTTTAGGAGGTCCGAGAAATACCTCTTAGCTTCATTCCTTATTTCATCCTCCTTGACCAGCTCCCCACTTTCCACAACTAGCTTGTTCATTCTATTGACTGCTTTATGCTTGATAGTCGACATATGTTATAATGCACAATGCTTTTGTTTTGAATTGAGGACTTTGATTGATCCAATGATTAAATCCACTTTGATTTAATTTTTGATTCTACAATTGGATAGATTGATGTTTTATTGATAGATAGATAGATTGTTGATTGATAAACAATTTGATTGCTTGATAGATGTTTTGATAGATAGAATAGCTATTTGTTGAAACCTTGATTGATGGTTTGATTAATTTGATAGGAGATTTAAGTGATCCAACTCATGGTGATCATTTGATTGATGGCGTGATTTGCTTGATAGATAAGATTTTATTGAAATATTTGATTGATAGGATATATGATTGATAGACAAAATTGTCTGATTAAATGGGAGAAACTTGATGTTCTCCTTGTTGGGATCCAAGAACATTGAGAGGGGGGTTAATCAGTGTTCTGTTGGAATGAACAGTTTTTATCCTTTTATACCATGCATATATAAACCAGTAAACAAACAAACATATAACAAGGAGCAAATAAACCATCCACATAAATGAACACCATAACACATAGGATTTATACGTGGAAAACCTCAATGAGGAAAAACCATGGTGGGATTTGTGATCCACAATATTAGCTCATTGGCCATATGAAAATATATTACATATAATAGGGGCATGCACTTGCAGGAAGGCACATTACCTAGAGCATACTGCTCATCACTAAAGAGCCTCACTGACTACAAGCTTTCTGCTAAAGTAAATTACTAAAAATGAACTCAAGAATGCATTCGCTATGCCAAATAGAGTTTTGGTTATGTCTCTGATTTGTACCAGTTCATAAACTCTGAATTGCTACTAGTATGTCTTCTCCTCCAAGAATTCTTTCCAAGCTATCTACAGATCATTGCATGATATAAAATTTGCATAAAAAATAATCTTCATACATATATTTCACATTATACAGTTTTGCTATATTCTCCTATACCCACACATATCATCTATCACATCACTTATATAAAAATAACCTAGCAGGTTGACCTATATATCTATTACAAATGATATGCCTTATGTCATCTTACAATGCATTTACAAAGATATTCAATGTTGGCCTTCACAATATTAATTACAAAATGATTTAAGTAAATCCTCCTTGATGTTGGCTTCCAAAGAAGTATTGATGATGGTGTCAGTGTCGGTGTCGGTGTCGGTGTTGGTGTCGGTGTAGCCCTAAATGCTCCAAAGTTGGTATCTGTCAATATATGCCTCCCAATGCCAGTTTATGACTTCCATCAGATCTTGTTGCCATCAATGAAAACAAAATGAATCCAAAGACTGTCAATTCCCAACAATCTCCCCCTTTGGCATTGATGGCAACACTCATGTGAAAAATGGATTCCCTGTCGATATGCTCCCCCTGAGCAATACACTCCATCTGATATCCTTCCAATGTGTTTCTCTGATATTTTTCTCTAGTTTTTTTCACATGTGTACACTCCCCCTTTGACATTAATGCCAAATACTAGTGAAAGAATTGAAAGAATAAAAGAATATTGTTAGTTTCACTAGATCTTAGTCATCTTCAAGATTTCCGAGTATGCCTTTTGTAATAATTGAAGATATGTATCCCAATCAGATTTGAAGGTATCAGAAATAGATGCAAGTCCACTTAGTAAATGGGCATGTGTTTCCTTCTCTTGGATACTATCGGTGTGGGTTTAGCTATCATATCCATGCACTCTTTCTTGTGAACACCCAATGAATATAGTCTAGGACTTACCAATCCTCTTAGATTTATTTCTCTTCTCATGATTTTATCTCTCTCCTTCTCAAATGCAAAAATTTGGTTCTCCAAAGATAAAATTTGTCCATCAATAGATGTGGTCAGTGCAGTTAATTCATCAAAAGAGTTAGCAATTTTAGCCATCTTATCATATAACTCCTTCAATCTTCTATCTACATTAGTTGTAAGACTTTCTATGTTACAACACACTATGTAGATATTTGTACATTGTTTTAAACAAACCTCAATAGGAATAAGTTTGTCCACAATTTTCTTCTTCTTTGTTTTTATAATCTTATCAAAAGTTTTTCTTTTTGTTGTTGTGAAATTATCCAAAGCTTGTCAGTCTGCAATCTGCCTCAGAGATTGAAAATTATTGGATATGTGCTATGTTAGAGTGTTGAGCTTTTCGGAAGGACTTGCTCCATCTTCAATCTGACAGTCAGGTATTAGTCTATGCAATATTGAGACCGATTGATCAATTAATCCTCTATCTACAGGACCTTCCTTCGGTAATTTCTGAGTATCCATCATCATTAATTCAGTTGGACTCAACTCAAAGACTGATTTCTTCTCAACCTGAGAAGTGTCAATTGCCAAAACCTTTGTCAGGGAATCAGTTTTACCTGCCGATATAGACTCAGTTGCTTTTACCTTGTCCATATCAACCTCTTTTGCACCGGTGGCTTCACCACTTGGTGCAGTGTCGGTTACTACAAATGGAATATTATCCATAGTATTTCCAGTATTTAATACATTGCCTTGCTCAAAAATGGTTTGTGCTAGTACAGACTGTACACTCTCCTTAGTTGTCGGTTTTCATAACATTAATGGCTTGTCCTAAATCAATCAAAACATTCTTTATTTGAGTGTTATTAATGACTATATTCACAACAGGGCTACCAGGATCAGCATACTTAGGAATTGAAACCTTTCCCAGCATAATATCTACCAGTTGACCCATTGCATGCACTATTTGCATATCTTTCTTCTTTCTGCCAGGCTTCTTTAGACATGCTTCCCTAAGTTCCTTACTATATACAGGAACATCCTTTATTGCTTGTAATAATGGGATTTTAACACATACATGTTTCAGTTGATCTATAATATCAAAACCTTGCTCCTATTCTGGAAGAACCTCTTTTTCTTGCAACCTCTGAGGAAATGGGGGTAGTTGTTGTTTTTGAGGTATTGGGACTGTTGGACTAGAGATTTCTTGTTCTTTGGGTATTTTAGTTACAATAGGAGGGGATGGATTAGGCGGAGTTGTCCCAGATCTGAGGTGAATATCACTTATAGATAGAGAATAGGTTGGGTATTGATTAGGATCAGATGAATAAACTTGTTGGTGTTGTTGAGATTTTTTATTAGGATTCAGAATTGGTTGAGTGGGCAACTATGTGGGTTTAGGTGGAATAGTAGTGGTTGCAGGGGAACGCATTATTGCCGGTGGTTGTGGCTGTTGAATAGGCTGTTGATATCCAGAAGACAGATTGGTCCATGGTTGACTCCCCCTCCATTGAGGAGAAGGTTCCCAATTTCCTTGAAATCATTGCCATTGTCCCTGAGGTAGAGACCAATTTCCTTGTGGTTGCTGCCACTGTGGAGTTTGACTAGCAAAATTCTGCCCTTGGCCTTGAGGACCATACCAGTTTGGATAACTACTAAAATTTTGAGCATATGGTGATTGTCATTGATTATTTGGTGCATAGGAATATCCACTATAACCAGAAAAACAAAGTGGATCAAGAGGCATACCTTGTCTTTAAAAATTTGGCCTTCTTTGAGAAACATAGAAAACTTTTTCATCATCGCCTTGTATTGTCTTGAAGTCAGGAACTTCAATATTTACAACCATTTTACATCTGCGATCTCTTTTCCTTTGTCTACAATGAGGGCAGAATTCTGCAAGAACTATATCAACTTCCTCATGCTTCTTCTTAGCTGAGAGTGTATCCAATTGAGTAGCCATATTATTTATAATATCCTCCTTAAAGTCCTTCAACAAATGGCTAAGTTTCACTCTAGAAACTCTAGTACCAGATGTCGATGAAGAAACTCCTAGCTTGAAATGCCTATTTTTTTAGAAGCAAATCTGGAATACTTCCGAAAAAAATTATCCAATGTCATTCCATGTGGATTGTGTTATATCACCTCCTCCCATAAGATCCAAAGCATCACTGCATTCATCACTGATTCCTCTCAAAAATATCAGCTTGAGGGAATCTTCATTTAGTGTGTTATGCTTGGACTTTTTGACACTGAATAGAATCTCTCTAGATAATCTTCAAGACTCTCATCTTCTTTCTGTGTCATTCTAAAAATATCATCCCCATGGTGATCAATGCCTCTACAATAATCCTTGTACTTTGCAAGAAACAATCGCTTCATCTCATCCCATGTAGTAATTGTGCTACTCCCTAGGCTCATAAACCATCTTAAAGATGATTCTTTCAGAGTGGCAGGAAATATCTTGAGTCTATGGGCATTTGAAGTACAATCAAAACTCCTATAGAGAACATCAAACTCAAACAGGAATGTGTCTGGATCCTCTATCACTAATCCATATAATTTAGGGAGGGAAGAAGCTGGAATGTTCTTGAGATTAGCATTATCATGTTGATCAGAGATAGGAAACTCAAATGTTGGTGCCAAAGGTAGGGGTGGATTATTCCCACCAGGAGGTGGATTTCCTTGCATTAGACTTTTAGGGAAGTTTACTAGATGAAGTTCTTCTTCTCGAAGTCCAAAAAGGAAATGGAGGTTGTTCTTAGGAAATTCAGATTCAGGATGGTTCAAATTCTCTGGGGTTTGATAAAGTTCAGAAAAAGGATTTACATCTGGGGGATCAATTCTTGCATGATTAGGATAACTGGGTAGGAATCTACCTTGAGCATCTCTTCTTCGCCTATGCATGGAGGTTCATAAAAATTATTTAACAATCGGGTCTATCAGAAACAATTAAATTGAAAACTAAAGAGATAATAACCATAACAGGGTCTTAGTTTGACACCATCCCCGGCAACGGCGCCAAAAATGTTCAGCCCAACAATAAAAATAATAACTATAGTTAAAGTCTCAACCCAAAGTTTGGACATTCACTCTGTGAAGTTACTATCTCCATAGTTGGTGTTCATTTGATTGTCAACCCAGGGACGTAATACTTGAAATGGATATGCACTATATATGCACTAAGTTCCTGCGATAGCTACCCTGCGTTACTGCAGCAACTAACATCTATGCAGGAAAGGTAAGAAAGAATTGAAATGACTAAATGGCTACAGGAAAAGCGCTGCATTAACATAAATTTCATTTAAGAAATACTAAGTAAGACCACAGCTGATAAACAAGAATTACTTTATTTGCTTTGGTTGTAGGAACAGTCAATGGATCTATTTCCAATGGTTGCAGGAATAGTCAATGCAAGAAGGTCTATTGTAGCTAAAGAAGAAAACTAATTTTAACAAAGGCATAGGAACACTCGCCAAGTGAGCCCCCTTGGATGAGTGCTTCCAAGCTTCCAAAAATAACTCTAAGTGCTCAGAATAACATATCTTTATTCATTGTTCCTCAAAAGTCAACACATTATTCAGAGTCAAAAGAAACTCAAAATGCTATGTCACTTTATTTCTAAGCCTTCTGCTCTTTTTCTTCTCTTCTCTTTCTAACCTCTGAAAAGAGACAAAGATTCTTATTTAAAAGAAAACAACTACTTCCTACAACACAGATCACGTCGATGAGAAGAGGTGGATAATATTCATGAAGGGAAACAGTCGGAGTTAAGCCATTGATAATGTGGATCTAAACCAAACCACGGCCATAACATAGCATAGTGGTATTTACAATACCAATTCCCACTTGAGTCAGACATCAATGAGTATTGCATGCCTACTTCTCCTCTATCATTCCTTACGTTCATCATCTTCTCCGTTGATTTGATCTTTCAGTCACCTCCTTGAAAATCTATTACTGCAATTGGCGTGACAAGAGAGCTTTCACCACGGCATCATAATTATTCCTACAATTCAAAAGAAAGAACATACAAGCACATACACATCTATTTTAATTAATCAAAACATATATTAATTTCACACACGATATTGCTTAAGACAATCCACATGGCAACATGAATGAATCACATGGCTGCAAGAACAATTGGCAAAGACAAAATATGATTTAATAGGTTCAGCTTAACATCTGAAATGCATATAATCAACTTTTAATACATCATCACTATCCCATCATATAAATCAAAACATGAGAAAAAAACTTATGAGTTTTGGGAATAAAAAGATGCTAATGTCTCAACTCATCATAAATTATCATTGCTCACAATTTCATGCTAGGTTTAACTTCCATTTAGTGTACATGCCTAATAATGTGTGAATGTACTTATTTTATATTTTGTTTGGAAAACTTTGTCAAATCCTCTATTTCTTGGCCTTTCAAAGCTTAAGTTTCACAAGGACAGTAGCACCTAGTACTAGCGTCCCAAATAAAACATGTCAATTTTTTAGACTCAAATTTTTGCCTTGGGCTCTTAACAAAAATGACCTTATTGTTGGCCTAAACCTATAAAGTTATCATGGAAAGGTGTTAGTTGTATAAAGTGTGACTTCCTTCTCCTTTTACAAAGTATAGAAAAACTAAAGAGAAACAACTAGACCAATCACATAGAAGAATCAAATGAGGAATTATCAAGAGAGCACACTACAATCTATAAAATATGACTATACTCAAGTATTATTTATTATTTATTATTATTATCATGTTATGCACAAACACTTCCAAGAATTCAAAGAAGTAGTTTTCCATCACCTTGTGTGGAATCCAAGAAATTGTTACATATCTAAGGTAATGTTTATCATTACAATATTTATGTTATTTGTTTTGCCTCCTTGAGAGTATGCACTATTTATCATCATCACCATCATCAATATTGTGGATGTGGGAGCACCACCATAAGGTTTGATCGATGCAAGCCCATGTATAACATAACCTTTTCTCTCTTTCATGTATACATGCATAAATCTAAGTGATTCTAACTATGATAGAGATATACAAGGATAAACTAGACTCTAATAGAGATCATTAGACTTTGAATTGAGAAAAACTTAAAGACGCTAGTGCCCAACACTATTGTCCTACCACTTTTGCCCCAAGTTTTTAAAGATAGGTGTCTACACCTTTATCGAGTTTGTTCTAATTCACTATTCATGTTTGCATAGCACCTAGACTCTAGCGCCTCACACTACCATCCTAGCCATTAGCTTCAATTTGAAGCACTAGGTTCTTCTTTGTATCACTTTCTCATATCTACTTTCTATATCTACCTTTATGTTATATATCACATGTGTTAAAGTAATTAGGATATTTTATTTATTTATCTATTTATTAGGCCCTTTAATTATTTTTTCATTTAAGCTAAACTTGGGTATTTTTTCCTTTTATTGAATTAGGATAATAATACTTTAAGTTGTCTCATTCATTATGATTTTGACACTTGGCGCATGCTAATTTAATCTAGCCTTTAGGGTTGTGCATCTAGGGTTTCATTCATCCTTTTATAAGGATCCATTCATTCATTGTAATTGTGAATCTCAATCAATTTGTTCAATAATACATAATTTTTTGGTTGTTATAAAGCATACATTCTTTGCTTGATCTCTTTTCTGTGACAAGCATTTTGCTTGCAAGTGATTCTTGTTGAACATGTGTTGTATCATCAACTTCTACATGGTATCAAAGCATATTTGTCAAGTTCCTATACACATGCTTGAGGGATCCAACATTGGGTGATTTTTCTATGCACATTGGTCTCAAACAAAGGTTGTCATTGTGTTCACAACATCCCATGACCCTAAGATTGATTG
Source organism: Cryptomeria japonica (assembly GCF_030272615.1). Lineage (NCBI taxonomy): Eukaryota > Viridiplantae > Streptophyta > Pinopsida > Cupressales > Cupressaceae > Cryptomeria > Cryptomeria japonica. Next base: position 610,675,725 of record NC_081408.1, on the reverse strand, counting down.
TCATTTAGTCAAAATCTAAGTAGTTAAAGTTTTGGGTCAATTTAGCTAAGGGCACAAATATTGAGGGAAAATCCAAGGCTAGCTAAAAAATATTGGCACTCAGGAGTGAAACATATATTTCCATTGCACTCAAAAGAGTTGAGAACCCTAAAAATGCCTGTCAATTTGTCAAAATTGGAGATCAAGAAAAAAAATTGCAAATTTTTTTAGGGGGCACAAAAATTTGTGGCGTACCATATGGATCCGTATGACCATATGGACTCATACCCTTGTGTACGCCTAAAAATATTTTCCATCTGTTGTACAAAAAAAACTTAAGTGCTCAATAAAATTTTCCTTAATATTTTCAAAGTTATTAAAAAAAATTGTTAAATTTTTCAAAGAAAAGGGAGGTGAATTTTTTGGGTTACATCAAATCTTTTCTATAGCCTAAATAATAGTATGGACATACTAGCATTCAACCTTGACCACTACGCATGCAGGGCATACTAGGATTTTTACCAATTTTGGCAGCTCTTCTCCTATATTTAGCCCTTCCCTAAATTTCATGAGGCATCTATTTTTAGCTGGAGATTTTTGGAGATAAGGATTCTTTTTGGGAATATAATTGTACAGAGGGAGAGTATTCTAATGAAATATTTTTACGAGGGATTTATTTCCAATGAAGAGGAATATTCTATTGACATCAGCGGTCAGTTAACCCTTTGACCCAATTCAAGCCTTCAAACCCTAATTGACCTACCTCTAGTTTGTTACTCATAACTTGAGCATATAGGCTTAGAATCACACAAACCATATATCATTGGAAAGCTAATTCTGGTGCCAATCCAAATCTATAGATGGATTTTCTATATTAAACACCAATTTTCCATACCAAGCCTCCAAATTTAGTCTTTAGTTTTGTGCTTCTAAGGCCATATCTTGCACATCTGAACTTCATTTTTCGAAAACCAAATATCATCGAAAATCTCTCAAAGTCCCCTATCTAGATCTCAATTCCTTTTCTAAAAAAAAATTAAAAGGTACTCAAAGATCTTAATCTTTTCCTTTGTAAGTTTCTATTTGTATTGAGATTTTTTGTTTTTGTACCATTTTGAAGACTATCTTGATGACTGAATCATGTATAAGGGTTGTAGATGTAAATATTGTGGGAGCAATCAATATAAGAATTAGTTGTATCCTAATTTCTCACATTATGATTTTCAACTCTTTCTTGAGAGTGCATTAAAACCTCAAGTTGCTCCTCTAACTATAGAGATAGTTGGTGTACCTTCATTGATTGAGACTCTTATTCTTGTTAAGCGGGATAATTTATTTATTTGTCTTCCTTATTGGGATTCCTATTTGTTGGAATCTCAAATTTCAAATTTGGAGGACACATTTGAGGTTTATCTCTCCTATTTGATGATTGTCATAGCACAACTATTGTCACATCATGTTTCTCTTTGCAACTTGCTCACAAAATTAGTTTCCATTGGTTCTTTGTTTGTCACCTATTGTGTAACATGCTATTTATACAACAAAAGAATAAAGAAAAGTAATTTAATAAAAACTAAAGAAAATAGCTACAACTTTTTTTAGAAACAAAAGGAAATGAAAATTTAACTTTTCTAAAGAACTTGCAATATCTACAAATAACCATGAATGATTACTTATGCTTAAAATAGAATAAGAACTAAAGTATCAACAACATTATAAATTAGCACAAGAGTAGTTTAGGATTTATTGATTCTTGGATTCCATTCTAAATCGTTAAGTATCACTACATTTTGATAAGAGGGAAAGTATCATCAGGGTGATTTTCTACCCAACCATAGACTTAACAATCCCTCGTGCCTCTTACAACTGGAAGGGGCCTCCCCTTTGCTAGCACTAAATAGATGATAGATCTAATGCCATCTAAGATTGGTGTTTGACCCTACACAAACCTAATCCATCACACACCATAGTAGCTCCTAACTAGTATGACCTCTGATTGTGTTGTATATCTAGACCATATGAACTGACAAACACATACTTATCATAGCATCACCTTGGCCAAAGGTTTTACTTGTTTGCAACATGATTAAAGCATGTAATCATGGTTCACCATCCTACTCAGCTAGACCAAAATTGGTGTTAGTTTTTCAGCCATCAAGATTGTCTCTTATGCTAACTGCATACTAACTTAATTTTAGACTTACTAGGCTCTAAATTTATGCTCCTAACCTTTAAAAATAGACTTTAAGAACATTGCTATCTATCATTCTCAATGAAATACTTTTTATTTATTTAATTACTTGTTGTTATTATCTATTGGTTTCATAATTGTACTCATGAGCTAGCAAACCTTCTATCTCATGATCACAGGTATGTGAATTCAATATAACACTACGCTGAAATTATCTTTCCAACTATATATTGTTCCAAGATTCTCATCATGTCAGAATGTTTAATTATTTGTAGCAGTCACAGAAACTTTATGCTAAATCTTTCATAAAATTTTAGAACTGAATTCTGATTTTTAATTAGTTCCGTCCATTGTTCTATTCTAAGAACCAGTTCAGTGTGTATAATTCTTGGTTCTAACCATGACTACACTTTTCCAGGTTAAACTTTACTATATTTTCTCTAGCTTCCAAATGAGTCGCAACTTTTCATCTCAACAAAAGATGTTGTTTGCATTCCATGTTTCTTTTTTGAGGAAATTCTAAGTTTAATAATATGTTTGATACCATAACTTGGTAATGATAACAATTTCTCATATTAATTTACGTCTATTTATATTTTTGATAAACTTATCAAAATTTCAAACAAGGTATGTTTTCCTTTACTAAACAATTTAGCTACATCTCAACTATGTTTATGTTCAAATATTCATCTCCATGTGATAAACAATAAGCATTGATATGAGCTTAAAAATATTTATCGACTATGTAAATGAAAGCCTTTCTTATATTTACCTCTCATCATAGTTAAATTCTTTTCAATTGCATAAGAAAAGCACAATTTCCTACCTTCCAAGCTTGGTTGATTTGAACTCTCTATCTAATCTCAAAAAATAAGCCTCCCTTGTCGGCCTTTGTTCTCTTTTGCGGTTATCTACTTAAGCTTCCTTTTTTCAGTGAGCAAAAATAAGAACTCTCAAAATTGTATTATGAGAACCGTGAGTTTTCAAAGCTTACTCTTTTCCATTTTTTAACATACGGATTTCAAAATTCCCAAGTTTTATTTAATAATCAAACAGCTATTTACATTTCAATGCATTTGAAGAAAGTTTCATATCATTTCTCCGAAATTTCAAATCCTTTTATCGGATTTTTTATCGTCAAGATGAGTTTAAACTGATTCCTCCAAAATAGGGAGGCAATGGCATCCACTATGCTTATCTGTGTGTTGCTTAATCACAACATATCTACTTCATAGTCAATAACAAACCTCTTAATTTCGACACTAACTAAAACGATTACTCCTTCACATTATGACAAGGTATGTGGTACTTAATATGATTCATATATTTTATCTTTAAGTATGGTCCATTCAGTACGTTGTATAAATCAAACTAATACATAATTGACTATGTATATATAGATATATTCTCTTATTCTATTTATACATAATCATTTATGTATTGTTTTTGTCAATATAAAGAATTAAATAAGGATTCATAATTATTTATCTAAGTATTTGCAATTTTAAAGTTTTATTTAAAAAGATGCTAGAGTTCAAGATAAAAATTCTATAAAACCCTAACAACTAGACTAACCGTCCAGGGTTAACCAAAATAGGTACTTAGTTTGTGACACCACACCCTTAACCCTAACTCAACATAACAAGTCTATAACTTACACACTGAGGGTTTCAAATAGCATTAGATCCTTCATCTATTTACCTCTCGTTCCCAATGATACTTTCTCTCCCTTCTCGAAGGATAACAAATTCCTTGCATCTACTAGGTCAAAACCATGTAATTAGTTTGGAATCTCATCATTAACTCTAACATGTTTAAACATGATAAAATAGCTCATTCAAACTTAACGATTTTGAACAAAATCATTCTCATATGCATTATGAATCACCATTTAACAATATAGAATATCATGTATCAATGCATTAAAATTTATCAAAATATTAGGGCACAAGAGGGATGTAACATATTGTGATAAGGCATGTACCTGATTGGTTTGTGGCATCTTCATCATTTAAGGACTTGGCAACACATGAAAAATTTGCAGAGACATCATCATATATTTGGAATTGAATTCCTAAATCTTCCAGTTTATGGGAGTGGATTCTCATATCTCCTATGGATTTGTTTCTTCCTAAGTGGATCATGTTCTGTCTTCGGGCATTCATCATTGGCATAGAAGCTCCTTCTTCATCAGGGGATTCCTATCCTCATTTTCTCTCTCGCATGGGGGACATTCATTGTACTATTGTCAAGAAGCAATCCTTGGGGGGTCACATTGAGTCCTCCTTCTTTCTCTAATACAATATTTTATTTTTCTCTCTTTTGGAGAGGAGTTTTGTCCCATTGGGTTTTTCTTCTTTTCTTTGATTGTGAGAGTTACATTGGTTTGTACATGAGTACCTAATCAGGCTTAATTATCAAGATTCATTCATGCATGAAATTTGCATTCATCTTTAGATTTTTATATTGTCCTTAAGTTAATCTTAAGGGGGTTGTTGGAGTAATTAGAACAATTTATCTAATTATTTATTAATTAGGTCGTTTAATTATTATTTTTCACTTAAGCTAAACTTAGGTGTTTTTTCCTTTTATTTACTTAAGCTAATAATAGCATAAGTTGTCTCATTCATTAAGATTGTGACACTTGGTGCATGCTCATTTAATCTAGCCTTTAGGATTTTGCATCTAGGGTTTCATTCATCATTTTATAAGGATTCATTCATTCATTCATTGTAATTGTGAATCTCAATCAATATGTGCAATAATACAAAATTCTCTAGTTGTTATAGAGAATTTAATCTTTGCTTGAACTTGTTTGTGTGATAGGTAATTTTCTTGTAGATGATTGTTGCATCATTTGGCTCTACCATCAACTTATACAATATGTATTATATTAAACTTATTCAATTTAGTCATCATTAGCATAGTTCATTGCATACACTCAACAATCCCCATCATGCAGAACAACAAAAAGGAGTCTGAAAATGAGTAGCTTAGCTCTCTCCTAAGGAGAGTAGCCAAGTCTATTTACATTTATCCTAATGTTGTATGGGAGAAGGATTGATCTAGTTTAATTCTTTGATTAGCCTAGGATCCCTTTTGCCATATAATAGCATCCGTAGGACACCTTATCTCCTCCATCTACTATTTCATTAATAGTTGAGGAGGATTCATATCCTCTATCTACTATCATATCTATAGTTCAGGATACACCATCTCCTCCATCTAGTATTTCATCTATATTTGAGGATACTCCTACATCTACTATTGCTACTTTTAAGTTTTGAGTCACTTGTTTTAGAGATTTTAGTGGTTTGATGCAATAGGCTATTCATCATTTTCTAGATACAACTACTCAGGATGAGCACTTGATAAACATTGCTAGTTTGTTTTGTGAGTCCTATTTTGTAGACGTGGAGGATGAACCTCCCATCCTTCCATCCACTCCATCTACCCCAGTCAATGAACCTCCCATCCTTCCATCCACTTCGTCTATCATAGTCGATGAACCTCTCATCCTTCCATCCATCCCATCTTAAGAATCTACCCACTCACCCCTCATCACACCATCCACACCAATCCCATCATGCCAAGATCTTATTCTAGAGCATGTTAAAATATTTATTGATCCAAAGGAAGATCCTACCATTCCGCCTCCTCCATCTCAAGATCCCTTATCCTCTCTTCATCTACATCATGATCCTACCATCCCATCTACCCCATCTCGCAATCCCTTATCATCCTCTCATCCATTTCAAGATCCTCTTGTCCCATATACTCCACTTCTTGATCCTCTATTTCCTCCTATCCAAACCATCCCACCACCTTCACTTTATCCCCTTGTTTTGCTTACATTCATCCATGGCAGTTCACTAGCAGCATAAGAACATCTCATGTACACCATCCATTCTCTTCCATCTAATAAAGGACTCACATATTGTTACCCAGGGAACAAGTATCCTTTGTTAGATAAAATGCTCAAAAAAATGAACTATCAAGGTAAAGGCTTGGGCCTACACGAGCAAGGTACTTTGGAGCCCATCCATGTTAAAGCACATCCAAGGTCTCATAGTCTTGGTTATATTTCTCAAGGCAGTTCATTAAAAAATGTTGGTACAACTAATATTAAATCTAGTTATTCTTCCAAACCCACCTTCACACACCCTTCACATCTTCCCATCATTCCTCCAAATCATTTTCCGCCATCTCCCCCCCCCTCTGTCATATAAATCCAAAACAACCATCCATCTTCCTCCTTCATCCTTTAAATCCATTTTGGGTCCCTATATCCCAAAATCCACCATCATATATCCCCCACATGCTAAATCCATTTTGGTCCCTTGTGTCCCAAAACCCCATTCTCAATCTTGCCCCACTCATCTCCTCATGCACAAATCGCATATCTCCATCTCCCATCATAAACATCATTCTCCTTTAATTCCCAATCAGGATCAATAAAGGTATATATCCCCACATTCCATCCAACATCATACATCTATCACTTCACCCATTTTCCCTCCATCCCTTACACCTTGACACACTCCTTCCAAGGCTACTAGCAATAGTTTGGATGCCAAATGAAAAATGCATGAAGCTAACCATCCACAACAATATAACGATGACCATGTCCACTCAAAAAGATATGCTCCCACAAAGAAAAATCTGATACAAAAATGTAATGAATCCCAAAGGCCACAAAGGCCCATTGAAGCAAAATAAAAAACAATGTGGATCCCAAAGAAAAAAGAAGCAATGCATCCAAAAGAAAAATCTAGAATGGAATCCAAAGTCACTGATATGCAAGCTAAACATTCCTCCCCTCCATCTCCTAAATCTATTTTGGGTCCCTATGTCCCAAAGCTACCTATCATAATTCTGACGGAGAAGGTGTATTGTGACCAAATTTGATTTTTTTTTGAAAAAATGCCCGAATTCATCGAAATTCTGACGATAATTTCACATTTGGTTTCGACAGAGAAGGCATTAGTAATGAAATTTTAATTTTTTTTTTTGAAAAAAAGTGTCCACGTTCATGGAAATTCCGATGACAACGAGCATTACTTAAAAAAAAAAAAGGAGGGCAAGTCATTTGTGCAATCAATCCCACGCAAGCTTCATCGACCTCTGGCAACCCCTGGCAAGATCAAACGACACTCACCATAGAGATACTTTCACATGTTCTAGATCAAACGACACTCACCATTCGAGGTAGAATGTTCACCTTATTTTGCAACCCCTTTTCCTTGGAGTTGTTTGTACTTTTTTCCCAAAATCTGAGTCATCCGCATATTCTTCTTCATAGGCCTCTATATTAAATGGCTCCAGCTATGGGATTGTACCTAGACTTGATTTGGGTTTTATTATTGGTAGCCTAGACAACATTTATTGTAGAAAATGCATCCACTTGTAATAGCATGCCTACTAAAACTTGCTTTGAACCTAAAAATACTATAATGGCTTATAGTCGAGTTTCAATACCTCCACTCTTGAATCCCTAATGAATAGGGAATGGAAGTGATATAAACATGTTCATGGAGTTGCATGCTTATTCATCAATGCACCTGGGTAAATGGAAAATGCTTGTAGTTATCCACCTTTCTTTTTCTTTCTCATGGGAATCCAAGGTGGGTAAGCACTTGAATTGGTATATCCAATTGGCCGAGCTTGGTTAGTCGTACCTGGGCCTGATTGTTTTTCTTGAGCATCTCGTACTACTCAAGAAACATTTTGAGTTTAGGAATTAGGGGGCCCAGGCGGGGCACATGTGAACAATTGTCTCCCTACCTAGTAGATAGCGTTTCGATTTCTTGATTGCACGTATTAGTGCACAAAGCTTTCGGTCATACACTTGATGACCCCTCATGACTAAAGTGAACACTAGTTTACCACCCAATAATGGGATTGTCTCTTTCTATGCAAGTGCAATGACTAGTATATTTGCAACTTTGCAACCTCTGAGGTAATCAACCAATTCATCTGTAGGGCCTCCAAGAGTGCTCACATTCATAGGTCTCTTTGATGATCCGCCAAATTATATAAGATGTTCATCAATCCCTCTTCTTGAGGTAGAAGTTCATCAATTTGTGTGTGCTTCTTGTCATGTATCTTCCCCCTGTCCACTGCTACCAATATGTTCTTTCCCTCGTCCTTGCTACCAATATGTGGTTCCATCACCATCTAAACAAACATCACCAATTACAAAGGTAACAGTAGAAGCACTACCAACAGCTCCAGTTGTAGCTAATCCAGAACCACTAGTAGATATGTTTCATGGTATATTTAAAAGTAATCTACATGACCCAAACATTTACAAATGGTTTTAATTTTTGGAAATAAGAAACACTTGGACCAAAAATGGACTAGCAAGAAAGGGGCTAGAAGCTTAGTCATAGATTGCATTCTAACAACAAATAGAAGGTCATAGCTTGGAAACCTAACTAGTCCATGAGTAGTAGCTCAAAATGTTATCAAAGCTAGGTTAGGTTAGGAGCCCCAAGAACCTATAATGTGTCTTATAATGGGTGTTGAAAATAATCTACACTCAAGCCAACAATGGAATGGTAAGAAACTGGGCAATAGCTCAATGGTAGAGAAATTTATTAACAAATAGAAGGCCTTAAGTTGGATTTCTAGTTATTTTATGAGTATTAGCTTAACAATTTCATGCGTAAATAACATCTACTCCCACCTCTACCATAGATACAACTTCCACCATTTCTCCTTCCACAACCTCTAGACGCCTTCATGTACCAAAGCCACTAGTGCCACACCTTTAGTACTTACATCCTCCACTTATCATCCACCATATGGCCTATTTATCAAATGTATTTCTTCTACATGTAAAAGTCATATGCACAAGATGGAATGACAATTGGTGAATGTAAAAGCCATATTCCACAACCTTTGCTAATATCCTTTCTGCCAGTGCCAAAATGTGAGGTTTGTAACAAGATGCGACATCCATCAAAGCATAATAGAGAGGAGATTTCTAACAAGATGGCAAATCAAACAATGTAGGAAAGCATCAATTAAAAATAAATACAAGATTGCAGTTTATATAGTCTAGTAAAAGGGACAATGAACAAACATAACACTACTTTGGAAGCCTCCAAAGATGGTGCGTGGCACAATATAGAGACAAGTTATGCAAGAAACAAGAATAGAAAAGATGCAAGGTTGAGCCATAGAGTAGGGTATGATATCCATCAAAACATAAAGGCTTTTGAAACTCTACCATAAATATAATTGCCATTTGTTTGATCAAATCAATAACTATCTAAAAAATTGAAACGCTACGAAGAGACATTAAATGTGAAGAGGATTGATGTGCATGGATATTGTTAATTGCATATTTGAATGAATATTTGTTGTAATCTTTATGTCAATTCAATTTGTGTGCAAAGAATCTATACATTTTGCTAACTATTATTTAGTTTCTAAGTTAGGTAGAGGAATATTTATGTACTTGCATCAAATGGTATAAGAGATTGAGATCTTGAGTGTGTAGATAACATCAAATGTCACAACATATATTTTCCAAATTTCCTAACAAAGCCCTACAAATATACCTAGGTGAATCTTTTTCGAAGGTCTCAGGAGATTTGATCGACACAAAAATATCAAGAGATATATACATGCACCATTGGAGGAAATCAACCATAATAACTTTGAGCCACTCTGAGGAGAGCTCTTGAAGAGAAATAATGAGTATAAACCAAAATATGCAAGGGTTGCAGAGAAGAAGCTTGATGTCTTTAAGTATTTCTTGGACTTCACCAAAGAACATGAGTGAGTCCACCTATTTCTAAGTTGCAGGAATTGTTGTTGGCTCTACTGAAACAACAACAAGCAACCCACAAAGGGAGTTTCAACTATTTTTTCTACAATAACATATTAGTACACAAAAACACTTCATAATAAAAACCATAAAATTACAACACATTATGAAGATCTTTTATCAGCACCTTTGAAGATATTTTAAGCAGGTTACACATGGATGCAACGCTATTCATAAACCTTTCATAAAGATTGTTAAGATACCAAACACTGCATGTACAATATTTGGATTTGTTTGTATACTTTTGCCCATGGTTTAGGTTGTCATCTATTTTAAATCTCCAAGGGTTGCACTATACATAACACTATATCCCTGACTACCATTGGCTTCAAAGCAATCAATATTTTGTCACAAATGCATTGTCTTAGGTGTAGTCATAATGCCTTTAATCATGCATGTTCTTGACACCATGCAATGTGACTTATGCCTTGCTAACATGACTGCTCTTTGCTTACAAAATCACCGGACTCTTGACCCTGCACCTGCACCTTAATGCCTATACAAACTCTAAACTTGCACATGGATGTTATAATGTCCTTGCTTAGATAGTAAAAATTTGAAAAGACTGCTCCTTATTCTTGATTTCATGATGAATTAAATGATTGTGCTCTTTCAATTTTATGTATGGGTGATCCCAAGCACACTGCCTTATCACATTTGCATATGTAGATGGATGTTTATATACTATACTATAGATTGTTTAAATTTCACTGTACTGACAGTCACTATGCTATTTTGTGAATTGTTTCTAATATTCCCTATTGGACTTGGTTTGATCTTGAATGCTCTATCCATTTTGGCCTTAAACTGATATTTGATGCTTTAACTTTATTTATATGATTGTCAAATGGATGTTAACACTGTCTATTTGTTGTTTGAAACTAGTGGTCATTGCATATCATGCTCTCAATTTACTCACTATTATATTCCATGAAGAAAAACTCTTTCACTATTTTGAATTACTCTTTACCATGAAGCTTGAAATGCCATAGCTTAAAGTGGAAGTGGTGTTGCAATGTAGAAAATATCTCAAGTCTTCATTATCCTCATTATCCATACCTCATGCTTTACCCTCTTTGGAAGCTTCCATACCATTCAAATATTCATTTTCTTGTATATTTTTTCTCCTTATATTGTCTTAGTGTTATATCTCATGGACATCTATTATAAATCCCCTTAAAAAAACCCTGCATAGTTCTATCACCTTATGTTTTAATATGTTATTAACTTATGTTTCAATGTGTAGAGGTTCTTTTAATATGTGAGGGGTTCCCTCTTAGAATTATTACATTTATATATATGTAAATACAAATTCCCCAACCTAATATTTTTAATCTTTATTTTGAAAATCACCACATTGTTTGTGATTATTAGTGTTCTCTTTCAAGTCTTGTAAGTTTTGAGTAATTATTGCATATGGCTAAAACTTTTTCCTTCCATATCATACTCAACTTCGTCTATGGTGCAGTAGCACCCTAGGTTTGGCCAAGGAGGTCAAAATTTGATTTTCTTTTTATTTTGTGTTCTTTTTTGAAAATAAGGCCATTTGAGGCCATTTTGATGTATTGGGACCTAATTTTGAAAGTTTGAGGTCCATTGGGCAAAAAGTAGTCATTTTGCCATGACAACTTTTGCATTTCTTGGAGCAACTTCTTAAAAATATGGTTGGAAAGTTAGTTTATGGTGGTTTGAGGTTGTAACCCACTTGGATGGGCATAAATAGGCCTTTGGCAGGCCATCTAATAGTTTTACTTAATGAAATTGGGGCTTTTTGTGCATTTTTGGACGTTTCGGTCTGATTCTCTTCATTTTTCATTGTGAAAATCATCATAATTTGATGGTAAGTCAATTGGATGTTGTAGATAAGTGAGTTAACTTCATTTTTTCTTTTTTTGGCATTGAATTTCATTGTGTTTTAAATAATATATCATAGTTTTTCCAAAATTTGTCAAAACCCTACCTAGGGTTTACCAAGAGGAGTAATAATGTATAGTTTGGTCTCCCATGCATATAAATTCACCCAAATGTGTGGAAAGACCTGTATTCATGCTATGTATCATATTATGTTATGTGGAGGGCTCCAAATTAGATTTGATATGTGTTTGGGCATGAGGACAGTCTAATATCTCTATGTATCAGACAGTAAAAGGCAGTAAGAGTGAAGAATTTGGTGGGAAGACCAAGCGATTGGTATTTTGAAGTGGTTGATGACAAAGAGAGGGGTAAGGGGACCCTATGCAACCTTCAGAAGGGTTTGTGGATCAAAACAAAGAAAATATATTAAATTTCTATGACTATCCTAAGGGTATTAATTGTCACAGTCATAGTTTTACTAGTGATATTGTTTTTGTTTTGAGAGAGTTGTGTTTGTAAACCCAAGTGTGGACATGTAATGGATTCATGGGTTGTCTTGAAAATACATAAATACTTAACAACAACTTGATAATTTGATTCAAAAGGGTCATATTGACCAACTACTTTTGCTTTGTGGAAGCCCATTTTGTACTTTCCAAGAAGAAGATGGGACATGGTGATTCAAATTGACTATTGTGTCCTAATCAAGACCACTATCAAGAACAAGTTTTTTGATCCCTCGAGTTGCTGACCTCTTGAACCAGCTCTGAGGAGATGAATTTTTCAACAAGATTGATTTGAAATCAAGGAACCATCAATTCCTTGTTGAGCTAATTAACATTTGGAAAACTTTCTTTGAGTCCAAGAAGGGCTTGTTTGAGCGATTATTGATACCCTTTAGCATAATCACTACGTCAACAACATTCACTTGGATGATGAATGATGTTGGATCTATCCTCATGGTGTTGGCTCAATTCATATTAGTTTTCCCAAGCCTAGAAGCCAAGTAATGTATCCAAGGGTGTCTAAAAGAATGGATTGTATGATCATTGACTTTGTATGTTGAAACCATTATACATGCCCCTCCATTGAGGGTATTGATGAAGTTTGGGATCAAAATAGTGTGTTTTGTTGAAGAAACATGATGTGAGAAGTTTGATGCAGAGGCAAGGGTAGAACTCAGTATTTCATATTAGGACAACAACCACATTGATTAGGCAAGTCAAATAAGGTCTCTCCAATGTTTAGGATACATAAGGGCAACATTACTCATGTAATTATGCATGAGCAAGGGAATGGATAGTTACTTTCCTTTTAGACTGATTTGGATAGTATTGAGAGCATCCTATAAGGATGACTATCACCATACTCTCAATGAATTCACAACATTGATAACGAATTCACATTAGACACTCATGGATTAGCCCAATTAGACATTAGTCAACTTAAGATATGATACAAGGATTGCATACCACAAAGCCATTAGTATATCACCTACTCTAAATCACCACAAAGCCATTAGATATGTTTTGAGATCAAAAAGAAGAGTTAAATGGTTTTGATTCAATTTGCATTATTTCTATGTTCAATTAATTTAATTAGGTATATTATACTGAAACGTGATTTCATAACTAACATTTCAAATTTTATATAACTAGTTTTATAGCCCGATTTTTTTGCCTGCGAAGAAAGACCATGTCAAACAATATCAACGAACAACAAAACAAGGAGACAATTGCTAGATTGTGGTCTAACTTGAAAATAAAAGGTGATGGAAAATGTTATTGTCCCTGCAAAATTTGTAAAGGGTTAAAGACTAGAAGAATTCTAATCAAAACAGATAAGAAACATTGTAGGTTGCATGGTCACATTGAAGGGGGACATGATTATCATCCACTGGTAAGTTTTTCATTATATCATTTTAACAATTTATATACATAAGAAATCACTTGATGATGAGATCATGATCATTATTTATGTTTATCATTTTTATATAGGTCGAGCACCCTAGAGCACATGATATGGATCAACACAACCTGGAGAATATGGTTTTCGAAGTGGAGGAACATGGAGGTGTGAATATCAAAGCTGAAGATAATGATCACATGGAAGATGACGATCATGAGCCACAAAACACAATTGAAGATGATGGTACAAATACATTGATCCATGACACATTTAGTACTAGCGCGACTGATCATGATTTACCTCTACTTGAGAAGACATATGAGGCCCTTTACGAAGGCTCCCAAATAACTCTTCTCTCCGTTGTATTGTTGTTGGTGAACTTGAAGGTTATGAATCGTTTATCCAACATAACAATCTCACGTATGTTAAGGTATGTCATATATGTCATTATAGTTATTAAATGGTGAATCATGTACCATTTAATATTCTTTATATTAACAAATTATATTTTTTTGTTGTAGATCGATAGGTGATTTTTTTTACCACCATCAAATATTCTACCTCGCTCATACCGAGAATTATCTGCCATTATGAAAGATATTGGAATGGAGTATCAAGCAATAGATGCTTGTCCCAATGATCATATTATATATCACAAAAAACATAAATTTCAAACTGAATGCCCTGAATGTCATATCAGTAGATATCAAACAAATCAAATAACAAAAAAGGTGCCTCGCAAGGTTCTTCGTTATATTCCCATTATTCCACGTATGCAATGATTATTCAAGTGCACTAACGTGGCACAATTTATGGATTACCATGCACACAATAGAAGTCAAGATGACATTATTCAAATTCCTCAAGATGGTTCAGCATTTATGGACATAGAGGAAAAGTTGCCACACTTTAAAGAAGAACCTCGTAATCTCAGGCTTTCATTGGCAGCGGACGATGTCAATCCATTTGGAGAGTTGAGATCTGTTTACTCAGTGTGGCCTATTTTTTATATCAACAATTCCATTCCTCCATGGATGTCAATAAAGAGGGAGCACATAATGTTGGCAATGGTTGTTCCAAGTATTTTATCATTTAATAGTCGTCTACATTTAATTATAAATATTGCAGTAAAATGGTCATAATAATTATGTAATGTTTTTGTTCATTCGATTAGGTAAGTACCAAGTTAAAGATATGAATATATATATTGAGCCTCTTATCGACGAGTTGTTGGAGTTATAGAATGGTGTCACTATGTATGAAATCTCTAGACCAATAGGACAAAGAAAATTTCAATTCCATGTGATGCTTGAATGGACAATACATGATGCCCCAGGGCTAACACATTTTTGTGGTATGTTATAGTGTTCAAGTTTCACATGATAATTATAATTAAAAAAATTAACATATTTAATCCAATTATACATTATCTTGTAGGTCTTCAAACAAAGGGAAAATTTGCATGTCCAGTTTGTGGTCCAAAGATGAAATCTTGTCATTCAAAAAGTTTAGGAAGCAAATGTTTGATGAGTATAAGCAGTTTCTCCACAAAAATCATAAGTATCGAAATACTGAAAAACATCTTTTCAATGGGAAATAAGAAAATACATCAAAGCCACGAAGAATGACACCTCACCTGTGGAAGTTGGAATATAATAGAATTAATCGTCAAGGTAATGTCATTCCATCTAATGGTTTATGTCATAAAACATATTTTCTATTGTGTTTTATTTACCGATGATGTGATTGATGATCATGAAGGTCGTCAAGGCATTAATGACCACCTTCCTAAGGGACTATAAAGTTATCCCCGACAATTTAGTAGGTTTCCCTACTATGAGAAATTACAAAGTATGCATTTATTTGATACTATGCATATTGGAAAGAATATAATAGAGACATTATGGAAAATATTGGATGGAAGGCCTGACAAAGAAAAAATTGTCAAAATTTGTAGTGACATTCAGGAATACAATCATGCAATGAAAAATGTCATTCAATCAAATAGCCATGGAGACCATATTAATATAAGTGACCTTCCTTGGTTATTAATAGACCAGCAAAGCAATTCTATAAAAGAAGCCATACAAAAAATTCAATTTCCCACAGGATTTGCTGCGAACATAAACAATCTCATATCAAAGAAAAGTGAATTTGGGTCAAGGATGAAAACGCATGATTGGCATACCTTCATTAAGGTAATTCATGTTCTTGTGTATTTACTATATATTTGTATACTGCCCATGTAATTTTCATTGTATTATGTTAGAAAAAATGAAAAGATAATTTTATAATTGTTGCAGTACGTTCTACCTATATCTCTCCTAGACCACTTCAACAATAATGTCAAGCAAGTCATATATGATCTTGGAAAATACATGAGGTAAGTAGTGATATTTGTTCAATTCGTTGTATAGATATTATATTTGCGATTTGTTTTACTTGTTATGTAATATATATTTTTGCGTCTTGAATATCTTGTAGGTGGTTGTCATGTAAAGAAATCCATAAATAAGATATAAAATGTTGGAAGAGAAAAATTCCTCATCTAATGTGTGAAATGCAAAAGTGTCTACCTTCAGCTTTTTTCAATGCACAAGAACACTACCTCATACACCAAGTTGAGGAGATTGAATTGTGTGGAACTGTACACATTAGGTCAATGTGGATGGTTGAGAGGCAATTGAAAATTTTTAAGGCTTTGGTTCGACAAAGAGAACATCCTGAGCGTTCTATGGTGGAGGGATATATGGTATACCAGACTATGGTGTACATTTTTGAATATCTTCCTAAGTTTGCACCAAAGATCCACGTGGATTACATTTGGGATCCCAACTCCATTAACAAATTCGAAGGGGAGTCCTTGATAGGGAAAGGTAGATTGAGGAAAGTGAGAGGTAATTATAAGATGTTATTGTAGTTAATTAATTCTTAATCTTCAAAATAAATCGGTTGTAAGATGTCTATTTATTTTTTGTACAGTTGGTCGAGAGTGGGATGCACTACATTTGTATATTCCAAACAATCTTGATTGGATGACGGTATGGATTGAACATTGTCAATATTATGGTCGCACATTAACATGGGAAGGTGTGACTTCATTGGTTAAAGAAGCTCATCGTAATGGAGATTCCAATGTTACGCAAAGGGAAATTGATTTAGCATATAGTTTAAGAGATAAACAGGTACGTATAAATTTATTAGTCACCCCTATGTTTATCAACTCGTGATGCAATATTTTTTACATGTTTGACATATTGCAGGTCAAACACCACAACGTTATGTGCTGCAATGGTCATAAATTTCGCATCAAAAAGTTGGATGACACAAAGAAAACTTGTGATTCTAAGATAACTGTAGTCTTTGAGGTGACAAATATTTCATCGAGAAATGGCATACATCCTCAAGAGTCTCAAAATCGATACTATTGCATTTTGGATGATATACTTGAGTGTGACTTTAATTCCTTCAAATTAGTTTTGTTCGTCGTCAAATGGTACAGGCTACGACTGAATAAAAATGATCCTGATAGAACTGCTATTGAACATGATAATGGTTTTACAATGGTTAATACAAGGTCATTTGAACCAGTTGGGGATGAGCCCTATGTTCTTCCAAGCCAATGTGAGCAGGTATTTTACTCAGAAGTTCCACATAAGTCAGGTTGGTCATTTGTTGTCAGACATGATCCAAGAGGAAGGTCGATAAAGTATAATGTGATGGAAGAAGAAGATACCGAAGAAGTAGAAGATGATGTAGATGGTGATCACGATCGATAGTTACTCGATGATGATGAAGAAAAAGAAGTTGATGATGATGATGATGATGATGATGATGATGATGATGATGGTGGTGGTGGTGGTGGTGGTGGTGGTGGTGGTGGTGGTGGTGGTTATGGGGATGGTGATGGTGATGGTGATGGTGATGGTGATGGTGATGGTGATGGTGATGGTGATGGTGATGACGATGATGAAGACGATGATGGTGGTGGTGGTGGTGGTGGTGTTCATGAGGATGATGATGATGATGATGATGATGATGATGATGATGAGTTAGATGAAGAAGAAGATCAATGACATGAATGAAATGTATGAGGTATGCGATTAGTATATTATCTATTTAATATTGATTTCTTGATAGAAATTTATTTCACTTATATGGTTACATAATTAATTCATTATGTTTTAAATTCGAATGCCATTACATAATTAATTCATGATGCACCTTTTAATGTTTTTAATTCATGTTCCATCTCTGGCAGGTCCTAATAGTAGAACTATGTCACCCCGAGGAGATGGAGATAGGGAGAGTGACTATTTATGTGACATTTTTAAAACTTTGTGTTTATTTATGGAATTTGGACTGTTTATTAGCCATGTGATGGATGTTGTTTTAAAATACATATGTGATGGATTACATGTTTATGATGATACATGTGACATTTTTTGAACTTTCTGTTTATTTATAGAATGTGGATTGTTTATTACCTATGTGATGGATGGTGATTTATGATACATATGTGATGGATTACATGTTTATGATGACACATATGTGATGCTTATGATGCTCAATTACATATGTGATGCTTATGATGCTTATTATACATATGTATTTATTGTTTATCAACTTACAAATGTAATGCTTATGATGCTCAATTGATGGTGTTGATTTCATGTATAAATTTTGTGTGATGCTATCACCCTTGGTGGAAACAAGTAATTGACTACAGACATCATCAACCCTTTAGTTGAGGATCCTGCATAGTCTACATAAAGTAAAGGTAAGGAATTAAAAAATTTACAATGATTATGATGACAACATTTTTTTTTAAATACTCTTCTTGTCTACAAAGCCCATGTTGTTCATGTTGTGTACTATGTAATTTTTAGTATACGTATCATGTAATTTTTAGCTAACATAAGATAATTGAATTACATGTGCAGGAACCTGAACCCCTTTGACGAGGATCCTGCACAATCTCATGGATCGGCAGGTATAAGTCAATACACCCTATAGAAATAGTTTTTTTTTTTAAATTACTTGGAAAACAAACTTCCTTAGTTTTTCAAACCTCGACATTAGCAACAAATCTAATACAGTATCAACACTTGAGGCCCCAGTTGGAATTATTCAAATTTTAATCTCAACATCAACTTTAGGGTCGACTTCTTCATCAACATTACCCTCATTTGCAAAATATCTCTCTCATTACCAACTAACTCTCTCATTTGATGGAGTGCAGGTACCACAAAATAGGTATTTGTTAGATGTGTCTTCCTCGAGTGAGGGAAATGTACGAATAGAAAATGAAAGTGAGACATGTAGTAGGTCTACGATAGGGAGATCAACTAGAGGTCAAAAGATTAGAAGAAAATTCAATAAACACATGAATTTTTTCCTTGCTCAAGGGGGTCGTGTTCTTATGATGATGAGACCAAAGGCAACATTGAGGTGCCCTTGAGGTAAAAACATCTACAGAAACAATGGGTACCCAAGGAACTTCCTCCAATAAACACCTATTTTTGTGTTGACGATAGGATATATCGCATAGCACCTTCGTCGTTACATAGTTTGGGCCTATTTTCCATGGACGACATAAAGGTCTGTTACAACAAAGTTGTTGAATTGATGGAGTTTGTCGGACCTTGTTACAATTACAATAATTGGATGCAGATTGTTTGATATAAAAAAAGTATGTGTAGGTATGCACTATCAGCAAATTATATACAACAAAAAGATAATGATCAAAGTAAATGAGTGGATGTATACATTGATGGAAGGCCAAAAGCAACAGGGAATATTGCAGGTTTTATAAATAGTACGCGACCTGGGTCAACTAATATGCAACCCAATTGCATATTTGAGGTGTACGAAGGAAATCATGTATTTGTATGTGCAATAAAATCAATAAGTGTAGGGAAAGAGCTGCTAATCGATTACAATTTGAATCGTATAGATACAAAATATGATTCAAACAAAGTTACTATCATGGGGGTGGTACGTACTATATACCATTTAAATTAACCAACCTCCAATTAATGACTCCAATATACCATTTTATTATTAAGTTTTTTTTCTAAGTCTATTGGTTTCATTTCGCTAATGTTTTTATATTTTTTCTTTGTCACAGGGCGACATGGATCCATCACATAGCACACACAGGGATGTAGATTGTGACACTTCTATCGAGTAGGTAAACCTCATTGTAATTGTACAAATTAGATAGAAGCAAAATTATGTTCTTTTCTTGAGTGTTTTGGAGTAATTTTGATAGTGTTAATAATATTCTTGTCACTAACGGATGTTCGGGGAAAGGGAAAGGGACCTGCGGTACTTCAGCACCTCTATAGGGATGTGGACTCAACAGTATTATGTGATGATGACATCACATTAACCACAAACCCTATAGAAATGATGAAAAAGTCTGTTAGAAAAATTAATAGAGAGATTCTTGCTTTGACATCCATGAGCCATTAGACAGACGAAATAAAAGAGAGGGTGCAACATTTGATGCAAACAACACAAAACTAGCAAGCAGTAATGAAAGCTTTAATTATAACAAAAGTTCAATAATGGTTTATATCTTATTCTCTTTTATGTCATTCACAAAATATGTATGTGTTGTTTTTACAGGATTTTATGTGTCCTCATCAATCTGGTGGCCATGATCAGGGTATTGCAGGTAGTTCAAGTGATGATGATTTTCTTGGCTTATCACTTTCTTGGCTTATCACATTGAGTACCCAAAACACATCATACTTGATACTATCAATGTTCGTAATAAAGGTTTATCCTTGTTTATAATTCTTACAGTTTTCATATATTTAATATATTATTCTTCAGGTGTTGTCAATGTTCCTATGCAAATGTTGCCTCCTCAGAGGTTAACCCCACCTGTATTGTCGACTGCAATGTCAGCAACATGCAGCATGCAGACATCCTCTATTGCACGTCATGTTGGCCCACCCATTGTTGATAGATCCCTCTTTTTCTCTATCTTTTGTTATGTGATTATTTCCCTTCAAGCATTCTTTCTTGGGGGCATTTCATAGTGGATTCATTTTCTGCAACAGGAGATGTACATGAGGATGCGCCAGAGGCGACTATTGCTGATAACATACCATCATTTCCTAGATCTTCTCGTATTGCTAGTATGGGAACATTACAGACCACATTGGTAGTGAGCGACGAAGAATTGATTCCCTTAAAGATACAGAAAGTTCTGGGTACTTTAAAATTATTATTATATATAGTCTAATTGTAATTTACTTATTGATCACTCATTTTGGACTAATGGTCCCATGATTTTTTTGCAAGGAATGATATTTTTTATTAAAATCTTAATGACATTGCATTGCAGATATTTGGGCCCACCATATGTAAAAGGTGGAACATCATATGTGAACTAACCCTAATCCACTATTTTGATTTCATATCATTGGTAGAATAGTTTTCCTTTGATCCATTTCTTGAATTATAATAAAGGTACCTTCAATTCATTTCTGAACCTAACAGGTTTATTTTTGCTTTAAAAGGTGGAATGACCAAGAAAAAAGGTTAAAAGATGAATTGACAAACCGTATGGTTGAGTTGTTTGGAAATGACACATTCGACAAAACCAAGCTCCTTGAAAACGTCGGCACATATCTAAAGTATGTGAGGGACCAATACAAGACCCATTTAGAGAATAACGTAAAGTATGAGCATCCCCCCATGATTCTAGAGAGAAAGTGGAAGGACTTGATTTTGGATGCCAAGGAGAGAATTGAAAGGAAAAAAAGAAATACACCAGCAAACACCAAAAGAAGGTATGGGATACTATTAAGAATGTAATTATGTACTAATTAACTACTCTTTATATTTATATAATCTTAACATATTTCAAACTTTTCATAGACTAAGTAACACGTCAAAGGCAACCAAGGCAAGACAAGATAAGCACGGGTAACACAAACTCAGCTCTGGTGGTTATATGAAACTTGCCACATGAATTGTAAGTATCAGTAAATGAAATATCGCATCAAAATATTTATAAATTGTAAATGATTTTTTTTATCAAAGAATGCAAGAAAAATTCACGATACCAAGCAAAAATACAGGGCTCTGAATACAATAGAGTGCCCACAAAAGATGACAAGAGAATTTCCTACTAGCAAGGCCATACAGCCATGGCTGAACGACTACAAGAATTGAGTGGGCAAACACTAGATTCTAGTGCATCTGTCACACAGGTAAATAAGCTGAATGAAAATTGTTTCAAATTGAATACTTTACCAATAATCTAATTGATGTTGAGTTCCAACATAAAGTGACTATATTTGTTTTAAATAAGCAAGCAATGATAACAATGTGTATGACATTGGAATGCAACCTGCTGATCGTAAAACACGACCTGCACATGAAGGTCCGGATGTGCATCCCAATAGTGGAGGTATTCATTTGCTATTCAAATTTATTTATGTAATTATTAATACAATTAAACATCTTAAATTTTAATTAGTGTAGTAATTAATGTAACCTTTTTTGTTAATATTTTAGAGCATGTAGTCGGCGATGACCAAGTGGAGCATGATCTGGGTACACAACATCAGAAACATGATGTTCCCCAATCAGGTAAAGAGCACCACTGTTATTCCTTTACACAAATTTAATTGCAATTGGTGTTCAACATTAATGTAACCTTTAGTATTTCAACTCCAGAGGATCTAGAGGGTGTTCAGCATGCTGAGGTTGAGGCTAGACAAAATGATGTGGCCCCATCAGGTAAAGAGTGTCACGGTTATGTTCTTTAAATTAATGAAATACTTGTAACAATAATAAAAAATGTTTTGAATTTAACCCATTTCTTTGTGATGCTCTGCAAAAAGGATTAGAAAATCTAGTTTGATGGCAACACACACAAGAACACAAGAAGCAAATGTTAGTGTTAGCAACCAAGAATTATTCTAAACAGGCATATCAAGAGAGATATTGAGAATGAAATAAAAAGCATACAAACATAGAATAAATAAACTATGCTCCTCCAAATGCTAACCAAGATGCTCATAGTTGCTCCTCCCTTGTTCCTCTCCTCTCCAAGCTCCACATGAGTGTAGCTCTCAACTTTTAGCACTAGCCATGAATGTCATATGGAGATTCAAGATGGTTGAATATGATAAACAAATGCTATGCAAGTGTAGATAGTGATGCTATGAAAAAGCTTTATGCTAATACTAGTATAACAATAATACTCTAATGCTTCCTTCTTTGCTTGAGGAGAAGGGTTCTATTTATAGAAGAAATGGGGAAATGAAGGGTTAAGATTGAGAAATCTTAACAAGGGTTAGGATTGAAAGATATCCAATCCATGTGAGACTTTCAACCCAATCCCATGTTGACAAGTGTCACCATGAGGCTTGAGAGGAGAGATAAGTAGTATTAAATGCTTGAGGGGACATGATGGTTACCCTAGGGGGTTGGGTTAGGGTTAGGTTAATGGATATTCCTTTTATCCAAGGGATAAATGAATGTGCAAGGGTTAAATGGTTACTTTAGTCAAAGAAATAAATGCTTTGAAGAGACCCATGAGTCAAAAGGATGGTTAAGTTAGAGGCAAGTCTCTAAACAAAGGTAAAAGGTGAGTTAACCATAAATGGTTTGGAAGACTTTAGAGGTTAACCATTTGAAGACATAAAGCCTTCAATGGTTATTGAAGACTTTGGAGGTTTTTGAGAAGTGACTTCCTTTTATTTAGGAATGTGACAATGATTAGGATAGGATTAGGCTAATTAGAAGGAGTTAGAAGAATCTAGAAGGGATTTAGGCATGCAAGTGGATTTTTTAGGAGAATGCAAGTGGGAGGAATTTTGGGATTTTCAATTAAAATAAAATCATTTATTTCAATTAAATGGTGTAATTTGCATTTGGATAGATATTTAAATAAATATTAATTTATTTAAATGTGAATGTGAATTTTGGATTTAAATAAATCTTAATTTATTTACACGAGAAAAAGGAAGATAAAGCTTTTAAATGCTTGAAGACTTTGAGGGAAACCATTAAAGGCTTAAGAAGACTCTAGAAAGAAGCCATTAAGTTTGAAGACTTTAAGGGAAACCATTAAAGGCTTGAGAAGACTCTAGAACAAATCCATTGAGTTTGAAGACTTTAAGGGAAACCATTAAAGGCTTGAGAAGACTCTAGAAAAAAGCCATTAAGTTTGAAGACTTTAAGGGAAACCATTAAAGGTTTCAAGTGGGTGAGGATAAATAGGATTTTAAATAAATTATTTATTTATTTAAAATAGCTGTCCAACTTACATTTGTAGGAAAATACAAGTGGGTGGAGGATAAAGGTGATTTAAATAAATGTTAGAGATGGGATTTTGGGGGATTTAAATAAATATAAATATTAATTTATTTAAATGTGAAAGAAGATTTAATTAAACAAATATGATTTATTTATTTAATTAATGGTCTAAATTTGGTTAAGTAAATTAAATCAAATAAATTGAATAATTTATTTAATTAATAGGAGAAGAGGGTTAAGATGAATTAATTAAATATTAATTTAATTAATTATTGATTGATGGTTAAATAATCAAATAAATACTAAATATTCATTTAATTAAGTGGACAGATTTATGTGACTACACTTTGTTATTGTAGAGGACCCCCCTTCGCTTCAGTGTCCTCATCCTCAGTATAGGACTAGGTATACACCAAGATCATGAGCAGAGGGTAGAACAACTAAAGAGGGGGGAAATGATGAAAAAAATGATGCTTCACTTATTCTTTACATAGCTTCAAAGAAAAAAGAAAAAAATAAATGATTGTAATCTACCTTATTTGATAATGACTAATTTTTATGTGTTAATGAATGTAATTATGTGTTAATGAATGGTTATGAATGATATGTGTTAATTAATATTGATGAATGTTGCGTGTTAATTAATGTTAATCAATGTTATTTGTTAATGAGCGTTATGTGATATTAATGAATCAATGTTATATTTTATTAATGGTAGAAAGAATGAATGAATGTTAGATGTTAACGGGGAATTTAGAGTGATGTTGGAGGGGGGAGGGGCCAAATGAGCTTCCACCTTCATGTGGTTGGCCCTGTTAAGTAGAGAATATTAAACTATTCTCGAAACCAAGCGAATCTCAATAAGATAACACACTTTTCAATATTTCATTATGTTGCACAGTTAATCTTATTGAATAATGTATATTGAATCTTAATTGTAGAGTCCAATAGAGCCAACACGAACAACAACACCACAAGTTGTTGGGTATAATGAACTCCCATATTGTCTTGTATGTACACTAACAGTATGAGTTGCTTCTAGTGTTGATATCCATGGCGATACTACAAAAGTTATGAATATGCCTCATCCTTGTAAGTTTTTTTATTAGTTGACATTTTCTTTAGCATTTTTAAATTTTTCTTATCATTTTAAGTCTAACCTCTTTTATATGGAATTTATTGTTCTAGTTTTTTACTATCTTCCAGACATTATCAATAAAAGGACTTGCATTGCATCCATTTTTTCAATTAGGTATTATAAAGGGTAGGTTGTACTTGTAAATGTCTCTTTGAGTTCATCCAAATTTTATAGCTACTACCTCACATCTTGTTATTGCTGCAACAAGATTTATGGCCATCATAGGCTACGATTGCAACCTCTCAGTGCCATAGAATATCTTTGTTCTTAAAATTGTAGTGGATTGTCAAGTACATTCCCTCTTTTGCATTCCAAATTGTATCGGTCAATGCACATAACCAAATTTTCTTTGACATCTAGAGCATAGTATTATCATTTAAGTAATAGGGGGAGGAACCAAGCATTCAAATTGGTACCAAGTGATATAATATTACTACTGCTTCTATCTTTATTTTTTGCTTCATGGTTTAAACTATTCATTTGTTCTTTTTTGCTTCGTATTTTGAACTATTCATTCAACAACTTATTGTCTTTTTCTTTAGTTCTATATACTTTTTTTATGCATCTTGGATTTGCAAGTGCATCATAACTCATATCCTCTAACGGATTTTGCTACTACTTGCATCCTTGAAAGTGCATGCAACTTTGCAAATGAATCACTATTTTTCTGCCACCAAAATTAATTGCCACATTGGAGTTATGTGCCTCCAAAAGTAGAAACCATGCCTTGGACATATTCAATTCTGCTCGGCTATATAGTAATACTTTCTTGCTATTTGTATTCCCCATAATTTGAGTCTTTCTCATACTATTTTTTATACTCTTTCTCATCACCTAGACTAATGCATAAAGTTAAATTATAAGCTAGATAGTCCTTCATTGTTCAAAAGAAAACCTTTGAATAGTAGCATACTATTTTACCATCTTATAACAAGATGGCTCCCATGACATCCTCAGTAGCATTTGTGTAAGCTTCAATGAGCAACAAATAATTAGGTAACGTCAAAATTGGAGTATTGTTATGCAAAGCATCCACCAATCTCAATCAATTAGGGAGATCTTTCTCCCAACTCACCTATTCAATAGGAAACAAACCCCAAGCCCTCATTAAGCTACTAGCCCCTCAAGTTGCTTCAACACCCCAAAGACTCACTACTACTCCCTAGTCCCATACAACCACTGACATACATCACCTTAGGCATTCTCACGTTTCCCAAATCTATCATGAGGTTTTCCAACCCTTGAAACACACCAACTCAAAAAATCTTTTAGACACAACTCCTAATGCCAAGTAGGCACACATCAACCTTGTTGGTGCCCAAAACCATAGATTGGAAAACCCAAAGACTTGCCAAATCCTCAAGTAGTCCAATCAACCTTGGCCAACGAACAGGGATGGTCGAAGACCAAATCCCTCTACACTTTAGGCTCCACTGAACCTAGGTGGGTGTGCCTCTTCCTCTCAAGTACAAAAGAGGTTATTTATAGTGGATTTAAACCTTTTAGCAAGTTTACATAACTAACAAATTATTGTTCTGCAACTATGCTTTATTATGTGCTTTAACTGAATGCTTTGAAAATAAATGATTGTGAATGTATATTGAAAATGAGATTGCTATCATGACTTAAATAAAATCTGCATAGATCAGTTCATATAGCATTTGGGAAGAACATTTCTCTATCAAGGACCTTGAATGCATATAGATCAAAACCTCAAAAGATTAATAACAGACCAGTGCCTCTATCTAGGGATATATATGACACCTTGTAGACAAAAATATCTTATCAACTCAAGAGACAATTTATCATCAACTATAAAGGTTCAGTATGTGTTACACAAACAATAAGAACTCAATCTTTCACTGAATGCAACAACATGTGATTCAAATCATAGCAAATCTATAAACAGATTTATCAAGAGGACAAAGATAACTCATCAACATAAAAGTGTACACAATATTTGGAAAAAGAGACAATGAACCTTGTATATTAATCTTCAAGAAATAATTGCATACATAAGCTGCACTTGTAAATACTTCATTACAGATTGCTTGCACAAAATGATACTTCTTCTTCCTATGGACTTCTCTGATACAAAATGATATTCAATCCCTACAACATTATGTTGTTCTTATGATTCCCCCCCTCCTTTTACATAAAAAATGACTCCCTATAAGTATGTGAATCAAAAGGCATATATGAAAGGACACACCCTTTCATACACAAAAGGGAGTTACAGACAGTTTCCCTCCAAAGGACACACCCTTTGGTTTAATAAATAATTACATATGAGAAACCTAAAAATACTAAATTATGCTTTAATAATGTCTCTTCTATTCTCCGTCTCGATAAAATTCTTCAGCAAATATTCATCATCCTCTCATTATTTCCTGCACACAAGATAAGCCAATCAAATTCCTTAATTTTGAAACTTAAAAATACACCACCTTAAATTAAGTCTTAATTGGAAGAATCAATAATATTTATTTCCTTATACAAATGCTTATTAAAATAATTCATTTAAATCAAAGTATTAAACACTTGTAAATATTTATTTAAATAAAATAATTTACCCTGATGATAGTTTTTTCATAACCTAAGGTAAAAGATTTTATATGACAAGTAAAATAAAATACTTTCCTTTTAAAGATGACATCTGTGAATCAATATTCTAGCCGCATTTTCACCCTACAGTCTGATCTATACATTTAACTTTAATTTTTCCCTTTTCTCTTCATCCATTCATGCCACGTATCTTCTTCTGGTTCATTGGAAAATCACCCTTTATCTCTCGGCCAAACTTCCTCATCAGCGAGTTGTCCATAGGTCTTATCGATTCTATAGTTTCATTGACACCTTTTATTTTCGATGGGACCGCTGCTGATTTCTTCAATGAACTTCATGTTGATGAAACTACTGGTTTTGGTGAGTCCCTTTTGAGATCCATCGCAGCCTAAGTTTGTTCAATAAGCTCAGCACCGCCGGACTGTTTCACTTCAACCGTTTGCCTTAACCACCTCATTCTACCTCCTGTCGCTAGTGGTTAGTCACCAAGTCGTGGCGAATACACATCGAGCACCTTTCGATCATGGTATAGCGACCACCATTGGATCAATTCGTTCGATCGTCTGATCTTCCTTATCTGCTTGGCCTTTAATCTTGCCAGAGCAGCTTTCTCTTCTCTTTGTATGTCTGTGCCGCGTGTCACTTTTTGGTTCGCCCACGGATCCACCTTGACTACCATTGGACCCTATCTATCTTGCCATTTCATCTGCCACTGGACCTGGGTTCTTCTTCTGCACTCTACCACGTGGCACATCCTGATTTGCTTGCAGATCTACCGGGATGACACCCCATCTGCCACCTTGGCAGTCGCTATGTCGCGGGGGATATAGGTCATTCAACTCCATCTTGCGGTACAGCGATAGTCCTTGATCCACTTTGGACTTGCATGCTCGTTGACCTCCCCTTCGCTGCACGTGCTTAGTCACCAAGCCGCGAGTTTAAACCAGCGTGCATCTCTATCTTGCGACATAGTGACGGTCATCAGATCCTCCGCAATCACCATCCGATTAGTAAAACTTTCTCAATCTTTAGCCTCCATCCTCACCAGTCTATTATAAAACTTTGGTTTCCTCGGGATATGCATGCACGTGGGGTCCACCGGCCTCAGCTTTCTTCACACCAAAAGCCTTTTGTCTTTTGACAGTTATAATTCAAATCGCATCAGGTTTAAATGTTAAACGAGCTTATCCCACAAACAACATGGGATAAAGGCTTTCCCTCTACTAGTGCAGCACACTTGAAAGTTTCCAAAGCCTTTTCCACCGTTTTATATGCACAGGTTTGGGAGTCTTGGCGATGCCAGTTAATTTTTGGAGAGCTCCATTTTCTTCAGTATGTTCCTGCATATAAAACACCCGCAGTAAATGCTTGAATGATAAGAAAAGGGGATCTATATATAGCACAAAGTATTTTGTAAAAATACGTGCTAACAGTGGCTCTTTCTGGGGATGTATGTTCTCTTTAAGGACATAGCAAGATTCTAGTTATCTCTGGAAAGCATACCATAATACATATAAAACAAAAACAGGACGAGGAACAGGAACCTATGCTACTAAGGTACAAGAAATACTCCCTAATACTTAAAAGAAGAAATGTTTGAGATGTTGAGTATGGATTGAAAACTCCTACATTTCACCATTAGTATTCTTCAAGAATTATGCATGTTCTCCTCCTTTCTATAGATTTGTGTCTGAGTTTAAATCGGTGGCCCCAGGCCCCCGGAAATGAACATCATTTCTTTCCTCTGTCAAAAACTTGATTCCCATCCTGCAGCAATATGCACCTTCTAATTGTATGATCATCCTTTTTACTAACCATATGAATTGATGTACTCATTTTTTCCACTTTGCTATAGTCACATCCCATCATCATCATCAAATCACTATACTCATATCCTTTATCACATTTGGTTTTTGGATATGTAATCTTAAAAACATTTATCCAATGTTTATTTGAAAACCCTAATATTTCACCATGCCTCACTTCCTTGAAAACATATTTCCCATCACTTTTACTATCATATGTGGATTGTACCCTAATGTCACTTTCATAAAAACTCTCAATGTTAGAAATCTAAATACTCCTTTCATTGTATAACACATTTTCTAAATATGCAACATTCTTTGGAGGGAAAACAAAATTTAGTCTACTTGTTCCTTCTTGAAAAATATTTGGTCCTCCCAATGCAATATCCGCATTGAACTTAACACAACCCATGTTGCAATAATTCAAACTAATTATCCCTCTGAGATTATGTCCCATATTGTTCATTTTTACCACCTCCTTACTTTGAAAAGATATTTCATTTTTCTTAACTGGTAAATTAGGGCATACGTAGGAATCTTTATCATATATGATTTTATGAAAATGACAACCTGAACAAATATCACCTTCAAACATATTTTCTATTTCCCTATGCTTTGGAAATATTTTACCCTTCGCACAAAGAGACTTTGGATACATATCTTTTTTAACAATGTTGTGTTGAGGTATCACATCTGTCTTCTCATATATTATTTCCTTTTCTCTCATAGTCTCTGAAACATTACTTCATGATATATCTTCTCCCATATCCTTTTCAAATAATGGACCCGAAAACACAGAAATTTTAGGTATACCTTCATGGGAATTTTCCTGAGAGTCATCATCCCCTTGAATAATGTCTTCATTCGTTGAAGTGCCTTACTATACATAAATTTTTTCACTAAGATTATTATCCAACACAGTAAAAACATTTAGGAAATCAGTTATTGTTACATCATCTTCAAGTGTTTTATCCTCTTGGATTCCATCACATGTTTTATTTTCGGGAACAATGTCTTCATAAGTGCTATTTTCTGAAGTTTCTTCATGTTTGTGTACTGAATGTAAATCCATTTTGCCTTCACTTCCTAGATAGTCAATAATTTCATAGGAGGGACTAAAAAATTATTCACAAAAATCATTTCCTCACATTCATGTGGAATTTCATGATACTAAGGATTTAAAAATTTTCAAAAGGGTTTTCAAGGACACATTTCCTATTACACTCCTCACTATATGTGTATTCCCCTGATGTATTATTTTCTTGGGAATCATCATTTTCTTCATCAAATAGACCCTAAATGTGCCCTAATCCATTAGTCTGCTTATTCTGGAAAAAAACTAGATCATTCTTCTGAACATATCTTTCATATTATTTATCAAACAAATGCAAAATTTCTTCTGGACCGAGGAATGTTTCCTCTTTATTATTTATATTTGTACCTACACATATGGATTCTTTCCTGCTTAAATCCATAATTTCTTCTTTATCATCAGATTCTTCCTCTAACATGTTTTTATATAAAATCTCAAGTAGAAGCCTTACCTGAGGATCATGATAAATCCCCAACTCATGCATTTTTGTTGAAAATGGGGGCTTGATATTTGAAGGTATTTTTGTGTATATATTGAACATCCTCATAAATAATTGTGTTGTAGATTCATCTTCCTGTTTTTATATGTCAAGAAATTCATCCAAAGGAGACATATAGACTTTTGCTTCTATTATGTATTGTTGATCCTCCTTTGGCTCATAGCTCATACTTCCCTCTTCACCTGCATCATAAAACACATCAAAGAACCATTGCTCCAACTCCCTCCATGATGAGATGCTATGTGTAGGGAGTGATTCATAAGCTTCTCTTACATTGTCCTTCAAAGTCCTGACAAATAATTTCATCACATAATCTTTTGCATAAACCTCATAATCTTTTACAAATGCATAAAATACATCCAAATGATCAATTGTTGATTCATCATATTCCCCATGGAATTTTGGTATAAGTTGTGAAATTTTAGGGAACAACTTGTTTGGAATAGATTGAAAGCTTCTGAGATCCAATGGCCTGATGCCATCTGGAATAAAAGGTTTTCTTTGAAACATTTTCAAAAAGGAATTTTTTCATCTCCCTCTAGGTCTCTTCCCCTAGTAGAGTCACCAATTGAAATAAAAACTTCTTATTAGGTAGAGTCACCACCTCCTAAGAGGAATAATACTTTTATTTACTCTCTGGGCTTCTTCCTCCAGCAGAATCTGAAACAAGCTCACCAAAAATTCTAAATACTTTTTGTAACAACTCCCTAGCAGAGTCGCCAATCTCTTGTGTGACTCAGATGGGGAAAACAAAACTTATAAAATCTTCAGTGAAAAAACACCAGAGCTTCTAGCTGAATGTCAAACTATGTATGACAACTCCCTAGTAGAGTCGCCAATCTATTGGTGCCCAAAACCACAAATTTGAAAACCCAAAGACTTGCCAAATCCTCAAGTAGTCCAATTAGCCTTGGCCAATGAATAGGGATGGTCGAAGACCAAATCCCTCTACACTTTAGGCTCCACTAAACCTAGGTGGGTGTGCCTCTTCCTCTCAAGCACAAAAGAGGTTATTTATAGTGGATTTAAACCTTTTAGCAAGTTTACATAACTAGCAAATTATTGTTCTGCAACTATGCTTTATTATGTTCTTTAACTGAATGCTTTGAAAAGAAATGATCGTGAATGTATATTGAAAATGAGATTGCTATCAGGACTTAAATAAAATTTGCATAGATCAGTTCATATAGGATTTGGGAAGAAGGTTTCTCTATCAAGGACCTTGAATGCATATAGATCAGAACCTCAAAAGATCAATAACAGACCAGTGCCTCTATCCAGGGATATATATGACACCTTGTGGACAAAAATATCTTATCAACTCAAGAGACAATTTCTCATCAACTATGAAGGTTCAGTATGCATTACACAAACAATAAGAACTCAATCTTTCACTGAATGCAACAGCATGTGATTCACATCATAGCAAATCTATAAACAGATTTATCAAGAGGAAAAAGATAACTCATTAACATAAAAGTGTACACAATATTTGGAAAAAGAGACAATGAACCTTGTATATTAATCTTCAAGAAATAATTGCATACATAAGTTGCACGTGTAAATGCTTCATTACAGATTGCTTACACAAAATGATACTTCTTCTTCCTATAGACTTCTCTTATACAAAATTATATCCAATCCCTACAACATTATGTTGTTCTTATGATTCCACCCCCCCCCCCCCCCCTTTACATAGAAAATGA
Organism: Cryptomeria japonica; assembly: GCF_030272615.1. Taxonomy (NCBI): domain Eukaryota; kingdom Viridiplantae; phylum Streptophyta; class Pinopsida; order Cupressales; family Cupressaceae; genus Cryptomeria; species Cryptomeria japonica. The sequence continues at coordinate 610,642,863 of NC_081408.1, read as the reverse complement.
CTCCCTATAAGTATGTGAATCAAAAGGCATATATGAAAGGACACACCCTTTCATACACAAAAGGGAGTTACAGACAGTTTCCCTCCAAAGGACACACCCTTTGGTTTAATAAATAATTACATATGAGAACCCTAAAAATACTAAATTATGCTTTAATAATGTGTCTTCTATTCTCCATCTCGATAAAATTCTTTAGCAAATATTCATCATCCTCTCATTATTTCCTCAACAAAAGATAAGCCAATCAAATTCCTTAATTTTGAAAATTAAATATACTCCACCTTAAATTAAGTCTTAATTGGAAGAATCAATAATTTTTATTTCCTTATACAAATACTTATTAAAATAATTCATTTAAATCAAAGTATTAAAGACTTGTAAATATTTATTTAAATAAAATAATTTACCCTGATGATAGTTTTTCCATAACCTAAGGTAAAAGATTTTATATGACAAGTAAAATAAAATACTTCCCTTTTAAAGATGACATCTGTGAATCAATATTCCAGCCGCATTTTCACCCTACAGTCTGATCTATACATTTAACTTTAATTTTTCCCTTTGTTGCACATCCATTCGTGCCACATATCTTTCTCTCAGCCAAACTTCCTTATCGGCGAGTTGTTCACTGGTCTTATCAATTCTACAATCTCATCGACACTTTTTATTCTTGATGGGATTGCTGTTGATTTCTTCGATGAACTTCATGTCGATGAAACCGCTGCTTTCGGTGAGTCCCTTTTGAGATCCATTGCATCCTGAGTTTGTTCGATAAGCTCAGCACCGTCGGACTATTTCACTTCAACTGTTTTCCTTAACCACCTCATTCTACCTCCTACCGGTAGCGGTTAGTCGCCAAGTCATGGCGAATACACATCGAGCACCTTCCGATCATGGTATAGCGACCACCATTGGATCGATTCGTCCGACCGTCTGATCTTCCTTATCTGCCCGGCCTTTAATCTTGCCAGAGCGGCTTTCTCTTCTCTTTGTTTGTCTGTGTCGCGTGTCACTTTTTGGGTCACCTGCGGATCCACCTTGACTGCCATTGGACCCTATCTGTCTTGCATTTCATCCGCCATTGGACCTAGGTTCTTCTTCTGTGCTCCACCACGTGGCACATCCTGTTTTGCTTGCAAATCTACCAGGATGACACCTCATCTACCACCTTGGCAGTCGCTATGTCGCGGGGGATATAGGTCATGCAACTCCATCTTGCGGTATAGCGACGGTCGTTGATCCACTTCAAACTTGCATGCTCGTTAACCTCCCCTTTTCCATACGTGCTTAGTTGCCAAGTCACAGGTTTAAACCAGCGTGCATCTCTATCTTGCGACATAGCGACGGTCGTTATATCCTCCGCGATCACCGTCCGATCAGTCAGCTCAATCTTTATCCTCCATCCTCGCCAGTCTGTTCTAAAACTTTGGTTTCCTCAGGATACACGTGCGCGTGGGGTCCATCATCTTTAGCCTTCTTCATGCTAAAAGCCTTTTGTCTTTCAACAGTTATAATTTGAATCGCCTTGGGTTTAAACGTTAAACAATGTCATCCCACAAACCATGTGGGATAAAGGCTTTCCCTCTGCTAGCGCAACACACTTGAAAGTTTCCAAAGCCTTTTCCACCATTCTATATGCACAGGTTTGGGAGTCTTGGTGATGCCAATTAATTTTTGGAAAGCTCCATTTTATTCAGTATGCTCCTGCATATAAAACACTCGCAGTAAATGCTCAAATGATAAGAAAAAGGGCATCTATATATAGCACAAAGTATTTTGTAAAAATATGTGCTAACAAACCCAAGGGTACTCAAAGACATATCAATGACTCTCTCTCATAACCAAAACAACATGCTTCACCCTCCCATCCACCCTAAAGACATAAGGTACCCTGATGTGGTAGCATTGTTCACAATTACAAATAGGTGTCATTAAGGACAGTCAGCAAAACCTTAACACTTTGGCTTATTCAAAGGTTTTCAAACCTTGACACAAATGTGTAGCACCCTCTCACTCCCTTCTAAACCCTCTATAGCCCTCCAAGACCCTTGCTTTACATTCAACCTTCCAAACCACGTCTTTGTTGTGTCATTTTGACTGAGACTCGGAAAATAATGATTTCTCCACACCTTTTGGATGTACCTTTCTTGACATGGAGCCCTGCAGAGATTTGGACATCAAGATTTTGGCTTTGGTTTCATCCAATTTTATTTTATTTTGAAAAAGATATTCCAATTTTTGTAAAGCACTGTCAAAACCTTTTCTAGGGTTAACAATGACCATAAATAGTGTAATGCATCATTGGTAGCCATAGGAAAACCACCAAAACTGGTGGGAACTTGTAAAATATCATGCATTTTCATATTTTGGTGTTTGCAGGGGCTCATGAGTAATTTTGGCACATGCTAGTTGAATGCAAGGGACTAATTTCTAAGTCACAGTCTAAAACACAGTGATTTCATGGAGTTTGAAGTGGTGTGAATGCATCAATGGTTCTTGGGAGTCTAGTGAAGGGAAAGAGGAATGTGTGAGGGAACCATTGACAAGAGCAAGGGTCACCAAGTTGTAGAACCAATAACTAAGAAAACCTTTGGCTATCCTAAGTTAACAGTGATTGTGTCTATCTTAGCAAAACCAGTGAGACAACAATTTCTTGTTTACCAAATAGGGTGTGATGGGAAGTTCAATGGTTGGAGTTTTGGGAAGGTTAGTACGTGGACCCTATAAAGTCCTAGAAGCCTTTTGGAGGCACTGAGGAGAGGGGAGGAAGGCCATGTTCATGATTATCCCAAGCCTACATGACTAGCACAAAAGGACAACGGTGTAACAGTAAGACTTCCTTTGTACTTTGGTTGGTTGGTGGAGTAGAGATCCCTTTTGTGTATGTTGAGAATCCTTCTTGGGATGCCTATGAAGTATATGTATTGGGGTTATTCATCGTATGCTTTGAATGGGGATTGGAAGTCCTAATTGATCATGTACTAGGGTGAGTGACTAGTGGAAGGTCTTATGGTGTTGGAGCGTTAGAAGACATGGGGTTTGGATTCATACATGTTGGAGAGGTCTATGTGAGCATATTCCAATGAGTGAAAGAGGGATAATAATCATGAGTGTGGTTTTGGATGTATTGTACTTTGTGAGCATGATCACTACCTCTTATCTTCATCTCAAATAACAAAAGGGATACAATGAAAAACACAATAAAGGAGTTATTAGAAATGGGGTACATTCAACCTAGATTTAGCCCTTTTTCTTCCTTGGTGGTCTTGGTAAGAAAGAAGCACGACACAGTGAGAGTGTGCATTAAATACAAAATACTAAATAGGTATCTACAATAATAAATTGGTACCTAATCCCTAGGATTGATAAGCTAATAAACAAATTCCATGGAGTAATCTATTTCTAAAAAATACTCCTTGAATTGGGTCACCATCAAACCCATATTTGAGAGGAGGATATATATAAGACAACTTTAGATGCAACTATATGCACTATGAATATTTATCATTTTATTTTGCTTGAAAAATGTGCCTACAACATTCTACTCTTGTATATATGGATTGTAAAATATTTTAGGAGATTTGTCCACATTTTCTTTGATGACATTATCATTTATAGCGAGACATTGGAAGTGCACCTAAGGTACATATATGAAGTGTTGGGGTTTTTGGATTCCTAGACTATTTTTGATAAAGAGTCTAAATATGAAGTTTCTATGGCATAAATTACATATTTAGAGCACATCATCAGTGTAAAGGGAGTGCAAGTAGACTGGGAAAAGATCAAGGTGGTTGTGGGTTGTGGGTTTGCCTCTACCTCTTGGCCAATAGAGTTACTACAAAATATTTTATAAAGGTTTTTCATAGCTAACCACTCCCTTAACCAACCTAAAATAGGAAGGAGCCTTCAAGTGGATGAAAGTGAAACAATAGAATTTTGACAAGCTAAAGGTGGTAATGAGGTCATGTCCTCTATTAGGTATTACTAAATTCTTTCTTCCATTTATTTTGGAATTTAATTATTTTGGAGAGGGAATCAAAGTCATGCTCATGCTAAATCACCCAATTGCCTTTCAAAGTTATAAATCCAAGTAGGCAAAAAGGAGATTCTCAATCTATGATAAAGATATTTTGGCCCTCATGCAAATATTGTCAAATTTCAAGATCAAGATGGACCATGAAATCTTGAAATATTTCCTCAACCAAAAATATTTGAATGAGAAACAACAAAAAATTGTAAACTAAACTTCAAGCATTTGATTTTGATCTCAAGTATGTGAAGGGAAAAATAAATAGTATTGTTAATTCTTTATCTATGAGAGCAACCTTGAACTTAATGTTCGAAATCTCCGCAAATTGGAAAACTAATGCGACACATAATACACAAAGAGTACATTAAATATTCGCGTTCTAGAAGTGAAATAACATATTAAAAGTACTTAATATCCAATGACCTCATGCTCTAAACGACAAGATTATAGGAATCTGAGATTAAGACAAAATTTCTAAGGGTAATCCATTACTTGCTTTTTGTGAGCCACTAGAAGTATTTTAAAACTGATAAGAAAATCAAAGATAGGTGCACTTGGAAGGGACTCCGAGGTGACATCCTCTAATAGGTCAAGGATTTTTTTATTTGCAAATGAAACAAAATAAAGTAGTCATTTCCAATAAGATTGTTTCATACCTTGCCAATTATTAATAAAAATGGGTGAGTGCCTCGAGGAATCCATTGTAGGACTCCTCAAGGTCCAAGTCAAGGATTGTATATACATGGTTGTGGAAAAACCCATTTATTATGTATACCTCTTTATCATTTCTTTGAATTAAAAGGCACGATAGGTTACTAAAGTGTTCTTCAGGGAAGTGTTTATGATTCATGGACCACCAAAGAGAATTATGAGTGACATACATACTCAATCCTTGAGCATATAGAAAAGGCTCTTTTGTTTGGTCGGAACCAAATTCATGCCCAACACTAACAATTACCTTCAACTGGATGAACAATTTAAGATAGTAAATAAATGGGTGGAATGCAATAAAAAACTATGCAATGGACTAGAAAAATGCATGGATAAAATGGCTCCCCTTAGGGAAGTACCACTATAATACAACTCATCATATTGTCATTGAGTTGAACCCCTTCATGATATTATATGGATATGAAGATTAAAAATTTTGTTGACCCTATTTATTTTGATAATATGTTCCAAGGAGCAAGTGACTTGATCCTACAAGGCTAATACATTTTGAAGTCACTCAAAAATAATCTCCAACAACCATAAAATCAAAAAAAATATGTGTGTTGATTGCCATCATATGGATGAAACATTTGAAATAGGAGAGTTGGTATTTTTTTAATTATAGCCTTGCAAGTAGTCATTCGTAAAGGCAATCAAATATGAAAAACTTGGTCCTCACTTTTAGAGGCCATATAAGGTCCAAAAGTAGGTAGTTGAGGTAGCGTATGAGTTGTAATTACTAGATGAAATTAAAATGCATAATGTGTTTTATTTATTATAATTGAATAGGGCACTAGGAAAACATATTGAACCTTCCTTGAAGATACCTCCTCATCTTGGTCTCTAAGACAATCATAGAGACCAGAAAAAGGAAATTCAAGAGAAAAACCATAACCAAGTACTTGATTAGATGGAATAATATTCTTACTAAGGATGCAACATGGGAAGGCCCACATTTTCTTGAATATCCAAGCTTTGAATTGCTCGAGGGAAAGATAAATTGTTTAGGTTAGACTTGTCATGTCCCCTTTTCATGTAACTCATGTCATGGATTGAAATACACATTTTTTTACTTTGAAACTTTCCTTGATATCACTTTTCACGTAGATCCTTTCCCTTTATCTTCCAAGTGTTGGTCTAAGTCCCCTAAAGGTCAAAGTATGAAAGCATAGTAAATCTCATGAGTTTGTGTAAGAAATTAGAGTGACAAAGTTAACCTTCCCAAAATGACTCCCTTCTCAATTTTACTTCTCTCTCTATCCCCATCAAGGTATTTAACCTTCCCTTACCACAGCTCCCAACCACTACTTTCTTTCACTCATCTCTTCATTGGTACTTTAGAGTTGTACATGCCATCATCGATCCCTTTTTCCAATCCCTACCTTCAAATTGTATTCCTGTCATTTTTTATTACCCCTCTCAACCTACCACCCTTGGCATTATGAATACCATTAATGGATAAAATATCAATGTGGCTTCATGTGGGATTCCAAATGGCATTGAAATTCATCCCAGTATACTTGAAATTGAACTACTTGGGTCCATCTAGTAGGGCATGCTAAAAGGGAACCAACAAGCACCATTATAATTGGCATGCGTATTATTTATAAAAAAAATAAAAAATCACCATCAGAATTCTGACATCTGCCAGAATCTACACCGATGACCAAACTGTCAAACAAACAACATCCTCATCGATGCATAGTTCCTAATTGGCATTGGAATTTCGATGCTAATCAACGAGGATGTTGTATGTCTGACGACACTCTATAGTGGGACCTCGTCATAATCCTCATCGGTGCAGGTTCCTTGTAGGTGTCGGAATTTCGACATCCATCTAACGAGGATACTCTACATCTGACGTCCTTCTCTCATTGGATGAGCAGTCATGGCTGTCGTTGGAAGAGTTTAGAGTGTCATCAAAATTTCAACGTTAGCTAGCACCATCGGAATGTCCAACGACGAGTTTTCGACGGGTTCGTTTGTCGGCAGTCCAATGAAAAATAGTCAAAATTCTGATGATAGGCCATCCGAAATGAACCCCAAATGTACTAGTGATCCCACTTCATCCACAACATGTGCCAATGTTGGTCCTAACAACATCCCCCCATCACACTCACTTTCCCTGATTCCATATGTACACTTTCCACTACCATATCCCTTACACCACATACATTCGCCATCAAAATCATCTAATCCACTCATTCCTAATAAAGTTGTACCAACATCCAGTGATCATTCTAAATGGGCTCCTATTACCTTGATATGGAACTTGATGCTTGATTCCTCCATCCATATTCTTATCACCTATCTTCCAAATCCATTTATCCTCATCCATCTCTATGCATAAATTTCCTCCCAAAAAAAAAAATTGAGAAAAAAGAAAAAATTAAAAAAAAGTAGTAAAGAGAAAACTCGTCCAATGGTGAAAACTTGGCAAACAAGCACCTTGGACGAGTACCATGATGAAATCCTCACAAACAGGCGTGGTGTGTAAATCCCTCCATCCTTTTGTTCTCCATACTTGGGGGATAATTCTTCTAACCATCTAGCCATCACCCCGTCCATTCCATCTACCTCATATACCCATTGTATCGTATCCATTTCACTTCCTCCATCCTCCCTTGGATCTTGATAAAAAGAAAAAACCACCATGTATACATGCTTTGAACATCTCTTGGAATCCATTTCCCCACCACACTTTTCCTTCACTCGCCTTCCTATCCACCCATCCTTCCTCCCATCCCTATACTCCTTTTCCATACCTCCATAGTTCTTATCCACCCATCACCCTATATTCCATTCACTTTCCTCAACTTATTGTCCTCCTATCATATCCCTCCTAATGCCTCATCATGAATGACATATCCTAAAAGGGGCATCTTATCCCTTTGTGACAGTCCCTGGAGACCCTATCACACCTACCGTCTATTCACTAATTCATTCATACACCAATCTTTGTTTCCCAGTTCCTCCATCCCTTCGTCCATCATTTTTCCATCTCCCAGCCACATCCATAATACTTCTATATCCAAATATTTTTTTACCCTATCCTCCATCCTTTCATCCCTCCTCTCATATCATTCCATTGCCTCTTACATCCCTTATCATTAGTATCTAGCTCTAGACTACCCTCACATAATCCAATGCCATCCATCCAATCAATCAATCTACTCCTCGGAATCCACCATCGTGTGCGAATTTTATCCATATCCCTCAACTATCCATAGTCAAGCATTAATTAATTCATCCAGTCACATCGTTAGTCTTGTTCCCAACCTTGGTGCAAGTCTTGATTTCTCATCATCATTGAGATGCATCCTTCCCAATCCTTGTGTTATTTCGGGATATATCATCCTCACATCAGCAACACCCCATCAACCATCAATCTCTCATGGCTTTTCATCTTCATTGGGGCAACATCATGTCTATCCTTAGGTCCTCATCCATCATCCATATCTCTTGTACATCTTGTAAATAGTTTATTGTACATAGTGTCGGTCGTATCTCTACATCTAGATTCACTTGTACATATGTGTCCTTAGGTCTCATCCTTTGGGTATCATGTCCCATCAACTGGTTCTTCAACAAGAATCTTAGAGCATCTTTGTCATCGTGATTGTATCAAGTACCTTTTGTCATCCTATCATCATCAATATTTTATCCAATCATTGGTCTATGCAGGATGTACCCTTCCTCAAGTCAGACGTCGTCAAATCTAGTCCATCATTTATCCTTTTGGCAAAAGATATTTGAGACGCCCATGTTGACTTTGATTCTCTTTGATCTTTGTCTATATTTTTGGGCTCCTTTGTTTTGTTTCCTCTTGGTCGCCATGATCCTTTATATCATGGTGTGTTGGGAGTAACACAACTGGGGATGTGATCTTTGTTGGTTTTAGTTTTTCTTGGCATGTTTTCTTGATGTGTCCCTTGTTGTACCTTCATGAGGTCTTAGTTATCTCATGTTACACTAGGGCATTTATTGTGCTTGTGGTTTTTCTCGTACCATTTCTTGCACAGTCTCTATAACTTTGTGTGGTGCTAGACTATCCTTGCATGCCTCTTCATATGTGTCAGCACATGCATTGGTTGTGAAATTCCACCTTGGTTCCTTATACCTTGGTGACTCACATACAATGCTAAATCAAAATAAGTGCTCGCTACATGGCATTTTGTTCTAGGAGTGCTCATGCTCCATGATGTTTCCATTTACATCCTCCCACTGCATTGCATTTGCTTGGTTATTTTCACCTCCTAGTCCTATTTCTCGATCCTCTTTCCCTCCCTATCCATTGGGGCAATGTTTCTTTTGAGATGCCACCCAGGCCCCTGTTTCCCATGCGCCCTCTTGATGGGGCATCCTTCCCTCGTCCTCCATCCATCGTCGGTTCAGTCTGGGGCATCTTTTTGCTTCTTTATGCGCCTATTCTTTAATTAACTAGTGTCTTATTGTCTTTGCATCGATGTTATTCTAACTCCACCATGAAGAGGGACAAAAATGTAGACACTTAAATTTGACTAATTAATTTAATCAGATCAAATTTCCTAAGTCGCTTGTATTGGGAGTGCTCATGCTCCATGATGTTTCCATTTACATCCTCCCACTGCATTGCATTTGCTTGGTTCTTTTCGCCTCCTGGTCTTATTTCTCGATCCTCTTTCCCTCCCTGTCCATTGGGCAATGTTTCTTTTGAGACACCACCCAGGCCCCTGTTTCCCATGCGCCCTCTTGATGGGGCATCCTTCCCTTGTACTCCATCCATCGTTGGTTTAGTCTGGGGCATCTTTTTGCTTCTTTATGCGCCTATTCTTCGATTCACTGGTGTCTTATTGTCTTTGCATCGATGCTATTCTAAATCCACCATGAAGAGGGACAAAATGTAGACACTTAAATTTGACTAATTAATTTAATCAAATCAAATTTCCTAAGTCGCTTGTATTAATTAAACAAACCATATTATTTAATTAAAATCAAGCATCCCTTTTGGCTAAATTAATTTAATTAATAAGGTCATGTCCCATTAATTGATTAATCTTTTAATTAATAAATCCCTTAAGTCGTTCTTTTATTAAATAAAATAAGTCATTTATTTTATTTTATTTATTCCATCCTTTTCTTCTAATCCTTGAATTAATTAATTAAATTAATCAATTCACCCACATGCCTCCTAACTTTAAGCCTCCTTATAACCTAACCCATAGCCTAACTCTGGGGTTCTAACCAACCCTATCCATCTAACTAACCCTATCCTCTCTAACCTACCCCCTGACGTGTGTGCACATTCTATTTCCTAATATTTAGGAGATTGCAACCAATTTTGGGTGGTCAAATCCGAAAATTGACATGTGTCTTTTGGGACACATGTCATGCCTCTTTTTGACATTTGTCCTCCTCGAGAACACTTGTCCTTCCTTGAGGCTTGCCACTTGTCATCTTTGAGGACAAGTGTCTCATTTCCAACCTCCTCTCATCTCCCCTTCTATTCTATTTAAATCCTCCCTTTTCCAAGCAAATCATCCACCTTTCATATATCCATATCATCGTAATGCAGCATTTTCATCCATCTTTTCATGCTCACACAGTTACCATGTTAGTTTTCATACTCATCGCATCATCCTACACTCATCTTTTGAACCCAACTTGCGTAAGCCCACGTCATGGAGCAAAATCAAGCATCCACTACATCATCGAGCACACATCCAATGGAAGGATAATCAAATCAAGGGAACAATATGAAGTTTGCAGTTTTAGTGCTTTTGTCAATAGTGCTTCATTTATTTCCTTTTTAGCATCCTTATCTCAAGGTGTTTGATTAATTCGTGTATGCTTGGATTGCTAGTTGTTATTTCAATCTGTTTACCTTCGCACCCACATTTCAACCACACACACCCCAAATCCACAACTTACTTTCTTTAAATCAATTCTCTTCACACTTTATCTTCTATTTATTTCTAACTTTGAATCCATTATCACAACTATAACATTGGTTTACTATTCTAACACTATAATTATAAAGCATATCCTTTCATATATCTTTATCAAGTGTTAGAAAAAATTTATTGGTAAATTCTGCAATCTTATACTATTCTATATTTTTTTTATCTATATGTCCTTTAGATAACTTCCCAAAATCTGTTTTATTTGAACTCCACTATGAATTGGAAGCAAATTTTTAAAAACTCGTTTTAATTTTTTACAATATTTCTAAATTTTTTTTTAATCTTTACATTAATATTAAATTATTTTTCAGTTGTCATCAATGAACGAACGGCATGATTGGAGCCACACAATCATCCAAACGTACAAATATACTTCATGCAAAGGCGCCTGTTCCGTTTGTCATAACGTCTGTTATGTTCTCGTGGACTGCCATGATTGTAGGATATCCACACAATATATTTGTTGAAAAGGCCGTAGAAAGTTGCAAGAATATGCAAGTAGCAGTTGTAAAGCCGAATTCTACAACCTCCCTACCTACGATAAAATGGAATCTTCGAGAAAAGGTATGGACATCCATCAAATCATCAAGGGGGATTTTGTAGGATGTTAAAGTTGCAGTTACCCTGGTAGATGCAAAATGTGCAAGTATAGACGAGGCATGTGGACGTTTTGTTAGAATCCCTCAAAGAGATGTGATTGATGAAGTAGATTGAATCTTGTATAGAGATCACCACATGATTAAAAACAAGATGTTCTTAGGAATGTCTTAATTTCAGGTTTTTGTAACCTAATGTTTTATATAGAGTAAATGGTAAGGTGCTCTTCATCCCTATCAATATGGGTGAGAAACTGATGTGAAAAAGGTAAGTGGCCTTCACCCCTATCAATATGGGTGAGAAACTGATGTGAAAATGGTAAGGTGGCCTTTAATCCTATCAATATGGGTGAGAAACTAATGTGACATGCTATAAAAACTGATGTGGTATGGATTAGGGCGTCACATATGGTCATGTGGACAAATAGATATTCGTCATGTATTCTATAAGTCTCGCCATGTGTTTCATAGGTAGAGCCTCTTTAGGTCAAACAAAAATGCACTGTCGATATTGGGTAACCTAAATCCTTCGTAAAATAGAGAGTGCAATGAGTTTTTGAGATTGATGGTGAGAGTAGTCAATAGCCCAAATAAGAAGCATGAACTTTAAAATGGTTGTTGAGGTTTGGCCACCACCTATGTTTGGTTTTTAGGAAATAAACAAACAGGGCTTTATCATTAAGGCTAAAATTATATATATATATATATATAATTAATGGATTTCATAAGCAATGCTCTTTCTATTAGTAATAAGTTGTCAACCATATGATATATTGGATTTCTTTTCTCACATCATGGTCAATTATTCATAATTTCAACTTCAATTCATTTGTGAAGATTTGTTGTTCCTTGCACGCAAGCCCCATTTTGCTTTTGGATAAATGTAGACTTCTTTTTTTGTTTTTGTTTTTGGTTTGGTTTTTCTTTCTCTTGTTTTCTTTTTCCTTCCCTTAGTCTTGGAGAAGATGCTTGAAACTAAAATGGTGGCTAAGTTTCATGCATTCCAATTTGAGGTCATTTGAAGTGATTTAAATTGATTACTCTAAAAAAAAAAAGAATCTAGTCTTTTGTAGGATTGTGGACTGATGAGGAACATTTGGACTTGTTGCCCCAACATCCAAATAGCTTTCTCCTCAAACCTTCGCATAGTTGGTTAAAGTGTTCAATTTTCTTGTAAGTAGGTTTTGCATATTCATGATGCACTAGGGGAGAGGACCAGTAGTTGAGCATGTTTCAATTGTTGTGATAGTAGTTGCTGATTTAATACTCATACTTATTGATTTAATGTCCAATTTTTTTGACAACATTGCACCAATAGTTGTGACTTTAATACCCATAATTGAATGAAATGTACCCTTACTTGTAAAAAGCAACCAATCATGCGATGCCACATCAACAACACAAGTATGGGGCCCCCTTATGCACAACTATTAGTCTCACCTTTTTTGGGGGTTGTTTTGGACACCTTAGCAAAAAGCATGTTGATGTGGCCCTAAAACCTTAGTTATAAGGAGGGCACTTGCAATCAATGTGTTCACCATAATATCTATCTCCATTACATCACAGCATGTAAAATTATATCACCTTTACATACACAAAATCTGTAGGGGATCACAAAGCAAGTTGCCACAAAAGACTTATGTTTATGTCTTGCTATGACAAACCAAAGATTTATAGCAAGCACACTCCATGCACCCATTGCACATTGAAGTGCAATTGCTTGTATGTCTTTAAACATTAGTGTGTTTACCTTACTAGTTTTTAATTCCATTTTTGTTGTTCGCCATTCCATTTGTCTATCCTTTCTTTTTAAGAAGCAAGTTCTACAATCTAACCAAAAACTTTCCTCTTTGTGATAATAGACATGGAGTATGATCCAACATGTGTTTACCTTATTAGTTTTTCATTCCATTTTAGTATTTACCATTTCATTTGGTTCCCCTTTCTTTTTAAGAAGCAAGATCCACAACCTAACCAAAAACTTTCCTCTTCGTGATGATAGATCATGGAATGAGATCCAACATGTTGATCTTAAAACCATTACACAACTATTTGAGCTTTACTCATGATAGATCATGGATTGGAAAAACTATGTCTCCTAGTTAAGTAACCTCCACCTATTTGAACTAGCACTTCCAACATCCACTTGCTTCAACTAACCGTTATGAACTGGCAATTACGCACCTCCACTAGCACTTCCACTACCATGCACAAAACTCTGCATTTTTAGATTTTCATTGAGCTAAGTTTGACATCCAACAACCCACATTCTCTATCCTCCATTTTTTATTGAAACTAATTTGTAAATTATCAATCAAAAGTGTCTTACGAGTTTGCATTTCAGTCTTCTTGCGAGTAGTGATTTTGTGTATTTTGCTAACACTTCGTGATCCAATTTAGATCACATTTCGCATCCTTTCAATATAATGTGGTTCTCCCTCTCCTTGGCATATTGGTCCATGATCATTAATCCAGGAGGAAATTGCATCGGTTAAGGAATGAACTCATCCTCCACGTCCAGGATTCTTCCCATCGAGTCCCTCTCTCATTGGCAAAGAGCTTGCATGTTCTATAATGATCATGTGTCACAATGAAACACCGTACCATATACTATCCTACCAGCTATCACTTAAGCACTCCAGGAGCAAATGGGTATTGAGTGCTTGACATATAGATCAAAGGACTCGACTAGTAGCCTCATAGAGGCTGTCTACTCGATCTTCAAACCATGCTCTAGTCCTTTTCAGTGAAGCGGCAAGGTGAGCACAACAAACTTCAACACATCTCCTTTGGAGATGATGGCTTCATAATACATTCCACTTGGAGTGAGTTCATAATTGTCATGCATCCACCACTAAAATCAATGCATATTTGCATGGTCGGTAACTTCTTTTCTGCGCTGTACTAAAAATGGTGTAACATGTACAGTTCTGGCTTATATTTTACCATTCGTTGACTTTATACTCGTCAATTTGTTTCTAGTTTTAAAGAAGACCTCGTCGAAGAAATCTAACGATTAACATTCTAGATTTGAAACGATCTCCTTACAGACGGTATTTAATAAATTTTCAGATAGTCACCGAGAGGTAACCGACTAAATTTTGGTTCTTAATCAAACATACAATCTGCATGCACTTTACTGGTGTGTGTCTTTTCATGTCTACGTTTTCTAACTCTGCACCTAAATTCAACCGCAGAAGAAAGCGCATGATGCGGGTACGTACTTAGTTTTAAGATTAACCCACATCTGAAGGTTTCAGTTGCATTCTTAGTAATCTTATTTTGTTTCCAAATATAGTAAAGACTATTTGGCTAGAGAATTTTATTTCTAACGATAATAACATCGTTTGGCTGAAGAAATTCTGTTCTATTTGTTGTCTTTCAATATAGATAATTTGGACAAAATAATATGATGTTGCAATATTATCTTAGCAGGATAATGCTAAGTATAGGAAAATACAGCTAGTACTAACTCGATAGTTTATTGTCATGGCTAGCATATCCCAATAACCTTTTATAGCTCTTTTCACTCCAGGGTTCCCCAAAGGGATCCCAGAAACTTTATCATACAGAGGTAAATTTGCAACAAATCAGAGTCTCATCAACCCTGGTGATTTGAATGACAAGGTGAAATTGTGACAGCAATAACTGTAACAAGGATAATATGATTTGAAAAATGCAAACAAAATGGTTGCAGATTCTGTAGGTGGGACTGAATTAGGATAATCAACAAAGAAAAGGTCCTATTACTAATAATGTATATTCATAAGAATTCAATTTATTTATTGCATAAAAACATGTATTCGTTCCTTTTAACACTGGAGGCAGGATGGCATGCTGATGGAAACTAAATTTTAAGGCCTATGCCCTGGTTCAAAGAAAAATGATATTTCTAGTATTTGTGTTCATTCTTACAAGCCACAGAAAATAAAAATCAAGGATGTGAAACTCCACATATTTCATCAAAGCAAATATCATCAATTTACAATCAAAATCTGCAAATGCATTAACATGCATCCTTCTACAGGAAGGAACATTATTATTTGAGAAAACACCATTAACATAGATAACCTAACCATTTGCTTATGCAGAGCAACTCTAGCACATTATAATTATTCATCAGTCTATTAGATGACAAGGTATACTAAAATGCTGGGGCTCAAGACTTCTGAACTGCTCCCAGAACACAAAGAAATTGGGAAACTTGTAGTTTCACTAAAAATTCCCCCGGACAATGCTTTGGCAAACTCTATTTCATGCTAAGAAAATCTACTTGGTGTACAGAACATCTTCCCATGGATGTCGGTACAATGGCTGTTTCAACCGCTTCTGATCAAATGTGTGCCTACAGTTCAAAAATGGAAGCAAATAGTTAGAATAAAATGTCACACTTTCCAGTGTCTAGATAGCAAAACAGAATTGAAAATTTTGGCGTGGCAAAGGAAAACTCACCCAATCAAACCAATTGATCGTGCAAGTACAAAGAGACCATTCAAATAACCAATCTCCACAATCTCATCAATCTCTTGTTGGTTAAACATTCCACTAACAACGAGAAGGTCCAAGAAAAGAGACCCTATTGCACCATCAACATTGAGGACGAGATTGTTTGCTTTGGAAAGAGTGTAGGTTTCCACTTGTACAGCATAATCCATATACTTCACAGCAGGAAAATTTGTACGTGCATATAATTGGAGGAGCTCTACTCTTTTGTCACGGTTGTCGCCTCTCTTGATTCTTCAGCATAACAGAAAGATTGTTAGACCACATCAATAAAAAAACTGTACTCTGTATTGAGGATGGAAGGAGATCTATCTTGCTTTGTTAAAAAGGCATACCTGTGACCAATCCCTGGCACACGAATACCTTTCTTCTTCATCCCTTCAACAAATTCATAAGGCGATAAACCCTGGGTAAACAAAACAGAAACATGATGAGGTTTTTGAAGATATTTTCTATTCAAAGGCCCACTCTTCTATCCTTGAATATAAATTCCACAACTTTCATACTAAGCCCAATGTACTTGGCCCATTCATTAATAAATGTCAATATCCCACCTTGTCATATGCATCTTTAAAGTATCTTGCAGCATCATCAATAGCCCCACCAAATCTTGGGCCAATAGTCAGGAGACCTGTTTCAATGGATTAGCACCACATATTATTATATTTATCTTGGACCCTATTGATCTTAATTTTAATATAAAGGTCATTTCCATTTTGACATTTCACATCTTTTGTGAGTCTAGTAGAAAAAATAATTTAAACAGAAAGCCACGTGTGTATCACAAGAAGCTTCAGGACACATATATTGAAGTATATACCTGACACGAGACTTGAGACCAAATCCTTCCCTGCTCTTGCTGTTACAATTGTATTATGTGCACCAGATACACAAGGCCCGTGGTCAGCACAAAGCATGATGCATATCTGGCAACCAAATTAGAATTTTATAATCAGTCAAATGAAAAGAAAGATTCCCGTTGAAGCAAAATAAACAATTTATCTTTACTATAATAAAATGTTCATGAATAACCTCAATTTTCAAAATCAAATTCATGATTACCTCAATGAATTTTGTACAATATCGTGGAAGACTGCGTTTGAACCATAATAGTGAGATAACATCACCCACACCATAACCTTTCTCTACAATAGTTGACATGGGTACACCCGAGTACGTTGGTTCCTCGCCTGCAGTGAAAACAGAGAAAACAGCAGATGCCGTTAAATCTTTGGCCGTCATATCGAATGATCTGTGGACTTCAAGAATGTATGGAATGACTAAAGTCTAACCTCTGTCATCACAGATGGTGGAAATAACATGAGTTGGTGCCCTGACTTTGCCACTCTTAATTGCTGTTTTCAGGTCCTCGGGTATTTGAGGAGGCTTAAATTCATGAGTTTGACCAATCATTCCTTGCTCAACCTGTTAAAAACAGTCACATAGGAATTGAAATTCAGCTTGAAAGCAGTTCCCTAGTACGGAGATCTTTAAATAAGTAAACGTGAGAAATGAATTTACATATGTTCAGCAAATAATAGAATTATAACTGATGTCAGATCATTAAACTTCTAGAACTGAGCTCACTCTTACCCCACAATCTAATCTAACCACAAAACACAGAGACAAATACATCAACAACAATTATTATATTTCTGAAAATTATAGTTATTTTCTGATAACATTTTTCTCTTACAAGAGATTCAAATGTCTTCTTTACAGCATCTTCCAATCCTTCATAAGAGCTGGGAACAATTGCACCTGCTTCTCTTAGTGCTTGATTTTTTCCTTGTGCAGACTCAAGGTCACCTCCACTTTTTGCACCCTACAGGACAAAAAGGAACTGTCAGATATGAAAATTCAAAATATCAAGATGCTTTCAATTAGATTTCAACATACTAGATAAAAATGATGGTATAAGCATTCAATCATTTCTTACTGCGTGGCCAAATTGTACTTCAGACTTGAAGAGGCGTGCACAGGTGCCGCTAACCCAAGCAACAACTGGCTTTTGCACCTTCCCTTGTTTTAAGGCTTCAACTAGAGAATACTCATCTCTACCACCAAGTTCCCCAAGTACAACCATCATTTTAATCTGGAGCAGTCAATTGCAATGATTTATTTATTTACTTCAAGTACATGTGTCATACCTGAGGCTTTAACAAATTTATCTTTCTTCTTTTTAATGTCAATGTCAAGGCAAACAAACACTTAACCAAGCAAAAGTGTAAATATACTTATAAATAGAAATTATTTAGCAAAAAATTAAGAAAAAGCCAACCAATCTACATAAAGAACTGAATGTAATTGATCTACCTGTGGAATATTGTTAAACCGCAAAACATGATCAGACAATGTTGAACCAGGAAACACATCCCCACCAATTGCAATACCTACAGAAGTTTATTTCAAGAAAATATGATATAAATATTAACAAAATTTGGAAAAGAAAGAAATAACTAATGGGAAACATTGTGAACAACTTACCTTCATATATCCCATCAGTAACACGTGCAATTGTATTATACATTTCATTTGACATTCCCCCCTGTAGGATAAAAATATTAGACATTCTAAATTCAAAAGCAACTAAACCACTCAAACAAAAATTTGCACCTTTAAAGTCAGCAAAGCCCATTTGAAAAGAAAATCACTTCAAAAACACAAAGACAATATCTAAATGCAGGGCACACTTGAAGATGGCAATCAAGACATTACACACAATGTAGTACAGAAGTGCTTAAGGCACGTCCAATATCCAGAGCTTAAGAGAGTGTAAAAACTGGTTAGAAGTATGGCAACAAAAGAGCTTACAGATTTGGAGACAAATCCAACACATCCTGGCCTGTACAGCTTGCACTGAATGATATTGTCAATGGTGCCCGCTGTATCACCAATTTTAAATGCCCCAGCCTGAATTCCACCTACAGTAGCAGGTCCAATGATAACCTGCGATTCAATTTCCAAGCCTTTAGCATTAACCGGGATAGAACTGATCTGAATTAGGCTTTTAGCAGACTATGTAATATGTCCAAAATATGTGAGCACTTTGCCATGCAAAGAGAACCCAGAAAGAATCCAAGCCCTCTTCCTTATGCTTGGCAATGGATAGGTTCACATCTACCAATGGAATATAATGTACTCGGAAATTGTTGGATGAATAATATTAAAAAGGATAATTCATACCTTATTATTAGCTCGTGCATAAGCAATTAACTGCTTAGCATCTCCTTCTGGAACACCCTCAGCTATTATAGCTACTACTCTAATTGTTGGCTGCTTCAGGGCAGACATGGAAGATGCATATGCACTGCACAAAAAGTTACAATGCATTCTCTTTAATTCCAAAAAAAGAAAGCATATATCACTCATCATTTCAACTGGTTCTCTTTACAATATAATCAGTAACATTTGCAGGAAATGCAGCCTTGCAAGATACAAGAGGATCTGATTAAGCTAAGATGTTGCCTTGAGCCTTCTGGTTTCCCACAAAATTTTATAGAAAGAACTTGTAAGGATGTCAAAAATTATGTTAACATGTCTATACCTTCTATAAGATGCAAAATTAATGAAGACATCAGCTGTTGGATGGGCTGTGCATGCGGCATCAATGCTGCGCAATAAGAGAGAAAAAAATGATAAACAATCAGGAAAATTGCAAAGATTTTTGAGCATAAACCTGAGAGATGCTGCAAAATAAGTTGAGCTTACGCTGAATGAACAGGTATGGCAATTTCCTCCTGCCCAAAGAAGAGTTTCTGAAATCCTTCAGAACCAGGATTAATGATTCCAGCAACAGATGGGGTCTCTCTGCCTGAAAATATAAACAAGATTGACCTCAGAAGACATTTGGTATGGTTCAAAGCCAAACATGATAGAATGCACATAAACGAAGTTATTTCCACAAGCGACTGCAATGTAAGTACTAAGGAGAACTTTAAGGGGAACTTACCACAGAGGAAGTCAAAATCCAGCATGCGCTGGATAGGAAGCTGTTTGTAGTTGTAAAATAATGCCTGAGTTGTGCGAGAGAAAAGCTGCCCTGTTGCCATGTTTAGCAAAGGGAAATTTGGCAATCACCCTGCAAACAATTTCATCAGTTATTTATTTTTCTCAATTCTAAGGAGAACTTAAAAACAAACGGTTCAAAGCTTCTTCACCATGCTGGAAAGTCTAAAGCATTCCATGAAACTCATGCAACTAGGATCAAGATTCAAGTCAACATCTCTAATAGCTAGAATATCAAAAAAACATAGGTGAAGTACTCTAGCACTCTGGGTTCATGCATGTCTTAAGAAAGATCCTTTATCAGTTCAGCCTCTACAGAATCATTTGTTGAAATTGTTTTTTTCACTTCTCTATTTGAGCCACATGTTTTGCTTAGTCTAACTAAAAAACACGATGTGAGATGGCTGGACACACTTAATGTAATAGTTGACAGTGGACACAAGTACACGCCCATAATAAAACAATAAATACTACAAGCCACAACAGAATTCTAATATTTACTAATGTCTGTTAAGGAAACCTCTTCAAAGAGTGTGTAATAAAGAACTTCACAAAAAACCGAAGACTTTACCAATGTAACCAAACACACACAAAATATCAATTCCCATTAACATAGTTACCCAGATGTCTCATCAAGGGACGGTCAATGAACAATATCCATCACGGGCACTTTATAGAACATAAAGTTACCACAGTGAGCATGCAAAAGAGTGAATTCTACGCATTTCCATTCAAGTGATAGACTGAAACTATTTTTATAGCTTTTATATAAATGATATCAACATCTCAATTAGGGAAGATTGCAGCTGATTTAGTACCAGAACAAGAGAAAACGGTGTATCGTGTATGCTTGCAGCAAAATATGAAGGAAGAAACATTTAAAGATTGTAAAGATCATAGAAAATTTACTCTGTGGTCTATTGATGCAGAAGAAAATGATTACACTTGTTTCAATGGAAAATTTTAACACACTGACCCATCGCTTGTTTGTTTGGCTCTTGTTCTTCTACCAGGAATACAAGTTCCAGGGTCTTCTAAGACATACTAGAATCATTTGATAAGATTCTCTGTCAAGATGTACATGAAGGGAGCCAGTTCCAGCATTGATGAAAAAACAATAATGACTCTTTAGTTTGCCAAATGGTACTAGCTTTAGTTTCTTCTCCTCAGAATATGTTTGACTGCAAAACTTTATTTTATATTATAAACTTTAGTGGGGTAATAAAGTGGATTAGTTGTATATATTAGTTTGTTCATTAGTAAAAGTTTGTTTCTGCAGGCCCTGTTGGTTTTCTTCTGGGATGTTTTGGTTTCTTATGGTGGAAATTAACTCCCAATGATAAAGTTCTGTAAGTCACTGTCATAGCCAATCCCTTTGGAAATTGACAATTGGACCGATGATCATGTTATATTTTTAGTCTCTGTTCTTGACGTACATTTAAACAGTCATGTGTTAGATTGGTGATATGAGATAGAGCTTACGAGGTAAGCAAGGTTTTCGTAGTAGACCCTCAAGTTCAAATCCACAAGACATGCTAACTTGCTAAGTGTTGAAATTGGATAAAATATGCATCCAACTCTGGTGTACAGTGTGGCCCAAGCCACAGGAGGAGATACCCTTCATTCATACCATCTAAGCCACAGGTTAGAATCCAAGAAAATTCACAATAGCAGAAAATTTAGATGGCCCTTCTTGAACAATCGAGATTAAAAAGGACCCAGGGTCTTCACAAAGAAATCTACTTCGCATGTCAAGTAGCAGGCACACTAGGCTATGTTAGGTGGGTTTCAGAATCATTAAACTTATGGATCTAGTGTGTTCCCAAGTAAGGCGGTGTTTGAAAATTGTTCCAAGAATATGATATGGCATTTACAAAGGGTTTGGGGCCTTAGACACATGAGCATAATTCTCAATGCCCATATTGACTGATCACTGTGTGCTTGTGCCATCCAGTTATGTATTGAGGGGCCTACAAGAATCCCACTCAACTCCCATAAAATAAACACTTCAAACTAGCCCTTTCTGCTGAAATTCCAGCAAAACCTAAGTCTTTTTCCAGAAGCGAGAGCATCTAGTAAACAAGGACGAACTGAAGTGGTAAATGTAAGCCCCAAGTTCAAATCTCTGAAACAAATTAGTGTTAAAATTAATTTATGGCATCCAATTCTGGTTGCGACATACCCCAACAGACAGGCCAGAATCCTCAAAGGGGTACGCCAGTGAGCCTACTTCAGTAGCTCCAAGCTGAAGTTACATTTTCAGTATTGAAGCTGTGGAAAATACCGCACCCAACTTTGGGCATGATGTAACCCAAAGGACAAGACCAGAGGCCACATGGTGGGACAGGATACTAAGCCCTCATATTAGAAAACGGTACTTTACACCTCATTTAAAAAGTGGTACTACTAAATTATGCCAGAAAAGGTCTACTCTAAGCCAAAGGTAGTATACTCTATACGGAGAACTTAGAAATTAAGCAGCGAAGGGCCTCTACACCAGATCGGGCATATCATCACTTCAGCTAAACACACGATATAAATTAACCCTAAACGTTCCTCCGATCCATCAGAAAACCGTTTTTCAGCCAATTAACACAGAACCAATTCTCAGACCAGTGGAAGCACAGACAATGCAAGAAATAACAGATCTGGAAACAACCATAGCAAATCTAAAAACAACATACCTTGAAGCAGAAGAAGAAGCAGCAGCTGCGAGATCTGAGAAGGCAATGCGATGCCCACACAAAGCTCTACTTAAGCGTAGCACGCATTCATCTATCTAACCAAGAACCACAGGTAGCTAATTTAAACCACGTGAATGGACAAAGAAGCGCAGGTATGCAAAGCTGGGTAGATGTAGCTGCATTAATTCTGTGTGGGCTCACAAATTTATAGCACAAGAAATTGTTGACGGGTGAACACGTTCTGCGGACCAGCATACCGGTCAGAGCCCTGAATTTTTTATTACGAAAATTAAGGCTGCTTATTTGGATTGGTTGTCTTGATTTTAAGAAGAAAACGGAGGGGAGCCTTGGATCTAATTTGCATGAATGGTCGCTCACCTAACATGCATGTGTTGCTGACCACCCTTTCCTTGTTCTAGTCAAAAAAAAATTATCTATTTGGCCTGCATATGGATTTTTATTTACAATTTTTGTATTCATCTTTTTGATGTTTTTTTATATTTCCCTATTCGATCGGTTATTATTATTATTTAAAAATATTGATTTGCTTTTAAATTTTAATTATACTTATTATTATTAAATTAATTACAGTTTAGGTTATAAACATAAGGATAAATTATTCGAGATTTTTAATATAATTATGTTCTATTTTTTATTCAACACTTAGCTTTTTTATTAAGCGAATGATGAAAAGTATATACTCTTTTTTTCATTATTTTTCACATTTTAGTTTGTTGGTTTAATGCAATAATTAGGGTATAAGTGTTGTGGGCATTCACCAAACATGCATGTGTTGTTTATCTTTTTTGTCATTATTAATATTAAATTTACTATTTTTGTAAGTTGTGAATACAATGATAAATTGTCTAATGTCTTGAATAGGTTTTTGTTCTCTCTTTCTTAAAGTTCATAAGACTTTACTAGGGTAATGGTGAAAATTGCATACTCGAGCACTTTTCTCATTAGTTTTAGTTCGCATTGATTAGGTTACCTTTTCTTAATAACTATCATATAAGTGGGAGATGACCCCACAATGTAGCGGTTAGTTGCAAACCTCCTGCATGGGAGGTCTTGGGTCCGATTCTACTCGATTGGTTGTTAGCTCCAAGGAAAAGCTAAATTACCACTTTGGTTGTTCCAAAAAATCGGTCCAATTATACCTCAACATATTTGTAGTAACCAATTCCAAACCCTGGTTTATTTATATACTTACATGATTTGATTATATGTTCCAAACTTGACTATAGTTTGATTTTGTAGCATGAAATTGGCTCCAATCTATTTTAAATTCAAAAATTAAATTGATCTCCTATCATTCCCCTCCAACTAAGCATTATTTGTATCATAGGGTGGCATATAGAAAGACAAATCTAATTCATTTTGATACATCTAAAATCTGTAATATAGAGGCAAAGATCCATCTAGTTCTCACTAATTATTTGTGTTATCATTTTGTGGATACCTAATTCTTTCCTAGTAAGGTCTTCTCTAAAATTGGCTAAATAATATTACTTGATTAATTCATACTTCACCTAATGTGTATCCCACCTAATTAAATTAGTTATTTTCCCTCTCACACATAATTAAATAATTTTATCGCTTACTTATCTTGTTATCCACATCACATGACAAAAACAATCAAAGAGTTTTATTATTTAATTGAACCTCTAAATTTCCTCTACCAAAATCAAAGAATAAAATACCTAAATGTACTTGTCCCTCACATTCCTTAATGCTTGCAACAACTTAATATGTTTGGTAAATGC
This sequence comes from Cryptomeria japonica, assembly GCF_030272615.1. Classification (NCBI taxonomy): domain Eukaryota; kingdom Viridiplantae; phylum Streptophyta; class Pinopsida; order Cupressales; family Cupressaceae; genus Cryptomeria; species Cryptomeria japonica. The sequence continues at coordinate 610,618,623 of NC_081408.1, read as the reverse complement.
AATTTTATCCCTTCATCTTCAAACCAACTCCATCATGACTCTCCATCCTCCCCTCAATCCTAGGAATGTCTTCTCATGCATTCTCCCCCATTAATCTTCTTATCACATTTCTATCATCCATCGTTCCTCTAAAAATCTATAGATTGAGAAACCATCCTATGCATTGAATCCATTCCAAATATGCAAACTACATGATGTAAAAATAGGTAATGTTTGTGCACTAGAACATCCACATCCCAAATCATTGGAGAAAATCAAAGTTACAAATAGATTTTATGGTAATACTTATTTTGTTTCTTTTTTTGAACTTCTTTTGAATGCTATGTCTAAGATTTGTTCTGGTTTGGAATAGGATTTGTGTACTTTCAGTTATTTCCTACTTACATTTCTAAACTATGGCTTACATTCCGGTGACTCTACTAGGGATTCTACCACTTATCTAGCTCCATTTGGTGTGCATATTGCAATAGTTTTTGGCTAACTTAATATTGCAAGTTCTTACTCTTTTTGATTGGTTTTAGAGGTTACATTTTTCAAGGAGTATTTAGGAGTGAAACAAATATTACTGATGCATCTAAAGTAGTTGAGACACTAATTTCGACATATAACTTGATATTGTTTGGTTGCAAGAAAAATATTGCATTTTTTAAAAGGTTTAAGTTCTAATTGTATAAACATTCATATGGTTACACTTGTGTGTAGATAAATGTGAGCAATTTAAAGATTGAAATGCAATGTAAACAACCTAAATAAAATAAATATCAAGCAAACACTCAAGATAAGGACATTAAAAAGGAAGCTAAATTAACAAGAAAAATGAGTAAGAAACACAGACTCCAAGCTCCTTTTGATGAAGATTTGTCCTTCGATTTGGTTCGATGTGTGCTCACTTTGATACCCAAGGGTTCTTAATATCACTCCATGATAATGAAAATGATGATAAGATGCAAAAGTTAAGCTAATATGGATGCAAACTACGGACTCAAAATGGTGTGATAACTTTTCTATGCAAACGAGAGTGATGATTTGTGAAGGAAAAATGATGTGTTAAATAGAAATGGAGGGGGAAGTGAAGGTGTTTGAAAATGCAACACTTCTCCTTTTTGAGGCCAAGTGGCAATGCAAAGGATGACATGCAGAAGGGAAACCACATGTCAATTTGGGAGTAAGACACCCAAATTTGGATTATTTTCCAATTTATTAAAAATGGGAATGTGCACATATTAGGATAAGGTTGGTTAGAACCAAGGGTTAGTTAGTGGGTTAGGGTTAGGAGCCATGTGATCAAATTATAATTAAATAAATTTATTTAATTCAAATGGGAGGACAAAGAAGAAAAGGTTAAAATGAATTAAATAGGACAAATAAATTTATTTATCTTTTTTATTTGATAGGTAAATAGTTGCAAAGGGGCGGCACCCATTATGTTAATATAAAGGATTTTTACATATATATGTTTTTGAACTATGTCTAGCTTTCCTACTACCTATTATCACCAAAATGGTCGAGTGCCCATGTAATACAACCGATAAAATCAAAAACTGCCATAGAGAACAATATTGTTATCTATAGAAAATCCTACCACCCTATATAGTATCATGCCAAGGCAAAATTCTGGTCTACTGCCTGATAGTAATACCAGAAAATAAAAACAAAAGAAAAAAACCAACAACCTAAGGCTCAAGCAAAGCCAACATCCAGCTCCTTAGGACCAACGACCTCTAGTTCACTGCCCTCCTCCTCATGCATGCTCTACTCGTGTTCTTTAGCTTTCAGAATTAGGACCGCTCTCAACACCACAGGGCATTCCATTCTGCAGTCTGCATGGGCTTCATAATCTGCCATTTTTTTCCAGGAGATGATCATCATCCGATATCCATTCTTCACCGCGACTAAACCTCCAATCATTTCCAAGGTCTTCCTCATCATTTTCTTGAATTCTTATGTCTTGTCTTTTACTCAGATCCTCCACCAACACAAACTGCCTCATCCATGCCTTGCTAAGGCCGGGTTTAATGCCAATTGCCTTTAGCAAGAAAGAAATATTCTAGTTTGATGCAAAGCCCTGGTATAGATATAGGATAGGTTCCCCTAACCCAAGAACACACCAAGGACCCTAGAAATCACAAAACAATACAAGGGGTCAAGGAATATTAGTTTTAAAAGTCCCACATCTCTTCCTTCCAAAAAGACTTCCTCACAAGGTCTCTTTCATTGAGCATCTCATAAGGTCTTCAAGAGGCTCCTAAGGATCCTATGGCCAACAATGGTTTGGTCCCTTCTCCAATGCATCAATGGCTATTTAAGGTTTGGTTTGATGTCCCCTAGGTCAAGGAGACCTCCTTCAATCATTAAATTCAGGTTCCCTCTACCGGTTTGGGGTAACTGCTGCAACAAGGCCTGTTAATCCTAGTAGCCCTGCCAGACCGGTTTTCCGCACTTAACTCCTTATTTCCCCAAAAGACTTAGGAAATAAATTTCAGATTTGGATACCCTTTTGGGAGTTACAAAACATATCCTAAGGGTTCTGACCAATTGGGAACACAAGAATCCAAGCCCTATTTTTGTTAGGAGACCTAATAGCCCATTAGGCCTATTTTACAAAGGAGTGTGTAGACACAAACCTTAACTCACCAAACCAAATCAAGGAAAACTCTTAGGACATTGAAAATACATAAATTCCTAAGTCTTAGGCCATTCTCAGACCTCTAACCCCTGATGTGAGACCTGTTTGCTTACACATACATGGTGGCCACATGGAGTTGCCCACCTTAATGCATCAAACCCTCGCCTCCAACAAGTCCTAACCTAAAAAAGGCCTTAAAAATACTAAAATAAATTGGCCATACTTTCATCCCCTCCAAATTCATGAACTACCAATGAAGGATCGGCAAGATGAGGCCATTTCTTTGCAAAACCCTAAGCAAGATTGTCAAGTCTAGACTACTTCCAAAAAATTACAGGGTTCTTCCTTATCTTGGCAAATTAGGACCTCAGACTTGATGCATCTGAAAGGTGATTGTCCACTGTAACATATCCCAGTGGTTTTCTAATCCCAAAGCATCCGTACAGTATCGTACACCATGTAGAATAACAAAATTGCGAGAAATTCTCAGAATTGTATTACTTCAATAATGCCAAATGTTTACAAAATCATTATCTCCTCCCAATGATGATTGGGAATGACATTTTATACCTTCCTCAAAGGTTATCAACCACCTTTTGAACTGAGGTGACCGTTGGAAAGAAGTTGCTATTTGCAACCAAAAGTTTGTCATTAAAAGTTGTCAACAAAGTTGTCAAGTTTGAACAACTTTTGACATATGTTAAATCCGCCTACCTATAGATGTTTCAACATCTCCTAAACCTTCCTAAGGCATCTCCAACACATAAACACCTATAAAATACTCAACCAAATACCCCTAGGCCCATATGCCCATGGTGGCTTATCAATTTGCCAAATCCATGACATTGGGTGACAAGGTGGGGTTTATTACAAAAATCAAACAAACAAGACTACCCTATTACATAGATTGAAAGGTCACATTCCCATGTGTGACCTTTATCCTTTATTTCTCTTATCATCTTAGTCATGAGGTTCTCCTGCACCACAATCCTTCCCATCCCATTCAGCATCTAGGCTCCCCTGATCTAGGGCTTGCACCACCATAAACTTCTTGACCTCCACTCCCGCTCCTAGAGACATATAGTAGTTTTGTGGCAATGGGGTGTGCAAATTGACATCAATATTATCCAGGACTATGTTGATCTCATTGAGGAAGCAATGCCTAAATATCATATGACTCATTTTCTTGACTCGCTACTTTCTCACCCCCATATAAACCAGCATGGTGACGAGCATGGTCAAGATGTCCGAGTTTACCTGGTAATGGTGATAAGATCTAAGAAAATCACCACCCAAAATTATTTTCACAACATGCAAAATAAGAGGATGCTTCATGGCCATAACTGCTAGTAGCCTCTTGTCAGATATTTCCCCCAAGAAGGCCTTGTCTCTTGGTAGACTCCAACATAATAGGCGTATCCGTCCCTAACCCTCCTATCACACTAAACCCAACCACTCCGAGCTAGCTTAACTATACCAAGAAATGTGAGAAAAATAGAGGTGAAGGGTCTATAAATATACCCATACATACACTCTCATGATCGCCTAAGGAAAGTGGGATGTCCTAGCACTTATGTCATTAATGATCTCTCATTCCAACCAACTCATAAGTCATCCCAATTGTAGTGGTGGTAATACATTATATCTGTTTCTTGCTAAGAAATGTCAAATCAAATCTATCCAGATGGGTAGTAACAAAGATCAATGATCCCATTGTCCAAGAAAAGTGAGGGAGATGTGGCATGAGGGAAAATAATCATATACCAACTAAAAATATGATGTGATCATGGTACCATTAAATCATGAATTTATAGACAACGTCACCACTTTAGCTAAATTATCCACCATCACATTCCCTTCCCAATACATGTGGCTAATGCAAAAATCATCCAATTCGTCCAATAGGGATTTGATTGGTCGAAGCCATTGATTTAGAATCCATCTTGGAGTTTCATTCTTTCTAATTGCATTTACCATGTTTAAGAAGTCGCCTTCCAAGTAGATTTTTTGGGCCCCTGTATTGAGCCCCGCTTGGAGGCCACGTAATGCAGCCCGAAACTCTACCATGTTGTTTGTGGTATGCCCAATGTAATCTGAAACTTCCTCCAAAGAATTTCCAAATTCATCCCTGATAACACACCCAATGCTACTAGGGCTCGGGTTTCCCAACAAAGCCCCATCAAAATTTACCTTGACCCAGCCAGGATCTGGAGCATTCCACTGAATCGGGGATCTGGAGATAAGCGAGAGGTTACTAGAATTAATTCCAAAGAGAGTACGTACTAAAAGGTTTGGAAAGGTGAGTTTAAATCTACAATCCCATCCTGTATATGTGTTCTTCTTCAAAGTCTTCCCTTTGGCAACTTCCTTAGTTAGTTCAATCAATTAGGATTCAATCTTTTGATAGAGGACTCCCGAGTCCATAGATTTATCCTGAAAAATATACCGATTACGCTCCTTCCATATTTCCCAAATCAGGAGGGGTGGGAGAATCAACCATAGATCCCCAAATACTACCTTCGTGGTTCTTTGTGGCCACATTTTAAACCATTCATTGTGTTGGCATTTTTAGTAGAAAGAAAGATTGTTGATATTCATTAAGGATATTGAGAAGGTTGTTGAAGACTAAATTATTGATATAACTGAAAAAGGATGATAACTATCTTTATAACATTATTTTGTCATTGATGTCAAGAAATTGATTTTTTGATTCAGTATGATTTTGCCATATTTTGAGAAGATTATTTTGATGAGTATTAAGTGGTCGGTAAGTGACACAGAAAGAATGTGATAAGAAAGGGGAGGAATAAGTTATTCAATGGGCAACTATTACCGAGTTAGACAATGATGAGATCATGATGTTTAGATTGTTTTGATGTCCTACATATGTTGTTGATTGTAAGGTTAATACTATACTATGTCACCGAGCAAAGAACCTAGTCGGTAAACCCTAAGGTTATCGATATCGGTTAATGAAGGCGGAATGTCTACCAAGTTTAGTATTTACCGAGTTGCAACCGAGTTATGACAGAACGCATTGGATGAATACAAGCATTATTTAATGAAGGACAATGATGAGCTGGAGATGTATAAATGATTGGTATGCCGCACATGAAGTTTGTTAAGGATCTATGGCAATGAAAGATCGGCAGGAAGATCTATAGCGCAGATTGAACCGCAATAACCTTGTGCAAGTTCCAAGAAAGGACTGCAAGTCCCGAGGCAAGGTAAAACGTTTTCAGATTGAAGGATACATTGAACTTGGTCAAGTTTAAAGATCTGATGGCTAAGATTGTTCATGGGAAATGTGATCAAAGAGATTAAGCGGTGAGAATTGTTTATAAATAAGAAATTGTTGGTAAACAATGTATGCGGGCAAGTGTAAGCACATGGATTCTACATAGTGATTATCGAGCACAAAAGCTTGAAGACCTGTTTGAATAACAGAGTAAGGAGCCCAACAGAAGACTAGATAAGTCTTATGACTAGATTGTTTTGAGCAAATAAGAATCTGCTTTAGCATTTTAGATGTGAAGTTGCAGATATATTTACTACTGTTGTTTATTCTGAATAACAGAGAAATCTCTTAACCGAGTGGACTTAACAATCTTATTTGTAAACCCTCTATCAAGGTAACATTCTAAATGAGTGTTTGAAATCCTTTGACAAGGTCACTTCTAACAAAGTGAAGATCCTAACAGATCTAAGGGAAATCCCTTAACTGGGTCACATCTAGCAATGTGTTTGTAATCTTTAACAGGATTTGCTTTTAACCGAGCATACTCTAGAAGAGTATATTTCTTAGTGGGTCCGAAATCCCACAGTGGTTTTTCCCTATTTGGGTTTCCACGTTAAATCTGGTGTTATATGTTTGTGATTATTATGTGTTTATGAGATTGCATGTTTAACAGTTTTTGGTTATATTGCTGAATGAAGCTGCAGATATATTTACTACTGTTGTTTATTCTGAATAACAGAGAAATCTCTTAAGCGAGTGGACTTAATAGTCTTATTTGTAAACCCTCTAGCAAGGTAACATTCTAAATGAGTGTTTGAAATCCTTTGACAAGGTCACTTCTAACAAAGTGAAGATCCTAACAGATCTGAGGGAAATCCCTTAATCGGGTCACATCTAGCAATGTGTTTGTAATCTTTAACAGGATTTGATTTTAACCGAGCATACTCTAGAAGAGTATATTTCTTAGTGGGTCCGAAATCCCACAGTGGTTTTTCCCTATTTGGGTTTCCACGTTAAATTTGGTGTTATATGTTTGTGATGATTATGTGTTTATGAGTTTGCATGTTTAACAATTTTTGGTTATATTACTGAAGCATATGTTACCGAGGTTGAATCTGTTGATTTCATGGAAGTTTAAGTTTGTATGATTCACCCCCCCCCTCTCATCTTGTTAGCTATTGGTATCAGTACTTTACAATTAGTATCAGAACTATCACATTGATCTATGTCGGGAATGGGCAATAAATATTTAGTTTTTGCATGAAATACCACCAACACTTATTCGAGAATTCACATAACATCAATAGGTGATCTACCAATTTTGAATTCTTCCCACATAGAACACATCTACTGGGACCCTGCACTCCAAAATTCATGAGCCTATCGCTAGTTAGAATTTTCTTTTGCAGTGCCATCTAGGTAAATACCCCAACTTTCGACAAACAATACTTGTTCCACAATAACTTTGATGACCATTCTTGATTAATTCTAGCAACTTCTTTGATCTTGAAGCCCAAGCTGACCTTGTAGTTTCCATCTTTAGATCCACACCATCGAATAATGTCCTCCTTCCCAGATGGGATGATCGTACGACTATTCAGAATATTATTTAAGCTATCTTTTTGTTGTTGATCCACATCCAAATTGTCAAGAGCCCGCCATCTCCATTTCATTACTCCATTTTGTTGAACTATCTCTCCAAAATTACTGACCTTGCTTCCCCATAACCAAGATATCTCCTCCTTAATTTCATTTAAATTTGGAAGCAATCTCAATATCTCCCCTCCTCCTCATGAATCATTCCAAAAGGATGTATTATGTTTGTTTTGGATCTCCCAAGTAACATGACTGTTGATAATATCCATGCATTCCAATATGTAATTACAAATTGTTGAACCTTTGAGAGGGTTAAGTGTCGCAAAAATTCTTTTTGGTTCAACTGAATCTAGGTATTTGTTATTTAGAATTCTGACCCATTTTTATCACCCCCACTACACATTGCCCATACAAGTTTTGCACCCATGGCTAGATTCATTAAAGATAGTTGGTGGATGCTTGCACCCCCTGATTCCTTGGGTCGACTAATTTTCTGCTAGGCAACCAAGGGAAACTTATCTTGTTCACCTACTATGTTCCACATAAATTTCCTCGTGATCCAAATGAGGTCATCTTCAATAGCCGTAGGGAGTTTTAAGCATGTCGTTGAGAATACAAGGATCACAACCAATGTTGATTTGATCATAGTGAGTCTCTCGGTCAAAGATAGCCACTTGCCCTTCCAATTCTCTAGCTTTGACTTACATTGTGAAATCAACATGTCCCAATAGCTAATCTTGTTCAACCCTGTAAACAAGGGGTTACCCAAAAACCTTCTTGGAAAGTTTGCAACCCTTAGATTTAGAATCCTAGACATGACTCTTTGTAGCCCTGGTTGTGTATTGATGAAGAAGACTTCTGATTTATCCCAATTAATGCTCTATCCTGATGCTTTGCAATATTCATCCAAGTAAGATTTAATGATTCTTGCCTCACTCCTTCTCGTAGCCCCAAAGAGGATTGTGTCATCCGCAAATTGGATGTGAGTAGTATGCTCAACCCCATTTGTCACGTTCATCCCCACCCAACTCCCATCCTAGTACAAACCACAAAAGATCTTCCCAAGGCCTTTGCCATAATGATGAAGAGAAAGGGGGAGATTGGGTCTCCCTATCTTATTCCTTGGGTGGAGGAGAAAAAACATGAGAAAACCCATTTACTAGCACAGAGAAATTTGGGATAGATAGGTAACTCTTTATCCACTTAATCCAACAATCTCCAAATCCAAATTTATCCAAGACCTCGAAAAGGAATTCCCTATCCACTAGATCATATGCTTTCATAATATCCAACTTCAGAATCATGCAGGCATTCCTGGTTTTTCTAGCAGAGTGAAGTGTTTCATGAATCATAATGATACCTTCAATAATCAATCTACCCAGGGTGAAACTACTTTGCTCATAAAAAATAATGAGATGGATAATCCATTTCAACCTGATTGCAATGATCTTTGTTACAATCTTGTATATTGTGTTACAAAGGGCAATAGGTCTAAAATCGTCCATCTCCTAAGGGAAACTCTTTTTTGGGATTCGAGATTAGAAGGTGTGATTTATAGCTCCCAACATAGACATATTCTTTCTTGACTCTTCCACCGTCCGATGAAGATCTTTACCTATGATGCCCCAGTAGGATTGGAAAAAGGCTGGAGGATAACCATTAGGACCAGGGACCTTGTCCGGGTTAAGCTGGAAGGTTGCTTTCCTGACTTCCTCCTCATCAATGCATCTGTATAGCTCTTTGTTTTGATCTTTAGATATTACCACTGGGATGGAGTCTAAAATCTTATCCCTAGCCACTCAATCCACCTGATTACCTCTATTTAGAATGGATTAAAAAACGCTCACTACTTCTTTTCTGACTTACTCCATATTTTGAGCCATGCTACCATCCGCTTTCTTTATTTGTGAAATTTTGCTCCTGTTTCTGTTAGCAATTGCGGATATGTGGAAGAACTTGGTATTTTTGTCTTCTTCCTTGAGCCACATCTCTCTCGATTTTTGTCTCCAATGAATTTCTTCCCTTTTCAAGATCTCGTTGAGCTCATCTTGTAGAATTTTTTATTTGAGGAAGTCCTCATTGCTCATGCCATTATAAATGACAATTTCATTGACTCTCCCAAGTTCTTTCATCACTCTTCTTTTCTCTACAAAAATGTTCTTGAAGTGTTCTTGATTCCATTCTTTGATCTTCATTTTAATGTATTTAAACCTCTTGCATAATTTATACATGTGTGAGTTATGTCCCACATCAATCTTATTCCACCAAACTGAGACCAAATTCTGCAGATTGGGGTCCCTGCTCTACATTTTTTTGAACTTGAAAGGGATGCCTCCTTCGGGGTGGCACGAGGATATATCCAACTAAACATGATAATGATCTAATCTTGAAAGAGGAAGGATGAGGGCTTCTATCAAGTGATTCTGTGTAGCCCAATTTTTGAACAACAAAAATCTATCTAATCTTTTTGCAATATTAGAAAAACATGCCCCCCTATTTGTCCAGGTAAAAACACCATTATTGGGGACAATATCCATAACTTGATTATAGTCAATAAAATTCTAGAGATCTCTTTGGACAATATTGTATCTCTGAATACCACCTGCCTTGGCGTTGAAGTCCCCCACAATTATACTTTTTGCCCTATTGCATCCATCTAGTTTGCTTGTGATGAGATTCCAAAGTTCCCTTTTTTGGGGGGTAGCAGTAGGCCCATAGACATTGAAAATAAAAAAGGAGTCATTGCAACTTAGCAAAGTTATCCTGCATTGTTGCCAGTTCTTCCCCTCATCCACAACTTCTCCTTTGACCACTAGCAGATTTCAAATGATGCCAATACTTCTCGAGGCACCCTCAGCTTCCACAAATTTCCCAGACCATTGACTCCATAGCCTCATTCGTTTATCGATATCCATTCTATTCCACTTTGTTTCTTGGAGAATCCAAATATCTCCTTTTGACTCATCAATTTGACACTTGATCAAGCGCCATTTGTTAGGGGCATTCAAGCCCCTGACATTCCAGGTCATGATCTTCATTTCCCCTAGGGAAGGGGAGCACCCTTACCTGTCAAAAGTTTGGTTTTTCTAGTAGCCATTGTTGCTAAGTTCAACATTGCTTTGTTTGACTTGCGCCCTCTCCTGCCCTTGGGTTTGATGTTAGGATTTTTTATTTTAGATATAGTGACCTCAAACCTTTTCATGCTGCAATCACCCAGTTCCTCTTTCATCATCCTCTTCCCACTTTGATCTAGAATCCTCATCCCTAATCTATTCCAGATGGACTTCCAAATCATCTGCACCTGTGCCTACATCATGTTCTCCAATGATGTGCTCAGGCTATATGCATATTTCCTCCCACAGTCCCTATTTCTCATATTTTGATCTCTCCACGACGGTCTTCTCTTCCTTACCCCCCTTTGGAGAAATTGGCAGTTCCTCACTGTGTGGAATTGGTGAAACCCTCATCTACAATTCTATCTCTAATTGCAGATATTTTTCCTCTTGAAGTAGTGTTTGTAGGTTTGCCATATTGTCTTCCACTTATTTGTCTACTTGTATTTGAACTATGTCGCACTGATGAGGCATCTCCTGTTGAGATCCGTTTGTGGGGATGGTAGGGATCTCAAAAACTCCCATAATTTCCTCAACTAATAATTTCCTTTGGGGCTCTGCGTTGTCCATAACTTCATTCATTTGCTCTAGTAATTTTGAGTCAGAGGGGGGATCCTTACTCTGTTCTTTGATCTTGTTATCTACATGTGGCAATTCTGTCTTTTGTGTGCATGAATATTCTCTATAGATTTTTGATGAAACTTCACACTCCACCCCAATATATTCTCTAGAAAAGCACTTAGGACAGATAAACATTTTATCTTCTCTATCAATTCTCTGCATCCACACCTCCCCATTACCTAAGATCCTATCTTTATTCGACATGCTTGAAATTTGGTTGACACTGATGCATATCCTTGCAAAACTTCCCCAGATCCTGTCTTCCAGGATTTCATCTGTAGATATAAAAGATCCGAAGCAATTGCTAGTTTCTTTCAAAGACTTTGTATTCCAATATTTTGATGGTATATTGTATAGCCTTACCCACACCAGACATTTAGGCAAAATATGTGTCCTAGGGTTGAAATTTGGTTGCCAATCTATCAAATGAACTCCAATGTCGTCCAATATATAGGGGCCACTGTTTAGGATTTTCCATCTTTCATTTCCATCTAGGAATTCAACCAAAAAGTAACCATTAGGGAGCGACTTGACCTTAATCCCATTTCCCCATTGATCTCTACACCAGTTAGCAAACTTGCCCCTGCCCCAGTGTCCCCCACCCCATTTGGTGAAAATGCATCTATTCTGAAGATCTTCCCTAATTTTATTAATTCTATTATCATTCAAAAGGATTGTCGAGTGGAGGGGCCACTCACTTGATTTTGAAACTCTGTATGTTTCTGAGAGCATTCACCGGTTTCTTTAAGATCTCCCATTCTTTTTCCAAATTTCACTTGTTTAGACGACGATTCCTGGATTCCTGGATCTCCAATTGTCAACCTGATTTGATTTTGGAATATTTGTTTGCCTGAACCACTCACTCTTGCCTTTCTTAAACCCATGTTTTTGAAGGTGCTCTAATACACTATCACTCAGAAAGGTATCCTGCCTCCTTAGATTCTGTTGAGGGATCGACCTCCACCTGGGCCATGTACGCCAGAGATTTTTCAGACACTTATTTTGTCTTGTGATTTGATCTCTGCTTAGGGAAGGACCCACTTGAAGTTGTTTTTGGTAAAAAGGATGGCATCAATCAATTAATCTGCCCCCTTCAAAAACCCATTGGGGCCGATACATGCCTGTATATATACCATCATGCAGCAACAGTGGGATCCGAGCTCGAAGTTTTCCATTTTTCTTTCTCCGCTAGATCCTGGATGGTTTCCATGGGGATAGCATCTTCTGCCTCCTATGCCCAGATGCCCACGCCGCCTTGATTCACTCCATGCCCGTTGTCATACTTTGCACTGCAAACACCCTGCTACTCCTTAAGGAATTGCTGCCAATTCAAATTTTTGGCAGTTCACACCATAAATTAATTTTTGGTTGGTAATTTTAACCCTTTTTTTTACATGAATTGTTAATAAACAATTTCAATCTAATTTTTAAGTTTAACATCTACATAAATTTAAATTTATTTGTCTTATTTAATAGAAGAAGGGGGACTTAATTAAATAAATGATCAAAGAGATACATTAATTAATTGATAGGGCATAGCTTAATTAATTAAATAAATTTAGTTAGGGGGATTCAAACTCAACTATTATTAAGTTGAGTTTTCATATTGATTTGATTCAAACAATTATTGAGTCCAATTTTCACATTTCTTGAGCTAAAGTAAAATAATAGGGAAATGGTAATTTTAAAATTTAATTATGTCCCTAATGGAAGTAGTATTTTTATTTATTTATTTTATCAATAATATATGTATCATAAATTTTATTAATATTAATATAAGCTTACAAAATGCTACATGTGCAACTAATCTATGAAGTCTTATAAATCTACTATCTAGAGTGAACTCTAGTAATTTGGAGCATTTGTATACTATCAGCATGGCTATATACCAAAATCCATGCATACAGTTACTAAGCTACAACCCTAGGATATTATTCACACAAGGCATGGTAGAAACAAAATCCAAGCATAAACTGGCTAAAGCAAACCCTAGGTATCAAGCATCTTTGATCCACAAAATTGCAATCACCATGTGGAGGAAGGCATTTCACAACAACATGTGATTCCAAGGCCCATTGCTTACCTAGACCACGAGCCACTTGCTTTTTCATTAGAGGCCTGCATGATTCCTCAGGCAACTCTTCTGTCATTTGACCTTATAGCTCCTCAGCCTCAGTCAACCATGGCTCATATCCCTCCACTATGAGGTACTCCTTCCACCAATCACCACCTCCAAACACCTTTTGTCTAAGCCTTTTCTGTGGAAAAATCGATGTTTCTTGCAATGCTAGGTTTCCTAGCTTCAAACGTTGCTTTGTCCCTCACTATGAGTATAAGGTGTTTTAATTTTTGAACCCTTCTCTCATTAATGTTTCGCGGACCACTCATGACATGATTATCCACTAGAAATGAGACCATCATATTGTCATCCACATTCCCCATTGCCAGATTCAAGTCGCCCAAAAAATCTCTGTGGAAACCCCTCGACAAAGTTGCTTAATTGCAAGATTCAATTCAACCATGACCAACAAGATTGACAAAAATGTTACTGGGATATCACAATTAACTCGATAGCGGTGATCACATCTAATAAATTCCTCCCTAAGGATCTCCTTAATAACCTGAATCACGAAATCATCTTCTGAGATGAGAATTTTAGTCCATCTCTTCTGTTTGATTTCACCCAAAAAGGACATTTGAGGCTTCTCAGAGGTGAGTCACAGGGTGGATTCCATGTTGAATGGATAAGCAAAGATGCTCGACACTTAGATTAGGAGGATTAACACTATTTAATTAACATCACCATGTCCTTCTTAAAGCCCAAAAACAAGGTTCAAACCCCAAAAATGGGTGTGAATTCATGAGAGATTCACTTGTGGAGAAGTAAGTTTACACCTTTCCCATCACAAATGTTATAATTTCTAACGGTGTGGAATAACCATCACACAAACATACATGCCACAATTTGGTACCATTGAAGATTGCACCCAAATTGCTAAATGTACGATGTGATATTCACATCATGACCCAAAGATGTCATGATGTGGATTAATGCCCAACTCAGAGGTATCCATATTCTCCCCATTAGCACCTTGATTTGCTAGTTTATCTACAAGGTAATCAGCTTCACGATAAATATGATTTATTGTGAATTTCTGAATGGATTTCAAAATTTCAAGGGCTTGATCTAGAAGACTTTTTAATTTCGAGTTAAGAGTAGATCTTGTTCTCAAGGCATTGACTACAATTATTGAATCTCCTTTGATCTCCACCTTGGTAATGCCCATTGACTTGCATAATGATAATCCTTCAATTAGGCCATATATCTTTGTATAATTGTTGGTAGCATGCTCGAGGCAAATTACCTTCTCTGCAACAATTTTGTCATCCCATGAGTGAATAATGCATCCTGCTTTGGCCCTACTAGGGAATCCTTTAGATGTTCCATCAAAGTTAAGATTGTGTCATCCAAATTTGGGTAGAGTCCAAAGACAATTTTTTCTATTATCTTGATTTGCTTTGCATCCAATTCCAAAAAATGGGGGGATCCTTATTCCAAGCCAATTCTTGCGCATTTGGTTATCCCATTTAGAAAACCTAAAAATCTTTCTTTATGTATTTCAGATTTCTACCATTCACTACTTCAACAATAGTAGCCTCAACCTTGACTAGAAACCTATCCAATGTCAACTCCTTATCTTTAAATATTCTACGGTTTCTTTCTTTCCTTAGCTCCCACATAATGAGTGAAAGAAAACAAATCCACTAATTGCCAAGCAAACTAGACTTCATTAATATCGACCAACTTTAAAACCATTGAATTTTTTTTTAAGGAAGAGCAATGGACCATCCCAATTTGTTGATCAACCACATCCAACAAGATTGAGAAAAAGGGCAAGTGATGATTAAATGACAAGAGGTTTCTTCCTCTGTTTTGCACAAAACACATCTTGATGGTCCCTCAAAACCAAGTTTCCTAAAGTGTTTTGTAGTTAGAATTCTTCCTTAGATAGTTGCCCAAGAGAAGACACCCGCCTTGGGCAAGCATTGTTTATCCCAACACAGTTTGATGGGAAGGTTGTCCTTGACTAGAATGGATTTACTGTATACCAACCAAAAATCATCCTTGGACTTATATTGACTAGTCTTAGAGCTGGCCCAAATCAGTTTGTTAGAACCATTTTGAAATGTTAAGGTTCTCCCTGATAGTATATCCTTTAGTTTTATCCAATTACCATGGTTCATAAATTAAGAGAAGTCCTTCTATATCCACCCTAGAGATGATTGAGGTTCATTCAATTCCAAATAATTTCTGAGATGACTACCCCATCTTTGAGTGAAACTTTCCTTAAAAGGTTGATTATTCATAAAATTATCTATAGGAGGATGGCCCCCCAAGAGTCTTCCCAAAAGAGGGTAGGTTGGCTATCAAAGATATCCCATGAGAGTTGTTTAAGTAGAATATTTATACTATTCGAAATGAAATTCCATATTTTAGAGCCTTTTAGAGGATTAGAGGTTCTGAATATTCCTTCTCTGTTATTTAAGTCTAGATATTTTTGTTGAAATATCTTCACCCATTTTAGGTGTGGATGTGTGTATAACTTGTAAGCTAGCCTCACTCCAAGGGCTTGATTTTGCCACATCAAATTCCTAATCCCTGTGCCACCATCCTGTTTAGCCCTGCAAATCTTATCCCATAAAATCATTGCAATTTTCTTCTTTTCTGTGATCCCTTGCCAATAGAACCTCCTCATGATTTGAATGATTTTCTTATCAGTCCAAACAAACAAGGCTAGCCTAGAAAGAAAATAAATTGGTATAACAGATAGCACTGCCTTAATCATGACCAATCTCCCAACCCAAGAGAGCCATTTTCCCTTCCAAGATGACAACCTCTTTTCCATTTTTTCCTTCAAAGGGTCCCATAATTTAGATGTATGAATTTCCATATCAATAGGAATACCCAAGTAGATGCAAGGGAGCTTATTGATTTTTAAACTCATACTGATGGCAATCTCTCTTTCCTTTCTTAGATCCAAGTTGAAGAAGAAGATTTTGGACATTTTGTTACTTACAGCCTTCCCTGAAGCCTTCTCATACACTTTAAGAATTTTCTTGAATTTCAAATCTTCTTTCTTACTAACAGTTCCTAACAGTAGAGTATCATTTGTAAATTGTTGATGAGTTTTGGCCTCCACCCCACTGGTAATCTAAATGCCTTCAATTTTACCCAATCTATTAGCAGAGCATATGCCTCTCCCAAGAGCTTCTGCCATAGTTATTAAAAAAAGGAGACAAAGGATCTCCTTGTCTTAGCCCTCTAGACACTTCAAAGAAACATTTTGGGGAGCCATTGACCAATACTAAAAAACTGAGGGCTTGAAATACAGAAATAAATCCAATTGATCTATTTTTTGTAAAAACAAAATACCTCCATACATAAAAACGCTAGTACACCTTATCATAGGCTTTCTTGATGTATAATTTAATGATCATACTGGGTGATTCTTGACTTTGGATGGAATGTATCCCCTCTTGTGCAATAATGAGACCATCCAAGGTTGATCAGTTAGGAACAAAACCAGTTTTCTCATCAGATGTGATGAGAGACAAGAGTTTTTAAAGTCTATTGGCCATAATTTTAGCTAATAAATTTTACAACATATTTCAAAGAGAGATAAGATAAAAATCTTCCAATTTTGATGCATTTTCCTTTTTGGGTATTAGAGCTATGAAAGTGTTATTGATCTTTTTGAGAAACCTTCCAACATGTTGGGTCGCAACCAAGGCCTCCACCATATCATTTCCCACAATGTCCCAACATCTCTGGAATAATCTAGATGGGTACCCATTCAGACTTGGTTCCTTATCAACTTGGAATTGAGCTAAAGCACATTCAACTTCCACTTTAGTTATTCTTGCATTAAGCATCTAATTTTTCTCATCATCAATCAACCTAGGTATGTTTTGGAGAAGGCATCTTTGGTTGACTAGATCAATCCCTTCCAAATTATTTAACATCCCTTTGAAGTACTCAACAACACTTTCTTCTATTAATGTTGTATCTTCTAAGACGAAGCCATCTTCTCTGCATATTTTGGTTATTTTGTTTTTGCCCTTCCTTGGTTAACTGAATTGTGGAAAAACTTGGAGTTTTTGTTACCATCCTCCAACCACGTTTCCCTGGATTTCTGCTTCCAAAAAACTTCTTCCATAGCCAATATGTCCTCATATTCATGAAGAAGACATTTTTCCAAAAAAAATCTATCCCGATGCATCCCCACACTGAGAACATGCTCATTCAATGCTGCCATATCAACTTCAATCCGATGTTTTTCCTGTAAAAATATCTTTGAATTGTTCCTTGGTCCAATTCGAAAGATTTTTTTAGTAGCTTTGAGGCTGGAGACCAAGCAGAAAAACTTAAGGTCTTAAAGATAAATTTGTTTAAGGTCTGGATTGATTCACCCCTCCCTCTCAGTCATATGGTGTGTTCAACAATTAGTATCAGAGAAAGGATCCTCTAGGATAAGCTTAACTGCTTGAGGAGGGTACGAGATGATGCAGGAGATTAATTTCAAATCACCAAAGTTTGATGGCACAAATTATTTTGATTGGAAGGTGCAAATGGAATATCATTTGAATTCTCTACTGCTTAGAATATAGGATATTATTAACTGGTTATATTGCTCTGGCTAGTGGTCCAAAGCTTAAATATTTAATATTCCAAATCTTGTATTTTCTCTAAATCAATCCATCCAAGTCATTTACCCATAATACTTAACCTCACATTGCTTAAATTATTCAAAATATACATAAAATTATCATTACCCTTTGAACAACTCTTAAGATCTATTATCCCTCTTAAGATAGCTATCCAATAATACAAAGGCTATAGATCCTTGTCATCCAAATACCCATCACCATCATCCTATCACTCAAATATTTTTTTGGAAGATCAAAGATCAATTGATCTAATCTTAATCCAAAATTCCATACATGACATTAATCATCATGCAACCCAAAGCAAGGTATAAAACTTCTAAAAAATCAAAATCCAAGAACCTAATTAAAATAATGGACCCATATCCCGCACAAGAAAGTCCAAAAATCATAATCAAAGCAAGGATAAAGATCATTGTTAGAGTTATCTTGTATTAGCTAATAATTATTTATTTAATTATTAGTCTATTAAACTCTACGCTTAAGCTAAACTTAGGTAATAAATATTGTAGGTATTTAATAATTATTCTAATTATTAAATACATATTATCCCTTTGGGGTTTTTTTAGGGTTTCATACCTTTAGGGTTTCTATTATCCTTTTATAAGGATTGTATTGTACTTGTTCATTTAATTGATTCCTATTCTGAATGATAATTTTCTTCTTCAGAGCATTTATGCTTTTTTGCTTTATGTGCCTCCATTCTTCTCTTGTGACAGGTATTTGCATGCAAGTGTTCTTGGGATCTCTGAAGTTGTATTTCCTCAACTTCTTCATGGTATTAGAGCCTACATCTGCTGCTGCTTATTCCTAATTTTTCAGAAGAATTTTTGGAGGAGGGTTTCAAGTTTTTTTAGAGTTTTTTATTGGATCTAGGGTATTTGTTTTGTTTTTGATCATTTTGGGCTCAAACGGACTTCACTGTTGAGCTCAGAACGCCCCAAAACCCCCATTTCCATATAAAATTTGTCAATTTTTGACAAATTTGGGTTCTGAAATTTTTTCTTTGGTTTTGCCTTTTTTTGGCACGAATTTCAAGAAATTCATAAAAAAAAAAATCAGAGCAGTTTGGGCCAAAACAAACCTCACCGTTGGCTTCCAAAGGACGTTTCCATTCATTTTGATATATAATTCGACCTATTTCGGTGACAAGTGCATCTAGGCCATGATTTTTTCATTAGCACACTTTACGAGGCACAAAAATCCGTATGGCTGTACCTGCAAATGCGTCAGAAAATTTTCGTCAAAAAAATAAATAAATAAATAAATTTTACCCTTTTTATGCCCAAAAAGAGGGTTTTTTTTTCTTTTGGCCATATCTTGTTCATACGGAGTTGTTTTTTCGAAAACGAATAGGTGTCGGAAAGCTAGTTCCGAGCCGGACCTCGTCATGTTGGTAATTTTTTCCAATTTTTCTGTTTGACTATGTTTTTTCCCAGTCAAAGTGGAGTCTCTTTTTTGCATTCCAGGAGCCATAGAATGAGCATCCGAACTTCATTTTTTGAAAACTTTATATCGTTGGAAAGCTTGTTCTGTGCACTTTCCACCCATATGAGTTTTATTTCCAGATTCTGCTCCATGCATATTTTATTCAGTTTTTTGCTTTTCAACACTCTGGTGGATATCTTGGTTGTTTCAGGTCTTGGGATCTCTTCTCTAGGTAGGATGTCTCTTTGTTGGTTCTCGTTTCTATTTCCAGTCTTCTAATCATTGTAGCTTGTATTTATGCAAATGCACTAAGATAAAATGCCATCATGCATTATTTACATGGAATTTTGCACCTCTTATGCCTTATTGTACATGCACTACTTATAAAGTGCCATGGGGGGGTTGATGTTTGCCTTGTTTGCCATCTACCGTTGTCCAGTGAGTGTTCCTTCCATGACATTCGCCTCATGATGTGTGTCAAGTGAGTGTTCCTTCCACGACACCATGTGCTTTCTTTGCACCCTCGATGTTCCTGGTTCGTCGTCATGTAGTTCTTGTTGGCCGTTCTTTTCAATGTTCTTGTCCCTCTCCCTTTTCAGCATTATGGGGAGGTTTGTCCTGTTGGCTCTAATGCTTCCTTGGTTCGATTGATCATCTCTTTAGGCTTTGGTATCTCATGCCATCTGTATCTTCGAGTTCAGTTGTTTGCCTTTGTTTGCCATCTGATTCGAGTAGTGCCATTTGAGGGCACTCATGCAGATTACAGTCTTCTCTACCTGGTCATGTTCTATTTTAGTGGAGGTTCTTCAGATCAGTAGTTAGCCTTCGGCAGTGTTTGCAGCTATTTCCTACTTCAGTGGTATTCTTCTTGCTTTTCCATCTCTTTTTGGAGTAGAGTTTTTTCCCATGTGGTTTTCTTTATTTCTCCAGTTCATAGAGATTTGGTTGTGATTGGGTACCTCATCAGGCCTTGTTGTTGGGACCCAAATTTGCCTTCATCATGTAGTTGCATTTTTTGCTTCATGCATTTAGTTTTTTAGCTACTCCCTTAAGTTAGTTATCTTGTATTGGCTAATAATTATTTATTTAATTATTAGTCTATTAAACTCTATGCTTAAGCTAAACTTAGGTAATAAATATTGTAGGTATTTAATAATTATTCTAATTATTAAATACATATTATCCCTTTAGGGTTTCATACCTTTAGGGTTTCTATTATCCTTTTATAACGATTGTATTGTACTTGTTCATTTAATTGATTCCCTTTCTGAATGATAATTTTCTTCTTCAGAGCATTTATGCTTTTTTGCTTTATGTGCCTCCATTCTTCTCTTGTGACAGGTATTTGCATGCAGGTGTTCTTGGGATCTCTGAAGTTGTATTTCCTCAACTTCTTCAATCATGATTGAGGGGAAAATAAACACCAAGGACCATTTAGATCAACTTATCTTCCCAAATCAAGCCAAGCAAAATGACTATAATGGCATAATTAATCAATCAAAAAATGATCCATATGATGATAATGATAGTCTTATTGATCAAGCATTATATGATCCCTATGATGATGAGGATGGTCACATTGAAGAACTTTAATGTGATCCTTATAATGACGATGAGAGCCTTGACCAAGAAACCATTGATGAGACTATTATGGACTATATTGTCAAAGATTGCCTACACCCAACTATTAACTCACATGTCCTTCAAAACTAGGACCTCCCTAGCATTATGTACCTCATGAAACAACATAAAATATCCATTACTAATCCTTGTACCACCATTGGAAATGGAAACATCATCCTATAAAAATATCTTCCATCTCCCAACCAATATCATTTGAATCATCCTCACCCAATTCTCTAAAATCTTCCAAATCCTCTACATCTTCCAAATCATTTGCATACACCTTCTCTAAATCATTTTCACCCAAGTCCTTTGATTCCTCTAAATGCTCTATAGCTTAAAAATCACCCTCATCCAAGTCCTCTAACCAGCCCTATCTAAAATCCATTCATTCTTGGAAGCTTCATTGGTCTCATCCATCTACTATATATTTTTTCCAAGCACTACTCACATGCGATAACAACAAAACAACAAATACACACAATCCATGTCCATGACATATATCAACAAGTGTCCTACCACTATGCCTATCCTAGGTCAAAAACCATTAAGCATCTCATCACCTATCAATCCCATTCAATATCTCACTATCCAAAATCCATTATTTCCATGCCAAAATTTTGAGTCCATCCATTTCCCAAATCAATCTAATATTAAATCAAGATCAAATTACTCGAATGATCCTCATAATTGATCATCAAATCTAAGCTAATCCAATCATTAAAATTAAAATCCTATCTAAACTAGTCCAATTGTTGACCACGATCATATTTATGACCAATAAAATCAAAATTATCCTCTCCTCCACCCTTTTCCCATCTATTACCATAAAATTAAATTTGATCACATCCATACTCCAAAAACTTCCATTTCCCAAGATGAGACACTTGCCACGCTTGGTCACATGAATGATTAAACAAATGACATGGATCCTATCAAGCATGATGATGCATAAGACAAGATTGGCTACATTGAGCATATCATTGATCAAGACAATTACAACAAGGAGAAAACACAATCATCCTATTGTTGCAAGGTGTGTGCCCTTGGTCTCCTTGTGTTGTGCAATGCAGTGGTCAGGGTTGTGGCATGGCTTAACCGCCTCCTATGGATTCTATAAGTCTAGTGGTTGTATCAAACATTAACAGGTTGATCTTTTTGTGTAATAACAACCACACTTGTAACAAGTTGAAGGAGCACAAATGGACCACTGAGAGGGGGGGTGAATCAGTGGTAATAAAAAAAACTTTATCTAAATGATTTAAGCTCTAATAACATGAATCAATAAACTATGAGAAAAGATATCAAACACATTCAAACACACACACAAGGAAAACTCATAACACAAGATATACGAGGAAAACTAATGGTGGGGAAAATCCTCGATGAGAAATGCTACTGGAGTCTACTGCTCCAATCCAGCCTCACAAGTAAATCACTAATTACAATATTTATGGCCACCAACCCAAAGGAGCACCAACCCTTGAAGTTTATTGGCACCAACCCCTAGCTTTATGGGCACCAACCCAAAAGAGTACCCAACCTTACTCTGAGCACCCACTCAGAGATTTTTAATGAAGATAATTTAAAAATACAATTTATGCACCTTGTTACAAATGAGGTTTTGTAACACCTTATTGTTTTGCTCTTGAGATTGACTTGAATATCTTCTTCTCTCTGATCTTTGGCATCAATCTCAGCTCTAAACTCTCTGTCTATGTCTTCTCTTATTCTCTGCTCTATGATCTCTGTCTACTTCTTATCTCTGCATTAAGCCCTTTGACCTCTCCTCGATTCAATCCTCTTTCTCTACCTCTCATAGTGTATATAACCCACTGTGTTATCTGCTTCAGATTTGCACTCTCTGGTTGTTGGTCTCTGCTCTTCATGACTGCATTCTACTATCTCTTCCTTCACTTTCAACACTCACACAACTGCAACTCAAAACTTCCTTCAGCTTCTCACACCTTGCTACTCTTCGCCCTAACCATCCTTGCAGTCTGAATTCATATCTCTATTTTTTTCACCAACCACTTGTGTACATCTACCAAATCAACTACCTCATCTGTAGCTATCAAAAATCATCAATCATTTATATGTTCAATCAATTCCATACCAATAATGGTTTCCCTCAAAAACAACTTAAGGACAAATCAAACAAAATCTTCTCCAACCACTACATGATCTGCCTTATCACATCATCCCAATTTGGTAGCCGTCCACATTTAATGTTGCCTTTCTTCTTCTTTTAGAAACTTCTCCAATTTTTTTGACTACCTTCTATTTTGGGAACACACAGATCTTCCCACCAATAGAAATTTTAAAATAGTCTTCTTGAGATTCCAAGAAATCTACCACACAATTTGATATGCTTGCTAGCTTAGCAACCTAAACTGCCATTGTGCTCAGATTACTAAAATTAGTAATCTCTATCTGTATGTAAGATCTGATATTCTTCCTATGTCAATCACCTCAAGCCCTTCAACCATCTGCAACAAATTTGCCATTAATGAAATCTCCATCCACGTGCTTTGATTGGATCGACAATAACATCCTTTAAATGCACTACCTTTGTAGTCACCAACTTCTGTGTATATGATTCATCCTTTGATCCTTGGAAGGCACTTGTCTTCATTTTCGACATCCAAATCACTTAGTTAATGTCGGTTAACTGCCATGTAAAACTGTGTTTATCGACATGCACCATGTCGTCAAAATCTTCTCATTTGTTGTCAAGATCATTTGGTCAAACTTGGTCGACCACCACATGAATCTATTTGCCTATTGGCATGCATCTATAGCATCAAAATATTCCATCAAAGTCATATGGTCATCATTCATGTAGATTCACAAGTTGCACTGATGTGTTTTGCAGATCGTATAACACACATATAATACGCATTCTCGTGAGAGCACTCTTCCTGTGGGCTGGCGAGATGCACCTCGCATCTTTGTTTTTTTTACCCTGCAAAATCCTCTCTTCATCCTTCTGCATGTCACGAGATGGTTGGGAGTGCCATTTTCTCACTTTTATATTACCTTGCAGGACAATTTAACTTTGACTTTGCTAGTTGTGGGATAGCAAGAGACATCTCTCCCTTCTCCTTGTTAACCTGCACGGTCATATCACTCTGGCGTTCTATGGTACGGGGTGGCAGGGTCCCACATGAACACGTCACCATCAGGTAGAGCCAATACATAGTCGCTAGCTGGACATTTGCAAACACTCGGACAACATGGGTCTGACTCTTGGGGGTTGAGGCTGGTTGGAACTCAACATGAAAACAAAAATAACTTATTCTTTTCTATTTGGATGTGTTAGGGCGATAAGGGGTGAAAAATCTTTCATCAAAACACCAAGTCATGCTGAAAACAAACCGCATCACTACGTGGACCTGGCTATCGTGCTTGACACCTGTACTGAGGTGGGAACCACTCGTTTCTTCCTCACCACACAAGTCTCCAACTGTCGAAGGATCTGGATGTCGGAGAAAATAGGACGATTGAAACAACACAACTAAAATGGGCTCTATTTCCTGAGATGATCGATAGTGTGATACAACACTAAGAACATATCAACCAAGGCGAGGCCTAAAAAACACATTACCATCCAACACATAGTCGCGAACACACAATGGTCTTCCATCGGAGAGCCGAGAGATTAGAGATATCCGGAAGACAAGAACTCCAAAGAGGCTTGCGACTAAACTTCCAATAGAGCACAATAGCGCGATAATACAAAGGAGACAACAAACTTCAAGTCAAAGAAGCAAATGTGGGGATCACTGTTGGAGGTCGGGGGATCGAGCAGAACGAAGCTTGTCGACAAAAAAAGACTTAGTGGTAACACTTCCAATGAGGAACGATGACCCAATAACACAAAGGATGCAGGGTGTGATAAACATTTAACACATGACCACTATCAGAGATCGAAGGACGAAATGAAGTCAAATATAATAACTTAATGCAAATAGGTGGCAAGACTTCCAATGAGCAACGATAGGCCAACACAGAATAATTTCTAGGTCTAGGGCACATGAACCTAACACATTTGCATATCATCACTTCGTTCTTTCTGCATATGTTTGTTGCCAACCTAATGTGCTACACCATATCAACCAATTTGATCTCCCTCTGGGACATCATCCCACATTTATATCCATTGCAACTTCTCAATTGTTGACATCAATCAACTTTGCATGCCTATTGCATATTCATCTAGTGGGTATCCTGCATGTCTCTCTGCAACTTCATCAACTCAGCCCTACACACACACATGTTGACATCAATGACAACTTCAATGCCAACACCTATAATTTGGGTTTAATGCCCTTCATATGATTTGGCCTTCTCACAAAATAACAAATATACCTCTCTACTAATTCATGGTTACTTAACAATAGATTTATATCTTGTTTTAAAAGAAACAAATATCTTATGACAAACATAATTTGTCAAAACATGGGTTACAACAACAACGTGTTGGACTTCATAAACAAGGCATTCTAAAACCACTATTAGTATATGAAAATGATGCATATCAAGCTCTTGGTTGCACATATCCAAGGTCTATCATATTTATATGGAGATTAATACTTTAGTAAATTTACTTTTTAATAGGGGGTTGCTTTTAGAGACAAACTTTTACATAATGTAGCAATGATCATGTCACGCTTTAGGTGAGATAATTTATTTAAGTGCATATTCTTATACATGATATATATTTAATAACTTTTCTTTTTAGTTTGGCATAATAAATTTACATATTATATGTGTTTTTATGAACATCCATTATATAAGTTTACAAGGTTCAAGGATACATCATTCATGTGATTCCTTATAGAAGTTATATTTTATATGCATGAATGTGTTATTTTTTCTCTTTACATGTAGACAATGATAGATTTTCTATATGATATACTTCATATATATTAAATGTACATGTGCATGTGATCTACATATAAATAAATCTCTAAGAAATTGACAAGTGACTATCTAGATAAATTAATTTCCTTTTTTAGATTGATTAGCTATTGATTCTATTAGAGCCCCACACTTAAATGTGTTAGGGTTTATTCATGAGATCCGCATCCTATACAATTTTGTTATGGGGATATTGCATTAATTAATACTTCACTAGCATGGGTTATCACTAACATTACGATTCAACCTATGGGTATATTACTCTATCTATTGCCCTTATGAGAATACCATTCTACATATCCTTACCAAACATCATTGGCATCAAGATTGTTGGGATTAAGGTGTCTCAACCTTTGCAAGTCTTAACATTGGTATTTTATTTCATATTTGGTTTAATTTAAGAGCCCACAAGGACTATTTTGTTTGTACATGCTATTTCATCATCTAGTGGGAATTGGAACACTGACTTGTCATCCTACCAGGAAGGTGACATAGATTAACTTGTCCTCACAAGGAGGGAGGCATCCCACTTAGAGGACCTTGGACTTTTGTGGAGGTGGGTGACAAGGGTCATGTAATGTCAAAATATGACAAGATTCTATGACACACCTACCTATGACAATTTATGACATATTCTATGACAGAATGGACAAATGTCATGGGATACCTTTTGCATGGAGAAGGAAGGTGCCCAAGTTGGGTTATGACAATAAGTACGAGTATTTTCTATTGTTAATTATTGATTCTTTTATAGCTGCAAGTGCTATCATTAATTATTATTCTTATGTCAATTTTAAGAGGTGTAAGAGCATTTGTCATACCTCAAGATTGTAAATTTTGGGTGCCCAACTTAGGAGGTTTGAATGGGAAATCATTTGGAGATGTACATTTGTCATTTACATACTTTTAGGTGGTTGGAAAATTGTGCCCAGTGTTTTGCATAACCCCATCTTCTGTCTTCATCTAGAAGCTTCCTCCTTCGTGATCTCTCTTATGAGAAATGCACAATAACCTTATGTAAAAAATGAAGAAGATTTTATTATTGGGTTGGAACTAATTCCTAATAGTCAAGACCTCCCAGATGGCTAGGAAAACCCTTTAACTACAACCCACCACCTTCTCCCACCCGCTGTAGATATATCTTGTTGCATATCGATTTGACAAAAAAGATATTATTTAAAACTTAGCCTCAAATTATTCAAGATGTGATCCTTATCCATCTACCTTTTTTTTCATAAGTTGGTATATAGTATCTCTTCTTTTAAGTAACATTAATTGTCCTTATTCATTAAAAAATAGTATACTACATAATAAAAACACTTTCATCCTTTTTGCTCTACAACTAAAAATTATTTCATCACAATTTTTTACTATAATATACAACCCTACATAATTTTAAATTTGAGAACACATAATCTTATCTATAAACCTTACAATCTAAAAAAACGTACTGAAATTATACATCACAAACTCACCCATACTAACAACAAAATAAACATATTTGTATATCAAACACACAAACTGATATCCTAAGGCAAACAATTAACCTCGCCCATAAAAATAATGAAATTAATAGATTTTAAAAAAGGCCCACAAATATTATTTGATGTAGACAAATTGATATGAAATTGTACATAGTGAACTCTACCTATACCAATAATGAAGTATTTTGATTTGAAACGCCTAACAAGACAAATTGGTATCTCAAAGTTGTTTAATGTGGACTCACCCTCAAACAATCACTAAAAGTTGTTCAGTATGGACAAATTGGTCTCTCCTGGAATCACCTAAGAATCAATATAATGTTCTCCAAAAAAATCTCTTTACCACTCAATCACTTTGAATCTTGATCGTTGATTTTGAATCAAATATTTAAAGTTGTTAACCTTTGAACTTTTCACATCTATAATTTCAAGTTCCACAAAAATCTATACACTTCGCTTTCATGAGAGAGGATTATTTAAGAAAATAATATTAAATACGTTGATCTCCTAAATATGATTTAAATATTATGTAGATTTAAAATCTGCTACAATCTTGAGACCCTTGAATTTTGTTCATAAACTATATTGTTCATTTCAAATGTGTCAAATTAATAATTATAATTATTAATACTCTATTGATCCAATGCTTTACTTCATTTTTTGGTGTTTTGAAAAGTTTGCCTTAAAATATTTTGGTCCAATTACGCACGTGATTCTTATTTATTTTGACAAAAAAGGGTCTCATCTGGGCTTGCACGTGAGTGCGACTCAACGACTATGGAGAGGTTGCATTTTAATATGGCTAAAGTTTAGGTTGTCATATGTTTAATCAATATATTTGGTTTTTTCTTTGGGGTGGGTCTATATGAAATAGTACAATTTGATTTGATTTTGATTTTTTTCATAAATTTTACTTTTTATTTATTTTTATGTTGGGTACACGTGTAAATAAACGATATTTTTGGTAAAATGTATTAGTGATTTATGTGGAGTGTATCATAAAAGTATATTTATTTCAATTTTTTATTTTTAAAATTGATTTTAATAATTTTACAATTTTTCATTTCAATATTTTAAAACATATTTTATAATTTAGTTGTATTTGAATTAGAGAATTTGCAGTTGTCATTAAGTATGATTGTATAACCGAATTAGTTTAAAGAGAGAATATTACCAAAAGCACATATATCATATATATTGAAGATGCTCAAGTATTGATGGTTAGATATAACTATTGTAAATGATATTTGTATGAAACCTTTGAGACAAGCAAATATTGTGACAATAGTCTCAATAGAGACAAAGGTTGGAAGCAAGCCAAATTTGGTATCCCATTACAAATGGCTTCAAGAGACTCCCGACTTGATTTTCTACTTGATGTTGATTCCTCTTTCGTGTTCATTTTTTTCAGCATGGTCCATATTGTTTGTTCATTTCCTCTTCTAAATATCCCTCTCTTCTTTCTTGTTTGCCCCCCCCTTACCTCCCCATGCTTATCCCAAAGTAACCCTTCAAAATCATTTTAGCTTTTCATCTCATTCTCTTTTCTTTTATACTTGCCAATTTTAGGAACGAGATTTATTTAGTTCCCCTTGGCATAATATCTTCCCTATATTTATCAATAGACACTAAATAGCCAAAAGAGAACTTAATCAACACGCCTCCAAGAGAGAATGGCTAGTAAAGGTACACCAAGAGATATCAACATAGAAAGGAGAGTTTACACGATTGCAAACATGTTAAAAGTCACACAAGCCAAAATAGATGTTGCGGAAGAAGAAAAACACAATTATTTTTCTCAAAGAGAAGATGATTGAAATGTCATCAAGGATGGTAAGAGGTAATAGTGAATAATAAGTGCAAGGAGGACTATTGATAGATGTAGGGGAAGATAGAATTTTGAGGGCTATCTCAAGAACTAGAAAGGGACAATGATGGATCTACAAATTTTCTTAACAATTTTAACCTAGATGAACTAATTGATTGACTCACCAAGATGAAATGATTTCTAATAATGACATCCTTGACTCGAATATGATGAAGGTTATACAAACCAACCTAAAAATTCATGAAACTGTATGGGGGGAGTTACAATTGGAAAAAATAAGAAGGGAAAAGGAGAGAATAAGTTTTTGGGATAGAATCATTACCAATTTGAGGGGAAATTTCCTACTCAATGATTACCAATTAGAGTTGTTGAAGAAGCTCTAGAATTTAGGGTAAAGGGAGATGGATATTAACGATTACACTAAAGATATCTACAAGATATACATTGTGCCAAGTTAACATGAGGTTGACTAAAATAAGGTAGCTAAATACATCAATAAGTCGAGGCTCAATATCCATGAGGAGATGTGTATGCTTGCAACCATACCAATAGAGTAAGAATATCAATAATGCTCGAAAATGGAAGGAGAATTTATTAAAGATAAAATAAAGTAAGGTCAAAGGAATCAAATTTTCTAGAGCATAAAAACAACCTAATGCTAGGAGAGGCTAGTATAGGAAAGGAGGAAAGCTAGTACTTCTCAAACCTAGAGTAATGGTCAAGGATGAACCAATCCATCTTGAAGAAGAGGTGAGCAAGTTTGAAAGGGAAAATGATTCCTAGAGACATGTTTCTATTCTAGAAAAGAAAGTCACAAAGCTTATGAGTGTCCCCAACCAAAGGTTGAAGAGTGTGGGAGAATAAGATTTGGCGTTCACATTATGCAAGTAGATGAAGAGTCCATTGTTTTACCAAGATGGATTGAGGAACCAAAGAAAAAAGAGACCCTTGTTATGAAGAGGGTATTGTTAAAGCCACCTAGGGATATCAATGAGCTAATGTAATGAAGAAGCCTCTTTTAGGTTATATGGGATTCAAAAGGCTAAGATTGCAAGGTTGTTGTAGATTGCAATTGCACAAATACAACTATTTTTATTAAAAAAGGTAGATAAGTTAGGTTTGAAAAGATTAGCACACCCAAATCCTTAAAGTAACATCATTATAGAAAAAATATTAGGTGGTGATAAGATAACGATAGCTTTGAAAGATAAAATGTAGCATGGTATCATGCTCATATCTTTAAGGTGTCACCACTATAGAAATACCATTAGGTGGTGAAAAGAGAAGAATATCTTTGAAGGATGTCATTTAGTATTATGACCATGGATGTGTATCATATCCCATTCTATGGACCATGTTGATTTGATTGATGATTTATTCATGATGGTGACACTACACCTATATTGGTGTGAATAGGGTATATTGCCTAATCATTTCCCACCTAGGCCCTATTCACACTTAGCTAATTTTACTTAAAGAACATTTACCTGCCATTTACTTTTTGTGTCTCATATCATATGATTATGATACTTAACTACTTATAGTTATTGCTTTGGCTTTTGGGTAGTAAAGACTCGGGGTGTGAGATTTGTTATGTGTGGAAGGGTAAAAAAGTACACATTTCAAAGTATCATTCGATACCTACTTAAAAATGCCCCAATAACTGTGCACTTAAAATTGTCAATACTTACGGACAAATGTTCCAGTAGTTATGCACAAATGTCCCTGCACAAACAATCCAATTATGATCCAAAAAAGCTAAAAAATAAGCGGCTATTGGTACATGTGAAATTTATTAATGAACTTTTAGTTATCATTTATTTGATTCCTTTAAAATTGGTAAATAAGATGTTGGGTGTACAAGAAATACATAATTATTGAAACTGTAATGATTGCTAGTACTCTTCCCCAATCCTAAACCCTCTGACCACAAACTAATCTGGAGACCTTAGAACCTAACTTTTCCCATAAACTTATGACCACAAACTAATCCCATGAACTCAGGACCACGGAATTTAGGACTGGGAACTAATCCCAAGTCCACACGTTAGTCCGAAACCCGTCATTTCAGAAGAATTTCTTGTTTTGTTTTTATCATGGCAGAAGTCCAGACTGGATTAGACCTTGGAACTGAAATTCCAAATCCTAACTTAAGCTCACAACCCGCCATTTTTCATTGCAGGGGGGAGAATGATCACAACATGCGTTTGAACTGAGTTATGACACTATTTGCTATGTGCAAGCCGCCATTTAACGTTGCAGATATTTGAAATGAAGTTTGGGGTGTTTAAATGCTATCTGGGCCGCCATTTTTTTGGTTGCAAGTCGTGAATCTTTATCAAGCACAATTAGAATGCTATTGCAGGACGCCATTAATGTTGCTGAGCATCATAATTGGCGCTGGGCTTTAAAAATGTTTGTTGGGCATAGTAAAATTACCCTGGACGTGTTTAAACCCTGTTGGAAATGTTTGTTTGAGCGTTGGAACTTCTGGTGGGTCACCATTTTTTTGCAGGGCACGAGTCATCACTGCTGATGTGTCAGGATTACTTTTATCTATGCAGTAAAAGTATGTACTTTGATCTTATTTATTTATCAATTAGAAATTAGAATATAATATTTTTAAATTTTTTTAATTAATTAATAATAGAAACTGTTAAACTCTACACAAAATAGCATTCTGAATAGTTTTTAAAATCTGTAAAATACAATAGATTCTGCAAAATTTTAAGAGTGAAATTTTTATATTCTACATCTCCATTGCTGTTAAACCACAAAAAATCTGACGAAAAAATGCTGTGTTTTACATATCTAAAGGTTTTTTGGAGTGCTATTTTGTGTGGAGATTAACCTATATCATTAATAATCATGATGAAAAGTACATTTTTTATGCTAATTAGACATTTCCATGAAGATTCTATTAGAATGTCTTATTTATCGTCAAATCAGAAATAAAATGGCTTCCCACTCGATCCTCTTTCTTTTCTTTTGCCCATGGCTTTTATTTGAAAACTCCCTTTATTCTCTTACCTATGAGACTAACCCAAGAATTTTGAGGATTCTAAGACTACTTTCTTTTATATTGCAAAGTTTTGATCATTTCAAAGACACGACTTTTGGTTCATTGGAACCTTAAGTTTTTTTTGGTTTTTTATTTGAATTTTATTTTATTTTAAAGGATTTAAATATTAGGGATGTTACAATTTGGAAGGATGGTAAGATTTTTTATATAGTGGGGTGTAGAGGTTAGAGTGGATTAAGGTCTTGGAATCTAAATTTTCAAGTCTACTTTTGAATCTAAATGCATGCTAGCTAAAAAAGAAACTAATGTTGGGTTGTGAGAGGGAGACAAAACTTAGGACGTGAAACTTAAAGTCTTAAATTTGGAATGAGGTCCAAAGACTACATTGGAGATTTTAAGTTTTGTTTAAATGGATTTATAATAAGAGATCAATTTTTTTTTTGAATTTGAATCCCAAAGTCACGACTTCAAGTTCATTAAATCTTTTCATTAAAATATTGATTTTATGCCACAAAATCTAATAGCCAAAGGCCTTAGCACTATAAACCTTGAATTTGTCCCTAAATAAACCTATAACAATGACTTTGAACTATTAAATTAAAAAACCCCACCTTAAACAAGGATAGCCCACAATCAATTGAATGAAGTGACCACATAACACAAGTAAACATGGTACACGAAAGAATGATAAACGTGATGAGAAAAATTTAAGACATTACAAAGAGAAAGGTTACTAAAATATACCTGGTAACAACAATGGCATGCAAACACAAGAAAAAATGGAGTTGAACACAAGAAAAAATGGAGATGAACAAAACTCCTTATAACCTTGAACTCAAAATTTAAAGTGCAAATTAGAATAAACATGTTGAGTTAATGTAATAATATGATAGACATAATTTATGTTCATCATTGAGAGTCTAAAGTGAAAGTAATTTGACTGCAAAATGCAAGAACGCGACAAAAATTAATTATAAAAAACATATTTATCTCATAGGTGCATCATTGATGATGATTAGGTCATGTGGATCCCAAGTCACAAGAGACAACTAGGACCTAGAATTAACTATCATAAGTTCTAATTAAGATTTGCAATCCAACACAAAAAACACAAAACATAGAACATAAAAGGTTTGAAGGTGGGTGAGACCCAAAAGGGGAATGAAACCTAGAACTTATTCTAAGTTCACAAAGGACTTAATAGCTTGAAGATCAATAAAACGCTACAACAAAATAATTAAAACCAAAAGAAATAAATAAATATCTCAAAAAAATATAAAAAATAAATGGTTTTTTCACAAATAGATGACAATATGCTGATACAAACACATACTACCATGCCATAAAACAGGATCATACACAATTGATTGCCCATGATTAAAACCTTAGAGGAAAGCCCATGCAATTTTAGATCTTACTAAATCAAACAACATCAATAGTATGCATACATTAAAATTCAACATTACAGAAAGATCAAGACAAAAGATAGAACACAAAATTTACGTGGGGAAAACCCTTTCGGCAAAAAAAAACCCACACTCCAAAAACATAGAGCCATTGCATTATTCAGTAGCATAATACAGTTACAATATTTGATCCACATGCTCTAAGCCTTTGCATGGAAATTTACATCCTACTCCATCCCGGAGAAAATCTGCCAACATAACCCTTACAAAATGAAGAACTCACATCTAATCTCTTCTTATAAACACTCGTATTTATAGAGCTTACACTGCAAAAAATAACAACTTATCAAATGTGTATCTTCAAATGTGTCCAAATTCAATGTATCTCCAAATACGTCCACATTCAATGTATCTTCAACATGCAATTAGAAACTCCTTTTTGCATAACTCTTGCATAAATATTAATTTCCAAACTTAAATCTCCAAGTGGGTGCCAACTTAGGATATTATTAAAAATGTACCATATTAAACAAATAAAACCCAAATAATAAATGCTAGAACTCAAAGGTTGAGACACCTTAATCCCAACTCCCACTAGTCGAATATCTGTTGAGAGTCATTGGAAACACCAAGATTTACACTACTAAGAGCCAATCGATGAAAACACATCATCACATCCATCCATGAAACCACATAGATCCCAAACATGCTATCATTCTCTATCAAAATGCCTACCACAACATCTAATATGTCAACCATCTCAAGAAACAATCCTTGTCATCCTCCAACATGCCACCTATGGAAGGAAAGGAGCAAGCCAAGGTGATTATGCACCAGTCCAAAGAACACATGAATAAGATCCCAATGATATCAAAGGCTACAAGATACTACCACCACTCCACTGTGCTCACAAGCTATACAAAAGCAATAACAACATCAACTTCAAAGCCTACAACCAAAACTCAACTACAATGTAGTCCTTTAGAAAACAAGATAAAACATCAACTAAAACAATAATCAAACTAATTGCTCCTGCATTTAAAAATAACACCCACAACAAGTGTTAATCCATCCAATCACCCATAGCTTGAATACATCTAACATAAATAATTCATGCCACCAACATAACCAACCCATAAACTACGACCACAAACTCTATGTGCAAACTAGTTGATGAAGACCAAACACATCTAGGAACTCCCACTGCATGGGTAATGCTGAATTTGAAAAGATCAAAGGCATATTGAGTCTAGCAATCAACTCCATAGCCTCCATGCATTCAAGGTAACAAAAGCAATGCCTTCCAATACTAGGCAAAACAAACACCCAACATAAGCACATCACTCCATAGTTGAAACAACCCAAGCTTCTCCATATCACCAAGGAACCTCTCATAGACATCCAATATGAAAATATATAAAAAAGCACACCCCATGCCTCAAGGATTTTTCCATTGTCAAACAAAAGCTTCAAATCGAAGTCATTTCAACATAATCAACTCCATTTTCTCTTTTTTCACCATCCTTCAAACTATGTGTTGTGTTCTAAAACTAAAACAACTACAAGAATTCCACTCACCAAAGGGTCAATCTTTAGCCAATTCCTTTAAATTCCCTCAATCTTGCTAGGCTTAGAAATCTTCATAGAAGGAATACCTAGAACCTAAAACACCAAGGATCTTCACATGCACTAACATGCAAGCCCATGCAAGTGACATGCAACTCACAAAAAGCATATGCAAGCAACCTGCGAATCCTAGAATAGAGCTCTAATACCAAATGAAGGGAAATGGAGCATCCCAAAATGACCATATGAGATCAATGTACGCATCCAATATCTATTGTTTCATCATAAACAAATGACAATACACTAATACAAACACATACTACCATGCCATAAAGTGAAATTAGACAATTTATTTCCCACAATTAATACCTCAGAGGAAATTCCATGTAATTTTAGATTTTGCTAGATTAAACAGCTTTAGTAGCATGCATACATTAAGAATCAACATTACAAAATCATTAAACAAAAAGAACAAGAAAAAAAATAGAAGAACATAGAATTTACATGTGGAAAACTCTTCCAGGTAGAAAAACCCCCCACTCTAAAAAACGTAGAACCATTGCATTATTCAACAACATAATACAATTACAATATAATCTATGGGCTCTAAGCCTTTACACGAAGATTTACATCTTGCTCCATCCTAAAGAAAATTCGACAACATAACCCTTGCAAAATGAACTCCTCTCATCTAACCTCTTCTCATAAGCACTTGTATTTATAGAGCTTACAATGCAAAAAATAGCAACTTCTCAAATGTGTATCTTCAAATGCATCCACATTCAATGTATCTTCACTTGCAAAAATATTAATTTCCAAGTGAGTGTCTACTTAAGATATTATTAAATATGTAACATATTAAACAAATAATACTCAAACAATAAATGCTAGAACTCAAAAGATTGAGACACCTTAATCCCAACATCAAAGAGTAGAATGACAATATATTAACTTGTGGATTTTAGTTGAAGTTCATCATTTTAAAGTGACAAAAAACATTTAATGCTAACATTATAAAATTAATGCTTGAAAGAGTGACCAAATCTTTATGTTATACTCTTACAAGGCATGTCTTGACAATTAAATAAAAAAAAATGCTCATAACTACAAATGCATAAATTGTTACGATGAATAAGAATACAATTCCATATATTACATTCAAGAATTACAAACTAAAAAATTGCATTATTTTTACTTATCACTTTTTCTCTTGTTTTTAGTTGACAAACCTTTTAATACTTGTAATAATTTAAAAAGATACATTGACTAGCTTATTATCAATATAATTGTGTGTGATATTGTTTATATATTTTAATTTTTAAAAATTTTTAAATATGTGAAAGTATACTTAAAAATTTATTTATTGTTTTGATACTTATTCTTAATAAGTAATTTTAAAACATATTCTTTTAGTTTTCCGTGTGAGTATTTCACTTCCTTTACCAAGTGAATATAAATGAATGAAAAAAAAACATAAATAGTATTTGCTATAATAATTTCAAACATTTTTACTAGAAATTTATCATTTCTATTAGGATTTATTCTTCATCATCTCTTTTAAGAGGGAGATCATAAATTGTGTCCATGCAACGATAATGGTGTTGTATACCTGTGAGAGTAGTGTAGTAGTAAAAGCCCTTGATACTCACCAAACTTTGAACCACTTGATCCATATGTAAGATGGTTACCCTCCCAAAGTAAAAGAAGAAAAATTTACAGATTTTGTTGAGCATCCATCCCTGCCAATATTTCCGACTTTACAATTTTGATTAGTTTCCCCTGATTGTCCAATTGTTTCGCCAAACGATGATCATCTATCCCATGAGTCACTATGTTTACCTGCCATATATACAGCTACGAAATTCATGTTACCCACCTATCAATTCACTGGATTAATGATTTGAGAGGAAATAAGTACCCAATATCTATTATGTCTCCACAGCGTATATTTCATATAAAACAATTTCAAGATTCACGCCTTACCTTGTTTGAAGGAAGTAAATTTGCTTGATGAATATCATGAGACCAGCTACCGCAATGTACAGTCACCCGAGATTTTGTAGTTAATACTGCTTTGAGGAGATCGTCTTTGTAAGCTTTCATCCACTGTTTATCTTTCGCAGGACGGATTGATGATGATTCTAAGTCAACCTGTTACGTTGCAAAATATTACAGTTTGCTAATAAAATTCAATGGAGAAAGTGACGAATATTAGATGTAACTGAAACAATGGTTCTGAATTGTTATATTGTGAAGAAAAAATAATTTTGTAATAAAGTTCTACTTGTTCTTCGAAGAATTAAGGGAAATGCATTCTGCCAGTTCATAAATAAAAATCGCTGACCTTCATATCCCTAAGATTTGGATGAGTGCTGCATTTTACGTATTGAAACCAATTCTTTATAAAAGTTGTAAGCTGTCTTAGCTGTCCCACTTTTTTTAAGTTACGGGTAGAATAAAGCTCCCAGTTTAATTAAGTTTAGGAAAAACTTGGAATAGGTGTCATGTAACTTTTAATCTTAATGTTGAACTTATTAATTATTAATTAATTTGTATATATTTCATATCGTATATCGTATAAGAGGAGCCTTTTATTTGGAGTGGTCCTATGTGCCACTTGTAGTTTGTATTACCCAATGTGTAAGCTTCATTTAGTGTCAAATTGTTACAATGCAGTTATGATATTTGAAATGTGTGTAACAGTTCTTATAAAGTGAGTTAAAGTGTGAGTTAGAAAAAAAAGAGAATAAGACCGAGATGGAATGCCTTAGTTAAGAAAAACATAACTTTCCATTTAACCATTCATTAACTCACCATGATCTTGGGCATCTAATTTACTAAATAGTTTCAATGCATAATTTTAAACATCACTTTTGGTTTGTGGTTTTGGTCTTCGCTATAAAATAAATGCTTAGAATAAAGGTATTAACACGCGTTTTTATATCCCATTATGTAGCAAGGAAAAAGTTTTATTAATTTTCATTGTTTTTGTTTGGTTGCATGTTGCTCCTGTGTTGTGGAGACCAAGATTCTTGTGGTTCTGTTGTGGAATGAGGCCTGACTTCCAACTTGGTTATTTAGTGAAGGGGATAGGATGGAAAAGAAAGAAACTAAAGAAATGGGGAAGAGAAAAGAGAAAAAAGAAAACAAAGAGTTCAAAGGATTTTTCTTTCATAAGCTTAGAGACATTACTCACTGTTTGTGAGGTTGTTAAACTTGGGATTTCTTTGAAAGGAAATTGGACATTTGCTTGTGCCTTATCTACTCTCTAGCATCTAACCTCTCCTAGGCATGCCTAGAGCACTTGAAGGCAGTTTATCTTCTATTTTTCAATTGGCCACTTAACATTAGGAGGTGTACAGGCATGGCAAAGGACACAGATGCACTTTTCACATGTTTTTCAATTAACAAATTGGCTATATGGTCATGAGGGGCACTCTTCAGCGTGGGAATATACTTTAACTCTAATTTGCTATTGACACTCTGAAATGAGGAGGTCTATGGGTGCCCCCAAGCACTTGCACTTTTTGATCTAATTTGTGAGTTGACAACTCAACAATTACCTTTACGAGGGTGCCCTTGGTCACTCGTTTACAATTTTTGATTTTTGACATGTTTTGATCATGACAAAATGAAAATCACTCTTCTAAGAGCAGACTCAAGCATTCAGTCCATGGGCAGCCGTAATCACTGGAGTGCTGGAAAGTGCACTTTTTCATTCTAATTCTTCTTTGACATTTAACTTGTAAGTGGAAAAGTGTTTTGCCACTTAAGGGCAAAATTGCCTTTTGGTCACTTGAGTGATCTATTTCTTTGTTGACATTGAACATTGCATGCACTTTATGACTCATAGTGAGTTTTGCTTTCCATTATTTCACTAGACCCCTTCTAGGTGCACCTAAGCTTCTTGGAGCACTTTTCAGTTTCACATGATTTTTCATCTCTAGTATGACTTCTTTTACCTTAGCTACACTTCAGATGGTCTGATTGCCTTTTCCTGGCCTAAATTTTCCCTGAGGAGCCTTTGCTTCATTAAAACATGCCCTAGAAGCTATGTCCACTAACCTACCACTGCGCTGCCTTTCCTTGTATCTCACAGTGGTCACCATGTCCAGTGTGCTTGAAAATCTTCTTTCAAAGGCCCTGCACGGGTGTTAGCTAAAATCAATGATTATAGTATTGACAACTAATAGCAACAAGACTCAGAAAGAGATTACAAGCAACAAAGGACAAGCTTATACTATGAATTTGTCTCATGACTGAAATTCGACTAAGTTGTGGCATAGAATTGTACACAATATGAAATTTATAGTATGGATACCAATTTGTAGTTTCTGATCAGCACGTTTTCACAGCATATTTCTTTGTCATTCCTATCATCTGTGTCTAGGACACATTTTATGTGATTTTATTTTTAAAATCTTCTTCTGTGCTACAAAAAACAATCTTCCAGAGCATCCACATTTTGCCTATGAGAATTTTTCGTCTTAAAGATTTCTTTAAAATTTCGTGGTAGCAAATCTGCATCTCCTTTTTTCCATTTCCAGCAGCTGATAATTAGATATTGATATTTAAAGAGCTCACAGATTTGTCGTTGTGCTGGGGAACACCATCTATCTTGCATGGACTACAATATCATGTTGTTTCACATCTATGACATGTAAAAATGCAGAGAAACTATGGCAACACTTGATTTGGATTAATTTTTAGATTTATATTGTAACTTCCTAATGTAGGTCGATTTCAATGACTTCACTGAAGTATTATTATATTAATGAATTGTTTGTTACATATAATATAAAATGTTAAATGTATCTCCTACAAAACCCTAACAATTACCATATTAGTATTGGAATGTATGACTTCAACAAGTATGTTCTAGAACCAGTAATCTATCCGCTAAATTTTTAGCCTTGATTTGGCTTTCAAGGACCCAGTGGTCTATGGAAAAAAAGGAAGAATCTGGAATTATTTTGCCTTCTACCATCCTGTCATAATCCCTGTCTGTGTCATTGAAGATTCTTCTAGAAGCTCAAACTGCTTTTCAAGCCCTGGTGGTTGTTGAATTGCCAAAGGTACTCGAAAGAGCTTGAATCCCCAACGTTTCCATCTTGTTTAGGTCTTTAAAATTCTGGAGGAAGGTGACCTAGCCTTTTTTGTTCCTATCAAACCATGGTTGACACCCTCTTGTGTTGGCATCTCATGGCTTAAGGTACAACTTAATCAGATTTCCATCACTCCTTTCTACAGATGAGGCACCTTAGGGGACACGGACAGGATTAGAAACAGATGCAAAGTGAAATAAAGCATGGAAAGGCAGACTTCTATTGATTATCTTTTGTAAGATAAACATGTAAGGTTACCTTTCATGAAGATAGGATCCAATTAAATTAGGAGAATTGAGTAATTTTAAAGGGGATTTGAATTTGCTGATTAAGGTAAGAACTGTTTGTTTCCAGTGAAATCTAGATGCTTTGCCTTGGGGCAAAGGTTCAGGCTTTAACATTCATGGTTTTAATTAGATGATATTTTTTATGCACTTTGGTTGCCCAAGTGACATAACTCTCTTGTTCCTTTGGTGTGATAAAAGAAATTTTGATGCATTTTCTGAAAATAAATAAAGAACCCTCCTTATGTCTTTTAGAATTGAATATTAATAAGCTGAACTATACATATAAGCATTGTTGTGAAACTTGGTCTTGGCAAATTTTCCAATTAAAAAACCGTAAATTTGTAAAAATAGTCTTCAAAAACATGCATGCTACGGAATTTAGAGAACATATTACCTATGTTTCACAGAGTTCCTGGGACAAGGAAAGTCGGATGCATTTGTGGGATGGTAGGGAATGGGAGGGCATTTTTAGAGGACGGTAGGGGATGGCGAAAAAAGGGAAAAGTTAAAAATGTAAGAAATTTTCAATTGTTCATATAAAAGGTATTCATTGTATACATTATAGTCATATTACATAACATTAAAGCTGAATCGAGAATTCACATGAGAGTCAATGGTAATGTGCCAATTAACAAAATTTCATTGTTTTCATCGACAATGTGCATATATGTTATTAATTTATTATTTATATAACAATTGTTCGACACACTCAATATTGTTTGAGATCTAGGAATGTTAGTTTTGACTAGCGTCTTGCAAAAGAATATGCAAGATATCAAATCTTTCCTAAAGCTTAGTATATAAACAAAAATGCAGATCTAATAAAGATATTTAGGAAAAGCTGAAGAAAAAATTATTATAATCAAAGAAACTTGCTAAACCTCTCAACACATGAAAGGAAATCTTTTAACTCATGACACATTTCTGATTTTCAAAATAATATCACAGGGAATGTGCAGAATGTTTGTTTTGCACAGAAAAGGAAAAAGGCTATGCAACCAAGAAAAAAGGCTGTGCAACCAAGGGTACCATGTGTGACAAGGGAACAACTTGTACAACTGAAAAAATACTTTATGCAGCAAGAATGATACTTGCACAGCAGAGAAGTCTCTTACACAACCACCAAAAACCCTTGTCAAGTAATGATGATCTCTCGCACAGCAACTAGGAAATCCTTTTAAAGTAACAAGAATGTGTGATTACTGATTCTCCAATACAAATGTTCGAAAAGACTAAACTAGCCTTTATTCATGCCCAAAGTCACTTCCAGAGAGCTAGGATAATCCAAAATACTTTTCTTTGGATGGGACAGGATTGAAATTTTGTCTCAGGAGGGAAGGAATTTCAATCTACCAGTCTAGTGGCTAGGGGAGAACTTCCTATTGCCTTTCTCTATCAACTGGTAGTGGCAGGAGGGGAATAGACTACTACCTCTATCCATCGACTGCTGATGGAAGGAGTGGAGTAGCCTACTGCTTTTCTATTTCCTGCTAATGGCGGGAGTTCAATATCCTACTGATCAATGATTCCCCAACCTTACTATTGGAATTA
The DNA here is from genome assembly GCF_030272615.1 of Cryptomeria japonica. NCBI lineage: Eukaryota > Viridiplantae > Streptophyta > Pinopsida > Cupressales > Cupressaceae > Cryptomeria > Cryptomeria japonica. Next base: position 610,576,480 of record NC_081408.1, on the reverse strand, counting down.
ATACTGGTTGGTGAAGGAACCTGTATCTCCCTTATTGGAGCATCAGACTCCAGAGGTGTATCTGACTCGGACTGAATATCTCTCTCTTTAGAAAAAGGAATTGATGATGAATTAACTGGATATGTCTCTCACTTTAGCTTGCTGGGGTGGGCGGGAGAACTTTAGCCCCCACCACTATAGTTCCCTCCCACCCGGTTTGAATAGTTGTTGTTGGGTGGGCCACTACAGCTATCCTCCCACATACCCCTATTTGATTGGATGGTGTCTTTGCCAAGGGATCCACTTGCTAGAACCAGATCAACTTGACCTAGTGTTAGCTCCTACCAATGCTACCTCTACCACTACCCCAAAAAAAATGATGAAAATGACCTTTTTTTGAATGGATTGTTTTATTTCAATGTTGACTAACTTTTATAACTTGGACTCTTGAGTTATTGGTGAGTTACTTGCAAGTTTTGGGTGAGTTTTCACCTATAATGTGCGAGTGAGATTTTCAATGAGTTACTCACAGATCCTATCTAACCCACGAGTACTCACAGGTCTTGAAAGCTATTGGTGATTTTTTCAACTATGCATGTAACAAAGGAGAGTGCCACAAGGAACACAAGCCAACAACAAATTTGGTTTTTTTTCTATGTCCTTAATAAAGTTACAATTAACATTTGCAATCTAGGTGATGATATGTTTGAGCCTAAGATGACTTTCAGTGGACTTGACATTTCTTGAAATAAGAAAAATGTTTACATGAAACCCTTGAATATTTCTATTCTTTTAATAAAAACCTTTGGTTCAAGTGTGGTAGTTTATTTTCTAAAGTGGTAACTCGAAACTAGCCACAGAAGTCAATATTTACCTCAATTCATGAAAATAGTGCACATCAGGTGAAAGCCCAAAGTGTAATGTCCCCAGTTTGAAATAGGATTTAATAATAAAATTAAAATATAGAAGAATAAAATTAAAAAATAAAAATAAAATTAAAATAATTAAAGTTTAGTTAAGTTTAATGAATGGTTAAAAGCATAGTTCCCAGACTCGGACTCGGCTCGGACTCAGCAAGGTCGACTCGACTCGTGACTCGGCTATGACTCGGCTACGACTCGGCAAAATAAAAAAACCCTTGAAATTAAGAGATTTTTAACAATTTAAAACTTGTTTCATGCACCCATTATTGAATAAAGCCCAATTATAATGTGTGCTAGCTTGTTATGCCATGAAAGACATGCTGGTAGAGTATCTACTTGTTTGGGGCTTTTGTTTAGTATTTTCTTTGGCTAAATTGAAATTCTGGGAGCACCAACATGAGACATCATGAACATCTTCACTTGGAAACTGTAAGGAGTGCTTGTGTATGGTAGCATTAAATAGTGTGCTTGTTGAACTTAGGTTTTACCTTGGGACTATAGTTGACCTTGGTCTTTCTTGGACCTCTTAGTTTTTAGGCTATATATATGTTGGATGGAAGGGGGAATTGTGAGGCCAGAAGGGTTTGAAAATATGCTCCTTATAGACATGTCTCTTGCCAAAAATAACCTTGTGCCCCATGGGGGGAATTTTTGGGATGTGGGGACAGGTAGGAAATGTCCCCAACTCACCCCCTTTTTTCAAAATTTTAAGAAACATCCCTGTTGTGAGGTACTCACACATTGCCCCATTGCAAATGAAGACCCCTACTTTTTGCTTTCTAGGGTTAGCTCTTTTAGTTTTGTTGTTGGTCGTTTTAGTGTCTTAGCCTTTGCATTGAAGGGATTGAGTTTCTTGTAATGTCCCCTTCTCACTGATGACCTTCCAATGGTCCAATAGCCTATTCTTGAGACCCGTAGGCTAGGTGGAATGAAGAATGAGGGTCCAGCATTGATGAAACAAGGACTTACTATTTTTAGTAAGTCAGGGAATGGCCATTTTGGTGTCACTGTCCTACTGAGCTCTCTATGTTTTACCTCTGGACGCGATGATCATGTTTTTTTGAGCAGTAGTTCTTGACTTACTATTTTTAGTAAGTGGCTGTGTGGCACAGTTCTATTTTTAGCAGTTGATAGGGTTCTGATTCTACAGCAGTTTTGTGGTCGTCCGGGCTCAGTTTCATCCTGGTTGTGATAATAATCAGTACGGGAGTCATTTGCGACATAATTAAATATTAATTCCTTATCCTAAGGTTAATATTTAATTAATCTGATTATTGGCTACTGGTTTATTAAATTTGGGATTAATGCCTATTTTATCCTAAATTGTGGCGAAATTCATGTGTACTATGGGATGTCGAAATATTTTAGGTGAACATTATTTCATGTTGCATCTCCATTATGTGCCAAGTGATTTACATGGGCCCTCCCCCCTTTTGGCGTGAGTCTTGACTTAGGAAGAAAGTGGCGCTACACTTGGGTCCACTTGTAGTGGAATGAAATTCAAATGCAAGGCGTGGAATTTGGAGGAATGGCATTTGGATTTGAAGGGTGAAGTTATAAATATGAGGCTTGGGCTCCCATTTGCAGCATCTTGAAAATTTGTAATGTTATGCTGCTGGTTTGGCGACAGAACTTGAGGCTTCGGAGTGCGTCTCCCTAGTGCTACCCAGTTTCGTACTTGAAATACAGTACCCAACTGTGCATTGTATTCTCCTACATTCTCAGAGTTTACCATAGACAATTTTGGTGTTGAAGTGATTCTGGAGACTCGCTGGTTTTGACTGTGGCTGAAGCATATTTTTTATCATACCTCTCTGTTGAAGTGACTGACGGTTATGGGTATCAGCTCTATCTTCCTTCCCAGCACTGGCGATAAACTTTGTAAGTTTTTAGCACGTTTGTTTGAGTTTTGAATTTATAATACCAAATCGAAATTCTTAGACTAGGCATGGGTTTTCTGTGTTGCATTGGGATGCGTGCAAAATAAATTAGGGTTTGTTTGGGGTGTGGGTTTGATTGGTTGTCATTGCTTATGATGTACGGTGGGTTTGGGACTGGTTTGAGTTGATTTGGATGTAAAATGAGGGAGTCATGAGTATTTTGGTATTTCTATAGGCTGCTGGTTTGTACTTTCAGCCTGCAGATTGGTTGTAACAGAAATTTATATCCTTGTTGTAGAAATCTGCAGTGATTCTTCTCATCTCATCTCTATGTTGTAAGGTTGTTTCAATAGTACTGATCATCCCTTCTTTCTGCTTTCATTTGTAATTCCCACTGCATAAGTGGAAGAGGTTGGCTTGCCACCTTCTCAGTTTTGTAATTCAGTTTTTGTACTTAGTCCTCCCGCTGAATAAGTGGTCGAGTGATAAGTTCAATACAATGGTCCTCCCGCTGAAATATGCGGTAGAGTGATAGCTTAATGTAATGTCCTCCCGCTGAAATACGCGGTAGAGTGATTGAATTTCAGTTTCTTGTCATTTTCCCTTGGTCAGTTTACTGCCAAGAGTTTGGTTTCTATCCTGCTGGATAAGCAGAAGGGGCTGGCTTGCCGCCTAGGCATTGTAATTTCAGTTTGATTATTGTTGCTAACGATCCCTGGAACACCGTATGCTCTCACCCTCCCAGACTGGGCTCTCGGTGAACAAAAGGTGGAAGGGTTCCCTTTCAGTAGTTTGGATTATTTCTCTAACCTTAACGGGTTATTTGTTGTGGATGAATTGTTATTGGCCTAAAAACAAAAAACAATTACTGGGATACTACATTTCTCAAAGGTCATCAAGTCAGGTGGAGTGAAGGAGGTTAGGTCAGTTGAGTGATTAGGGGTTATTTAGAATCTAGATCATTCCTAGGGTTTTTGTGTACTATCCGGTCACGCTTAAAGTTGCTAAATCAAACCTTGGTTGAATACATAGTGTCCTCCTAGGTCCCGTCCCTTACATCAAGGTCAGAGTGAACTCGCCTTAAAAGTCTGGAATGTCATCCTGATCTTGAAATGGCCTGAAATTTGACTGTCTGGAAATTTGAAGGATCCTCAAACATCCTGACAATATATATGGAATATAACTTAAAGTATAAGTACTTAAATGTTATATTCCATATATGAATCCTGACAGAGAGACAACTTCATGTTTTTTTTGAATTTTTCAAGTCAAAACATTGACCTGTCATGGCCGAGTCTTGGAGCTCGGACTCGGCGAGTTATGGTCAAAACTTGCCGAGTTCGAGTCCCGAGTCAGCAAAACTCGCCAAGCTTGGCTCGACTCGCCAACTCAGCGAACTCGCCTGACTCGCGGCGAGTTTGGGAACTCTGGTTAAAAGGCATGAAATGAAAATTTGTGACTCCCTCAAACATGAGGTATAAAAGGGAGAGAGAACTTCATTTGAAACAACAATATGAATCTACAATCAGAAGTGCAGATCTGATTTAAATAGTAAGACAAATGAAGAGGCATTACCTTGTAAGGGATATCTCTTTCCAAGGAGATGTGTCTCATCAATGAGGTATGAAGGTATAAAAAGAGTAATCAATTGATATAAAGAGGAGGGAATATAAATTCAAATTCCGAGTTTAATACAGAAAATTGCAGTTATTGAACCAATCACTTAATTCTGGATAAGGCATTGGATATTCAGCAGATCGATTGAATAATACTGTTTGGTACAAGTTCTCTGTAACTAATAGAATAAATACTGCATTAATAAGTATACCTCTGAACACTAATGATTGAATATTATACTGCTGTTATGATTATACCACAGTAAACATTAACTGCATCTGAATTATGAATTTCTATAATTTATTTATTATATGTAAAGTATATGAATTCTTTCATATTTTCTGAGTGCTTTCAGCCATGGTAGAAAGAATGTAGGATTGCAAGAGGGGTATGGTGATGGGGCACTCCTCTAGGTACACCACCTCAAGGTGGGGACTAGATGGTCCCATGAGGCCAAGGGGGTACAGAGGGTACTGCCCTTGGGCCTAGAAGAGATGGCTTCCAGGGCACCCTGTTGTAACCCCATTCCCCTATCATGGTGCATCAATACAAGCAGACCAATCATAGAGAAAGGTAAAGGGATGGCAAGATGAGGGGGAAAGGAAAGCGGACACCTCATTGGGTAGACCACCTCATATGGATGGCATGGGCCACATGAGGCCAAGAGGGATCGTATATCCGCTCTTGGGCCTAGGGTAGATGATTCAAGACACCCCATCGAAGTCACACTCTCCCATGCTCTCATATAGTTGAGCCTTCCAAAGATATTAAATTTTTTAAAAGGCTTTATGATTGAATTAATAATTCTGCTATGAATTTACTGATGCTTAATTGTGCTAATCTGATTATTGGAATTTTTGTTGTAAGTAGTTTCTAATCTGTTTGCAGGGTTTCAATCACGTGAAAGGTATTCTCTAAACCCACTTATTTATTTGGAAATTGAGAATTAGGGCAAATTTATTTTTTACCTTGGGCAAGTTTCATTGATATATGAAAAATCTATCATCAAGGGAATAGATGTGTAATCAAGTCAGCTTCAAGAGGTGTTTATCGCATGCTCTGATGCTTAACATCTCAAATTTCAAATGTCAATTTGCACTTACCAAGCTAATAATGGCATGCATGTCCTTATATGAACAATATAAGTATGCTGTGCCAATCACTTCACAAAGTACTGTTGACAATCATGTTGTAAAAAATTTCTAACAATCAAGTAAATATGTAATTCAAAACATATAAAGTTGGCAGCCAATTAAATACAACCATAAAAAGAATAAGCAAAACATAAACCTGAGGACAAAATGCAATCACCGATGTTGCCAAAGAAGAAAATGTGAGTGCTGCAGAAGCACCCATGGAGTCCCCCAACATCAAAATTGCCTTATAATTTTTCAAGGCCTCCTCAAGCTCATTATAAAAGTACTGACAGATCCTTCGATTGTTCTCTTCATGTAATGGCTTCTACAAAACCAAATGAAACAGATCATAGATGTCTTGCATTTATTATAAATATCAAATAGAATGTAGATAGTTTAGTACAATTCCAAACTAAGCTTTTAAAAGTTTACTCACACATGCTCTAAAATATCATTTCATTTAAAGAAGCTTCATTGCCTTGCAATATTCATATTTGCTATTTTCATTTTTTGCAAATCCATCTCTAAGTTGTATAGAATGTATAAGCATGATATGGACAGTGTGTATTTTCTTCCAAGTTGACATTGTGACATTAATTAGGCCCTATAAATGACTCTTTATGATCTTCATTCTTTAGTTCTTCAATTTCAGTTTTTTTTTCTAAATTTCTATTTAAAATCTAGAACATGTGATATATGACTTGAAATCAAATAGAAAAAGAAATGGCTATCATTTTTCTTCACCTCAATTTCTAAGTTGTACATACTGTAGGAGAAAATATGTGAAGTGTGTTTCCTTCCCAGTTAACCCTTATGCTAGTTATGGTATAGGGAACACATTTGCCTAAAAGGATAACTCTATTTTACCAAAAAGGGCAGACAAAGTTTTGTCAAATTTATCAACACTGCAAACCTGAATTGACGAGTCAAGAGTTGAAATTTATAAAATATTCGTCTATTCCTTTCCAACTATAGTTGCACCTAGCAATTGATGGGCTAAGTTCCTTGACTATGTGGAGGACTTTCAATAAAAAAGGAAGATTCTCATTTTTCAGATCTGTAATAAGAAACAAAGCCATTGAAAGAGATTTCCACAAAGCTCTGATTAAGGAAGCAAAAGGACATTAGGAACAAATGATGCCTATTCTTCAATCTACAAGCAAAGGGAAGAACACATTTGTAGATATTATTTGCAGATTTGGAGTTCAAGGTAGAAGTTCAAAGTCATCGTTTGGAGCTATTGTTAAAATAGTACTATCTATTTCCATGTAATTCTTGTTTTGTGTTTAGATCTGGTCTCGTGCATATTTTTGGAGTTTTGGATAAGATATACATCTATTGTAAGAGGATATACTATCCTAATTTCCCCAAATCACTACCGTGTAATATCTTTCATGGTAATATAATCAGCATGATTGGTGTTCACAATTTACCTATGTGTTAGCAAGTTACAGAGAAAAAGATTTCAAAATTATTTCTGTTTAAAATGAGTAAATTAAATGTTATAAGAGTGTTCATGGTCTTGTTCGATGACTGGATGAGTCCAGTTTCTGCGTAGAGTTGAATCTTTTTGAAGTCTTCAAATTCAAGTTCCATGGTATCTTAGGGACCTTATTGGACTATTATAAGTGGTGTTTTGTAGTCTTGCTACAAGGAGAAAGCTACTCTTCATTGGGTCCCCTATCCTTGATTGCATCAAATGCAAAGCGAAGATGACAAAGCAACCAAATTCGTTGCGTACATCCATCACCCAAATGCAAATCATTATGCAAAAGACAAAATTTAAGTACAACATCACCATGATCAGCATTTTCTCACCATCAGTTAGTCCTATTATTGACCCTAGAGCTGAACTTGCTCACCAGCTCTCTCTAGAAGTATTTTTGAAGAGGGCAGAAATGGAATATCCAAGAATCATTGGAAAAGGGACCGAATGGAATTTTAAAATCTTTGATATTCTTATTTGGATTATCTTGTCAATGTTAGCATTAGACAATGTTACACACCTTCCAAGGGTACCTAGGGGATGAGCCAGACACAACAAAGGCCAGGGAGCAGATTACATTCTCATTTATTTGTCAAGAAAGTTGAGAGACATTCAAGTGGCCTTTCAGGTTTGTATCTTCTCTTCCAGAATTTTAGCCTACTGAAAAATTCTGTATCATATTATCAAACTTGAGCTGCATGCAGTTCCTAATCCTATCACCAATTTTCACTATTTGAATAATGCTTTATACTAAGCCTACAGTAATATCTATCCAAACTCTCATCCATAATGAGGGAGGTAAGGGAAAAAGGGCTCCCCTGCCATACCCTTTTTATGCTCCAATCCAGTAGATTACAAGAAATGCCAGTGGAAAAAACTGAGAAAGAAGTTGCCACAGCTATCAACCACACTTAGAAGAAGCCACAAAGAGACACTAGTTATTTTAGAAATGATCAATCCACTTTATCATATGCCTTCAATAGAAAAATCTTCAAGAACTTGGATTTCGATTTAGATATCTTCATGGAACTATAGCTTCTTGGGTCACAATGATTCCATCTATTTTTGTGACCATCAATAAAGCCTTTTTTTCAAGAGAGAGAATGAAATCTGAATTTTCTTAAGCCTCTCATTCATTGATCGGTGATAGTTCTATAAATGTTGTTGCAAAGGAGCAACGGATCTTTTACACTTCATCGCCATTTCTTTTTGAGGTCACAATAAAGATTTTTTTTTTTGGCTCTCAACACACGTCTAGTGATGCAACATTCCAAAAAGAAGCACAATACATCATGCTGCTTGTGGTGATTTCATTGCAGCTTAAATTGTAAGCCATATTGTGGTTCTTTGTTCTATGTAACTTTTTAATTTATGTTTAGCACATCATGCTAAATAAAGAGAAAATATTAGAAGAAAAAGAAATCAACAACAGAGACTGTTTACCTTGGTGTTAATATGCCAAATTTTTTAAAACAAGATATCCAATAAATGTCTTCGATATTATTTTAAGCAAGTTCTACTAGTGCGACAACATTACCCATGCCATTCTTCATTAATTTTCCTCCTGTATATTATAGTCAAATCAAGAGGCTAATCTAAACATTTGAATGGCAAGGACAACTACCTCTCAAACCCTAGGAAAGGCATCAAGCTCTCCATCTTCTTCCAACAATGGAGATGGCAGCTCAACAAATGCTAATGATGGCGATCCTGATGATGGCTTTCTTGTTGAAGTTGTTTGGGTGCTCGAAGGCACTGGGGAGGAAGATGTTTGGGCCCATGGAGGCATTGAGGACTTTTTGCTGCTAACCTGCCATCAACAATGGAACAATACCTAGCGGCAGATTTCATTCCCTATTCTTGCGATGGCAGATTTGCCTCGATTGTTGAGGATGGAGTTTCTAGTATTGTTGTAATTGAGGACGATGTTTGGGCAAGTGATTTTGCTAAAGAGAAGGGAAAACTTCTTGATATTCTTTTTGAGGCTCATAAAAAGGGTTAAAGGCATGAGGTAGATGGGAAGAATGTGGTGGAGATCGATAATGGTGTTCCATTCTTGAGATTGTGTAAGGGATTTGTTCTCCTTCCATCTGTTGAGGACTTGTCTTTTGTTGAGATGGGTGTTGTTTCTTCTTCTCTTATTGTTGTTCATGTTTCTTTATCTCCTATTGATGTTCTTATTTCTTCCTCACCTATTGTTGTTCCTATAATGGCCACTAGGGTTTTGAAAGAACATTGTGAGATGGAGGCCAATGATGTGACTATTGGGTTTTTTGAAGAGGGTGATTACCCTAGGGTTTCTACTAAAGAGGGTGATTGCCTATAATATCCCCCTTGAATTTTTTCCAGTTTTTTTCCACAGTTACATTCAACACAACACTTGTTAAGGTTAGGAAATGAAAACCAAATGCTGCTGAAAGTAACCCTCCACTTTTTGATCACCAAGAGCCCAATTTGGAAGGGTGAGAGCATACAGTGTTTTGGAAGGGTGAGAGCATACAGTGTCGAGGGGATCGTTAGATGCCAATAAATGAAAATTATTACAATCTTCGGGCGGCAAGCCAACCCCTTCCGCATATACAGCGGGATATTGAAAACAATGCAATCACCTGGCAATAAACCAGCCAAGGACAAGCCAAATAACTGAAGAATGCAATCACTCAACAGCTTGTGCAGCAGGAGGACTAGATATGAAAATTAATATCAACTCCACCGTTTATTCAGCGGGAGGACAACATTACAATCAACTCAACTGCTTGTGCAGTGGGAGGACAATATTACAAACTCAAGATAGGCGACAAAGCTAGCCTCTTCCACTTATGCAGTGGGAACCAAATAAGAAATCAGAAAGATAGCTGTTAGTACTACTAACTAGCTTTACAATTCATTATAGAGATTTATGAATATAAGAAATATTGCTAATCTACGGTAGGCCGGTAAGCCAGCCTCTTCCACTTATGCAATGGGATAGCAGAAAGCCAAAATGTTGTTGTTAGTACTACTAACCAGCATTACAATGAATATAGAATTTGATAACAAAGTGCTGATTATGAGCTGACAGCTGCAACAAGACCTCCAAACACCATCTAACAACCCAATCTACTCACACTCTCAAAATCACACCCAAAATCCAACTTTCAAAAATCTAATATATATGACAGTAGGCTGGAAATGCATAACCAGCAACACTAATCCACACCAAAAAGCTCCTAACTCACTCAAATCACCCAACAACACACCCAAACCAACAATAAGCATTGAGCAACCAAGTACGAACTGGAAAACAACAGAAATATGACCCCAAACACTCAATGCGCTTCCCAATGCACCTCCCTAATAAATACGTCTAGGCTGGAAAATACGATTTGCATTTAAAATTTGGAAACTCATCACTAAGGTCTGAAAACTAAGAAACTTACAAATCTTTTCGCTGGATACATAGAAAACTTTAGAGCCAATACCCAAAATCAATAGGAGCCCGCACAGGAAACTAGGAATGAAAATATGCTTTAGCCATGACGCCAACCAGCAACCAGGAAGCACATAAAATTTCACACAAAACAAAAAACTAACTAATGCAAACTCTTCTCAATATGCTCTATCTATTCCTCTGAGTGAGAAATAGCCTCTCCACAACTAGGTGCTATATCTCAAGCATGAAACTAACATAGGCTAGGAAGCTCGCGACTTCGAAGCACAAATCTGGCACCATTCCGACAGCACTTCGTTATACAAATTTTCATGGATACCCAAATGGGAGCCAAAGGCCTATATTTATAACTTTTCGAAAATGACAAATTCCAATCATGCAAGCCTTCGAAAATGAAGAAACATCCTCCCAGAGGTAGGAAACCCTAATTTATGCTTCCGACTAGCCTACAGGTCTCCGAAATAGGCTAACGGTCCTCAAAACAAACTAGAGCGGAAAAGGGGACATTACATTGCCCTAGGGTTTATGAGGTGGAAGTGCTGATTCAAATTGATATCTTGGATTCCCTTACTACTATTTTCTTGGCTTCGGAAATCACTTATTGGGAGATTCTTTGGCAATTGCCACAACCTTGATGCTGTCGAAAGATGGATGCTTCAAAGTTGGAAAACAAAAGTTTAGGTTTGCTACTTGTTGATTGTGACTCTCCAACACAAACTAAAATAACAAGTATTCTATCCTCTCTTGAACAAGGAAACCTCAAATGCTAAACAATTTGATCAAATAAGGCAACCCTAAGGTTTATTATGCGAACAATTCGACTTTATGTTGGATGCACTTAGTGAATGATATGATTTGTTGATATCACAAAGCGACTTGTGCTTTGCTAGAACTGGAATACTAAACTGACTTGAACTTCAAATAAAAGACAAAAGGAAAAGGTCTCAGAGATGGTTACATAGCTCATGATTTAATCCCCTCATATCCCGGAGGGGATCATTGCTGACCTCTTACGAACACCTCAGGACTGGAGGAAACGGGAGGGCTTACTCTCCTGCAGGATTATTGCTTCACAACTACCTGCTGCACCTCAAAATGGCGGATAAAAATCAAAATCCTACACCGGGTGAGACGAAAACAAGTCAAAAAGTGAAAGGGGGACCTTGTCGGCGATGGGGAGTGTGTGCAACGCACAACAGGAAATTTGTAACATTTCCATGTGGTTGAGAGGCAATTCCTTGAGCGCTATTTCGACTAGGAGGTGGATTTTGTTCCATTTCCATGTGATGGAAAGGGAATTTCTTGTATTCCACGACTTGGAAGTGGAATTGCTAAGGAATTTATTGCAATTTCATGACTAGGAGAAGGAATTACTTACCTTCTCACAACTTGGCCAAGGAATATGGGGCATGAAAATGTCTTAGTCAAGAATTTTCTAACCTTTCCAGGACTTGATGAAGGATTTTGTTGCACAATTCCATCTTGGAGACGAAACTCGAAGTGGAATTCCATGATGAAGATGAACTTTACATCATTTTTTCCTGGAATTTTGGAGGGTTGTGATCTAGCACCTCAACATGGATTTTACCTTGTAAAACTCAATTCTTGAGAAATTTGCTCATTCCATCTCTCACCTAGGAACTTTCTCTTCATTATTCATTTCAACTTTAAGGTTTCTTCCTTCATCCTCATCCAAGTGCTGGAATTCCCAATTTGACTCTCTTATTCTTGACTTGACCTGGCCATTCCAAAGACAAACTTCACACTTGCTTAATAGATTAACCAATGCATTCATTCAGATTGACAAGATATCACTTTCCTTTTCAGAGCTAGGAGACAAAATTCACTGCCAAGCTACACAAAACTAAGAAAACCCCTATGCTAACAAGCAAAAAAGAGGGGGTCCCCAATTGCAATGAGGCGTGTGTGTTTACAACACAACACTACCATGAACAATCTTTTCCTCTTTTCTTTTTCAATTTGGAAGATTGCTCAAAGATTCTTCCTAATGGTCCCTGGTTTTTTGGGAAGAATGGCCTTTGTCCTAAAAATTGGTCTATGGACTTTTAATCTGATGAATGATATTAGCTTCGAGTTTCTTGTTTGTGTTAGATTGCTCAGGCTGCCTTTGGATTTCTAGAATGAATTTTTTTTTACGCTTATTGCCAATACATTTAGTCATTGCAGTGCTATTGATCTGATCACAAAATTCAAAAAGTGTTTGTTGTTTGCTAGATGTTGTGTGTTTCTAAAGAAGAACAAGGTCCTCTCTACTCGGGTTATCATATCTTCCTAATATGGTGTTTGGGTGCAACAATTGAATTTGAACACTCTACACTCTCTTGTTATCTGTCATTGTTGTTATAAAGTGGGGCATACTTCTATGAGTTGCTTGAACAACAAGAAACACCATTTTGTTTGGAGGAAAAAGGAGCATACTCTTGCTACTATTGAGAAGTCTATTACATCCTTTGAGGAGGTTCAAGAGGAAGACAATAAAGGAAAATCTCCTATGGACAGTACAAGGTTGGATTGCTTTTACCGCGGTTAAATAAAAACCATTGGAACAATTTTATTAGCCACTCTAACTTTGCGTTGGGTGCTTATTAGGTTCTGTCATGTCTTGTCTTTTGCAGTTTCTTTGTTATTTCCTGGCTGTCCTTTGTTGTCCTGCTGTTCTTATTGCTAAACCTTCTATTGTAAAGGGGTCTGGGCCTTTTCAGAACCCCTACTTACCTCAATAAAAAACATCCTTGGAATTTAATAAGAAAATCACACACATTAGAAAATGGATCAAAAACAAAGTTAAAACATAATATATAGGAGTTCAAGGAGGATGATGGAATCAAGGAAGATGACTGCCTCGTATATAAGAATATGTGGCACCTAAAATTGCAATAAATCAATGGAAAGGTAGGTAGGGAAATTAATTTTGTAGCTACAAGACATTATCCAAACTTCTGGGGATTTAAGAATATCTGCCACAATTTCCAATGATTGAAGAAAGCAATGTTCTAACCATTTAGAGGACTGGATTAAGATAGTACCAGTTATCACGTGGTTATCAAAAAGGATTCTATTTAAACTAGCCGTCCAACTTTATATTCTCAGAAACACAGGGAAACTTAGATTTTACAAGATAAAATCCATTTTTACCGGGATTATTTTTGAAGGCATTTTAATCATGTTTTGATGTTCTGTATACCATGAGCGTCTACCATCAACCACATACAATATGTCAAATGCTGGAAGAATGTTACTTGCAGTCATTTCTGCCTTCACTCTGCGCAATAATCCACCCCTGGAAGATATAAGCAAAGTTAGGCTGTATCCTTTACCATCACAAATCACAAGAATCACAATATTTACCTCAAAAACAAAATTTCAATCAATAAAATAAAGACAAATAACATATATGATTTGACAAAGGTCCCAATGTAAGATGCTTCAAGTTTCTTACCAGTTGGGAACCCCAGGTGCACTTCCAAATGCAACTACAACAGTGTTTGTATTGATTTGGACCTGATCTGTCCCCACAGAATGCTCTAGCTGAAAACAAAATTTAAAGAGCATTCAACATGCATTTTAAGAAGGAAAAATATAAATAGAAAATTTTATTTATAGCTGAAAATAATATTTATAATTGAATAGCGTACATAATGTGGAGATAAATTCTAGGAATTACATTGAAATGTTGAGCTTTGTACTTTCCTAAGAGTTCAGTAGCTTTATATACCCTAAACATTTTTTCTAAAGTAAACACATGTTTGTAATAAATTATTTTTTGTTAAGTATTCAACACCTCAGAAGCTAGTAAGGAGGTTGCAATTGCACGGTTAAGGATCCCTGTACTTAATAGTGACCTTGTTGAGTGCATGATAGTCGACACATACAGACCACGAACCATTGGTCAATTAAATCTTGAATCTGAGTCCAAATGTATCCATTTTCCTATAGCAGCTTATGAATTATATAGAACTGCTGGAAAGAGATTCCAAGATGAGATCAAACTGATGCTGGATTCTTCAAAGACATCACCTTACTGTTGTAAAAAAAAATGAGTTGTTGCTTCTGTGCAAAAACCAGCACAAGTCATACAAGTTTGTGGTGCTGAGCAAACACTCTGTGTGCAAGGTCAGTTTATTGAACTGTTTTGCATACACTAGTCTTCAGGAGGCATTCCAGTATTGCAGACATCAATTTTAATACAGTGATTTGGAATTCTTGAGATTGATATCATTAATTTGTTTTGTTATGCTCAAGTTAGTGTAATAATTGAGTAAGTTGGCATGTTATGTTTCTGGACCATGAATGTGTATGTAAGGATGTAATTAGTGTTTGAATTAGTTATGATTGACTGGTACTGTCCAATCCAGGTGGTTGTTGGACAGCTGTCCAGCCAACATGTTCTTCATGGCATCTATACACGTTACGAAAAGGCACATGTTTGGGGATATTGTTGTTATTTTCATTAGTTGTGATTGATCTTACATAGAATCCATAATATACATATTTTTTTTCAAGTATATAAATAAAGTCCAAGGGGTTGTGTTCTATTGGTAAAAGCATTGAGTTCTCATTGTGGAGATCAAAGTTCAAATCCCAAAGGGACATCTAATATGGAATTCAAAGTTGTGACTCTTAGTCTTCCACAGTTGGCTTCTAGGTGGTTTCTAATAAGTGGATTCTAATTTGTGACTCTTGGTCTTCCATAGATTGATTCTAGTGTGGTTGCTCGAAATGAGCTGATGGTGGTTTCTAATAAGTGGATTCTAATTTGTGACACTTGGTCTTCCACAGGTTGATTCTAGTGTAGTTGCTCAAAATGAGCTAGTATTAGTGTCATGGTTGTGGTTGTAGTATGAGCAAATATTAGTGTCATGTAATGGTTTCAAGTTGATGCTTATATGGGCAGAATATTTGTAAACGATCTGGAATATTAAAAAAAAAGTATATAAATAAAGCATCAAGTGCTATTCCTTTTATAGGCATTAATATTAATGTGTCTATCAACTTGGTTTGGATGTAAGAACTCAAATATTATTTTATACTTTGGTGCTACTGCCTAGTCAAATTTAGCTATGACCAGACAGTAAACACTTTATGAACCAAAGCTTGTAGAACATAATGAAGTCAAAGAAGACAAAGTCCAAAGTGTCAGTATAGGAAGATTTTATGGGTGGAGAATATGAGGTGCCACAAACTAAACAAGATAATATTTGTTGGTCTAATTTTTTAGTTAGCTTGGAACGTGCAATTAACCAATACTTTCAAGAGAAGGCCCAAGAAACCATGGTTATACCTGAACTTGTTTGAAACAATATGTTGTGGAACAATCATTGTGATCACTTGATGACCAACAATCCGTTGACGTAAGATTTGTGTAAGAGCAATAAAATGATTTATCATGCAAAGTGCACCAATAGAGAGAACAAGACATAATCCAACTAGAAAACAAAGTCATCAAATTAATTACACTAATGCAGCCAGTGTTTATGATTGTGTTTCCTGACAGACAAAAAAACCTACAAAACCCGAGGACGCATCCCTAGCCTGAAAACCCCCATCCCAGTCCCGGGGATGTTTTGGGAATGGGGGACAGCCAGGGGGCGTTTCCCCCTATCCCTAAATTGCCAGAATTTGGAGGGGACGTCCCCGAAACGAGGGGACGTTTGCCCTAGCTATGGGGGACGTCCCTGAAACGGGGGGGGGGGCGTTTGCCCTAGCTATGGGGGACGGATGGGAATGGTTGGGACGTCCCCAATCCCTCCCGGGGACGCCCAAACATCCCCCATAGCTAAAACTAGTAAAAAATATTAAAAAAATGTCATATTTTCAATTTTTATTTTGAATTTTCTCACATTGGCCCCCTAAATCGTTCCAATTATAAAAAAATTAAAAGGAAACGATTTTAAATTTATAAATTATTAATATTATAATATAAGTTAATGTTAATATAATAAATTAATAATATGAATATCAAATTATTAATATAATAATATTAAATATAAGCTAATGTTAAATTGTTAATTCAAATTGTTATTATTATATATTAAATGTTTAACGTTTTTAAATTAATAAATTATTAATATTATAATATAAGTTAATGTTAATATAATAAATTAATAATATAATAATATTAAATATAAGCTAATGTTAAATTATTAATTCAAATTGTTATTATTAAATATTAAATGTTAACGTTTTTAAAATTTAATATCTATGTTTCAAATGGGGCAAACATATAAAAATAAAATTAATAAATAATAAATTATAAATAGAAAATAATTAATTATTAATTCATCTCTTGAGTTTTAACTCTTAAGTCTTACCATGCAATATAATCATATATGATATATATCGTATATGTATATCATATAACTTATAAGTTATAAGTTTATAACGTTCAATATTATATTGCTCTATTACCAGCAATTTTCAGGGCTTTGACTAGTGATTGAGGGAGGGAGGGACCGACTGGTTGCTGCAGGGTGGATTTCACGTAGCATCGCCTAGGGTTAGCAAATTTCAAATTTGTTTGGTCTTCAGGCTGCTGCAACGTTTGGCTTCAAATTGTCCATTCACCATTAACTGACAATGGATAAAGACTTTTAAAATTTATTATTTTAATTTATAGTTTTAACTTTTAAGTTTTAATAATTAAAAATTAAAATTTAAAATACATGCCATAGAGGCTAGGTATTAAAAAACTAGATTCTCAGATTTTATCATGATTCATTATGTAATTACTAATTTCTGAGAATCCAGTTTTTAAATTTCTAGCCTTTAGGGCATATATTGCTACCAGTACCATTGTATTTTATTTTTTATACTCAATGAATCTTTTAGCATCTGATATATTATGAGAGAAATGTTTGATTTTATTTATTTTTATTAGTTCATTCAAAAAATCAAAATCATAAACAATGAGCAACAGTGGGGGTGACAGTAGTAGTGACAAGGAAGTAGTGGGCAACAACCTCACATATTTAAATGCCCTTCAAAAATTATGGGAACATATGCAGAGGGCCCTTTTAATAAAAACAAACCTCTTCTCCAATATGTTACACCTAGGCCTACGAGTGAAGGGAAAAAAACTTCTGGAGGGAGTAGGGTGTGGGATTGTCATATTTGTTTGAAAGAATTTAGGGGCAGCTACACAAGGGTAAAATCTCACTTTTTGGGTGTTCCAGGCCATGGGGTCATATCTTGTCCAAAGTTAACAGATGAGGAGAGGATAGAGTGTAATAAAATGCACATGGAGGTAGAAATGGGGAAACAAGGTGTGGCAGTCCTAATACCTTCTTTTGCATCTTCACAAACATTTGAGCCTATGACATCCACTATTGGTAGTAGTCAAATTGAGACAAGAGGAAAGAGGACGCTGAGTAGTGAGAAGGGAGGGTCAATAGAATTTTTGTTTAATATAAAAGGACGGGAAGCTACAAAATCATCCGTTGGTAGATTCTTTTTTGCTAATGCCATCCCATTTCATGTGGCACGTTCCTCTTATGTCAAACAAATGGTCATGGATATAGCCACTTTTGGTCCCACAGTCACACCCCTTAGAAATCATAAGCTACGGACTACTCTCTTAGACAAAGAGTATTCTAAGGTTAATGTGTTAATGGAGGATATGAAACGAACTTGGATGAGGACAGGTCGCTCTATTGTAATGGATGGGTGGACTGATGTTAGACATTGGCCACTCATCAATATCATTGTCACATGCCCTGCTGGTTCTTATTTTTTGAAAGTTGTGGATTGTTCAGGGAAGCGTAAGGATGCAAAGTTCCAGTTTGGCATTTTAAGATATGCCATAAAGGAGGTTGGGGCTGCTAATGTTGTAGAGGTGATCACTGATTCAACACGTGTGCAAATCAGCAGGTTTGATGGTGGAGGGTGCTTACAAGCACATCTTTTGGACCCCATGTTGTGTTCATGCATTGAAAAATGCATAGGAAAAATAGATTGGGTGAAGCAAGTGGTGGCAAAAGCTAGAGACATTCAAATGTTCATTTGCAACCACCACACCTCACTTGCTCTCTTTAGATCATTTTCAAAGGAGTTCCTCAAACCCATTGAAACAAGGTATGCTAAATTGCTAATGCCACTTAATTTTGTATCAAACTTCCAATTCTTTATTTTAATTCTCATTCTTTATTTTAATTCTCATTGAATAAAATATAGATATGCCACTTAATTTTTTTATTATTTTAATGAACGTAGGTATGCCACTTACTTCATCTTGTTGGAGAGGATGCTTGAGGTGCATGATCCTCTATAGTTGATTGTGGTGAATGCTGAGTGCGCTAGATGGCGGGAATCAAACTCTACTAAAGGAAATTCTGCCATACGAAAGATTCTTGATGACAAGTGGTAGTCCACTATGAGGTAAGACATTGCCGATTTTATTATTAAATTGTTGATTGTTTTAAAAAATAAATATTAGATTGCTAATTTTCATATTCTGATTTTAATATTTTGAACTTTGCACTTGTAGATATGTTTGCTCTGTCATCTCACTTATTGTAGATGTCATCAAATATGCTGATACAGACTCTCCTAGTCTTGGAGAGATATATGAGACATTTGACAGTATGCTTGGGAAGATTAAGAAAACAATTTTGGCTAAGGATCCTACTTTAGGGTTTTATGAGCAACATATTAGGCCCATTGTGACACAGAGGTGGAACATAATGAACATCTCGCTTCATATGGCAGCCTATGCAGTGAATCCCAAATGGTATGCACCAAGAGATGGAAGGGTGCCTCCATGTGATGATGATGAGGTTTTAGATGGGTTCACACAGGCCATTCATAAGATATATACATAGGAGCAGGCTTCCATACTTCGTGCACAATTCCTTGACTTCACAAATCTTCGTGGTCCTACATTGAGTAAACCACAGGTGAGGTTGGACATAGCTATATTAGCCCAAAGAGACCTTATTGGATGGTGGGCATGGCATGGGAGGGATACACCACAAAGGAAATTGCTTGCCACTCGCCTACTTTCACAGGTTGCTAGTTCCTCTGTTGCAGAGAGGAATTGGTCTACATATGGCTTTATCCACTCTATCAAGAGGAATAGACTTACCTCTAGACGAGCAGAGAAGCTAGTGGCCGTGCATAGTGCTCTTCGACTTCAGGATCATTAGACTCCAGAGTATTGATAGACTCGACCATTACGATGGGATGTTGATCCCGAAGATGTGGCCTAGGTTGATGAGGAGACACCACATGGATCGGTTGGGATTCCATTGGATGAGGTGGACGTGTACCATGACAGTGGCATAGACTCAAAGGACTCTAATTTTGATGCAATGTTAGGAGATGCAGATTAGAGGCAGCATTATACTTTGCTTTTTTGTATTTACTTAGTACTTGTGTACGTCTACAGTACTATTTTGATTTTCATATCGCAATTGACAATGAAACAATATGGCAGCAGTGTAGCCTTTGGGCATTTTGTATGTTATTTCTTTAATATCTATTATCATATGCATATTGACAGTGTGAATGAATTGAAATTTTGAATTATGAGTGCATATTGAGTATTGAGTCTATTGACAATGTTGTATGTTCAAAGTTTACATTCTAAAATGTTTTCATAGTATCATACACATGCTATATCCATGTTTTCATATGAATTTAATGTATATATGCATGCTTTATCCATGTTTTCATATGAACATTTAGAATTTTCTTATATATTTTAAATTTTCCCTATATTTTATATAGCCATCGCCTTTGTCATTCAAAGTTCAGGGGTCCGTCCTAGATTTGCTTATGTATATAATATTTTAAGTATATGGAAGCAAAGAAAAAGCACATCTAAGGACAATGTTGGAGGCAGAAAGACAAGCTATAATGATTGAGTTAAGTAGGAGGACAGGATGAGGCATATTTTTACAATAATCAGGAGGTGATTCTGGGATATGGGAGGGTGCATAGTGTTTGACCTGAAGAGAATCTTGTAATCTGAGGGATGCTAAGAAGGTGATAGTATTTGCATTGCCATCATATTAAGTGACTGTGCACACTAATACATACACATATGAGTATAGTTCACATCACATAAAACACACAATATAGAGAAAGATTCTTATGCTCCTAAACCATATCATGTAATACAATAGCGGAGATATCACATTAGACAAGGATACATCCCTTGCAAATAGATCCTATCCACATAGTGCCTTTCCATGTATGACATTAACACGACATCACCCTTTATGCCTACTAATATGCCATATTCCAATACAAAGGAGTACCCCAAATAAAGAACAACCATCGCCCATATAAGTCCCTTGACTACAAGAGTTAATTTATGTGTACATAACACATTCAAAATAAACACATCTGAATTCCTCTATCACAATACTTTATTAGTTTATACACCTTCCCACATCTATCCTCTTCTTGAGCATTTGCTGATATTGTTGACAATTGTGATTTAACAATCCATGGGATCACATAGTACTTGTTCCAAGAATCCAAAGCTTCCAAAGATTAAATCCTTTGAAGACATTGAAATTGGAGTAATGGTTGGTGTTTGCCAAGCTCTCTAAGCCAAAATGTTTTCCATGTAAAATGTTTTCCCTTGCCCCAATTTTGCATGCATCTTATCATGCAACTCTAATTCAATTTTTCTCAAAGAACATCATGATCACGTTCCTATCCTTGTCTACATTCTTCACATTATCATGATTACATTGATCAAAATTATCTTGACCATACCCCATGGATAATCAAATGGATCAAAATCCTTATGTGATACATTCTATTCCTATATATTCCTTTCTACATTAAATAATTGGCAACATAGGGTTTGCTATACATAATATGTGAAGTAATGACCCCATCCTTGTGCTCCCCACGAGTGAATTAGTTCATGATGAGCAAAGACTAAACTAAATAGTGTATACTTGAGACTCAAAGTGTGACGCATTATGCCTCCCACTTCTAGTGGACTCCTTGCTTTGTGTTGAAGCATTTTTGGGGGTAATGCTACATATTGACCCTCCTCTTGCTCATTATTATCATGTGCATCCTCCTTATCAGCTTGATCTTCCCTTGAATCATCCAAACCATAGTCCAAATACAAAAACATATCTTTGTGTGACATATCACCATCATCCTCATCATCTTAAAGAACCTCTACAATTTCTTCTAAAGCTAGCACTTTTCATTTTGGACCCCTTTCCTTGTAAATTAGCTTCTTTTTCATATACTTTTATATAAGAAGCACCAAAATATCTCTACATTTGGTCTACTTTGGACATTTATGTCATCCTTGCTTGCAAAGATATCTTAAATTTGATCATTTTCATTACCTCCACCTTCTTCTCATTAGGCTCCTCTTCAAGCTTCTCTTCATACTAGGGTAGTTGTGTAATATCCCCTACTCTAATTGCCTCAAATTAAACCCTACAAATGCAAATTCAGGAGATTAGGGTTAAGGGAATTACTTGTAATAATTATCTTTCCAACAACTTCTTGGCTTTTAAGCCTTCCAATTATCACACATAAAACACAAGTGCATATATATATACAAATTAAGCTGTTAATGCTGACAATTAGAACATGCAAATCAATATTCTACTTAGCTATAATCATATTAAACCTATTCTAGGTTTGCGATTGGACATGATAAGAGTGATCCAGCCAAACCTTACTAAGCCCAAGAGCGGAACATTGACCCTCTTGGTCTTGGTGGCAGGCTTAGGCCCCATCCAAGGTGGCCTACTTAGCAAGATGCTGGTCTTAATTTCCTATCCATGCCTTATCTTCCGTTTTGCTACCAACTTATCAAGGTAGGTCCAGTAGGGGGGAATGTAGTGGAATTCTCAGCTTAACCGAACTAAGCCCAAGAGCGGAACATTGACCCTCTTGGTCTTGATGGCAGAACTTAGGCACCCAACAAGGTGGCCTACTTAGTTGGCAGCCTTAACCCTCTTCCTACATCCCTCATCCTTCCCTCCATGACGAGTTTGAATATGTAATATCCAGGCACTAAAATCAAATCAGAATGGGCACTAGATTCTATTCATATGAAACTGATATGCATAATACATGATAAGTGAGAAAGTACATGAAAGGCCAATATAATATTTTCATTATAGTTCCGTCAATGACTAATGCTGATCATATACTGATACACTGTTAGAATGCTGAAATTATAACAGATTGATCATTTCTCTGTAACCTTATTATTTGTATTTATTCCTTCTTTATGGTACATGACTATGGTTGTACTTGTGATTGATTATAATTATTAAATTGTTTGAATGAGAGATTTGATATATTTCAGACTCATAAAATATTCAGAGTGGATTATATCATACCAGTCCCTGAATACCTTCGTTGCTTTTTCTAGATTTCTGAGTGCCGTGTTAATCTCCAGCTCATTCCTTTCTTTTTCTTAATCCCCATGGATACCACTAAGAACAAGAATGTTGTTGCCTGTAACTTAATAACAGTTCTGATCTGATCTGATTGATGGTGCTCTCACTAGATGCTTTTGATTCCTTTCCTTTATATCTCTCAATGTGAGGGAGAGGTCACACCTCTTCATCATGTATGCCCTTTGGCAAGAGACACACCCTTTCACCATTAGCACCCTTTGAAAGATTGCAACTCTTCATTATTTCTGCCCTTTGAAAGGGACACAGCCTTTCATAATCAGATCTGCACTTATTTAAATCAGCTCTGCATTTCTGATTTCCAAATTATCCCCATCTCAAATGAGGTTCTCTTCTCCCTTTTATATCTCATTGTTGAGGGAGACACAACTTTTCCTTTCATGTCTTTTGACTTTTCATTAACTTAATTAATCATATTTAATCACATTTCATTATATTATTTTATATTTTAATTTTATTATTATCATTTATTATTAAATTCTATTTCAAAGTGGGGACATTACATGTTGTGATATCTCTAATCTCATAACTTTCCACCTATTTATTATGGGCAACTTAGTGTTCTTTTGAGCTGGTTGGAGATCAATATTATTCTTCTTGTATACTATATCAACCTCCTATGCCTTGTCATAGAGTACATATATATAATCATTCTAACACATAAATGTTGCTTTGATCTTCTCCAATTGAAGATTTTTTTTCATGGGCGTTACATAGAGAATGTGTAATGTCCCCAATTTTGGCCTTTTGGCTAATAGGAGTAATTTAAGCACAAATAAGAAAGACTGAAATGTCTCTCCCTCTCAGCTGTAAATTTGTCTTCAAGAGAAGACTTCACAAATTTAAGCACCGATGTAGATCCCGTCACGAACCTACTCCAAGAATGAAGAACTAGGGTTTCATCCAGCCCTTCCTCAATCTGCTGAAGGTTTGCGCCCTCAGAGATTCAACCAATGCCACGCATTAGTCATGTCATCCTATTAGCCAAAAGGCTAAAATTGGGGACATTACAAAGCGATATCCCTTGTCATTGTCATCCTATTTCTTATGATATGGCAGCTATCTATTTGCTGGGTGATTTAATCTTCCTTGATTATGCATGGGTTAGTGGCTGTCATGATTTGTTTTCCAAAGCATTTTCAGATTTGGCATGGACTACATCAGCTGTTCATTAGCACAAGAGTGTGTACGGACATACCTATTTGAAGGGCAGTAAGTATGAGATGGATCTCTTTGATTTACAATGGTATGTTGACTTCTATGACATCATTCATGTTGCTGATCTGAATCATCTAAGCAATGTTGAGTGGCTGTTTGTGTTGTTTCATTGGCATGTGGGAGTTCATTTCCACATTTCATTGACGGTCAACCTTCATGGATGGGTGATTCATGGTGATTTGAGGAGTCATCTCATCTTCGTCATATATGGTAGGATTGATGGATTGGTTTGGGATCCAGGTATTGTCTGGGCTGAGGCTTGCACTCCTATGGCACATGATGAGGTGTTCGAAATGATTTAGCAGATACAATTGGTGTTACATGAGCTTTGGCATGTTGACAGGGACATTACACAGTTTTTCATTTGGGATCTAGGTGGTGATATTTTTTCAGAGTGTTTGGTTGAGCTGTGGAGATTGCTTGGGGTCAAGCAATTTCAGGAGGGGCGGATTTGTAATGTCCCCAATTTTAGCCTTTTGGCTAATAGGATGACATGACTAATGTGTGGCATTGGTTGAATCTCTGAGGGCGCAAACCTTCAGCAGATTGAGGAAGGGCTGGATGAAACCCTAGTTCTTCCTTCTTGGAGTAGGTTCGTGACGGGATCTACATCGGTGCTTAAATTTGTGAACTCTTCTCTTGAAGACAAATTTACAGCTGAGAGAGAGAGAGACATTTCAGTCTTTCTTATTTGTGCTTACTGAGATTTTGTTGCTGCCATGGTGATTATCTTGAAGGATTTATAGAGATGGCGATATTGGCTTTCATAGCTAATCAATAACATTCAAGGGAGAAAGGCCTAATTGTTCAGACAGATTATGGGGCGACCACAGCTAGCAGATTTACCTTTGCAGGTCTGAAGTTTATCAACTGCTGTAGCCCTCGATTTTATTTATTACTAGTCAAGAGGCCTCGAACTCATCATTTGAGTTAGGCGATTTGAACAGCAAGGAGAGGCGATTCATTTATGGGCAATTTGCAAGTGAATCAACTACCAATCAGAGTTTTCTCAGAATTTGAATCAGGCTGTCATATTTTCACGATTTTGCCCAAATCATCTCATAGCAGCTACAAAGGTCAAATTGGAGGTCAGCGATTTGATGATAAGATCAAGGCGATTTCCCTTTGGATGAATTGAAGGTGAATAGGGGTATAATCGGCCACATATGGACTGAAGACAAAATCAAACCAGGTCTGCCATTACCCATTGATTTTGCACTTATCTTTTTCAGTTTGACCTCCAAATTCCATATTGAGAATGGCGCTATACTTGATGCAACAAAGCGATCATTTTGGTGAAAGTCTGAGGTGATACCAGCTGTCATTCACTATGATCTCAGTCCGAACTATGCAGCAGCAGGGGCGGCCAAGGAAGAGTCCGATATGGTATGGTGCAAGGTCAAAAAAACTATTCACGAATGCTCCTTGAAGATGTCATAAATCAGGTTCACATTAACTCGTTTTCAGTCTATGAGTTTATATATATATGACTGCAGGATCTTAGGTACTCAGAAAAATCTGATTATGACAGTCAATGAATTTGTTGATTAGCAGTCTTGTCATGGGAATGTAATTCGATTTATCATATGAATAAGAAGTTGGGTTTGCATTATATTGTAAGTGCATTATCTGAGGACACACATCAAGTGTTTGTTAAAATGTCAGTTGACTGAAAAAGTTATTGCGTCTTCTAAGGGGCTAATTTGGTAATGCACTCTCAAGTTAGTTGTATAAGCATCTTAGACTTGTCTTCCAAACATTTAAGGACACTTATATTGTTCATAGACACTGTTAACATCTTGCATTCAGTCTGAAACAAACATATCAGCAGCTCATATAAACCAAATTCGGAAACTATTGGCAAAAATATTCCTTGTTTCAGTCATCAATTGGACAAGGGATATTACAGAATGAGCCAAAGGGCCTAGTCAAAGTCTCTAATCTCACTTATTAGCCCTCTAGTATGTCATCTCTACCAATGTAAAATTTATAACACTCTACTCCCTTTTTCATTCTACAGTTTAAAGTTTGTTTACAAAATTCATCAACGAATGGTTGTTTGGCTTCACTTGGAATATTTATCTCCTTTTCCACCTTCTTCCATATGTTGGGAAGCCCCATTAGACATGCCCAATCCTTTAACTCATACGAGATGTGAAGGAACTTGTACTCCACTACCATGTTCTCTTTCTTTTCAGCAAAGTTCTTGAACACATAGCACTAAACAGCTAATGAAAATTCCACTTCTTGACAAATATGTGCATCATCAATTCATTATGCACCTTGGCTTTTGTCAATCAACACGTGCATATTATCACTCCAAGTGCAAGTTTAGGGTAACAATACAATAGGTACCACATCTCCTTATTTGTTTTTCTCCTTACTGCTTTTGCAATGTTCTCATGTAAGTTTCCATATATTGGACTTCATCTACCTCTATGGTGTTAGATATAATGTTTCATTGATGGGGTTGTAGAAGTGGATACCTTTCCTTCGTCTTCCATCATGCTCTTTTTGAATTGTTAACATTTTCTTTGGTGTCTTTCTCATAGCTTTTTCTACTACCACTGAATCTTGAATCACTATAGGATGTGTGAAGCCTCCAATGAACCAATTCCCCATTTATATTGGGGATTGTCTCCTTTTCTAAGTCGAATTCCTTCAATGCCAAATCTCCGAATTTCACCTCCTCTCTGCTCCAAGAGGAACAGCAACCCTTCCAAGTGTCAAAATAGGAACAGTTTGCTTATTGGCTTCTCTTGTAGTGGTATTCATTGACAAAATTCCACGGAAATAATCTTGTTGAATGTTTAAACTCTTCTAGTTCCAAAAAAATTGTTATTTTTCAGTCTCTTTCATCAATGCATGATGGCTTGTCCTATCAAATCCAGGTTCTTGAGAGCCTCTATCACTAATGTGCATTCCTACATAATCCCAATAGCCCTGATTATTTTTCTAGTGAAAATATGATTAACTTGACCCTCCTTTAGTTTGCCAAATTCATCTTAACTCAGAAGTTCAATTTTCCTCATTTCTAATTATGAAGACTAAATGGCCAGACAAGGCAATGCCAATTGGACCAATATCAATGAACATGCTGGAAACAAAACAAAACAAAAAAAATAAAAAAAGAGACTGTTATATGCATACGAATGCATACTTGGCAGGTAGTAAACTTGAAATATTCTTTACTAATGAAATTTCTAACCTTGAAATAACCACCGCATAGTGGTGCAGCCCCTGTTCCAAGAATCTCTGAAACCTTAAGGACTTTTTGCATATCACTTGGCACATTTCTTCCAAGTTTCTAGAGGTAAACAAATGTTGATGTTGATTAGAGATACATGAACAGATGCTATAAAAACATCTCCAAAAAGGAATGGAAGTAAAAGAAAAATGCTAAGAACTTTGTTCTTAATTAATACTAACCACAGAGTTGTCTATACCCAAAGCTCTTAGATGACTGAAATTTGGTAATAATTTTTCGAACTGTACAGAATCTAACATATTTCCCTGATGTTGGCAGAAAGAAAATAGAACTAGATAAGCAAACATTTTAATAATCAGAAAAAAAAAGGAATAATTTCAGATATGCAAAAAATTTAGATATGAAAATGAGAAAAAACCATTTAAGAAAAAAAGTTCTTCAACAATGGTCACACATCAAATATGGAATGTTGATCCTTCAATTCAAGCTCGTAAACTAAAAGTCTCAATATCAAAGATGCATTAATTCTTGAGATACAACTTTTAAATGATACAAAATGAAAGAAAAAAAAATCCAATCAAAAATTTTGTTCATACTTCTTATTCATAATACATATAGACCAAAAATGCTAAGAAAATGCATCCATGGATTATTGGTCAATTATCTAGCTATTTAGGTTAATCTAAGCAGATTGTATGATTTTGTTATATGAGATACATCCACAAATGCCAGTAATTAAATTCTCAGTCCCATACACATACTTGTAAGAGATGAATGCTTGCCATGAGCATAAGGAAGAATCAATTGATGGCATCGAGTCTTTGTGAGCTCAGTCTAAACATGACTATCTATCTGATTCTTATTGTGGTTCACTTATCCCCAATATCATCTATACAAGAATTAACAAATACAATTCAGTGACATCAATATTTTGTAGTGCATATTTTGATGTGTTTTCACTCCCTTACATCCTTTAGAGCTGTCACCAGGAATTGAGGAATGTACTTATATTTAATGCTTAATTTGCTTATTTATTACTGATTTTATGGTATTCAAGAAGCAAAGGAAGTTTATGTTAATCTATATGAATTAGGTATTCAAGAAGCAATTAAGGAAGTATGTGTTAATCTTTTTTGATGATATCTTGATTTTTAGCAAGACGTGGGAAGAACATATGAGGCATCTTGAGGAGGTTTCAAGCATATTGGAGAGTGAGTCCTTGTATGCTAAGGAGTCCAAGTGTGACTTTTGCATGATAGAACTTCTCTGCCTTGGTCATATTATTAGTGCAGAGGGAGTGAGAGTTGACCTTGAGAACATCAAGGCTATTGTTGAGTGGCCTACACCTACAAATTTCTCTCAACTTAAGGGATTCTTTGGTCTATATGGTTTTTACAGGAGATTTGCTAAGGTTTTTTTAGAGACTGCAGCTCCACTTACAAATTTGACAAAGAAGGGAGCTTTCAGGCGGTCCAATGCAGCACAAAAGTGTTTTGATCACTTCAAACAAGTGAAGTTTGCATGCCCAATATTTTCAATTCTAGTTTTTTACAAACCTTTTGTGTTGGAGTGTGATGCTTTAGGAGAGGGGATTGGTGTTGTACTGATGTAGAAGAAGTGTCCCATAGCCTTTGAGAGCAGGAAGTTGAGAGGTGTGTAGAAGAGCTACTCTATATATGACATGGAGATGGTGGTCATCATGCATGCATTGGCCATGTTTAGACCATCTTTGGTAGGGAGCAAACTCATCATCAAAACAAATCACAATAGCATCAAATATTTTATGAATCAAAAATATCTCAACAATAGTAAACATAAGTGGGTGAGCAAATTACATGCCTACAATTTTGGTATTGTGTATTAAGGGAAAGAAGAATGTAGTTGTTGATGCACTTTCCAAGAGGCCTCATTTATGCTCGTGTTGAGATCACTACTGACTGGAGAGAGATGATTTCAGTAGAGTATACTAAGGACTCTTGGGCAGCAACAATCCTTGAGGGTACTATTCACAATGACAAGTACACAATGCTCAATTAGCTAATTATTTACAAGGAGAGGATCTATTTGGTGCCTAATTCACAACTTAAGGTGAAGATATTGAAGATTTTTCATAATGCACCCATAGGGAGTCAACACATAAAACATAGAGAGCAAACATCAAGATGCAACCATTGAATTTCACATGGAAAATCCTTTCGGGTAAAAAACTACGACACAAAATAGCTTTCATTAACCAAATGGGCACCAACCCAGATTACAAAAGTGAGCACCAGCCCATAGAGAGCACCAACTTCAGTTTTCACACAAACTCGAAAGCACTGAAACTTATTAACACTATTCATAATACACTGAGCAATTCAATCACCATACAGAAATTATACACATCCCGCTAAAATAGTTCTTGCCTTCTTATTTGCAGCAAGTTGAGAAGACAACCAAAATATATCCCACACCAAAAATGAAGACAGCGGTTAACAGCAGAAAAATAATCTTGAAAAGCTTAACAGGCAGCATACATGATTGTCTCCATAAACTCTAAACAAGGAAGGAATGACTGAGGTATTTATCATTTACTTCGGAATTCAAAATGATTCCCTTTTTAATGTTGACGTTACACAACTGTTGTCACGAAGAAGCCGCCCCACTCACAGTGAAACAAAGAATTTGCCGTCGCTCAAAAAGAATAAATAAATTAATGCGCTACCAAGAATCAAAGTCTGAAACTATCAGAGTATACTGACACTTGCAGACGTCATACACCAAGAATAATACCATATTACCACGTCCAACAGATGATATTTATTTCATCAAACAGTAGCACAGATAAAACATAATTGCCGCTAATTAAGAAAATCGCTGACTAGCTTTGACATCGATGACAAAATATTCAACAAATTGCAGATCAACAAACGAATACTTATCATCCAAAAGTTCAGAAGCTGCTACCAAAGCATAGCAATGTGTTTGGGAGTATACAACTTGGACTCCCACCTGAGAGGGGAATTGAGCACATGATAGAGCTAGACGAGGGTCCCAAACCAATAATCACTACGCCATATAGACATTTGAAGAAGCATACCAATGAGATTGAAAAGGCTTTTAAGGAATTACTAGATATGGGGCACATTACAAGAGCCCTTTTGCTTCAGCAGTAGTTTTGGTGAAAAGGAAGGAAACCACAAAGAGGATGTCCATTGATTATAGGGCTCTGAACAAAAAGAAAATAAAAAAGAGGTATTCTATTCCTAGAATTGATGGGTTGGTTGATGACCTGCATGGTGCTTGTTATTTTTCTAAAATTGATTTGATATCAACTTACCCGTTAGATTAGAATGAGAACAAAAGATATAGAAAAAGACAACTTTCAAATGCCATTTTGATCACTTTGAGTTTCTGGTGATGTCATTTGGTTTGACCAATGCACTAGCTACTTTTCAGTCTTGTATGAATCAAGTGTTGAGTATTTCGTCATTGATGTCCAAGGTTGATGTCCAGGTGTGTACTCAGTCTTGTTGAGTTGCATTGTTCCTTGTTTCAGATTGGTGGAGAGTGGCTATTCAGATAATCAGATGTCAGATGTTATCTTGTGTTTTGTTCAGTTCGTTTGGGTTGGATTGTTGTGTTCAGAGCTGTTTAGTATTGCTGTTATGATATCCTTATGTCAGAGTGATTACTTGTCTTGTTTTGGGAATTCTATTTCACTTTGATACAAGGTGGTGCTTGGAATGTGAATGTAGTTGTTTTGAAGATTGGTTTTGTATCGAATCATCTTCATTCCCTTTGCCATGAATTCGGTTGTGAGATTTTGACATGGAAGTTGTACTTTGGTTGAAAAAGGGAGAAGATGAATGTCAATTTGAGTGAACGTCAGCTTTTCAACTGTTCGTTTTCATGACTGTGTTTGCAGCATCCAGGACATTATCTTTCCTATGCCCACGTGGTAGCAGTCAAAGTTTATGTTTTTAAATGTCTGTTGTGTGTGTTAGAAATGGAGTTTAAATCGACTGTTTGTTTTTGCAGAATGTGTGAAGTGGTGGTAGTTTCCTGTCAACAACATCATATGTTACACTATGACAATTGTTTTTGTTAGGTTCAAATACATTTTTTACTCTACTTTCTAGTGCTGTCCTCTTCAGAAATTTGTTACCGCAGTATGGAATGCATTTTTTAGCTCTTTTTGGATAGGTTTGTATCCTTGTTGGAAGATGGTCAAAGCAAGTTCTTCTTGGTGCGTTTTTGAGTGGTGAATATGTTTGAAAATCTAAGCGTGCGTGAGACTTGCTTCTTATGCATGGCATTTT
This sequence comes from Cryptomeria japonica, assembly GCF_030272615.1. Taxonomy (NCBI): domain Eukaryota; kingdom Viridiplantae; phylum Streptophyta; class Pinopsida; order Cupressales; family Cupressaceae; genus Cryptomeria; species Cryptomeria japonica. The sequence continues at coordinate 610,544,874 of NC_081408.1, read as the reverse complement.
TCTGTGTTGGCGTTTTCTTTATGAGTGGTGGCAAGTGTTCAGTGTTTTTTTAAAAAAAGAATTACTTTGACATTTGTTGTGTCGAATGTATATACTAGGTGATCCAAACTTTAACTTTTTTATGGTATGACAAGTCGGTAATTCTGTGAGGTTAAAATTGGTGTGTTAATGTTGTTCGAAACATAAGGAAACACAACATGTTTTTGGTTGCATGAAGTATGTGTGGGTTTCACTATGGCTTAATAAATATTTTATATCAGGTTTATCCTCTCTCTAACCGGGTTTCTGAAGAACTTTTGTGACAAGAAATTTCTGAGTTTGTTGAAGAGGCGTGTGTGGAGAATACTTGTGAATAATGTGTTTTATTTTTCAGATGGTGACGTTTGACAGCAGTATGTTAACACAGTGATACTGTACACAAAGAGGGGTGCTTTTATAGTCTTTCATGATGTTGTTATAACAAAGATAGTCCATTGACAAACCTACTAAGCACTGGAAAACTTTTTTCAGACCTTTAGTCTTTGTTCACTGGAGTGTGTTTGATAGTTTTGAAGACAACGGTGTTGTTATATATTCTCTTTATACTCATTGTTTGAATTGACAGAGCATAGAGTAGTTTTGTATGTTGGATATTCTTAAAAATATTGTTTTTCTATATTGAGTTGGAGCTCAATTAGAGGTTGGTGCCTCTGTTGCATGGAGTCGATGCTCTTTAAGAGTTGTATCTCTTGTATGTAATTGGGTTGTAGGCCATTTTTTGAAAATGATAGCTATTGTGTGTCATGGTTGTTTACCCGAGAGGGTTTTCCACGAGATAAATTTTGTGTCTTCTCTTTGAATATTCAATCTACTAATTTGGTTTGGCTTTATTTGTTAATATTTTTGTAATACTGATTCACCCCCACCTCTCAGTACTTCTAAATTGGTTTTCGATTGGTATTAGAGTCGGATACCTTCTTTTAAAGCTTAAAAGATTGAAGGATTGATCGATTTTGCAAACGGCATGGGTGTTCTTGAAGGACTTGCAACTAATAGAGATTCTTTTTGGAGTGTATGAATGAAGACTTATTTGATGTCTCTTGGTTTTGACGTTTGGATGAGCGTGGTAAATGGTTATACTATTCCTTCTGCACCTCCTACAAATGCTGATGGAAAGAAGGCATTTGAAAATACTCCTAAAGCTATGAATACAACTCATACTATGTGGGAAGAACTTCAAAATGCATATGAAGGAGATGAAAAAGTTAAGAATGCCAAACTTCAAGCTCATAGAATACAGTTTGAAAGCCTTAGAATGCAGGAAGAAGAATGTGTTGCTGCTTACTTTTTAAGAGTTGACGAAGTTGTAAATTCTCTTAAAGGCTTAGGTGAAAAGATTGAAAATAAGACTGTGGTTCCAAAAATCCTAAGGTCTCTACCTTTAAGATTTGATGCTGAAGTTTTAGCTATTGAAGATATGGCTGATCTTGACAAGTTTCATGGCATCCTAACGGCCTATGAGATGAGAAAGAATACCGAATCTTCTTTGAAGAAAGAAACTACATCTAAAGCTTCTCAGAAAGGTAAACAAAAGGTACAAGTTTCTGGTGATAGTTCTGATGATAGTTCCAAATCTGAAGAGGCATTGTTCATGAGAAAGTTGAAGAGAGGTTCTGATAAATATAATGGTAAATTGCCTCTTAAGTGTTTTAACTGTGGCAAGGTAGGACATTTTGCAGCCAAATGTCCGTATGAAGATGAGGACAACAGCTATGAGAAGGATCCTAAGTAATTCATGAGAAAAGAAAAGAAAAGAAGACTCGTAATTTCAAAAGAAGTTTCTACTCTAAAGAGGGAAGTTGTTTCATCAGATGGTAGTGAAGAGGAGTCCTTGAATGACAAGATTTTATTCATGACTTTAAAAGAGACCTTCACTGAAAATCAAGACGAAGAAGACAACTTTGATGAGGAAGAGGAAGAAGTAGATCTTGAGCAAGAACTTATAAGCGCTCTAAGTAAAATTAAGAAGTTAAGAAAGAAAAATCAAAATTTAAAGTTGTTACAAGAAGAGAGTAACAAAAAATTCTCAAAAAATCTCTTGCATTAGAGGTGGCAAAAAAGTTGATCATTGATCTGAAGATTTAGATTGAAGAAGCAAAGAAAATTGAAGAGGATCTTGGAAAACAGCTTAAGGACAAAAAACAAAACTGTGAGAAGCTTCAAGCTGAAGTTGTTTCTTTAAGAAAGCTGGATAAATCTTCACAGTTATTGAATCATGAAAAGATTTATCAAAAAGGTACTATGACTTTGGATGGTTTGTTAAGCTCTCATAAATAGTCTCTTGATAAAAGTGGCGTTGGCCATGAAGGTCAATGCTCAAAATCTACTAAAGATGAACAACAGAAGTCTAATGTTTGTTAAGATATAGCCCTCATGAATCTAACTGATGGTAAATCGGTTATTATATATATATGATCGATGCCTGAAAGTCATTCTGGAGAGTGCTATTAACACACAGTCCCGATATGCAGATGGACATAAACCTTGTATACACTGCAATGTAATCACAGTGGGCACGATAGTTTGTGATTCTCGATCGCATTATATTAACGGAGCATGCAGTTCGGAAATTAAACATAAACAAACTAATTGTTATGAACGGTTGCCTCCGTAGGGGCACGTCCATACGTGGCAACTGCCACGTATGGACATGTCCCTACGTAGGCAACCTTTCCTCTTGTATTTAAACCGGATTCAATGATGGAGACGATCAATAACTCACGGCAATCAGTCTTCCAGAATCGTTGTCATTATTCTTTGATCCATATTTCACAATATGGTATCAGAGCCAAGTTATTAAGAGAATAAATTAGACAGCCATATTACTCATAAGCATTTATCGGAAGTAAATAACAAATTGACGCAGAGGCTATATACGCAGAGGATATATCCGACTAAGAAAATATTCAAAATGTCAAGTAATATGAGAGTGGAAGATAGACTCGAAGGAGCCTCCAACTTCGTTTCTTGGAAGATACGAATCATTGCCATTCTTGAAGAACTAGAATTAGAGTCTTACATAGAAGAAAATCTAGACATGCCAAATGATGATCTAGAGAAATCTACCTGGAAATGTTGAGACATGGACCAGCTAGGACTCAAACCTAGGACCTTCCATACGCTGTTGGAGTGCTCTACCACTGAGCTACTAGCCCCTCTTGGACCAGTCCATCGTCGGTCCGGGTGTGGCTTATTTCCAACACCAACACCCCCCCTTAAGCCACACCTCTAGTGTGCTTGGGACTCCTAGCCTGGACCTGGCTCTAATACCATGTTGAGACATGGACCAGCTAGGACTCGAACCTAGGACCTTCCATACGTTGTTGGAGTGCTCTACCACTGAGCTACTGGCCCCTCTTGGACCAGTCCATTGTCGGTCCGAGTGTGGCTTATTTCCAACACCAACAGGAAAAGGCGTAATAATAAAGCAAAGAAAATAATTATTGACTCAGTCAAAGATCATATTCTTCCATCTATAGCCAGACTGCCTAAAGCATATGAAGTATTTAAAACCATTAAAAATACATATGAAGTTAACAATGCGAGCAAAATGTTAACCTTGAAACAACAACTTTTAAACATAAAGATGAATAAAGATGATACAATATCTACATACTTTTCAAGGATATCTGAAGTAAAAGACCAATTACAAACTATTGGAAATGAGGTAGATGATCAAGAAATCTCTCTGATAGCCCTAAGAGGATTACCAATTTCATGGGAATCCTACATTCAATGTATTAGCAGGACACCCGCCTTACCCAAATTTGAACAACTTAAGAATGAGTGCATTCAAGAGGAATCTCGACTAATCTCAAGAGGATTAGGGCCAAATAAAGGAGAAATCCAAGCACTTAATACAAATACCTTCAACAAAAAGAAAAAGTTCTCCAAACGGAAGAGAGGACATAAAAACCATCAGAAAAGAGATATGTCTAAAATTCAGTGTTACAAATGCAACAAATATGGGCACACTCATAGGAATTGTCCAGAAAGGAAGAAAACACAAGCTACTCTAGCCGAAGTCAAAGGAGAAAACTCACTTTTCTTCTTAGCCCTATCAAGCGAAATAAATACAAATAAAAACACTTGGATCGTAGACAGTGGAGCATCAAGGCATATAACTGGATTCAGAAATAAGTTTGAAACACTTAACGGGCACTCAAGTGAAGAGGTTACTATTGGAGATAACTCCACATATCCTGTGAAAGGAATTGGGACCTGTACTATCAAACTAAGAAATGGAGTATCTCTACAATTAAAGGATGTTCTGTTTGTACCTAGAATAAAAAGAAATCTAGTCTCAATCTCAGGCCTAGCTGATCAAGGATATCGGGTTACCTTCAATGAAGATAAAGTTCTACTCTGGCCTAAAAATACAAATATCAAAAATGCCATAACAATAGGTTCAAGAGATGGTAGCCTATACAAACTATGCAGTGATCAAAAGGAAGCACTAAATCTTGAAGTTTCAAATAATAATGAATTATGGCACAAAAGATTCGGACACCTAAGATATAGTGCTCTATCCAACATAAAGAAGATTACTTCAGGACTGCCCCAACTAAAATCTGAACACACAGGCATTTGCAAAGGATGTGCCTTGGGAAAGAATGTGAAAGTTTCTTTTCCCTCAAGCGAGCACAAATCAAAATCTATTTTAGAACTAATTCACTCAGACCTATGCGGTCCCATGTCAACAATTTCGAAGTATATTTCTGTTATTATATTACTGCAAATGAGTTTATTGTGAAAACTATTTCTGCATCCTCGTCTACTTTAAAACCATTCAAAACAGAAAACATAAAAACAAAAGAAAAACAGGGTGTATATTAAAGTGGCCAAGAATAAATTTTACTACAAGATTCCCCCAACAGGGCAGCATAAGAAACCATTTCAAAAAGGACTCTCTCAAACTAAGGCACTACCTCCAAAACCAAGCATGGTCAAAGAATCCAAGAATGAATTTCAAAGGAAGAAAATGTGCTTTTCTTGAAAGAGCCATGGGAGCCAGGAAATAGATGCTTGGGAAAAGGAAAATACACTACATAGAGGTTTTTCAAACAAGGATTCAAAGAAAGAAGAACCTGAGGCTAGGATTGTGATTGATGAGATATCGCACGAGGGCAAGGAATAAAGAGAGTCCTCAAGAGGCACCCTAACTATTCTTTTTGAAGTGCCCAAATACAATCTTTTTCGAGTTTGAGGAGTTTTGCAAGGTGACGAAGTGACGGCGATAGTGGGCCTACTTATAACTTCATAAATTCAGATTTCATTTTCAAGAAAGGTTTAGATACAAAATATTCGAATGGGTTTAATGTCATGGTTGCAGATGGTCACATTATTCCTTATTGGAAGCAAATATAGCAACTCAACTTACATGGGAAGGCATCAAGTTAAGGATGATTTCAATGTTGTGGGGATAAAAGAAATGTATAGAGTCTTGGGTGTACAATGGTTGCACTCACTTGGGGAATTTACTCAAAACTATTAAACAATGGATTTCAATTTCAAGGTAGATTTAGTATTGATGATTTCATTCACGTAGTGAAATTCCAGATAATCTTACCAAAACCTTTTAGAACTGTAGGCCATGCATTGTTTATTTATTAAGACTATTATGATCAATTAATTGCGGTGGACAATTCTTGGATAAGTTTCTTTGCAAACTGAAATGGGTAGAAAATTCCAAAAATTCTATTATTTTATCACTTTATTTTTGCCATGCTTTCTTCAGAAAAAAGGAACATCTCACTTCCTTTTATTTGTATGTTAACAAAAACAACATGAACGATAGAAGCTAACAACTAACCTCTAGCCATAAATTAGATAGTGCTTTCATATTTGCAAGGTTACAAGGAACCTTTGAGAGCATATTTCCATACCTACACATATAAGTAAGTAATTGCATTATAATGATATGAATATAAAAACTAAAAATGTAAAATGCATAAAGATACCAAAGTTCAATACATAGATGATGAAAAATGTTATTATATCATAAATGATTAAGAAAACTTAATTCAAGAAGATTTTATTCTATTTTTGAAATCATACATCAATGATTCTTTCACTCTATTAACAATAAAGACATGGAGACAGATCTACAATTTAGGATCATTTGGATTACTCACCCAAAAACAAAATAAGCTGAGAAGAGTTTTGGCTGTCTATAGATTTTGATGGATATTTGGAGGAATCAACAAGATCAACACAATGTTCCAACTGACTTCAGCAACAACAATAACACAATGCATCTTCAACACCAAGTCACTTTGGAAACTAAAGAAAACACACACACTTATACTGAGGGGTGAATCAGCATACAACAATTTCCATTTATTTAAACTTTAGCAATCACAAAACATTGATCAAAAGCATCCATACAAGTGAGATCTAACAGCAGTGAGCACAAGATGCACACACGATTTACATGGAAACCCTTACAGGAGAAAACCATGGCAAAATACTGCTTTTATATTTATCTTCTTACAAGCTTCGTAGACACCAATCCCCTTATCACCAGACTCCAATCCAGTAAGAGACTCCAATCTCTTTCGCAATAAGACTCCAGCCTTTGATCCCTTTACAACAGAATATGAATGAGGGAAAACTTCTTGATCAATAACGCTTCATAAATCTGCTCAAGATCTTCAAATCACCACAAGCAACTTTCATACAACTTGCACAAAATCATCCTCAGGATGAGATTAATTTAATCTCATAAATCTACTCACATAAGTGATATAAATATGCTGTAATAAGTCCTTATTTCTGCTCTTCATACATCAGAAAAATATGCTTGAATACATTTCACAAATATGCTCACATATGCTTCATAAATCTCTTTAAATCTTTTTTAGATCTGCTGTTATATCTTTCACACAAATTATAAGCCTGCTGGTGTGCTTATATTTTATCTTGTTTTCAACACTCACTTCATATTGTTCTCTTTATTTATTCTTGTTACCAAATCTGCAAACATTCTCCTTCCGAATCTTCACATATTCCTATTCATCAATCTTTTCATGTTCCTTAACATGAATCTTCATATATTTTCTTTATATCTGCATATATATTCTCATGTCTTTTCTGATGTAATTTTTGATATATCTTTAACTTACCACAATCTACTACAAAAAAAATTCTTCAAGATTTGCCCTAGATCTGCTTTGACTCTGTATAATATATCATTCCAAGCTTTGTAAAGAGATGCACTCTTTTAAATAGATACAATCCTTCGTTTAACATACTTCATATGAGAATAGGACAAAATAGGAATAAGACAAAATCCTTAGGAAAAAATAGGAATAAGACAAATTTTGTCTATATGAGGAATCGCACCACTTCAAAAAGAGTTGGCCTCACTTTCAAATCATTTTATTGTTTGAAATTCTTTAATCCACAATTTCACATGCTGCAACCATAATTAAATCTAAACTTAATCTTTCATATAATTTGCTCCATCTTACCAACGGTAGTTGCTGTTTCTTTATTATAAATTGCTGTCTACAAAATAAATAGATGCTTCTATATTTCTGCCTTGTAAAGGAGTCGCTGCTCTTACAATATAATCCTTAGTTGCTAAACCTTATGCTAATTAATCACTGTCAATCACTGCTGCTTGATCTCTTGGAGTCATATCATATCTTGGCCTTTCATTTGAATCAGGCTGAGCCATACACCACCTAAGACTTCTAGTCTTTCCTCTTTAGAACCAGATTAGCAGCATCCATGCTCTTGAAAATATGTAAATGTCTTTTCCATACTTGTTCATGATCTCTTATAACCTGAACAGCTTCAACACCAGACACATAGGTACAGTTCCAACAAGTAGCTAATATAGTTCCTCATCCTTCACATCAAATGGAAGATTCCCAATAAATACAGTCCTCCTTGTATCATAGATGAATAATTTCCATATGTAGTTATATTTTCAGAATAAGCTTGACTAATTTCAAGAATTAGTCTTCACAAGAATAATTCCCGTTAACTATAAAATCTTGCTCCACGATCTTATACATAATCTTGATGACATTGTGGCACCACATACTTGGATCTCTTCTTTGACATCAATGACAAACTTCTAATAATCTTGTCCATACATCAATGATACAATGCTTAGACAACGAAACCCTTCTTGAGATGGCTTTGACATCAATGACAACTAATCCAACAGCAACAATATCATATTTGGCAGCAAGCTACGTGTAACTTCAAGATCTTGTATTCACTTCAGCTGCAACATAACATCAGCCACAACAAGGATGGCTCTAGCAGCAAGACATGTTGACTATTGACAGAGATGATTTTGGTGGCATGCATTCCAGAGGACACCTGCTGTTGTCTTCTATCCAGATTGACTTCTTTAAGCTTCCAGTTGTCAACAAGGTCCTATAGTTTTCTCAATGGGCATCATCCTCCTGCGGTTATTTTATCAAACACTTGGCATTTATTGAAGCTTCATCTTGATTTACATTTGGGGTCAAACAAAGTTGAATAGAAGCATATCTTGGATAAAAACGGCCCAACATGAACTTGTTCATTATTATAGATGACCAAATTGTGTGCCATGATGAAATTATTCTTCCACATCATAATATGGCTTTAGGGCAAATGAATTGATCCCAAGACCTTTACAATAGGAAAACAGGGACAGAAGAAAATGGCCAGATCATTCTTGAAGGAGGATGTGCCCTTAATCATAGACAGTAGGGAATATTCTAACAGGAGAAGAACAAAACAACTGGGGACTGATTTTAAGAATGGGAAGTTGACCATCTAAAAAAGGCATTGAGAAAATGGGGGGGGGAATATAGAGACATGAAGAAGAAAGATAACCAGCGTTTCATCCACCTTATACAGAAGAATTGTCATATTCAATTTTCTATAAGTGTAAAAGTGTAGACATTATTCTAACAACACTGAATGACAGGTGAATCTAAGCACTGAATGGCAACTAAAGAAGAGGAGACATTACAGTCCTCCCATCCCGGGATTGCTTGTCCTCAAGCAACTGAAGAGCTGGATGTTGTAGAATAACTTCTCCTTCCCAATGGCATCCTCTATGGGCAAATCCTTCCATCTAATAAAAAATTCTCTGATCACCCTGTTCCTCAATGTCCTCTCCCGCCTATCCAAGACCTCAATTGGAACCATAACCAACTTCCCTTCCTCATCTAAGGGAGGTAACACTGAAGAAGTCACTGTGCCCTGTCCAATTGCCTTCTTGAGGCAAGATACATGAAAGACATCATGAATCCTGCTCTCTGGTGGAAGCTCAATCTCATATGCCACTTCCCCAACTCTCCTCAAAACACGGTACGGATCATAGAATCGGGGCTTGAGCTTCTCTGCCCCACTCATCTTCATAGAACTCTGTCGGTAAGGTTGGAGGCGCAAGAACACCATATCCCCAACCTCAAATGATCTCTCAATCCTATGGCGATCAGCATATAACTTTTGTTGATTCTGAGCTCGCTGGATGTTTTCCTTAAGTGCCTTAAGTATGTCTTGGCTCTCCTGAAGCCAATCATGTGCCAGTGGTGCTCTACTATCTCCAAGTGCCAAATCCATGAATGTCATAGCATCGTAACCATATAGTGCACGAAAAGGAGACATGTCAATAGACATATGATGTGTCGTGTTGTAGTAAACTCCCCCAAATATAACCAACAAACCCATGAACACTGCTGTCCTGACACATAGTTGTGTAAATACCCCTCAAGCCACTTGTTCACAATCTCAGTCTGTCCACGACTACATATATACAATCTATTTTTAGAAAAAAGTGACTTATTTAACTTTATATTATAAAGTTACTTTATTATTTCCACCAAAGTCATAAAATGACTAAGTCTAGGTCCCCTTTGGCTAGCAAATTCATCTCCGAACACCGAACTTCACCTATGGAGATGGATGACAGGTGAATCTGGGCACTGAATGGCAAATAAAGAAGAGGGGACATTACAATGTTGACCTAGGTAACTAAAAGTAGTTGTCATAGATAAATAAGATCATGTGATGACTAATCAATCTTCTAGAAGAACAACTAGGACCTAAGTAAACTTAAGTCATGTGAAGAAGTCCCCTTCTAGGAACTAGCGAAAAACTCTATGTAGAAGACCTTTACTAGGTTCAAAACCTTAATTACACCAATACCCACGCTTAAACAGCAACTTAGGGAGAAGACTATTATGCAACGATACAAGATTATTATGATGATTATGGGTCCCAGCTACTAGGTCATGTTAAGTAACCATGCACAATGCAAATGCAATCCTCGTAAATGGAGAAAAGTAGAAAACCCATTGGAACAAAATTCCTTTTTCCAAAAGAGAGAAAAGATACAATCAAGGATTTCATGGAGGACTCAATGATAACCCCCAAGAACTACATCCATCATGAAATAGATCCATCACAAATCCAATCAATCTCCCTTCATACAAAGGACACAAATAGAACTTGCAAAAAATACCTACTCCACTGGAAAGTACACTGCACCAACTTTCCAAAGATATATTGTTTTTGAAAAACCCACTCCATATGTGAAAGTTATGGCCCCCCTAAGCACCCATATGACCCTATCTGTCAAGCAAAAAAGAGTTCCGCCACCAGTAGAGTGGTGTGTGGGTGGTAGTGTGCTAAGTGTTAGATCACGTAGCTAGAAGAGAAGGGATGTAGGTGGTAGGGGTTTAAGGGTGCTTAATGCCTAGACCATGCTACGAGTGCCAAAGGTATCTACACCAAAACAAACACACACCCAAATACAATATGAGTGGGCCCTGAGTGCCTTAACCAATACAAACGACTATGAATGCACTAACCAAAAAAGATGTTAGCTATCCAAAGTAAATGTAAAGCACTTGCCAAACAATAAAAAACATTGCCAATAAAGTACTCAGGCTGACTATCAGGAGCCAATCAGAATGCAAAACGAATTGACAACTACAAAGTTGGTGGTATTGTTTACATACCCTATTATTTTAATTTTTGCTCGTAATGCTTTTATAAGAGAGGTCACAAGTTCAAATCCCACAAGGGGGTAAGGTATGTATGCCTCATTTGTAGTGCAGTTAGGTACCTCCCGCAAGGAGTACGAGGTAGTCCCATACTGTTGTAACCCATCTATACACCCATACATAGATGGCTGGCATCATGGACTATAAAACACATTATTATTATTACTTATACTGACCGATGAAATTTTTGAAATCAACTAAACAAATATTTCCAACCGACCATACAAAAAATAAAGCACAAAAATTAAAATATTTTTTTGACAAAAATAATATGTTTACCTTGCACTCAAGAGGCTGTATAGCCTGCCCTAGGCAAAAAAAATTGCCTCAAAAATAACCTTTCCAAAAATAGGCAAATTTATAGTCAAAATCATTGGTTCACCCCCCTGGATGCAACAAAAAAGACAATTTAGGCTCAAAATACTCTGAATAATCAAGTACCTCTTGGATCAAGCATCTTCAAACCCTACTTGAAACCCTTGTAGATTAGACAAAACATAACAAAATTTGACGAAACGAAAGGTAAACCTGACTTTTTCTCGGTTTCTCTTCCCCGAGAACCATTTCCTTCATCCTTGAGACCTCCAAAACCCCAATTCCTTCCACTTCCCCTTCAGCATTGAAGTTTCAAGATTGGCCTAACCTGGGTACCTAGTCCCCCAATCCCCCATTCCTCTTCTACCCCATCTCCCACTCTTTTCCATTATTCTTGTTAGTTTTTTGGCCTTTTTGTTCCAACGGTACTTGACATGCCATACACCCAATCCCTGACCCCCAAAACATCCCATATTTTGCATTGTTCACTCGTCCATCTACCCCAACAACTTCCAGGTCACCATTAAGGCTTCAATTTGATCTTTGCAACATTCCAAAGTCAATTCCCTACCTAGAAACACAATTCAATATCTTGGGCATGTTTTCATATATATTTTTCAAACCATGCCAATCCAATTCATTTTGGAAACATTGATGTCTTTGAAATTAAAAGGAGGTTAATATTGTAAGCGATAATTATAATGAAATGTCTCCATGATAGTTTGTGTATTTTTAAAGGAATCTTTGTAATGTCCCCTAATTAGTTATACTTTAAATTAACCTAAATTTGCCCAAATCTAAAATAGGTACTGAAGTTTATGGAGGTACCTTTGTATACTAGTTTCTTGCAACACAAAATTAGAGAGCACATACGAAGTAATACTTATAAACTGAGTCTTCGGACATGTAGTGTTGCGGTTAAAACACTTCGTTGGTGAAGCGGCCACCAAGGCTCAAATCCCTACTGGGCCTTTGTGCCTTCGTTGGGTCATTGTGCTCGCGGATTTGAACAAGTGAAGTGTGGGGATGAGGTCCCCCGTTTGTGGCCTCACTGGTTCATAGCTCTAGGTGAAAAGCATTTACCCCTTAAATAAATTAAAAAAATACTTATAAATTGAAACATATACTAATGAATTAGATTGAGTGATACAATTTTTTGATATATTGACTACTATTAGTATTATATTTACTAGATAAAATCAGATTGCAGGTTAGTTGCCATTCTTTATTATCCAAATCTTAGTGCACTAGGGTAGGATAGTTGGATAGGGTGTCCAAGAGATCCTCGACCCTAGGCCCAAGAACAGATGCTACATCCCTCTTGGCTCCATGTGGCAGGTGTTAAGCATCCATCATGGAGTGGCATACCCAGTGAGGTGTCCTATCACCGTTCCCCCTCATCACAACTACCTCCTCTCTTAAGCCCAAGAGCATATGCTATACCCCTCTTGGCTCCATGTGGCAGGTTTTAAGCATCCACTATGGAGTGGCATTCTTTGTAATGTCCCCTTCCTTGTGATGTTGCATTCAATGGTCCATTGGCCTATCTCGGAGACCCGTAGGCTATGTGGAAAGGTGAATTAAGGGTTCCCATGTTCCTTGGAGTTCCGACCAGACTTGTCAGGGGTGGAATGTGAGCTTACTATTTTTAGTAAGTTAGGGTTTTACTGTCAGGATGGTACAGAGTTGCTAAGCTCGCCAAGATCTTTCTCTGGTTGCGAAGACAACGATTTTTAGAGCATTATTTCATGACTTACTATTTTTAGTAAGTAGCAGTTTGGGGCATTCTATTTTTGGCAGTCCTGGATTTGGTCCTGTCCAAGCACAATTCAGTGATCCTCATTGCTCAGCCTCATCTGGATTCCATTAATAATCAGTACTGGAACTATAAGCAATTTAATTAAATATTATTCCTTATCCTAAGGTTATTATTTAATTATTTTATTACTTATTGATGCTATGGGAAATTGTGCAAAATATGATATTTTTCCTAAGTCATGCCTGGGCGATTTATTTGGAGATTAAAAGGAGACTTCATTCTTTATATTTTAAAAAAAGTTTATAATGCCAAAAATCGTGGCCCCTCTCCTTGGCGTGATTTTGACTTAGGAAAGTAGGCACCACTTTGGGTCCACCATGAAATGAAATGCAATTGGAATGAGGCGAAATTGGGAGGCAGTTTCATTTGAATTTCAGATTGGAAAAGCTATATAAACAGAGGTTGGGCTCCTCATTTGGGTATCCAGAGAAAATATATCGTTATGCTGTCGGAATGACTCCAGACATTCTTCGAGGGTGAATACCTCCTAGATCTTTCCTTCCGGTTTCAAGTGTGAGACATCACTCCTAGCTGTGGTGCATAGTTGTGAGCTTTTTGGTGATTTTTGGGTGTGTTGGTAAATATTTGTGTGCTGCTGGTTTTCTGGTGTTGCTGGTGTGCGCCGGCTGAAAGTGTATTTTGCTCGTAGCTGCCTGTGTGTTGAATGCATCATTCTAGGTGAGAGCTCGTTGGAAGCGTACCGGGGAGACGATGAGTCTCCTATATTGGCGTGGCATTTGGAGAACTCTCCAATTTTTAGTTGCAAATCGAACTATTCAGCAAAAACACCATTTCCAGAATTGCATTGGGATGCGTGCATTGCTGTTGGCGCTCTGCAGTTACAATTTCGAGGTATTGTTTTGTTTGCTTATGTCATACACTTCATTTGCTTCTGATTTGGCATGACTCTATGGGGTTTTGAGTGAGTTACAAGCAATTTAGTGGGTTTCGGGATGGCTGGTTCTGCGTTTTCCTTGTAATTGATTTCAAAACAGCAAGTAGTATTATTGGTTAGAATGTGTTAGTGAATCCATAAGATATGTACTTCACTCTATCTCCTTTCACATTTCTATCATTGTAAGAATTGCTTCAGTAGTACTGACCAATTCATTCTATGTTGTATTTCCCGTTGAACAAGTGGAAGAGGATGGCTTAGCCGCCTGTATGTTTGTAATTCAGTTTTGTCCTCCCACTGAGCAAGTGGTTGAGTGATATTGTCCTCCCGCTGAGATATGCGGTTGAGTGATAGTTTCATTTAAAAGTCCTCCCGCTGCATAAGCGGTAGAGTTATTTGGTTCTATTATGCTTTGTTGCCTTGGCTGGTTTACCGCCAAGTTTGTGTTCTTCATCCTGCTGAAAAGTGGAAGGGGTTGGCTTGCCGCCCAGTTTTGTAATTGCATTGTAATTTCCAGTGGATTAGAAAGCTAATGAACCCCTTGTCACCGTATGCTCTCACCTTCCCACATTGGGCTCTTGCTGATCAGAAAGTGGAAGGGTTACCTTTCAGTGGCATTGGAATTATATTTCCTAACTTTAACAGGTGCATTGTAATGTTGTTGTGCTTGAAATCCAAAAAAAAAATAAGAGGGAATTTTACAAGATCCCTTATATACAATGAGCAATCTTGTTTATGATATTCCAATGAAATTATATTTAACGTCCAATTCAGTCCATCACAGATATACAGTTACTATAACTGTTTATACTTAATATTGTTATCACAAGTTCCATTATATTATCTAAGTGCATTATATCAGGTTATCATCAATGCTTTATGTTAATAATATCTTGTTATCATCATTAGTCCTTTATTTGCTATCATTTCATTATAATTGTTATGTTGTCCCTTATATCATCAGCACTGCATTGAAATACGGTATTATTCCAGATTATAAACAGATTTTGGTGGTATTATCCATCCTTATATCATATTAATGTAATCTATCTTAATTAGGATCATATGTAGCAATTTAGTTTCAACCATATAAATGACTTTAAGATAGGAATATATCAGCTGTTACGCTCCAATGCTAAGTCAGAATGCTAAATCAGAATCCTCACATACCTGTTGCTGATCCTATTCGCTGTTAATCCTTGCCGGCAACCTCCCTATCTTACCCGATTCCCTTCTTCGATTCTTATTCCTGCAGATTGGTTCTCTGTTCTTTTCCTTCAATTGCTTGGAGGCTATTTATTCCCCTCCATTCATGGTGGAAGGCCACCAACAAATGGTCATGACTTTAGTGACAGCAACCCCTTTGAAAGGTCACTGCCTTTCCCTCAATTGTTATTGCTTGGTCGTGTCAATCATTATTGGTTGTTTGTTTAAGGATCCTATCACTAATTTAACTAATCATTCTTCAATCTGATTCTTCTTCCTTAAGGCAGCGATACCCTTAAATGCAATCATTATCGGTTGCTCATAATAAAACATGAATATATTCAAAACTCCTCTAACCAGAATATCGGAGGGAGATATGACAGTATGAACATTATAAGGTTTCGTATTAAGCATACATATTAAGTTCATTCCTATGCATACCACCAGGAACAAAAATGTTACTCCCTGTAACTTAATAACAGTTCTAATCTGAACTGATCGATGGTGATGTTACTAGATGCTTTGATTCCTTTCTTTATAACTCTCAATGTGAGGGAGAGGTCACACCTCTTCATCATGTATGCCCTTTGGCAAGAGACGCACCCTTTCACCATCAGCACTCTTTGAAAGAGTGCAACTCTTCATTATTTCTGCCCTTTGAAAGGGACACAACCTTTCACAATCAGATCTGCACTTCTTATTTAAGTCAGTTCTGCACTTCTGATTTCCCACATTATCCCCTCTGGAATGAGGCTCTCTTCTCCCTTTTATAACTCATATTTGGAAGAGTCACAACTTATCATTTCATGCCTTTTGCCCATTTACTAATTTAATTAATTTTTTTTATATATTTAATTATATTCTTTTATATTTTCATTTTAATTTTATTTTTATTCTTTTTAAATTTTAATTTTATTATTAATATTTAACATTAAATTCTATTTCAAAGTGGGGACATTACAATCTCTTAGTTGTATAGTCGTATCTAATGTTTCTTCTCTATCACATTTGTTGGCACAAGTGCAACACTGGATTTGACGAATGTAACAACATTCTAATGTATGTCAAGCCTTGTGATGGTCTCTTCCGTATTGTACACAGATTTATGCAATTTTTTAATAAATTAACAAAAATGTCTTGTTACTATTATTACAATCTTTGATGTATATAAGTGCATAGCCCATTATTCCTTTTGAATTCAATGTGATTTTCCTTTGATAGTTCGTGACTTTGACACCCAATGGACAAGCATCGAACTTGGAAATATATGACTCATCATATTCCTTTAAAAGCACAAATCAAAATCCAATAGTTTAGGATTAGAAGTAGGTTCCTTTGCAATTAATGATTCAACAAGTTTAAACAAGAAAAAGTTATTTGTGAGCCTTATCAACTTATCCATTTTAGTGAATAGTGTCCTTGTACCATCATCTTGTGTTTCTTGCAATGATGTTCTCATCAGCTAAATAAGAGGTCATACCGATGGTTGGTTTTTGTTTAGTGACAACCTTTGGAATCAAAACTTGCATTTGGGTATTACTACAATTTATTTATTAAATATTTATTTTTGAGCTGTTACAAAAGATCTTATCAAGCTCACCTCTAGGAACACCCTCCTAGATTAAGTTGAGCCCGAAATATAGGAGAGTCTACCCACTATAATCAATTGATCTTTAATCCTCCTAAGTCTATTGATGAAACCCCTAGAACAGCAATTCTAGGTTGCAGAGCAGTGGTTTTGGGACCCAATGAAAGAAGTAACGATAAGCAAGAATAGATCTACGAATTCTACAAAGAATGAGACACATGCAACACAACACAAGGGGTACTCTAAGAAAACTCTTTGCAAAAAAACCCAATATCAAAGGAGAAATCAATGAAGTAATCTCAACACCCAAATTACAATACAATATCTAAGTAGCAATCCCTTCAATCTATGTTTGAAGAAAATCTGGCAACATAACCCTACATATCTATAAGTGCATAATACCTCCATTCCAAGCATCTATTATAGGCCCAACCGAAAACCATGAACCAAATCAATAAGCCCAATTCAAGCACCCAAATTGGTCTTCCGAATTCCAACACCATTCTCATGGTGAGTCAACACGTTGAGAATAGCATGTAACTCTTGATAGTCATAGATTCCACCTACCAAAGCTAGGAACTCCATTTTTATCCATTCAAACCTCTTACAAGATACTCCTATGCATCATTCTTACACATCATAAACTAGTCAAAGGTCTTCCATGAATTTTCTAGTCTAAATTGTAATTCCCTATTACATGTTCTTAAACATCATAGATTATCTTACACATCTAACAATGTCATAGGTGCTCTTACACACATCATAAGAAAAATGCCATGTGGAGTAATATCTCATCCCCAAGAATCTTCGGATTTCTACAAAGTGGGGCAACCTTCTTTCATGCAGCTCAAAACACAACATATACAATATTTGAATAAATACAATATCTAACTAGATTTGCAAAATGTTCAGCACCTAATCCTACCATTTACACGTTTTTAAAGTCTTCTTTACAAATTCATGTGTTATGTAATATTAAAAAATTTGTCAAATCTCAAGTCCAAATCAAATATTGGACTCATCAAATTTTTGTTAAGTAGGTTTTTAAACCATGATTTAATATCTACACCAAACATTGCTCTAATAAAATCCATAGCATACACAGCTTCCTTCATAGTAGACTTACAGAAGAAACATATGCAATGACATTTTACAAGGGTTCTATTGTTCGGGACAATAGCATTTCAATAAATACTTGAAGATTTTGGAGTACGAATGTCATGTCCCCTTCTTAAAATTGACAATTTTGGTCAGATTTTGCGGCCAGAATATTGCTTTATTTGGGAAATTTTGGTGTTACTTTATGAGGCTGTCTAAATGATACTTTTTGGCTTATCTATTTAGTTACTCAAAAGGTACTTTATTTATTTGTTTTTTGGAGGGAAAAACAAAGTAAGGGCAGAAATAAAAATTCCTATTAAGGAAAAAGCTAGCACCCTCCTTTGGCATCCATTATCATTATCACAAATTCAATTTTCAAATTTAAATCTCAAGGGCGGAAACCCTTGGTTGTTGGCAATTCCGAGGGGCCGAAAACTCTCTTGGGGTCATTCTGAATTGGGGATGAAAGCTCTCAATTCTTCTTTATCTGCTAAATGCAAATTGTAAAGATGAATTTTGCAAACTTATGTCATTATTTGCTGCACCAAACTGAATCAGAAATAGGATCAGCTGCCACTATATGGTCAGTGATTTTGTGTTGCTGTTTCATATTTCCTGATAGATACTGTTGCTCAGCACCTTAGTTCTTGTTGCTGTTCATAATATACAGACTACTCATTGTTCTAATTTCGCTGAATTCTTGGTCCTGTTGTCCAGCACCACGTTTTATCTTTAATTTCAACTGCTCTGCATTATACGATGCTGTCTGTTGCAACCTAAATCTGAATAGTAATCTCAACAAATATTTCTACTTGACTAATGATTTGCAAAAAGAAAAAAATTATTGTTAAAAGCTGCCATTAGTTGAGGCACAAATATCATTTTAGTTTGCTGTCAAGGTTGTCAGGGTTAGGAATTTAAGAGGCCATTAAAATTCAGTTATTTATTACTTGAATCAGACCTGACATATCCATTTGTACTGATCGCTGCTTACCCCAGACATTGATTATTATGTTCAGATAGCAAGTGAAATTCAGAAATTAGATTTAGTTGAATACTAATAACTTCAGTATTTATTTTCGGTTTGCTTTCAATCATTCTCATAACCAAAAAAAATTTAAAACTATACATATTATTTTCAAAAAATCCTAAAAGCAATATTACAACCATAGAGAACAGCAAATTGTTAAAATATACACAATAGTTTAATCTCTTATTTTACACTGTTGAAAACTTGAATGTAAGAAGGAAAACAAACAATTAGAAGAAATTATCAAGAACCTTTACATATTAAACAAATAAATAACACAGAGCCATCCTCCCAAATGTTCTAATATTCTTTTCTCCAGCAATAAAATATTTACTTTTGATTATTTCTTTTGTTTTCAAAGTGGAGGATACAGTAACTCACAACCAAAAAGATTCAAGAGCTTGAAGTTCACCAATAGATTCTGATATACAAGAAATCTTGTTGTCAGCCAATGACAACTCCTTCAGCATTTTGAGAGAACCACAGTCAAGTGTTAATGCTTCCAATCGATTACCCTAAATGGTTAACAATTGCAAAAAAAAAAGTGTCAGGCAACAAGGACTACAAATATTTAGTTGACTACTACTCAACAAAGAATACATGAATTATAAGCAGTAAAATGGAAAATATGGACAATTTCCAAGAAAATAAATAATAGTCAAAAGAATTGACTAAATCATCTTAAAGCCTTTTCAAAAATCTAGTACTGTTCCCATGGAAAATAGTTACTATTCTACATGACCATTGATAAAATATTTCATTAAGTTACATCATGAAAATTGACCACATAAATATTAACAAGATATTCATTGATAAAATAAGGAGTGAGAGCTTTCTTATATAGGTTTACAATGAAGGGCGACAAGCCACTTAATGAATGTGGGATAAAAAAGGAAAAAAATAAAGCAGAAAGAATATTCTAAAGTCAATCATAAAGTTAAAACAACTTTATTAAAACATATGCATAAAAGCTAATCAACGATTACTAAATAATAATTACTTTAACACCCTCCCTTAATGGTCAATCTATTAACCACACCAAGCTCATCCCAAAATTTTACAAATTTGTCAGCACCCAATGACTTGATAAGAATGCCTGTACTTCGGTTGATTGTTGGACAATTCTACAGCATAACTGAAATATTCTAACTCTATTTTCTGATCAAACGCAGTTTCCTCTTATCAAATTTATTTATTAAATTGTACATGCACTCTATGTTTATTCAAAAATCAAATGACTTTGGGACAGGCACAAACTAAATTCAATTGCATTTATTGAACTCATTCATCTCATATTCGATACAAATTAACCATATCGCTGAAACACATGCATGGACTAAGGAATTTATTTCATACCCGGATCAACCTGGTTGCTAAACCAAATCGAAAGTTTGTCCTGACTCCTTACTGCTGATCACCTTTGCTCAGAATTGGTTTCTCACAGCTGCAACTCAGATTGACAGTCTGCCTTGCATCTGAAACTATTCACTGTAGGATTTCTCGGCTCTGGACTATCTTCTTGCAGACCCTACAAATGTTGGCCATGCATCACACAAAAAGCTGCCCCTTTTACTTCCATGAATTGATATTATTGAAAGGCTTTGATTGCGATTTCACTAGGATGATGAGCCGCTGGTAGTATTGATTCCTCTGTGCATCACTGAAGATTGAATCGAACATATGCTGGGGGTTTCATCCCAACATACAGACCAGGGGTCTCAACCTGGAGAGCACTATCAAGCTCAATGGGAGAATAAATAAAAATAAACAAGCTCCATGAATGCTTCCTTAGCATCCAACCATTTTATAAATTCAATCCATCCAAAAAGCCATCGGATCTTCTCGAAGGTTCCAAAAATCACGTTTTTGGACAAGCTTATGATATTAATATTAAATGTTTGTTAGACCCCATGAATAGCCGCCTAGGCACAATAACATTATAATTTATTAGGTCCCCCTTTTTAATGTTCAAGTGAGCCTTAATAATAATTTTGCCAAAAGAGCTTTTTATTGGCCCACACTCACATATTCCCTTTAATTATTTCATAACTCTAACCCAGGGAATAGAATAGCCTAGAGTTTGACAACCAAATGACTGTCAGGGAATTGGGGACATTACAATAACAGATCCATTTTCTAAAAGTTGTCTAATGAAGAGACATCAGAACTTTCTCTCCATATTAAATCCAGGATTTGATAATCTAGCTAGAGTATGCATAAATGCACTTGGTAAATTTCCATTAATATGATCCACTACAATATTATATTTTCCTGCTATATGTTGGACTTCATTTTGAACTAATTGAGATAAGCTTGCCATCTCACACATTTATCTCGACCATCTCTCCTGCCATGATATTTTTCTTTGAATGTGAGAAACCTATTGCACTATGTTCGAAGATGAATGTTTAAGATGCATGAGTTTTAAACAAAGCTTCTTCAAACATTTTATAAATCCATGGATATCTTTGTCTAAAGAAATCCATCGTTTTAAATTTTAATCATTAGAGAAGATTCCACTTGCATATTCAGAAACAAGCTCTTTCTTATCTATGATATAGACAAGAAATCCTTCCAATGCAGTATCTGAAACATCTGTACATAATACAATTTCATCAGTTGTAGGCACATGTAGACATGGGAGATTACTTATCCTATTTTGAATTTGCTTGACAGCAACAGTACGGATCTCATACCAATTGTTCTTTCTTCATTTGAACTTCAAGACAAAATTAATCAATTAGTACATTATTAAAACTTTTTATTAATGTGGGGACAAAAAAAACTAATGCGGTTTTTGCTGTAGCATCTTTAGCAGGCCACCAGTCTGCTGTGATTCCACAAAAATGTTTACAAGTCTAGCAATGTGAACAACATCCATTTGCTCCAAGTTACCAACTGTTATGAAAGTATTGATCCATGTTAGGAAATGTTCAATTATCATCAATGTTAAGATAACAGGCTTGTACAGGAAAATTTCTTGTCATCATAAATAAGAAATTGGTACTGCAGATTTAGACAGTTCTTTCTCATATTAATGAAAAATTTCAGACAATTTGACATCAGTGGAAATAGTTGAGATTTTCTTTGTTTCTATTCCAACCAGTCGAGACTGGTTGCAAACTCTTGTAGTTTAGAATTTTGAAATAACAGTACGGAACTCATCACCCAAACTATGGATATTATTAAGAGCTTGATCTGATTTGACTATAACCTCTGAGATTTCTTTCTTGATAGCTAAAATATTTGAGCTGTTATCGATAACAATATTTCCCACTTTTGAAAATTCAAATTGTCTATACTATGTCTAATGTACAAAATATCTTTACACATATCATCTAGATTTTCTTGCAAATGGTCACAAAATCTAGAGATAATTTATGTGTTTGAACTAAATCAAAAGCAGACTCTTTTTCTTTCTCTTTTGCAGGCTAGAAATCATACTGAAACATATATTCAGATCCATCATGAGCTTTTATAATTTCCTCTGTTTTGTACAAAGAAACTTCTATGTCTTTCTACTATTCCATTGTATTTTCTCTACATAGACTTCGAATCATTCTGCAAAGTCAGACATTTGTTTCTTTGGCCTTACCTTTGTGTTTTAAAGATTGATCAAGACCCTAGTTTATATGTTCATATTCAACTTCAACAAAAAGCTATATTTTTCTTCTACTTGAAGAAGCAGAACCCAGTCTTTCTCTAAATGAAGATCGTGCAGGATGAATAGATCCACAAAAGGATTTGTATTTACATGTGGTTTAAAGGACACTTTAGGAAAAAATGACAATCTGGTTTCCTCTAACAGTATGGACTGGTATATTGGCTTCTATAAGTTTGTCGGACACGTTTTGCATCCAGTAAGTCTCCATCCTACAAAGATGTTAACTGCATTAGCATGCCTCTTCTATAACAACACCATTTAAGGCTTTTGTGTATGTAAGTCCTGAGATTTTCGGGTGGTTGGCCTTGTTCAAACTATATGAGTATTTTAATAGACATATACTTGAACTTTCCAAACATATTTAATCCATATAAAGACAAAAAGATTCCTTAACAATCAAGGAACCCATGCTATGAATTTAGGACAGATTTCACATGGTTCACCCAATGCAGGCTACATCCAAAGAGAAATAGTCCTCCACTTTTTTTTTATTACCTACTGAAGAGAAAACTACAATCTGATGATTTTTCATATTCCAAAGCCACTTATTTATCAAGTCTTTTTTGGTGGTTTGCAAAGGTCGGTTTCCATCCAAAAATAATAGCCAACTCCTTTATTAAATAATGGGCAACTTTTGCTTCAGGGGCACTGCCCTAGAGTCCCCCTGCACTCCCTCGTCAATTGATTTGAGGGGAAAATGTGGCTAACAAAGTAACCAAAATTTAATCCCAATAGCATTATCAAATGCCACATAACAACACACTCCCCACCACCAAAGGTCACTATATCAAAGTAAGGTACTCCATGAATCAATCTTGCTAGTGTTGAAGTGACGTGATTCTCCTGAATCTATGTACCAAGCAAATCACTCAGATTGATATGTTGGTCTTTTGACCATAAATGCATAGAAGTTTGACTCCTTTAAATGCTCTATGATATGATACTTTTTTTGAGGCCATTTCTAGTTGAATTTTAAATCAGCCAACCATTTTTCTACAATACTTCTTCATATAACCCATCTTACCACAATAATGATATGTGATGTTCTTCAAGTTCTTTGATGCATCATCATTGTTGTCTTCTCCTTCCTCTTGTAACCATTGTCTTTGGCATTGTCTTTCGTTACAAATGCCTATTATGCACCCTCTATATCACTCCTATTGGATTGTGTCATATATATGTCCTATTGTAAGTGCTTATTGCATAGTTCTTCAAACTTCAAGTCAGACTTCGTAGAGGTGATATTGAGTCTCTTAATAAAATGTTTATAAGCACATGGTAGCTTTTCAACATGAGTACCACCATGACCACTTCCATTTTTCTGCCAATAGCTAATAACTAATCTCAGATGTCCTTGATCTTGAGTAAATGCTCCTACTAGGACAATTTCCCAACCATTGTGATAAAAAATAGCATATTCTTCAAAAAAAAAGGCTCTATGAAGTCTCATGTAAATCTCACAAATGCTTCCGATGTCACAAAAGTTTGTGCCCTTGTTGAGCTATCAACTCAGCAACCTTGTGAAACATGGAAACAACCAGAAGTGTGGGACCTTGCGCAAGGGGGTTGAATCTCCGAAGAAGGCCAGCTTCCTTCTCAATCCAAGTGCAGGTGTTGAACCAACTCAACACTCCAAATTCTACTTCTAAACCTACCCTAACAGCTTGCTGAGGAAAAGGGAAGAAAGAAATGCAAAAAATGAAAGGAGGTGATGCACCAAGATACAAAGAATCAATTGAAATACCCAGGAGATGCACAAAATTTAGTTGCATGAATGGCCCCAAACAAATGTATGGAGGTTAGAATTTGTTGAATGTCAAGAGGGGAGAAGGTTTCCCACAAGTCGCATTCAGAAACAAGTTAACACACCATATACATGAGAGAAAATCCACAAAACATACACTTATAATGAAGGTAAGGAAACATACACAACATGCATAAGTTGAAGGGAAGCAAGAAAGATAATTTCAGTTCATTCGAAGGCCAATGGCCAAACTTATAGTTGCAGAAATGCAAGAAATACAAGTCTTGAAGAGAAGTGAAAGAGAAAAGAATAGCTCCAAGCCAACAGGAAGAGAACCCTTTACAATGAGGCTTAACAGCCTCTATATAGCAAGTTGTCGCAGAGAAGAGACCAATGGTCAAGGAAGAGAAGCTTCGACCCTTGTGTGTGTAGAGGGATGTCAATTAGGGAAGGCAGGGAAATGCGCAAACTTGGCATGGTGTGCGTGCAAGCAACAACCTGGCCATACCTTGACAAGGCAATCCCAAGAAGAAAGTACTTCTAGAAGGTGGATCATTGAGTAACCATAAATGAACATGGCCCTATACTCCACACGATGGCCATTCTACAAAAAACATTAAATGCACCCCTGTAGCTCCATGAAAGAAAGTAGACAAGTCGCAAGGGTTGGTGGAGCATTAAGAGCCTTGAGTGTTGATCACGTCATTTGAAAGTGTTGCAAGTCATCAGGAGTTGGAAGTCAGAAGTCGGAAGTCGGAAGTCAGAAACCGGGGATTCCGAGGTCATGAAGGGAAAGACTTGGGAAACCGAGAATTTAGGGATTCCAAGGTCATGAAGGGAAAGACTTGGGAAAGTTGGGATTCCAAGATTTCGGGGTCATGAAGGGAAGAATTGGGAAACCTAAGATTCTAGGGTCATGAAGGGAAAGACTTGGGAAACCTAGGATTCCGAGGTCATGAAGGGAAAGACTTGGGAAACATGGGATTCCAAGATTTCGGGGTCATGAAGGGAAAGACTTGGAAAACCTAGGATTCCGAGATTCCAAGGTCATGAAGGGAAGGATTTGGGAAACCTAGGATTCCAGGATTCTGGGGTCGTGAAGGGAAGAATTGGGAGACATGGAAATCTGAGATTCCAGGAAAATGAAGGGAAAGACTTGGGAAGATTTTGGGATTCTGGGGTCATTAAGGGAAAGACTTGGGAAACCTGGGATTCCGGGATTCCGAGGTCATGAAGGGAAGAATTTGCGAAACCTAGGATTCCACGGTCATGAAGAGAAGAATTGGGAAACTTGCCTCCCGACAAGACAACACCTTAACACTTCATGACCATTGGCCCTATCCTTGATCAACTGGGACAGCGCTGGTCCATGGAACATATCTTTGATGGGTTCTCACTAATGGACCAAGGATGTCATAAAAATGACAACATTTTGGTGACCTATGTGGGATGCTTGTTTGCTAAGCATGGAATCCATACGCCTTAAGCATCCATTGGGCACTGAGTCACTGGAAGGACCCAAAACATGTGCATGCCATCACTTGGAGGGAAGCTAGAAACTAGAGCACACACCCTCTTAAGGAGAATGCAGCAAGTGCAAAAGCACTTATGTAAGCAAAACAACCACTAATCTAATATTTACATTGTCATCAAGACCCTCTTTAGAAGCAAGGCTTCAGATGAATCCCATTCACTGGGATTGTAAGAACTTCACCATCAAGCTTGGAGAGATGAAATGTATTGGCCTCCTTGCAACTGGTGATGACATATGGACCACTCCAGATAGCATCAAATTTGGAGTGTCGCTTGGCTTTGGCTTTGTCTGTATCCCACGTGAGAACTAGATCTCCCTCTTTGAAAACCCTATTAGTAGCCTTTTTGTCAAAACTTCTTTCGACATGTTCTTGATGATCCTCAAGCATATGCATAGCTTTACCTCTAACCTCCTCCAACTCTATTAGCTCAGCTAGTCTTACTGCCATGGCATCATTCTCTATCAATTCTAACTGATGTGCTAGTTCAAGGGAGGGTAACTCCAGTGAAGATGGGAGTCTTGCTTCCTTCCCATATATCAGCATGAAAGGGGAGTTACCAATTGCCCTCTTGGGTGTGATCCCGTCAGCCCATAAGGCTATCCTCAACCTAGTATGCCAAGACCTCTGATTGTCTTCAATTGTCCTTTTGATTATCCTCATGAGGTTTTTGTTGGAAGATTCAACTAAGTCATTACTCTGAGGGTAATAATTGGATGATGTCTTTAAGTATATGCCATGCTTAGCTGCACAAGAATTGATTTGGGTTCCAACAAATTCCCTGGCATTATCTGATATGATGGTGGAGGGGACACCGAATCTTGTAACAATTCTGAGGTCATGAAGGGAAAGACTTGGGAAACCTAGGATTCCGAGATTTCGGGGTCATGAAGGGAAGAATTTGGGATTTCGTGGATTTTTAGATTATGGGGTCATGAAGGGAAGAATTGGGAAACTTGCCTCCCGACAAGACAACACTTAATACTTCATGACCATTGGCCCTATCCTTGATCAACTGGGACAGCGCTTTGTTGACGTACGTTTTGTGACCACGAAACACAGAATAAAGTTTTCCAACGGTCACTTTACTCTCTCTTGATCAAAGTTCAATAGTATGCTAAGATTGCAATAAGTTCAAACAATTGACTCCAAGTTTCTGATTATGCAATGGACGTGACTTAGTTGATTTGATGTTGACTGGTAATCCAAGGGGACTTACGTTTGAATCATTCTTTCACTTCTTTGCTGTGGCTGGAACATCATCATCGGATATAGCAATTTTGCGATGCTTCTGCTTCAAATGAAATGAATTGGAATGAGCTGAAATTAAAGGAGAAAGGGTTAGAAGGATCTAAATCTACTCCTAAGGGCAGTGATATCAATAGATAGTGTTCTTTTAGACGAATTCCAAATAAACCAAGTTCTACTTCTCCAAGATTAACTATAACTCCACAAGAACTGGTGCAATCTTCCAAGGATGTTGAAGGATTTTCACATCAAGAAATTACATTTGAATACCCAAAACGACGCAATCCAAACAACTATCCACAATCGAACTTAGCACAAATTTAGTGGCTTGGGCTAACTTTACATTGCAACTTATAATCAACAAGATGCAAAAAGTATGAACCATGAAATTCATCAAACACCATTACATTCGCCATTGAAATCAAAGCACAATTACTCTAAGTGAGGAAGGTGAAACCATGCAAGTTTTGAAAAATAACTTAAGTGAACATCATCAAAGAACAATGTATCATTGTTATTATCTCAATAACTTATCGCAACAATTTCATACAAATCTCCCTGCTTTACAAATGAAGGGTTCACCCCCTTATATAGGCCTCTAGCCCTGATTACATGTAAACCCTAATTAGGGTTTGACCCAAAAGATTCCACACACATGATGCAACAAGGTGGGAATAAAAAATTAAATGCCCATCATGCCTTCTTACAATTAATTACATTCTTGCCAAAAATAGCATCTATTGTGCATTAAATGCACCACTTCTTTCAAATTTGCCTAATGTGTACTAAATATTCTTCCATGCAAAAATCAGCCATAATGCCATAAATGCTCCATCATATCCTAAATGTGACGGCTACATGCAAAAAGATGCTCCACTACCTTAGCATGCATTGACCCAGCCGCCACTTGGTCAAATATTCCAGTAATGAATGCGCCACCATGTTGCCATGCGTTCAATAGATTCTCGCCATGCAAGTGGACCCCGCCATCATTTATAATTTTTCTGGTTGTGCTTCATTAATACGGAATATTCTCTCTACATGTCACCAACTCATCCCTTACAAGAATCTTTCTATTCCGGGCTCACAAAAGACATTTTGGAAGATTTTCCTGCCTTGAAAGTATTTTAACAATCTTTTCTGCTTATAAAAGTATTTTAACAATCTTTTCTGCTGCTAAAAGTATTTTAAGTATATTTGAGTTTGACTCAAAAACTACATAGTTGAACCCTGATAGCAATATCATATTCTTTTATGCTTCTGAAGGATTCTTGAATGCCTGGAAATTTTGGAGAGAGAAAATCTTTCCACAAAGAATTTTGCCCCTAAGGAAAATTTTTGTGCACGCTTCGTCTTGTAGGGAGGTTTTTCAATCAACTGACCACTTCTTCCACGCCTAAGGAATTTTATCAACATGAGTCCTAGATAAAGAAAATTCTCTCACTTGGCCAGTTTTCTTTGTGCCTTGAAATTCTTCACCTTGAGCACATTTCTTCTCGAAGGAATTTTTTGAATTCTTGAAGTTTTCTTCCTAAACCTTGATTTTCACGTCTTGCTTCCAACCTTGGGCACATTTTGGAACTGGAGAAGAAATTTTGGAAATTTGTTCCTTGAGGAAGGAAATTTTTGTGCTTTTTGAATTCATCATGTCCTAAGGGAGATTCTTGATCAATTTTTCACTTTTCCTATTTTTTAGGAATTTTTCATTTTTAGCTCCGAAATTCAGGAGAGAGAAGACTTCTCTCACTTGGCCAATTTTGATTTCTTCCTTGACTGGGATTTCCATGCCCCTCTTCCAATGCCAGTTTCTTCACGTGGAGGAATTTCACATGGAAGGAAATTCCTTCCTTACCCTTGTTGTTCAGTGCTCCTCTCCTAAACTGGGTGCTAAATCCATGGTATGTAGGATTTTGTGCCTTGGACGAAGAATTCCTCCTTCACCTAGTTTTGGCACTTGCTATTCTTCCTTTTGTAGGCAACATTTTCTCCATGGTGAAGGAATTATTGATGTGGAGGAAAAATTCCTCCTTAACCTCATTTTGGTGCCCAATCTTGACCTTGATTCTACTTTACGCCTAAGAAAGGGATTTCTTCAATCCTTAGCCAAATTTCACATTTTCCAAGAATTTTGTCTTGAAGGAAGGAATTTCCAACACTTGGTCATTTTTTCACTTTCCAAGAATTTTGTCCTGAAGGAAAGAATTTCCAACACTTATTCAATTTTTCACATTCCTAGAATTTTGTCCTGAAGGAAGGAATTTCCAACACTTAGTCACTTTTTCACTTTCCTAGAATTTTGTCCTAAGGAATTTCCAACACAATCAAATTTTCACTTTTTTCACTTTTTCCAAGAATTTTTTCATCTTGGGTGTAATTTTCTCTTTGGGAAGAAAATTTATTTGGAGCTCTCCACCTTTGCCTGGGTGCTAAAACCATGTTGTGCAGGAATTTGTGCCTTGGAGGAAAAATCCTCCACAACCTCAGTTTGGCACCCTACATCCACCCTTGGGTGTTGAATCCATTAGGTGAAAAAAATTTGCTCGAAGAAAAATCCTCCATGACCTTCATTTGGCGCCCATCCTCCATGCTTGTGCGTGGATTTCATGTTGTGGGGAAATTTAGTCTCGGAAGGAAAATTCCTCCGAGACCCCTGACCCCTATCTAGCGCCCATCTACTTTTGGGATACATCCAAGGTTAAGGATATTCTTGATTTTCTTCCCTTACTTAGCCATTTTTCACCTTTTTCCAAATTTGGATGCCAATTTTGGATTTGATGTAGATTGCTCTGCCTTGGACTGATTTTCATGCTTTTTCCACTTCAAGAAAGAATCCAAACAGCCATTTTTTATCAGTTGTCTGCTTTTTCAACTTTCTAGATTTAGCAATGGATTTTCAGGAATGTTCAGTCTTCAGTGTTGGGACCCCTGCTTGTGAAAAACCTAGCAAAAATAGACTTACTAAAAATAGTAAGTACTTCAAAACATCAAAATTAGGGCAAACCGAGGCAGGATGATACTTACTACAAACAGAAACTTACTAAAAATAGAAACTGCTAAAATAATAAGTTTGATTTTTGGCAAAATAAAGACAATCCGAGAGGCAGTGAAATTCCATAAAAAATAGGAACTTTCTAAAAATAGAAAGTTGCTTAGAATTCGCTCAAATTTCACTGGTAGCTTCATTGAAGGGTCCTAATTCCAACGCAATGTTTAGTTTTTCAAACCCCTAAGGAAAAGTCCTCGAATCTAAGTCTAAAGGGAAAACCCCTAAAATGGACCAAACGAATTCCAGACTTAGCCAAATTCGCTCAAATGACTTGCAGACTTGATCAAATTTCATCAAAACACTTGCAAGCAAGTTGCAAGCAAGGGAGACCAAAGGAATTGCTGCAAAAAGATCCAAAAAACAAAAACCAAAAGACCAAAAGGACCTAAAAAGTAGGGGGTCCCCATTTGCAATGGGGTGATGTGTGAAAACGTCACAACATGTTGGTCCATGGAACATATCTCTAATCAATTCTCACTGATGGACCAAGGATGTCATAAAAATGACGACAACTTCCAAATGTCAGTTGAATTCGTCCTTGAATGGACTTCAAGAAGCATTTCATCCATCACAGATAACTTGATCAACATGATTGTTTCTCTAGCATGTTCATCAAATTTATCCTAGTCTTAAACCATATTGTTTGGGTGAGAATATTTACACGGACAATATTGACAAGGCATCTGTACTCAAAAATAGTTAACATACATTGCTTCAATGTATAGTAATTTTACCAAAGAATCTTTGGCTACCTTCCAACATATGTAATGATTCCATTTTTCTTTAAAAACTTGCCTTCTGCAAACTCGGGATTTTAGTAGACTGATTCATTGTGAACAGTCAAGATTGTTCTTTTGTCATGTTCATCAAATTTACCAAGGACTATATAGATGATTGTACTCAAAATTAGTCAACATACATTACTTCCACGTATTGTAATTTACCAAAGAATCTTTGGCTACCTTCCAACATAATGCTGGAATGATGCCATTTTTCTTTAAATACCTCCAATTTGCAAACTTGGGATTTCAGTAGACTCTTTGGCTACCTTCCAACATATGTAATGATTCCCATTTTCTTTAAATACCTCCCTTCTGCAAACTCGGGATTTTAGTAGACTCATTCACTGTGAATAGTCAACATGATTGTTTTTCTGTCATGTTCATCAAATTTGTCCCAATCTAAAACCATAGTGTTTGAATGAGAATATTTACCAAGGACAATATTGACGAGGCATCTATACTCAAAATTAGTCAACATACATCACTTCCATGTATTGTAATTTTTACCATAGAACCTTTGGCTACCTTCCAACATAATGCTGGAATGATACCATTTTCCTTTAAATACCTCCAATTTGCAAACTTGAGATTTCAGTAGACTCGTTGACTACAAATTTTACACAAAAACCCAGCCCTAGCAAAAAAATGCAATCCACAACTACTAGTGACCTACCCTAGCTATGCCAAAAAAAAATACAATTCTGCAACTACTAGTGATGTGCCCTAGTCACACCAAAAAATAAAATTCTACAACTTTTTGACTAGAAACCTCTAACCCTCGCAACCTCTACAATTTCTTCCAAACATGTGGCCTAGAATTCCACAAAATGAAGACAGGATTTGAAAACCCTTGATATTTTCACAATTTGAAAATGTACAATTTCAACAAAAAAATGTTGTACAATTTTAATTAAAAATATATGATTTTCTTTGACCATACGGAACCCACATGACCCTGCATGACTTTCCAGAAAAAATTAGTCAACTTACATTGCTTCCATGTATTGTAATTTTTACCAAAAAATCTTTGGCTACCTTTCAAAATATGTTGGGTATTGAAGCCATTTTCCTTTAAATACCTCCCTCTTGCAAACTTGCAATTTCAGTAGACTCATTGACTACAAATCTTACACAAAAATGCAGCCTTAAGAAAAAAATGCAGTCTACAACTGCTGGTGACCTACCCTAGCTATGCCAAAAAAATACAATTCTGCAACTACTAGTGACATGCCCTAGTCACACCAAAAAAATATAATTTTACAGCTTTTCTACTAGAGACCCCTAACCCTCACAACCTCTACAATTTCTTCCATCCATATGGCCTAGAATCCCACAAAAACGGCGGCAAAGTTTGAATTAAATATCCATGATTTTTTAAAACCCTTCATTTTTTTCACTATTTGAAGTCTACAATTTCAACAAAAAAATGTCATGCAATTTTAGTTAAAAAATACATGACCCTTACATGAATTTCCAAAAAAACCTATTGCGATATGATATGAATCTGATGTACAACACCTTTTGGCTCTTTAATGTGCAATTAGCGATCATTCAATCTGTCCCTAATGACAGCAACCCCAAGGTCTTCATGCTCTCACAAATTCTGAAGCTCTAGCTAAGCTCTGTTACTATATTACAAAAATTGAGCAAATAAAGATTACCAAGATGTCCATTGATAAAATAATAAGCAAAATCTTTCTAAGATAGTTTTACAATTAAGATTGACAAGCCACTTTATGCATGTAGAATTAACAAGAATAAACCAATAAAGCAGAAAGAATATTCTAAAGCCTATCCTAAAGTCAAATCAATTTTATTAAAGCCTACAATTGAAAAGTAATTGACCATTACTAAATAATAACTACTTTAACAAAATATTTAAAAAGAATCTAAAACTAGATGAAAATATGGATACATGTTTTCCTATATGATTTGTCTTATCAGGAGTAAGAATTTGATCACATCATTCAACATCTTAAAAACTAAATGTCTATAGATAAATAAACTATGGAAAACCTATAGCCTTAAGCTTTGGAATCTTGTGTCAAACTATTCTTGTTTCATAATCAAGGACATATTATCTCTAGGAGTCATGGCCCAAGCTCTAACATAAAATTAATGAAGACCGTAGCCTATTTTTCTCAATTTTTCCATTGGCTGATTGGATGGTGAAAAATGGAAATAATTAAATTTAAGCTGTCGAAAAATATCTTCTATATTATAATTTTAAAAACATGATATATATATTTAATTGATTAAAAAGTTGTTATAAGTGGTCGTGTTCTTTCACGTTTTATGTCCCATTTCTTTTGGGCAATGGCAGCAGCGATCCTATTTGTTTCTTTTTTTTAGCACCATTTTTTTTAAGAACCTACAACAAGGGTTTCGGATTTCTAGGTTTTCATAATTTTCTACAAAAAAAATTATTTGGGGGTTTTTAATTTTTGCCCTTAAAAAATTAATCAGTGGGCATAGAATTGTCCCTTAAAAAGATTATTTGGTAGGGTTTTAATAATTTTTTGCCTCAAAAATTGTTTTGTAAAAGGGTTTTACCGTTTTTCCTCAAAAACGAAGTTTTGTATTTTCATCCGTGTCTCGTATTTTGTGTCTTGGGTTTTGATTGATTTTTCACCTCAAAAATCGTGTCAGGTTTTGATCGATTTTTCTCCTCAAAATCGTGTTTGGTCATCTACAATTCATGATGTTCACATGGGATTCCAGGTTTTGCCTGATTTTATCCTCAAAAATCATGGGCACATGTGTTCCTATCTTAGGGCTTTTACCGTTTTTTTCCGAAAAAACGATGTTTTCTAAACTTTAGTTTTAGGGTTTGACGGTTTTTTCATCAAAAATCATGGCTTCTTGTAGTCTATTTTTGTGAAAATCAGATTCACTGGTAAAATATCTTAGTTCATATTAACTGGTAAAGATTACAATTTATAGAAATACAAAACACTATAGAAATTAATGATATTACCTACCTCTATCTACCTAATACTGTAGATACATTAATGAAATCTAACAACCTAAGTTGACCATTAACACTATAAGAATTATTCTAACACCCTCCCTTAATGGTCAATCTATCAAAAACACCAAGTTACCCCCTGAGTTTTACAAATTTATCTGGACTTAGAGACTTGGTGAGAATATCCGCAGTCTGATCCGCTGTCGGAACATAGTGCAACTGAACAAATCCGTCTTCTACCAGCTTGCAGATGTAGTGACAATAAAGTTCGACATGCTTGGTACGTTCATGGAAGACTAGATTTTTTGCCAATTTGAGCACCCCTTGATTATCAGTATACAAGTGAGAAGGACCTGCTTGCGGCATCTGCATGTCAAAAAGCATCGTTTGGAGCCAAACTGCCTCACATGCGGCCTTGACTGTTCCCCGATATTTAGCTTCGGTCGAGGAAAGAGCCACGACCTATTGCTTCTTGCTGCTCCAAGTGATGGCACCAGTACCCAAACTGAATACGTACCCAAAAGTGGATTTTCTATCATCCACTGATCCTGCCCAATCTGAGTCGGTATAACCAATCAGCTTTGGATCGTTGCACTTGCCATACAAAATGCCATAGTCTGAAGTGCCTTTCACATATTGCAGCACTCGCTTCGCTGCAATCCAATGATCAACTTTTGGGTGTTATCGGGAAAAAGTGTATAGTTAGTAATGTTAATTATCAATAGTTAGTTAGCCGACGGGTAGGTAGTTGGAGTCGCGACGGTTGTGTCGCACCCCTTCGGCTGTCATATATTGTACCACCTCCGGGTGTTGGAGGACATGTAATATTGGCGACAGATTATAATATGAACATCTTCCGACATTAATGGCAGACTTATTCTGGTACTTCTTTTGTGGTTGCATTGTGC
Source organism: Cryptomeria japonica (assembly GCF_030272615.1). Taxonomy (NCBI): domain Eukaryota; kingdom Viridiplantae; phylum Streptophyta; class Pinopsida; order Cupressales; family Cupressaceae; genus Cryptomeria; species Cryptomeria japonica. Next base: position 610,509,968 of record NC_081408.1, on the reverse strand, counting down.
ATTGCTGTTAGATTCTTGTATTCTTCCTGTTTACCCAGTGAGGTAAACATTTAGCGCCGTTGCCTAGACGAACTCGGAACGGAAGACACGGATGGCGCACAGACCCAATGGGCCTACCCGTTGGTGAAATAAACCCAGAAGTCGATGATGCCCAAACAGAACTCTACGTAGGAGAAGACACCGCGACGAGAGAATTTTCAATTCTACTCCAAGTAGCCATTCAGACCTACGTTCGACGAGAGGCGGTGGGGGCGGAAGTCCCACCAAGTGCCGTGTGGACAGCGTTGGAAGTGAGTCCGGAGGTAAATCGGTTGATGAACCATCTCCCCCGATTGCTAGCACAAGCATCGTTGGCACAGCAAGCTCGCCTGGAGGAGATTGCCCGGGAAGAGCGACGCCAACAAATTTTGCAACAGTACGAGGAACGGGAAGCAGAACGAGATGGCGCCAGGTCAGGGGCATTTGAACCGTGAGCCATACGGGGCGGAATAAAGAACACTTATTGTAATAATTATGTCATATTGTTGGCATAAACTTGTCTTCCACATTATGAATGAATAAAAGTGTTCTACTTTTTATGTCATTAAGTATATAGAAAGTTGTCTGGGAATTAATGCCCAATACACTGAATAAAGACAAAAATAAGCAACAATATATAGATGAACGTGCAGTAGCCCAACGTGCCTTGATCCTTGAACAGCAAGCGGAAAGGCGACAGAGGTATAAGCGAAGAGAGGAGGAACGCTCCGAAGGGGACGTTGAGGCCAACGGCCACCCACGGAGTCGGGAGGAGTTACTTGCGGAAACCCGCCGTAGGATAGAGTGTACCAAAACTCAGTTGAGGGATTTGAGGGACTTGCCACACACACCAGAGGCTAGGAAAACTCCAAGGAGTGGGGAGGAGGCAGGAGAGGGAGAAGACACCGGGGCTGCCAGGAGTGTCGAAGGGACACCGGGGCACGGCAGTCAAGCACCCCTTATAGGATCTGACCCATCCGGAGTAGGACAACAGCCACCAGTAGTAAAAAGACAAGGCATGGCACAAAAACAAAAACTTCCAAAGTTCCATGGGGATGGGAAAGAAGACCCTGTCCGCCACTGTCGCACTTGTGAAACAATTTGGGGAGCGAATGGTGTTACCGATGAGGACGAGTGGGTAACACAGTTTCCTGCAACCCTGAGGGGCGTAGCCATCGACTGGTTTTCGGATACGGATAAGGCTAAAATTGGCACATGGCCAAACTTGAAGAAGGAATTTCAAGCAGAGTTTCGTCTCCTAAGAGACGATAATGAGATCGTAGCCGAAATCTACGGCACGAAACAGAGAAAGGACGAGACTGTTCGAACCTACAGCCGGCGGCTCAAAGAGCTGCTAGGAAAGATGGAGAACCAGCCGGCAGACGGACTGAAAAAACGGTGGTTCGTGGAAGGTCTAAAGAAATCCCTTAGACGAAAAATGAAGATAGTACCTCCCTCTTCATACTCCGACGCCTATAACAGGGCAATGGATTTAGAGAGTGAACAGAAGACGTCCAAGAAGAAGAAAAATAAATCCTCGTCGGAGGATGATTCCTCTTCTGACAAAAGTGATAGCAGTGATGACGACTCTAATCGGAAGGTACGGGCTCTCCAGAAAGATATGGAGCGAATGATGAGAGAGATAAAGGCAACCAAAGGAAGCACAAGCAAGGGCGACGAAGGGGAGTTATGGTGCACGGACTGCCGTACCGACGGACACACCAAGGGGTCTTGTCCGAAAAAAGCATTTTGTGATATTTGCCAGATTGCCGGACACCTTACCAAGGAGTGTCCGTACAATATGAGGACCCGTAACCAACAAGTTCTCTTTACAGAACCATCTGCGTCAGCCGGCACGTCCCAGCCTATGAGCAACAACGCCTCGTCTGGCGGCTATCGAAACAACAGGCGAGGAAGAGGTAACAATAACAATACGAATAATAGAAGCCGAATCCAATACGACGCTAAAGGGCGGCCGATGATACAATGCCGAGCTTGCAATCAATGGGGGCATTTCGCCAGAGACTGTACAGTGGAGGAAGCACCATAAAAACTTTGCAAGTGGTGCGGTCCGGGGGACCATGATGATGGCAATTGTCCCAAATCTGGCGTGAACCTGTTGAATGTAGAAACGGAGGATGTACTCACCATAACAAGGTCCAAGACGAAAGCAGCCACTTATCCAGATCCCCGCACGGAAAAACGAAAGGCATTGGAGGCACGAGCGGAATTGGAGAAGGAGATGTCAACGAGCAAGGATGCACAGGGGCTTGCGGGTACTTCTCGCTCTGAAGGAGAAACAAACATTATAAACCAACTGTTACAGGTCGAGATACCCGTCAAAATGAAGGACCTCCTGGAAAGTATGCTGCACTTGCGAGCGACATTGTTGCAATCCGCAATGATAACCCCAGTAGGCCAACCAATACATGGCAAGGACAACCTTGGCGAGACAGCGGCAGACCCATTAACCCTGACGATCAATAATGGTAGACACCCAGCAGTGGTGGAAATGGGTATATTGGGCACCATCCTGACCGACACAATTGTCGACGGCGGGTCGGGAGTAAATGTCTTGCCAGAGGAAACATGGAAAAAATTGGGTAAACCTACTCTCTGGCCGTCCACCTTTAATTTATTGGGAGCAGACCAACATGGCATCAAGCCGCTTGGCACACTCATGGCGCAACCAGTGACGATCGGAACACAGCCGTTCGTCTTGAATTTTGTGGTCATCCCATTGAAGAAGAAGGGGTATGATGCCATCCTCGGCAGAGGCTGGTTGGTGGCGGCCAAAGCAAACCACAATTGGAAGAAGAACACCTTGTCCATGGAAAAGGCTGGCAGAAGGTATACCATTGACCTCAAAACTCAACAAGTCAGTGAAGAGTTGGCGTCAGAGTCAGAGTCCGACGGAGACAACAATATCGACGAAGGAAAAGATGGCAGGGAACCAGATGACGAAGGCATCTTAGGAATTCAAGCCTGTTCTGAGGATGAGACGGATTCTTTGAAAGGGCTCTTCCATTGGCAAATGGAAGACTTATGAATTATTGTACGGGTGCAATATGTTAGGGATTGAAGGACCTGACATGAACGAGTTTCCCCCAGAATACGGACAATACAAGGAAGGGGATGTCCCTATGGATGATGCACCAGCGCACCAATTCGACAAAAGTAAGCCCATAAGATACGAAGAATCCGCACTTCAAGTTACAAACCTTGGAGAAACTTCAGAGTAGAAAAACATTCTAGTCGGCGACGACTGGAATCCGGTCTTAAAGACGGCGGCGTTCAAAATCTTCACAGAATACAAAGATGTGTTCGCTTGGACGTATAAGGACCTCAAGGGGGTACCACAAGAACTTTGTGTACATCGGATCCCTCTGGTTCCCGGAGCCGTGCCCGTACGGAAGAGGCCATACAGGATGAACAAAAATTATGCGGCCAGGGTAAATAACGAAATTGACCGCATGCTTGAATCAGGGATTATCTTCAAGGTCCAGACGAGTGAATGGGTATCACCCATTGTGATATCCTTGAAAAAGGAGGCCGATCAGATAAGAATCTGTGTAGACTTCAGGTGTTTGAATGCTGTCACAATTAAAGATCCATTTCCCATACCATTCACAGACACCATCCTCGAGGAAGTCGCGGGTCACGAAATTTATTCATTTATGGATGGATTCTCCGGATATAATCAAATTTCCATTGCAGAGGAGGACAAATTGAAGACCACCTTTGTCGTAGAAGATGGCGTCTATGCATACAACCGGATGCCATTCGGGTTGTGCAACGCGCCAACTACCTTTCAACGGATAATCCTCCATATCTTCGATAAAATGTCCGTAGGAAACTTCAAAGCATTCTTGGATGATTGGTCCATTTACAGCACGGAGGAGGCACATCTGGCCACACTTGGCGAATGCATGGAGAGATGTCGACGAGCCCGCCTCGCCCTAAATCCCAAGAAATGCAGATTCATGGTGCCTCAGGGCAAGTTACTAGGGCACATCGTCTGCAAGGCTAGACTGAAGACGGACCCTGACAAAGTACGGGTCATTGTGGAGATGGAGGCACCCGACGATGACACCGGCGTCAAGTCATTTCTTGGACACATCGGGTATTATAGGCGGTTTATTAAGAACTTTGCCCAAGTATCATACCCACTTGATAGGCTGACACGAAGGGGGGAGCCATACGTCTGGGGGACGGCCCAAGAAGAGGCTTTTCAAGAGTTAAAGTCACGGTTGGTGGGTGCGCCAATCTTGACATACCCAGACTGGGACAAAGAGTTCCATGTACATGTCGACGCATCCAACTTCGCCATAGGGGCCACCCTGGCACAGGTTGGCAGCCACGAGCTGGACCACCCAGTGTATTTTGCAAGTCGACTCTTGTCAAATGCAGAGAGGAACTACAGCACGACGGAGAGAGAAGCCCTCGGCATGGTATACTCCGTCCAAAAATTCCGACATTACCTATTGGCGACACCATTCACATTTTATGTGGATCACCAGGCGTTGATGTATTTGGTGAACAAGCCAATCATCCAAGGGCGGATTAGTCGATGGCTGTTGCTATTACAAGAATTTACGTTCAACATCATTGTCAGACCTGGCAGGAGCCATGTCATAGCCGACCAGCTATCACGGATCAAGTCTGGAGAGCCAGCCGAAGGCGTTAGCGAGGATTTTCCAGACGCCCATCTTTTCCGCATTGCCATCCTTCCTCCCTGGTACACGAGTGTGGGTGAATACCTATCAACGTCAAAATTTCCTAAGGAAATGTCAACAGGCGAAAGACGGAAACTTGTATTAAGAAGCCAAACATTCCAACTTATAAATGGCCTTCTCTACAAAATGGGACCTGACCAGATCCTACGACGATGCGTCTTGGAAGAGGAAATCCCAGGAGTATTGAGAGAAGCCCATGAAGGGGCCGCTGGAGGACACATGGGACCGGATACGACAGCAAGGAAGGTCCTACTAGCGGGCTTCTGGTGGCCGACACTGCATAATGACGCCAGAGAATGGGTGACAAGTTGTGATACATGTCAGCGTGTTGGGCAACCGTTAAAGAGAGATTTCATGCCACTTAACCCGTCGCATGCTCAAGAGTTGTTCGAAAGATGGGGGTTAGACTTCGTTGGTCCATTGAAACCGAGTCGCGCCCGACGATGTAGATACATTGTCGTGGCGACAGAATATTTGACCAAATGGGTCGAAGCGAGGGCTTTGGCAGACAACTCTGCCGTCAGTACGGCGAAATTTATTTATGAACAGATTATCACCCGGTATGGAATACCTATTCAATTGACAAGTGATAGAGGAGGGCACTTTGTAAATCATATTATTCGACTACTGACAACCGAGTTCAAAATTTTTCATTCCCTATCAAGTCCGTACTATCCCAGGGCAAACGGTCAGGCTGAGGCGACCAACAAAATCATGGTGTCGGTAATTTATAAGTCCTGTGGGGTTGAAAAAGAAGACTGGGAGGAGCGTCTGCCGTCGGTACTTTGGGCGTACCGAACAACTTACAAAGTAACCACCGGGCAGACACCTTTCCAATTGATGTACGGCCAAGAGGCTGTGGTACCGGTGGAATTCATGGTGCCAAGTCTCAGAATCGCTATTGACAACAGGCTAGGCGACATGGAAAGCCTTCGAGAGAGACTATACGCCCTAAATAAGTTGGATGAAAGACGGACGATGGCACAATGGGTGACAGACGTGGCCCAGCAACGAAGGAAACATTGGCACGACCAACACATTCGGCGGGCGAGGTTCACCCCGGGGCAGTTAGTCTTGAAATATAATGGACGAAACGAAATTAAACCGGGGAAATTCAAAGTCCGATGGTTAGGGCCCTTCCGGATACGTGAGGTCAACACGAACGGGGCGATAAAGTTATGGACGTTGGATGGGAAAGAGATACCAGAGGCAGTCAACGGGTCCAAACTGAAGGTCTATCACGAACGGAGGGAACTGAGAACCTCCAGTCAGACGGCCGCAGCTAAAAATTAGAAAATTTGAAAACAAATATATATATATATAAAATGGAAAATATATATATATATATATGGAAATTTGGAAAAAAAAGTATATATATATATAAAAAAAAAAAAAAAACAACCACCGTGCGGTGGGAGCCACAGACGGTGGAAGCCACCGACGGTGGAAGTCACCGAAGGCCAGCGTGAACATAAAGCCGCCCAAACCCAAACGGAGGAAATAAAAGACACCGCACGGTAAGGAAAAAGACACCGCACGTTGAAAAAAAAAAATAATAAAAACGAACCGCACTCTCATTTTTGGTCGAGAAAAATCGATGCCATGTCCGCGGGCGGCCTTCTGGATGACGTGACAGGGAAATACAAAGGGCCAATTGTAACAGAATTATCAATCTCTTCTGCCGTGCCTCCTTGTCAACTTCGGGAGTGTCGGGCAAGTGAAGCAGCGGGGGCCTCTTCTCCGAACGGCTTGTTTTAGGGCTTCTTCTGGATAGGAGGCAATTGTGTCACTTCATTTTTTACAAAAAAGCCGCGAAGGGCCTAACCAGGCCCCCATACGACCACGTGCCATCCACCTCGCGCCTGTGGAAGTTCCTGTGACACCCACACGCCTGGCATTTCAGCGCCTCTTCTTCGTCCTCGCCCGCCATAAACTCCCCACACCCGTCTACGGCATGTGACCCTATGCTAGCCGCATGATTCTTCAGGCACTCCCTGTAGCGGACGGTCTTATGCCGGTTAACAGCATTTTCAGCCCCTGAACAATTCCTCTCGCTCTTCACATCCTTTTCATTAAACTCATAAACCTGCAACCTGGACGGGGGGGCCGCTGGGTTTACAAAAGGGCTGTTAGGGTCGAATGCAGGCTTCCTCGTTCTGGGAACCCATAACCTTGTGTGGGAGATGAAGGATGAGCTTGCTGTGGCAAGGCAGTGCAGCATGTCATCGTGTCCTTTGTGAAACAAGCTATATTTTCCTTTGTGATCTGTTTGTGCCGAAGCTGTTAATATTGTCTTGATGTTGAAATTTACCTCTGACTGTACACAGAAGATAGAGCAAGAGGCTACCGTGCGGTGTTCACAAATATAGGCGGAGATATATATAGTGCAGGAGGTGGACAAGAGGACTTTTGCTCAGCTTTTTACTAGCCGGAGGTAGTTGGGGATTACCGCCGTACGGCCTACCTGCCAGGAGGTAGTTAGGTGCTTTTCGTTCGACAAGGCAAAATCAAGAAGTGGGTACCAGGTAGTAGTAATGGAGTCTGCGGGAAAAAGGAATTGGAAAAAACAGTTGCAGGATAGCAGCCATAGGAGGCCGGATACACATATTCTTCCTTCGGGTGTTCGAACAGCAAGTGGCACAATGGACGCCAGGCAGAAGAAAAAGACACCACAGCAGCATGCTGCACGAGGGAAGAACACCTTGACTTCACAGAGTATCACCTTTGAAGGATTGAATGGGGTGGAATGTCGGAAATGGTGGCAGGAGACGCCGGATGATGATTTGGTGAAGACGAGTCTCCGCAAAGCAGGGGTAGAATGGGCTATCCGGATGCCTGTGTTCGCTATCCGCGAGTACGTGGGAGCATTACGATACATGGTTGATACCTTTGATAGCCACTCACGGACGAGTACGTTCGAGTACCTTGGGAAGGATATCACCATATCCTTCAAACCTGCAGATTTCACTAGAGTGTTTGGCATCCCGGGCATACATGGCAAGAAAGTGGACTTGAAGGCTAAGAAGATGACACAGGAGGAAAAGGAACATTGGATTACACAAGTATCCCGAGACTTGACCCCAGCAGAGTTGGAGAGCATTGTTGATGCCACGAAGGGTCGAGGGATGCGTAGGTCCTTTGTCGCAGAGGGTCATTGGCGGTGCATAATGGACGTCATCAAAAGCAGGTTGACAGGGTCGGGTAGGGCATCAGACATCACTCTGCCACAGATCGTATTGATGAACGGGTTACTGAACGGTGTCGTGTATGATTGGGCTACCTTGTTATCAGAGCGGATGTGCGCATTCTTGATGATGGAGCATCGCACGTTTTTCCTGCCCCAGTATGCCATTGGACTGTTTTTAGAGGCCACGCGGGAGGTTGTGCCAGAGGCCGAGTTGGAGGTACGGCCGCAGGGACCTTTGGCAGACGGTGAGCCTCCTATCATGCACTAGAGACACCTAGACATTGGACACTCTTCCGCGAAGCGGAAAAGGATATTAGAGACCACCTCAGCAGCAGATCTGATAGTGGGCGAGAAACTTCTAGCAGTGCACAGGATTCGGAGGATGAGGAGGATGAGGAGGACAGTAGCAGTCGGGCCACAGACGAGGGGAGGATGGAGCCCGCCGGAGAGCGAGTGTTGTTTGCACCACCCACACTCCCACTTGGCACACTTGTGGGGTCCTCAGTGGGCAGTACTTCGATTCCGGCATTTGGGCAGAGCCGCACACCCGTTACACTCGGGCCCATGTAGCCGGCCGCATCACCTTCCGCCATACCACCGCAGCAAGCTCGTGCACCAGCCGCAGGACCGACTCCCGCAGAGGCATGTACTGACAGCAGGGCGGAGTCATGTGGTCCACCGCAGGGAGGCGTGGCAGAGGAGATGGTTGAGACGGAGCCTCAGGTGCGACTGGACGTTGTGGGATCCGAGGCAGTGGTGACGATTGCTGCCTCCTTGTTGGAGGAGCCTATCGCAGGACATGGTTCCGAGGGGGAGAGAGGGTCGGAGGTGTTGAGTGCAGCTCCATCGGTGGCGGCTATGGGGAGTTGGCTGACCTGGAGATTCCAGATGACAGTGATGCCACCCATAGGAGCAGCTGTATTCTCACCTCGGCGAGAGCCTCCCACTGAGGTGGTGGATCTGGAGGATTCCTCGGCGGAGACACAGGCACCAGATGAGGGACAGGTGACTGGAGAGGGTGTTCCTACCGGCCCAGAGCAGGCGACTGCTATACTTGAGGGGGCGGGGGAGACACCATTGTGCCAGCAGGATGCAACAGGTGTGGTCCCTGAGGAGACTTTTGAGTTACCACGTGGGCTTCCTGTACCTACATCGGGGCTGGATGGGGAGGATATTGAGGTTTACTTGGCAGATATGGTGACGAGGGGTCGGCGAGTGGTGGCCGCGGCTCAGACACGAGCTCTGCAGCAGGTTGTGGAGGAATTAGAGCAGGTCCTCCAGTTTATGCGAGACGGCTGTCCCGCAGCTTTCACTTCATGTTTTGAGGCACGAGGGTGGCCAGTTATCCAGACGGATGCAATGTTGGAGGCTTGGAGTGTGCCTCAGCCCGTCGTGGAGAGTAGGGTGACGACTCTCGTCCGGGAGATTGAGCAGGTTTACAGGGAAGCCTACTATGCCTTACGCCAGACGCAGCATGAGTCTGCGGTTCGCGAGGCTGCTCGAGTTGAGTTAGAGCAGGACATGGCCAGACAACAAGCCTCGTGGGCAGCCGAGAGATCACAGTTGGTAGCACAGCTTGAGACAGCCCGCGCAGAGAAGGTTGCGGTGGACACCCGTCTTTCGGAGGAGCAGAGTGCGCGGAGTCTCGTCCAGCAAGAGTTAGATGTTGTTCAGGCTCAGTTGGTTCGCATGACAGAGTCCGCCGATACCAAGGAGAAGGAGCTACTGGAGGTTGCGCTTATGGTGAAGACGGCCTTAGAGAAGGTGTTGGTGGCAGAGCGGGATGTGGCAGCACGCACCCAGCAGGTCTATGAGCTCCGCACCCGCCTGGCGGCCCAGACACCCGCATCTCAGCCTTCAACTTCAAGGACGCTTCCTCAGCCCCATCCTTGACTTTGGTTTGGGTGTATATATGCATTGTCTCCATTTTGTTGTTAGTCGTCGGAGACGACTTCTTTTTTTGGGGGGGATGATGTTATCGGGAAAAAGTGTATAGTTAGTAATGTTAATTATCAATAGTTAGTTAGCCGACGGGTAGGTAGTTGGAGTCGCGACGGTTGTGTCGCACCCCTTCGGCTGTCATATATTGTACCACCTCCGGGTGTTGGAGGGCATGTAATATTGGAGACAGATTATAATATGAACATCTTCTGACATTAATGGCAGACTTATTCTGGTACTTCTTTTGTGGTTGCATTGTGCATTGCTGTTCGATTCTTGTATTCTTCCTGTTTACCCAGTGAGGTAAACATTGGGGCTATCATGAAGCGAAAGATGTAGCTGACAGCAAAACAAATGTCAGGTCTAGTGGTAGTGAGGTTGATGAGGCTGCCTACTAGTTGCCTGAATTCGATTTCATCTATTGCAGGTGAATCAGACTTGGCTAATAACTTCAGCCCTTTCTCCATTGGTGTGGAAGCAGGTTTACAATCTTGCATTCGAAACTTGTCAAGCAAACTACGGGCATTCTTGGACTGTGAAATAAAGATACTGTCACCAGTCTGCCACACTTCGACACCTAAGCAGTAATGGAGAAGCCCCAAATCTGTCATGTCAAAAGCTTGGCACAAGTCCTGTTGGATGGCTGTGATCAAATGTGCTGAATTGCCAGTAATGATCAAGTCATCCACATAGACAACAAGAAAATGGATATCAACACCGAAGAGTTTGACATACAGATTAGTGTCAAAGGGGCTGCGCTGAAAACCATGTTCAACCAAATACTGATCAATCTTGAAATACCAAGCCCGAGGGGCTTGCTTCAGGCCATAGAGGGTGCTTTTACCAATCTGCAAACCCAATGTTCCTTACTAAGAAATTTGAAGCCAAGAGGTTGAGTCATATAAACTTCTTACAACTCACTATTGAGGAATGCACTCTTAACATCCATCTGGTGAAGTTTCCATCCAAACTGAGCTGCAATGGCAAGAAGAAGACGAATGGTACTCATCTTGGCAGTAGGAGCAAAAGTCTCCTTGTAGTCAATGCCCTCCCGCTGTGTAAAGCCCCGAGCAACCAATCTGGCGTTGTACTTATCCAAAGTGCCATCTGCATGATACTCGACTTTGTAAACCCATTTACAGCTGATAGGTATCGTCCCTGGAGGCAAATCAGAAAGAACCCAAGTGTTATTCTTCAGAAGACTATGGTATTCTGTCTTCATAGCCTTTTCCCACTCAGGAATGCCTTTAGCCGCGGAATATGTCTGGGGCTCATGGATGTTGTGGATGTTGGCCATAAGTGCAAAGTTGACTGTATTTTGTTGCTTTCTCTTGCGGCGAACTGCTCTATCCTCAAGAAGTTCATCATCACGAAGATCTCCTATAGTCTTGGCCCACCATTATGGCCTGAGGGTAGAAGTACCAACATCTAGCATTGGAGGAACAACATTCCCTAGAGTTTCTGAAACAAAGTCATCTGGATGCAAATCCTGTGACAAATCAGGTGGTGTTGGATCGGTAGATTCCTCATCTTCAAAGTCAGAATGCTCTGAAGCCCTCCCATCATGGGAACCAAGATGAAGATGAACACCAACATCAAGAGTCTTCATAGACGGAGTCACAGGAATAGGAGTAGTAGAAGGCATAAATGGACCAGTAGTCTCATCAACCACAACATCACAACTGAAAATGAGACGATCTGTCTCCACATCAATCAACCTGTAGGCCTTGTGGTTGTTGTTGTAACCAATAAACATAAGTGTTTGGCTCTTTGAATCCAGCTTAGCATGCTTAGCATCTAGAATCCATACATGAGCCGTAGAACCGAAGACTTTCAAATGGCCCACTTTAGGCTTGCGTCCTGACCGGGCTTCTTCAGGAGTCATCTTCTTGACGGCATGGGTAGGTGACCGATTCAGGAGGTAGACTATAGTGTAAACTGCTTCAGCCCAGTATTTCTTAGGAACATTGTGATGCTCTATCATAGGACAAGCCATTTCAGTAATGGTGTGATTTCTACGTTCAACGGCACCATTCTGCTGAAGGGTGTATGCTGTGGTGAGTTGGTGTTTAATGCCATGTGTAGCACAAAATGTAGAGAAGTCGTTGGAACAAAACTCCCCCTCATTATCTGACCTTAGAGTGACAATCTGAGAACCGGATTATTTCTCAACTAAGGCCTTAAACTGCTAAAATGTACTGAACACATTTGATTTATTTCTCAAAAAATACACCCACATTTTACGACTAAAATCGTCAACAAATAACAAGAAGTACCTGCAACCAATAAGAGATGGAGTGTTCATTGGCCCACATACATCAGCGTGAACCAACTCAAGGACCTTGGAGGCTCGCCAAGAATCACCATCTGAGAATGGTGTCCAATGCTGCTTGACAGGCTGCACAAACTCCATGATTTTGAGGTTGGATCTCAAGTAAACCAGCAACCAAACCCTCCTGATATAACTGAGAGAGATAGTGCACGTTTATGTGCCTATAACGTTGATGCCAAAGTGTTCTGATGGATGTACTCCTAGCAACCAAAGCATGCTCTTGAGAATCATCGGAATCAGCAAGTCTATACAAACCATGATCTTCAAGTCCCATAGTGATTGTAGTACGAGTCTCCCTATCAACGATGCTGCAGATGGACGAACTGAAGACAACATCTAATTGAGGAGAATGCCTCATGATCTGACTGACGAAGAGGAGATTATGTTCCATGCCTGGAACATAGTAGACATCAAGAAAAATTAAATTTCTAACTCTTGAGTGAATCTGGACAGTGCCCTTACCAGCAACTGTGTACTCTTCTCCTCCTTCGAAGATGACTGAATCTGAGAATGGTTCAAATTTCGTGAACCAATCCTGACGATGAGTAAAATGTCGTGAAGCCCCTGAATCAATATACCACGTAGAAGAGTGGACTAGATCTGTTGTTCTCTTGGCCATAAAAGCATAGAATGCAGATTCTTTCTACTCAAAGTGCTCTACGATGTTTGCCTTTTGTTGAGACCCTCCCTGCTTCTTTTGTTCAAAAGCCAATCGAATCCGACACTCGGCCTTCATGTGACCAAACTCGTGACAATAATTGCACTGAACGTTCCTCTTCTTCTTGCTGTCCTAAGAAGAACCAGAGCCTTTCGGCTGAGAAGATTGAGCCTTCCCTTTGTTCTTAGCAGAAGATTTGGCAAAGAACGCTTGCTCGGTGGAGGGAGAACTAGTATTGCTTCCAAACTGTCATCGCCACTGATCTTGCTGTAAAAGCTTGTTACAAAGATCGGAAAACTTCAAATCGACGTCAGTGGAAGTGATATTGAGTGTTTCGATGAAATGCTCTTACGAGCATGGGAGACTCTTCAGAGTAATGATCACCATATCTTCTTCCTCCATTTTTCGACCAATAGCTTCCAGCTGGTCGCGAATATCCTTGATCTTTGTCAGATGCTCCTGAATGATGTTTTCTCATCCATCATGATCGTGAAGAGCATATTCTTAAGAAAGAACGCTCTACTCTTGTCAGAGGTTTCATGAAGACTCTTCAGATGATCCCATATTTCCTTCGCAGTTTTGTCGGACAGTACCTGAGGTAGCTGCTCATTAGTAACAAAGAGTTTGATGAGCATGACGGCTTCCCGGTTGCGCTCATCCCATTTGTCCTAATCTTTTCCGACAGTGTTTGGACGTTCAAACGTGCCTAGAACAACTGCATCAAGACATCCGTACTCCAAAATCGCCAACATACGCTGCTTCCAAGTGTTGTAGTTGTGGCCATTGAACTTTTGGCTGCATTCGAGCATAATGTCCGTCAGCGATGCCATCACGTAGCCCAAGGTCAAACTAGTTAAGGCACGAATGCACGAAAACCAGAGGATGAAAACAGAGGGTTTTTAGAAACAAATTTTTGCAAGTCGAATTCAGAGCCAGAAATTGAAACCCTGGCACAGTTTTCGAGACAAAAAAAATTCAGAAGACTTGGAAAAATCTGATGACAACCCAGTTCAGATCTCAAAAAACCCATAAAGATTCTGCAAATAAAAAAAAATCTGACTTGAAATGAAGGAGATAATCTCAAAACCCTAGCACATTTTTCGAGGTAAAATTTTCGATTGACCCAGAAAAATCCGACGAAGACCCAAAAATCCTTGTGAAAAACCCAAAAAGAATCTGCAATCAAAATAATTTTTCTGAAAATGATGGGTCAAATCAGCGAGCTCAAAAAATGAGGCATGGAAAACAATGCACCCAAAAAAATCCGACAACAATCCAGTTGAGCTCTCGAAAAACCCACAATGATTCTGCAACTGAAAAAAAATTCACCTTGAAACAGAGGGTCAAAACCCTAGGCGAAGTTGCAGAAACCCTAGGCGAAAAAAATTTGATGGTGACCCAATTGAGGTTTCAAATGTGCAGAAACCCTAGGCGAAAAAAAATCTGCAGACCTAAAAAAATCTAACGGTGACCCAGTTGAGGTTTCGAAAAACCCACCAAGAATCTGCGATCAAAAAAAAAATTTGCCTTGAAACAGAGGATCATAACCCTAGGTGAAGTTGCAAAAACCCAAGGTCGTTAAAAAAATGCAGATTTTTCTGAGAAAAACAGGTTCCGTGCCCTAGCTCTGATACCATGTGAAAATCAGATTCACTGGTAAAATATCTTAGTTCATATTAACTGGTAAAGATTACAATTTATAGAAATAGAAGACACTCTAGAAATTAATGATATTACCTACCTCTATCTACCTAATACTGTAGATACATTAATGAAATCTAACAACCTAAGTTGACCATTAACAATATAAGAAATTATTATTCTAATAGTTTTAGGGCGTCATGCTCATCTGTAAAAGTTTGTTGAGGGTTTGTCGATTTTTCCTCAAAATCATGGTTTCAGTTTCATCTTCATCTCGGTGTCTCTGGCTACAAGGAGTGATACCTTTGTTACCCAACATCTGGTTGGACGATTTGTGATGATTTGTGGTGATATCCAAAAATTCTGCAAATTCTAGGAAGGTCAGTGCCTGGCTCATGTCGCAAAATGTTCTGAGAAGAAGCGGGCAGCCTTCTTTGTTTTTCTCTTGGTAGTTAGCATGATGACCATTAAGGGAGGATATTAAAATATTGTAATATTTCTAATGGTCATCTAGGTGTCTTAGTTGTTTTAGGTAGTTTCCTTTTCTGTCTTTTGTTCACGATTGTTTCATTTAGAAACATTGTCTTTGTAAATCTATTTAAGAAGACTTTGTCTCCATAGTTTAATACAACATTGATTAATCATAACAGCTCCCACAATTAAATATTTCTAGTTTGAATTTAAAAGTGATATAATAATTGTTGCATTTTTTCCAGTTGTTTTTGGTTGAGTCTTCACCTCCACTGCAAGCCATACCAATAAGGAAATTCAACTAATTAGAGTGTCGTACAACTGTTCATTTCACCGCACCTCTCCTTGTACTATTTACAGATTTTGAGAAAAGTTTTTGGGTCCCTACATAGTCGTACCATTGTTCATCTGGCTGCACCTTTGTACTATTTGCACTTTTTGGGGAAAAAATTGTGATGTTTGTAGCATTGTACAACCCCTACATGGTCCCTACAATTACCAATAGTATGCACAAATTTTCAGGCCTGATTATAGCAATTTATGGCCAATATTCTAGACCATTTGAGCATTACTAGTGACTAAGTCAAAATAAATATGATAGTTCCTATTAGTCGTACAATACTTAATTATGATCATAACCTCTTTTTGTCCTTGCACTAGCTGTACAGTTGGGTTTCTATCTTTCAAAAGGCCGTACATTGCATTTGGAAGGAGGCCTCTGGGTTCCTAAGAGAATCACAACCTACTATTGACTGATATGAGCACCAAGACACTGTCATATAGCAACTATAATAATTTGATTAATCCATATTTGTTCTCCTCATTTGGCTGAACAACTTTGAGGATCATCCATTTCAATTTTTAGCAATATATGTTGAGTATTCAGTTTCAGACTCAGCTTCTTTTCAGAGGTACCAATTCATTATCAGCAGCTATAATAATTTGATTAATCCATATTTGTTCTCCTAATTTGGCCGAACAACTTTTAGGATTCTCCATTTCAATTTCTAGCAATATATGTTGACCTTTCAGTTTCAGACTCAGCTTATTTTCAGAGGTACCAATTCATTATCAGCTTTCCGAATGTTGTTTGTCAATTTATTAGAATTTACAAAATAATAATTTGAATATAAATATTGACATAAAACCAACTTTGCAATCACCAGACAGTTTACCATAAGTAGTTGGATTTTATTTGATCTAAGATCCTAGATGATTCAGAGTCATATCCCTACCATCACAATAAGAGGATCCCGCCAGGTTTATCCACTAGATCCATTTTATTTTCATATCATTATTAGCCAGTTTGGCATGTATCAAAATCAAATGATATAGCCAGTCATTTTGGCATTGATTCATTTTTGCTTGTCATCTACCAGTTTGGCATGATCGGAATTTGTATATCATTATCTATCATTTTGGCATTGATCAATTAACAGATTTGATATTATTAATATAATTTGATTGGCTACCCATCAATATCTTGTTGATTATTTTCTTTGTCCTTATTCTAGTCTCTGTGTGCTCTCACCTTGCCCAAGTGAAGAGCTTGATGATCAGAAACAGCTAAGATTTGAGAAAGTTTGGTAGATTTGAGCTAATTGTGCTGCCAAGGACAATTATGCTTGACCCAGAGATTATACCAATTATTTATTTAGTCGGCAACTGTATATTCTTGTTCCAAAAAATTTATAAAATGATATTACTTAACCCTCTTGGATCAAATGATAATTATAATCTATTATGTCATACCTCAAGAAAAATGAATACTGATTTTTAAACTCTATTAATTGAGGAAACCAAATTCTTCAAAACCGATCAAGCCATATAATATGGAATTGTGCTTTAATAAAGGTTGAACTTATAAGTAACATTGCAAAAGCTGATAATATCATAATTATTATTGGTTGTCCCCTACCTTGTCATATCGATATGAAAAAGCGGTCAAGGGTGTATCTGAAAATCAAAAATCTTATATAGTGAGTAGAGTTTATTATAGGTGTAGATTTTAATTCGTTTGTTTCCATGTTTCACATTATATCAAAAAGTTTGAGTCCAGTGATTTAAAGTATGAATTACTCTCTAGTGAGAAAGTAATTTATTTTTTAATTAAGAAAATTTGATTAGCCCAATCAAAATACAGAAAACACAACTTGGTTTTTACATGCCTTTAGTAGGTTTATAGTCGTTTTTAAAAAAAAAAGAATCAGAAAGTTGGACATACTTGCAGCCAAAGTTCTTGTAGGGATGACAAATGAGCTAAACTTTCCGGTAATTCACAAAGTTGATTCCCATGCAATGCTAGAGATGTCAGAGATTGTAAACATCCAATTCCTGCAAAACAGGTAAAATATAAAAAAACAAAAGCCAGAACTATGTTAGGGTCTTATGTCCAAATCACATTTGGTACCATTTTTGAAATAGTATCATTTTATATATCACTTAATTGCTGCTTCTGCTTGTGATATATATCTTGACTTAAGGATATCCTTTATATGAGTATGATTCAGCTTGTTTGTTTGATGCTCCTAAGCCTAACAATGTTACTTAATCCCAATTCATAGTAAGCCATTGCTCGTAACCTAGAAGACCATATGAAATAAACAAAATAGTATTCTACATCATGCCCTAAAGTTTATGTTAATCATATTTTCAGTTCAAATACATATAGGTTTTTGTGGCACATTTCCATGTGATGTATACTTTAAAGCTCCTTTTAATTAGAGCAAATTTATTTTGTTTTAACTCATTTTTTGATATCGTACATGTATTCCTTTAATTTGTTGTTGCATCAATATTTAATAAAATATAGATTGTTGCCAGAATATGGATGTTGGATGTGACTAAGGGTTTCAATGTTAAATATTAATATTTACTTGCTGCTATTCAGTATGTTTATGGTTGTCTGACTCTGAATATGGCATAAAATCCAAAACAATTGTAAGGTTTATAAATATTCTGAAACAGGACATTACATGGCATGGCCCCACATGTTGAGCTCCTCCTTACCCACTAGGTGAAGTCTTGTCCCTCAACCAAAATTTCACATTTTTCCTACAGTATACCATCACCATACAAATGATGAACAAAGTAATTATTAATAACATTTAACTTTCAAGTAAACAATAAATTCTTATAGTCAAACATCAACTTGCGTAAATTGGTTTCTCAAACCCTTTAGCAACTATAAGTTCTTTGTAGAGGTTGTGCTACACAACTTGCAATCCTACAAAAGTCTATCAAACTGTAATGTTTATATTGACTGCCTTCTTCTACTTAGGTTCATGTTAACTGATTTTGTTGGTAACTTATATGGAAAACAATCCTACCACGAGTTTGTAATTTTATGAAAAATTTATTAAGATTGACAATTATGATTGTAGCTGATCTCAAAAGGAAGATCTCATAATGTCATCATTTTCATCCCTCCAACTTTGTTCAAAGTGCAGATCTCCCACAAGCATAGTAAAATTTGGACCTATGATTAGAATATATCTGCAAATAGATATCAATTTCAATTGTAACTTCCTTTTTTGCATGCAAACTTTCAAAATTACATACGAGAATGGATTTATCGATTGATTTCAATACATTCTGAATTTCCTTAAGAAAGCTAGATTAAGTGTATAATAATTTGTTATAACCTCTTTAAAATTTGAAGTTCATAACATACTCAACCATTGTTTTGTACTCCGATTATAACAAAACCAGACAAGGAAAAGATGATACTTGAAATTTAGGGTGTTTTCCTAGGGTGATGGTACTATAAAAGTCTATTGAATAAAATTGTCCCAAAATGAGTGTCTACATCAACAATAGTGCTCACATAATTGTTCTTCAAGTATCATTAGTGCATAAATTTTAAATAACTAGCATTACTAAGTCATATTTTTCAGTTATTGAGGATATTCTAAAGTTTCATACATGGACTACTCGTCGAAAACTCGCGAATTTTTGGCTTAGGTGAGTAATTTCACCATTGACTCGCCACAAAAACTTGATGAGTCTCTGGCAAAAACTCAGTTGCATAAACAAAGAGGCCCAAACACATCAAAAAATTATCTTTTTTTTTTTAAAGTCAGTCTCTTCTCTTCATCAAAATATATACATGAGATATAACATTTAAGTATAAGTCTACTTTAAGTTATGTTTCATGTATATATTTGCAGGATGTTTGAGAGTGGTTTCAAATTTCTAAGAGTTATAATGCAAATTCTAGGTTTTAGAAGATTTTCTATATTTTCAGACTGTCAAATTTTAGTAATCAATAGGTTCCTATCAGCATTCTCTAGCACTCTCTATCTCACTCACTTTATATACCCCAAATTCTAGACCTATCTATCTCCCTATCAATCTTCCTCTATCCCCTCTCTCTACCACTCTCTCCTCTCTCCCCCAAGATCTAGACCTATCTCTCTCTCACCCTTAGACCCCACAAGGGCTGGAGAGGGGTGCTACCCTCAACCTCATTTTGGCGAGGTGGAGGATCCACATTGGACTCCTAGGACTAGAACCTCTAGTTCTATCTCTCACCTAGTTTCACTAGATCTAGGAAGAGGACGATGTAAAATGTTTTGATTGTTAGTTTAAATTTGGGTGAAGAGCGGATTCCAATTGCCTAAGGCAACATTGGAATCCGCCCTTTAGGGCTGGGCCCTTCTCACACGCCACTCTCCAATAGGGCCGACCCTATAACTCACACCTCATGATATGCCTCTCACCCAAATGAAACATGTTAAGGGAAAAGTAATTAATATATATATGTGTGTACTTCAAGATGAAGTAAGTCATTCATTCTAGAATACACATCAAAAGGCGAAATCTGTCTGCAAGTAAGAGGTGCGAAATACATCAGTATTAAGGAGAATATCTTCAGCAAAGTGCGAACTCCATCAACTTCTCTCCATTGTTATCTCTACTGTTAGGAGAGTGCGAATTCCACAAAAGTGGTGTTCATTCATGCAAACATTAAGGCGAATTTACATCCATTAGTCTGCTCCTCGTCATGCGAACTAACAATTGAAGGACCTGTTGTTCTGAATTTGGTCACAGTCATCAATTGAAGACATATATATCATCCATCTGCTATTCAAGGACAAATCTTTGGTTGCTATGTATACCTACTAGTTGGTGCAATAAAAGGCAGATCTAAGACCACTCAAAAGTTGAAGATGCTATCAGCCCTAAGGATGAACTAAGATAAGTATTGTAATCAGAATATTATTCATAATCCATAATCAGATCTGAGGATCTTTCCTCGTTGGGTTTTTCCTCCTAGGAGGTTTTCCCAGGTTAATAAGTGTCTTATTCAATTTTGGTTATGTTTATGTTTGTTCCTAAATCTGAAACTTACTAAATCTAACAGCAAACTATCTAAGTTAAAGGTTAATTCTGTTTTTTGAGTTTTCTATTAATCTGAAAGTGTAAAATTTAACATGGTATCAGAGCCAGGTTACATACATACATATATATATTAACTTTCAGATTTCAGTAGCCTTTTATTAAGTTTGTTGTTTCAGTTTCAGTCAGAACAATGACAGGATTGAAAGTTGAAGATAGGCCCGAAGGGGCTCTTAACTTTGTTTCCTTGAAGGTTCGTATCCTGCTTGCTCTTAAGGAAGATGATCTCCTTCAGTTTGTGCAAGACAAAGAGCTGACTACGCCCACAGATCAAGAAAAATTAAAGCAATTCAAAAGGAATGCCCTCAAAGCCAGAAAGCTCATCATTGACTCAGTTAGAGATCACCTTGTCACCTCCATCTCCAGGTTCACTACAGCTAGAGAGATATTCAAACATCTAGAAGGTATTTATAAGATCAATAACCTCAGTAGAGCAATTGCATTAAGGCAACAATTACTTCATATTAAGATGACAAAGGAAGATTCAGTCATGTCTTACTTCATGAAGATCTCAGAACTAAAAGATCAACTAGGCACAATTGGTCGTGACATTGAAGACAAAGATATTGTCATGATATCATTAAATGGTCTTCCAGAGTCATGGGACTCCTTCATTCAATCCATAAGTGGGAGATCTGAATTCCCAACCTTTGATTGTCTTCGGAACGATTGCCTTCATGAGGAATCTCACCTTGCCACAAGGGGAAAACTCAAAAGTCCTCAAGTGGATGATCAACATATGCTTGCAGCCCAATGCAAGAAAGGTGGTAATTGGAAAAAGAATAATCCCAAGAGGAGTAGAGATTTCAGATCACGTAGCTCTCAGTATTCTTGGAAGAAGCCAAGAGATCTCTCTCGTGTTCGATGTTTCAAGTGTGACAAATATGGTCACTATGCTAAAGAATGTCAGAATGAACCCATGCAAAAGGAAGCCAACCTAAATGAAGTCTCAGAACAAAATGAAGACTTCTTATTCATCTCTGCCTTATCAAGCAACATACCTTCAGATAGTAACACATAGCTAATTGACAGTGGTGCTTCCTGACACATCACAGGCTATCGTGAACATCTCTCAGACTTAGTAGAAAAGGATACCAGTCTACATTTGGTAATTGGTGACGATGCTCGATACTCAGTAAGAGGTTCTAGCACTACTACTTTAAATTTAGACTCTGGTATTCCACTTCACCTTAGTGACATCTTATTTGTTCCTAGAATTAAAAGAAACTTAATTTCTATTTCTGCTATAGAAGATAAAGGTTATCAAGTAGCATTTTCTGAGGGTAAAGTACTTGCTTGGCCTAATAATCTAGTTTTAAATTTGCTCGTGTCATTGGAAATAGATATGATAGTTTGTATAAGCTTTCCTCTAACCCTGTTCAAGCCCTCATTAATGAGGCCCCTGAATCCTGTGAGCTATGGCATAGAAGGCTTGGACACTTACACTTGCAAGCTCTTCCCTCTCTTGGAAAGATAGTTAAAGGTATGCCTAAACTCAGTAAATCTCATGATTCATGTAAAGATTGTGCTATGGGTAAAAATGTTAAAAGTCCTTTTCATAGAAGTGAAACTAGAGCTAAAGAAAAACTAGAACTTGTTGATTCTGATTTATGTGGCCCTATGTCTATAGCATCCCCTAGTGGATTTCTTTATTATGTAATATTCATAGATGATTTCTCTAGGAAAACTTAGATCTATTTCTTAAAGACTAAAGAATCTGATGAAGTCTTAAGTAGATTTAAAGAATTTAAGGCATTGACTGAAAACATCTTTGGTAAAAGAATTAAATGTTTAAGGTCTGACAATGGAGGTGAGTATACCTCTTGCAGTTTTTATGACTTTTGTATTGAGTCAGGAATTAAGAGGGAGTTTTGTGTTCCCTACAATCCTCGGCAAAATGGAGTTGCTGAAAGAAAGAATAGGACTATTGTTGAGGCTGCAAAGGCCATGATCCATGATCAAGCATGATCAAGACTTGCAAACTTCTCTTTGGGTTGAGGGTTCTAGAACAGCAGTCTATATTCAGAATAGATGTCCCCACCGTGTTCTAAAGAATATGACTCCTGAAGAAGCCCTCTCAGGATTCAAACTTGACATCAGCCACTTGAGAATTTTTGGAAGTCCTGTATATGTTCATGTGCCTAAAGAAAAACAAACTAAGTTGGAGCCCTCCGAAAAGAAAGAAATGCTAGTTGGATACAGCGAATCCTCCAAAGCCTTCACGATCTACATTCCAGGTCAAAGGTATGTTGAGGTAAGTAGGGATGTTACTTTTGAAGAAGACATTGCATTTAAGAAGTCAAAGGTTCTCCTGCTATTGATGAGGCTAATGATAATCAAGATATGAATGTTGATACAAACCTTGAGGTTCAAAGGGAGTCTGTTTGTGCCTCCACCTCAAGAAGTGCATGATGACCCACCTGAGCCTATGAATCCCACGGATGTACCTGGTGACATTGTGGTTAGCAAAAAGAGGCCACTTTGGGTGAGAAACACCATTCAAGAAGCTAAAAGATTTGCAGCCCCCAGTGCTACCTTCGGAGAAAGCAAGAGACCTCAAGTATTCTCCAACTATGTTGCATTGATGAGCAATCTCATCGAGTCTGAGCCATGCAATATTGAAGAAACCTTGAACCATCATGCCTGGAAGTTAGCCATGGATGAAGAATATCAGTCAATCATCAAGAATGATGTCTGGGATATTGTGCCTAGACGTAAAGGTAAGTTTGTTGTTTCCTCTAAATGGTTATTTAAAATTAAACATGATGCTGATGGTAGTATTGAGAAATATAAAGCTAGATTTGTAGCTCATGGTTTTTCTCAAAAGGAAGGCATAGATTATGAAGAAACATTTGCTCCTGTTGCTAGATATACTTCTATTATAACTATAATAGTCATTGCTGCAGCTAAAGGTTGGAAGCTACATCAGATGGATGTTAAGACTGTCTTCCTTAATGGAGTCATTGAGGAAGAAGTCTATTGAACAACCTGAGGGTTATGAGATCCATGAAAGAGAAACTCATGTTTGCAGAAAAGAAAGCACTATATGGCCTCAAACAGGCCCCTCGAGCTTGGTATGAAAGAATTGATAAGTACTTGGTAAGCTTAGGGTTTTGTAAAAATGATGCTAATTCTAACATTTACTTTAAAGTATCTAATGATGAAATGCTAATTCTAGTTCTATATGTGGGTGATGTATTTCTTACTGGTAAAGATGAAATCATTATTAGATGTAAGAAAGAATTAGCTTCAGTATTTGAAATGAAGGATTTAGGTCTAATGCATTATTTTCTAGGTCTAGAAGTATGGCAAAGACCTAACGAAATTTTCTAAGTCAAGGAAAGTATACTATTGATATTCTGAAAAGATTTAGAATGATGGATTGTAAACCTATGTCTACTCCTATGGAATCTAACTTAAAGAAGTTGAGTGTTTCTGCAACTAACTCTGATTCTGCAGATCCTTCTAAGTACAGGCAGTTGATTGGATCGTTGATGTATCTAGTTAACACTAGACCAGATATATGCTATGCAGTGAATGCTCTCAGCCAGTTCATGAGCATGCCTAAACATGTTCACCTTGTTTAGGCTAAACACATCCTGAGATACTTGCGAGGCACAGTTGGCTTTGGGCTGAAGTATCCAATGAAAACTCCAATAACCCTGGAAGGTTACTCAGATGCAAATTGGGCAGGAAGTGTAAAAGATAGGAAAAGTACTTTAGGCATCTGTTTCAACTTAGGATCTGCAGTGATTTCTTCGGCTTGCAAAAAACAGTCCTCAGTGGCTCTAAGTAAAGCTAAAGCTGAGTATATTGCTGCAAGTGTTGCTTCTAGGGAAGTAGTATGGCTTCGTAAACTTCTTGCTGGGTTATTTGGATAACCTTGGAAACCCACAGTCATTCATTGTGATAATCAGAGTTGCATAAAGATGTTAGTCAATCTAGTGTTCCATGACAGGTCAAAACATGTGGAAACTCATTATCACTTCATTCAGGATATGGTGCAAAGAGGTGCTATTCAGCTGAAGTATGTCAGCACTGATGATCAGATTGCAGATATCCTTACCAAGCCTCTATCCAAGGTGAAGTTTGTGTACTTCAGAGACAGGCTTGGGGTTTCAGAAAATGAAACCTTGGTTGGGAGGGAGTCTCAACCTCAGTGATGCATTGTGTTGCATCAACCACCCTCTGTGGGCAATGTAAGGTGGTGGTCTTCTCAGGGAGAAGAGTAATTGTTACCATCCTCTGCGGGCAATGTAAGATGGTAGAAAAGATCCTCGCCACCCTCTGCAAGCAATGAAAGGTGGCTCCAGCCTTTGCTTGTGTGCAAGATGGAAGATTTTTGTTATGTAATTCCATTCTATGCTTGTGTGCAAGATGGAAGTCTACTATGTTCTGATTATGTAATCCATTCTTTGCTTGTGTGCAAGATGGAAGATAGTGACATTCTGATTATATTCTCTTCTCCCTAATTGAGAAGGAGTATTAGTTTTAATTAGGGTGAAGAGCGGATTCCAATTGCCTAAGGCAACATTGGAATCCGCCCTTTAGGGCTGGGCCCTTTTCACACGCCACTCTCCAATAGGGCCGACCCTATAACTCACGCCTCATGATATGCCTCTCACCCAAATGAAACGTGTTAAGGGAAAAGTAATTAATAAATAAAATATTTATTGCAAGCCGACCTAGAGGTCTACCGCCAAGAGAAAGATATATATGTGTACTTCAAGATGAAGTAAGTCATTCATTTTAGAACACACATCAAAAGGCGAATTTTGTCTGCAAGAGGTGCGAAATACATCAATATTAAGGCGAATATCTTCAGCAAAGTGCGAACTCCATCAACTTCTCTCCATTGTTATCTCTGTTGTTAGGAGAGTGTGAATTCCACAAAAGTGGTGTTCATTCATGCAAACATTAAGGCGAATTTACATCCATTAGTCTTCTCCTCATCATGCGAACTGACAGTTGAAGGACCTGCTGTTCTGAAGTTGGTCACAGTCATCAGCTGAAGACATATATATCATCCATCTACTATTCAAGGACAAATCTTTGGTTGCTATGTATACCTACTGGTTGGTGCAATAAAAGGCAGATCTGAAACTTGTTAAGAGGCAGATCTGAGACCACTCGAAAGTTGAAGATGATATCAGCCCTAAGGATGAACTGAGATAGGTATTGTAATCAGAATATTATTCATAATCCATAATCAGATCTGAGGATCTTTTCTGGCTGGATTTTTCCTCCTAGGAGGTTTTCCCAAGGTAATAAGTGTCTTATTCAATTTTGGTTATGTTTCTGTTTGTTCCTAAATCTGAAACTTACTAAATCTAACAGCAAACTATCAAAGTTAAAGGTTAATTCTGTTTTCTGAGTTTTCTATTAATCTGAAAGTGTAAAATTTAACATTGATGTAGTATTTACTTTTAGTTTTACAAAAACAACTTGCTATTTCATTTTGTTTCAGTCTATCAGCCATCAACATTCCACAAGAGGATGCCATTTTGTACCCAATTCGCATTTAAATCAATCAAATATATCTAGACTTAGCTTGTTTCTTTTGTGTACTCATTTATTGACTCATTGGATGCAACTCCTCACTGAATTTTGGAGAAAAAATGCATTTCTAATTAAATTTAAGCAAATTTTTAAGTTGTCGAGTTTTGCCGAGTTTTTGCCAAGTTTTCGTCGAGTTATTGCTGAATTTTTTTGGGGCCTAGGCGCGTTCGTTTTTTTTTTTTGGTGAGTAGTTCAACTATGTTCTAAATATTTCAAATTTACAGCCTTTCTCTTTTAGGACAGGAACGATAGAGGCAAGAAAGCAAAGAAGCAATGATGTATATGATAGAAGACAAGCACAGAAGGTAAGACAAAATATTTCACCTTTTTTATTTTAAATGCACCTACTTTTTCTCATATTTTTCTATACGTATAGTATAGAAAATTAAAAAATCTCTTTCTTGACATTGTAGGATGTTACTTTCTTCAGCAATAGATGATGAGGTTCAACCATTTATTAATTTGTTTTTCTATTTGCGATAACTGTTCTTCTTAGTTTAACGAAGGACACATGTTGGTACGGTTGAGAGTGACTTTCTGGACAAATTATTTACCGGCCATGTACATTGCTATCGAAATGGATGCATGGATATGGTTTTCCAATGTCCTAGACAGTGATGATCAGCAAAAATTGATAAATAGTCTTTTATTGGCTCCAATGCTATCCACAAATTGCGGTATCTTTCACTTTTACAAGAAAAGCTTATAGGATTCACGTAATCAATACAGTCCCTAAGCATGTTATAGGAAAGACGACTGAAACATTTCCAACAAACCGATTGGTTCTTGATTACACCAATAGTTTCACTAGAACATAAAGAAGACAGAGGACAACAATTTTGGAGGACGTCAACATGGTCATCACCCAGGTCTTCATCAAACTCACAACGGACTATTATTGTTGTTTGCAGACATATCATATTATTCATAGTGGAGTTCCTTGTTCATGTCCTCCAAAATTGTTGCCCTCTATGTGGTCTGCATGTTTGAGTGAAAATATTGGTGTAATAAAAAACCAACTGGTTCCTTGGAAATGTTTCATTCACCTTTTCTATAACATGCTCAGGAATCCTATTGACCTCTTCCACTGAATAAACTTTCCTTGTAAAAGTGTTGGATACCACAATCTATGGATAGCATTGGGATAGCAATACAGTAAATTTATAATTTCGTACCAACCATCACTGTCTAGGACATTGGAAAAACATGTGCACGCATATCAATGTACGTAAACAGCAAAAAATTTGTCGAAAAAGTCAACCCCCAACCATACCTACATGTGTCCATTAAACTGAGAACAACTAGTTGTTGCCAATAGAAACGCAAACTATTAAATGCTCAAACAAAATAATTTGTTGCAAAAAAAGTAACATCCCACAATATGGATAAAGAGATTTTTTTAATTTTCTATTATTTTACATATAGAAAATATAAGAAAAAATAGGTGCAATTCAAATGAAAAGATGAAATATATTTTGTCTCACCTTCTACAATTGTCTTTCGCAATGTGCATCATTCGTTTTTTGATTCCTTGCTTTTGTCATTCCCCTTTCACAAAAGACGAATACTGTAAATTTGATACAGTTAGAATATCAACAATAAATAAAAAAATATGACTTACTATTGCTATTTATTTAAAATTTATGCATCAATGATATTGAAGAACAGTTATGTGAGCACTATTGTTGATGCAGACAATCATTTTCAAACAGCTTTATTTTATCCGTCATGTCTCTAGGTAGGTTGTGATGTGAAGACCCTATAGTACAGTCACTGCTACCAACCAAACCCCTTGTACCTCTTGAATGTTTGAAAGAGGATCAATAGTTGGATCTTGTGAGTTATCAACAAACTGATATTGATTTCTTTTTTGTCTCTGTAGAATCTGATTTCTCTATCACTAAATAGATGACGTTCAGCTGAATGCAAATGGTTAAACACAAGCTAGCAGAAAATACAGCCTCTGATACCAGTGTAAAGACGCCCCCTTAATTTTTTTTGTTTTTTGACTAATAATATCACAATATAAACTTGCAAATACTGAAACACACTGCTGTTATAGCTCTGAAACAGATTTTTAATGTTAATGCTACAGCTGTTACAAAATCCTTGAAGGATATTCATTCAGTACTGAAATAAACATTACATTAATAGATGACATAAGAAAGCCCATTAAAAAATACCTACAAACCAGGTCAGAGTTGACAATTACAGGTCTGAACATGGGTCAAAATCATGCTGCTACAAGCAGGTCAACAGCGAAAACGTTCCACAACTCTTTGAATGTTGAATGCAATTCCCACTGAACATTTCAAGACAGATTTACAACTCTAATACTCGATTCAAACACCTTCAAACTCTTCAAAATGGAAGCAAACTAGTCTACAACAACTATTTCTCTAAAACCCGACCAACCATAGCACACTGGAAGAGCAAAGATCATCTCCTATAAAATTCATTAAACCTCCATAAAACATTTATCCTCTCGGAAATTGGTTGCATTTGTTTCTTCGAAGTTAGGCACCCTACAATGACCAAGATTGAGCACCAAACCCTGGGCACTTGGACCTAGAAGAGTCATTAGGAACCCCTGGGAAGGTATGGTACCTCAAGAAACTGATATCTGCTGCAAATACTCTGAAATTTGCTCCTATTTGAGTCACCCAGCAATGGATAAGATTATCCAAGTTTCCCTCTTCAGCTTCAGCCTCTATTTGCAATTCTATCACCAAGAATAGGGTAAAGCCTCCTCCTGAAGTTGTACAGTCAGTCCCAAGTCCACTAAAAACACACTCCAAAAAACTCTACATCAAACCCTACAAATCACCAAAAGTCATCTTCGAATCTGCCATAAAAAAAACTATGAAAATCCTCATTTCTTGACACCTCTGAATTACAAAAATCTGCCAAAACAATGGTGATTCTTGTACAAAATTGAACCAACCAGCTAGGATGTATCTTTCACCATTAAAACTAGTGAATTGATGAGGATTTCCATCCTCAATCAATCCCTGCAAGAACTTCTTTGCTCACTCCTACAGCATCTTATTATGTGTACACTCTAAATAATCCAAATAAGAGCTAAAATCCCTTTTAAAAATTCAAATTGATTCATTTCCCTCATAAAGGCCTTTTACAATTTTAAATTAACTAAATCCAAGTCCCCCTTTCCTCTAGGAGTCCAACATGGGGGGACATAACGTCACTTTATTAAAATTAAAACACTAAAGTAAATAATATAATGTTACTTTATAACTTTAATGTGATAATTAAAATAATCCTGATCACATTTTCGAAAAGTACCACCAAGGCATTGAAAGCTGAAACTGATCACATCAAGAAGTTACTAATACTGAAGAATGATGTTGGGTACTAAATCAGGGACTTATTGCAAATAGCAATGTCCTCCAAAACCTATGGAGAACTCAAAAGGCCAAAAACACTACAAAGACCGCTGCCACCAACTGATCAAAACATTGTTGTCAGAAGACAAGAAAATTGATACCAAACTCTCCAAGAAAGCTAGAGTCCCCTAGCCACCAACAACTAGCCAACGACAACCCAAGATTATACTAACGAGAATCAACAGCTGACTAAGTCCAAGAAGGGGACATTACAGGCATTGCCTATCAAAACAATATGTTGGAATTCTATAGTGAGAGAGTTCTACTTCTAACAAGGAAAGAAGAGAACTACTAGTGTTGCAAGATTGTTTAATACACCACCACGGAAGGTGGCAAAGTCTTCGATTGCCAAAAAAATTTATACTCAATGCCATACCATTTCCTATGGCACGTTCTCCCTATTTCAAACAAATGCTCAAAGATGTGATAGGTGTTGGTGCCTCATTTGTTCCACCTAGAGAAAATAAACTATGCACCACCCTACATAGAGAATATTCTAAGGTGAGTGTGTCGATGGAAGAAATAAGGCAAACTTGGATAAGGGATGGTTGCTCTATCATCATGAATGAGCAAACCAATATCAAAAAATCGACCACTCATCATAATCATTATCACATGTTCAATTGGCTCTTATTTTCTTAGAGCTATTTATTGTTAAGAGAAAAAGGATACAAACTTCAAATTTCAAATTTTAAAGGATGTCATAAAAGAAGTTGGATCCTCTAATATTTTACAAGTGGTGACCGAATTAACTTGTGTATGTATGCTAGTTGGTTTGACGATGAAAGCTGTTTACAAACACTTTGTTTGACCCCATGTTGTGTTCATGCATTGAACAATGCATGGTAAGAACAACAAGAAGATAAATTGGCTGAAGACAGTGCTAACAGAAGCTAGAGATAAATAGATATTCATTTTCAACCATCAGACCTCCCTTCCAATGCTGGTTAATTCAAAATGGAATAAAAAATTGCTGGTTTTATTATTAATTCGAAAAAAAAAAATTATTAATATTCCTAACTTGTAAATTACTTTCATTCTTTGTATAAGCATTCACTGTATCATTTGAGTCTTAAATTTTTAGTCTTTTTTTTGTTTTAATATTTGCAACTTGTTTACACTTGCAAATATGGTTGCTCTGTAATAAATTGGGTTCTACTTGCTTGTTTTAATACGAGTTTTTGAAGAAACGTTGCAGTGAAAATATTCTGTATTGAGTAGAAGGTTTGAAGAGTTTGGCAAAATGCATGAATCAAACAACTGAAATAATAGAATCTATATGATTTACTCAACTTAAAAGACACAAATTGCACAACAAGTTAAATTTTAGTACATTTGCTAACAAAGTTTTCTGACAATTCAATAATGAGTCCAAGTTTGTGATTGTTATTATCAGTCATACGCAGTTTGTTTCTTTTCCAAGACCACTATTGCCACAGGGGCATTGTTCCAAACCTTCCCACTACTGCTACAAAATCTGTGGGCCTCCAACTGCAACCTCCCTTGTGGCTGGTTGTTACCCACACGTCCCAATTGATGATAAAGATAGAAATTAATGTGCAAATATTAAATATGTAATATTTTATAAGGCAAACAGCGGCTCCTTTTACCTCCCTAAACTCCCACGACTCTGCCTGTGCACCATAACATTGTTGTGTTCATATGTAGAACAGATGACACTCCAAGATAGGTGACAGCAATCTTGAAGGGAGTGCCTTAATAAGATTATTGTGACTCTTTCCATGTCTGTCCGGTATTTTCATGACCCTTTAGGCTTGTGCAGCAGGTATCTAATGGGCAGCAGTTTCTATTAAGAAACTCCTGTGACTATAGCAGCTATTTTAGTAGAAGCTAAAATAGAAGCTACCTAGTAAAGATAATGTGGTATCTACAATAAGTAGAAGCTACCTAGTAAAGATAATTCTTAGTAATAACACCCATGCATCCTTTCTAATCAATGTGTCTCAACCTTATATTAAAATGTTTGATGTGTCTCTCAACTGGTGCGTCGTGTTTCTTCCTGTGAATCCGCTCAATCAACTAGCTGGGTTTTAATTCACAATTCTGATTTTTGATTGTTTTTATCATCCTTTGGTTAAAGAATGAGCCAATTTCAATAGGGTTTGTAAAATAAAATGTCAAGAATACCATTCTCCTTTCCAACTTCTCTTTTTATATGCTTTTCACCAAAAATAATATTCAATTTCCCACCAAGTGACTTTATTAATTTAACTTTATATTTTTAAGCCCCAGAAGTCACTCTTTCCATTTAACTATTCACTTTATAAAAATAAAATAATTAATTAAATAAAAAGTTCCTGTGCTTCAACAACTTAATTAGCCTATGGAAATAAAAGTAGGCTAAAATTACCTCAAACTCAAAATAAAGAGGTCAAAGAAGGGCTCACAAAGGACCTTCCAAAAATGTATACTAATGAGGAGTCTTCTTTATTTTGCATAATGGCTTACCTTTGTCAACCTCCATGGTCCAACCTTGAGCAAAACAGAGGCAAGGGGGTATTGATATTATCTGAAACCAACCCTATTGGATAGTGGATGTGACTTTGCAAGAATGCACTAGAGTTGGGGATACTTGCAACTTGCCTCCTTTCACAGGTTGTCGATTCATCTGCTGCAAAGAGAAATTGATCCACATATAGCATCATCAGTCGGTCAAAACAACCTTACATCTAGATGACTAGAGAAGTTAGTGGCCATTATAGTGCCTTGTGGTTGCAAGATCAGTAGACCCCTGAGCATCACCAGACTTCAACCTCATGTTGGGATGTTGATCCTAAAGATGCTACACAAAGGTAAGGGAAATATTTATTGGGGTTGCATTGCATGAGGTGACCCCTCATAGTGGGAGTGACTCAGAATAGAACTCTGATATTGATTCAAACTTACCAAAGGCAGATGCTGATTAAAGTCAATTATATATTTTCTCTCTTTTTGTCATTTTGAAGTTGAAACTTGCAGCTTTGGGTATTTTGTTGTAATTCTTATATAATACACATGCACGTTGACAATCAAAGCATTTAAATTTCATTGATTTGTTTATCAATTCTCACGTGAAATCTCAACTCAAATCTAATGTTTTGTATTAAGGTTCTATAACAATGAATGCTTTATGAATGTTATCATATGAATATTTGAAATTTTCTTATATGTTGATTTTTAACTTATTTTTCTCATAGCCATCCTCTGCCATCCCCTAAAAAAAGGCAAAAAAAACACCATATCAGAAACGCATCCCCTCATCCCCCATCATCCCTATCTCAGAAACTTGGGAAAGCATAGAATACTCAAAGATTGAGCAATTGTGTTCATCTGCTCACCCAAGGATGAAACCCCTCTTGATATCTAGTCCAGATCGGAGAACAAAAAACTGTTCTTTTGGCAATTTCATCTAGGAATACTTTGATGCTGAAAGATTTAATTTGTTTTCAATTTCAATTGGTTCAAAAAAGGGTTTTGGAGATTTTCTGTGTGCTGGAGATTGCAGATTCCAGTTTTAAATTCTATTGGTTGTTGTGCAAGTGATTTATCTATGTTCATATTGGTAAAAATTTGAGCATAATTTAGGATGCCTAGGTTCTCAGTGAATTATAATGCTGCGAAGTATCCATTAGTGGCAAATTTGATTCTTTCCAAACATATTTTGTGCCATTACTCACTTGGACACTTGGAATGTGGGGAAGAAAAGCCCACATTCACACCAGTACTGCAGTTCCGATATCTTCTATGGCATTAAACTAGCAACTCAGTGCTTCATAAAGAGGTTGAAGCCATTCTGCAGCATCCTGCATTGAGATTGCTTGAGACCAAGCAATTTCAGGAAGGGCGGACTGTCATGTCCCCTCTTTAGTATGACATGACACTTTACGTGGATTTGCCTATTCCAGACTCTCGTAGGCAGATGGTTGTGATGAGAGAGTCATTTTGGCGTTTATTTGGTGATTGGATGGCTCATCATGCTCTTGGAGACCTTATATTTATTATTACTTTTTATTTGGGGCCAAAATGTTATTGAGGTGCACTTTTTATTTTATGAAGTAACTTTTTATCTTAAAAGTGCAATGAGGCTTCTAGAAGATTCTATTATGGATACTTCTAGAAAGTCATGGATACTTCTAGAAAGACTAAGAGGCTTCTAGAAGATTCTATTATGGGTACTTCTAGAAAGTTATGGATACTTCTAGAAAGACTAAGAGGCTTCTAGAAGATTCTATTATGTGTATAAATAGACCCCATGGGTCTCTCATTTGGCATCGAAGTCTATTTTCTCTAGTGCATCTACTTGAGCATTTGTGGAGCTTGAAGGTCTGCAAATATCATTGATCTTTGGGAACGATAACTCCCTTAGATTAGCATAACTGAGGAAGTGAAATATCTTCTGAAGGGTTGCGTTATTGGAGATGGTACTCAGCCATTTCATGTTGGATTTCAATTGAAGGTTGATTTGAGGGCTTGTATTTGGTAAATAAGGGTTTGGAATTCATCCCAGCTCAAAATTTGGTACTGCAGCCGCACAGTACGACCCAGGTACGGCCTGCAACAGGGACAGTACGGTAGTGACAGCAGGGCATTCTTGGGACAGTCCAGTCCTCCTTTCATCAGCATTTCATAGGGAGTTATTGTTCCCAAAGATCAATGATATTTGCAGACCTTCAAGCTCCACAAAAGCCCAAGTAGATGCACTAGAGAAAATAGACTTCGATGCCAAATGAGAGACCCATGGAGTCTATTTATACACATAATAGAATCTTCTAGAAGCCTCTTAGTCTTTCTAGAAGTATCCATAACTTTCTAGAAGTATCCATAATAGAATCTTCTAGAAGCCTCTTAGTCTTTCTAGAAGTATCCATGACTTTCTAGAAGTATCCATAATAGAATCTTCTAGAAGCCTAATTGCACTTTTTAGATAAAAAGTTACTTCATAAAATAAAAAGTGCACCTCAATAACATTTTGGCCCCAAATAAAAAGTAATAATAAATATAATGTCTCCAAGAGCATAATGAGCCATCCAATCACCAAATAAACGCCAAAATGACTCTCTCATCACAACCATCTGCCTACGAGAGTCTGGAATAGGCAAATCCACATAAAGTGTCATGTCATTCTAAAGAGGGGACATGACAGTCCGCCCTTCCTGAAATTGCTTGGCCTCAAGCAATCTCAATGCAGGATGCTGCAGAATGGCTTCAGTCTCCCAAGTGGCATCCTCAACAGGAAGATCTCTCCACTTCACCAAATACTCCCTGATAACTCTCCTGCGGAGTTGTTTCTCCCTACTATCCAAAATAGACTCTGGCACCAATATCAACTTCCCCTCATCATCCAAGGGTGGTAGCACTGTGGAAGGCACAACATGCTGTCCTAATGCCTTCTTGAGGCGTGACACATGGAACACATTGTGCACCCTGCTATCTGCTGGAAGCTCAAGCTCATAAGCCAACTCTCCTACCCGCCTGATAATCCTGAAAGGCCCATAATAGCGCGGCTTAAGCTTTTCTGACCCACTCTTCTTAAGAGTAGACTGTCTATAGGGCTGAAGCATGAGGTAAACCATATCACCAACCTCAAAACTCCTCTCAATCCGCTTCCGATCTGTGTACTGCTTGTACTGATTCTGTGCCCTGGCCATATTATCCTTGAGAGCATCAACAATGTCCTTGCTCTCCTGAAGCAAATCCCCGGCACGTGGAACTCTAACATCAGACATCAGCAAATCAATGAAGTTAGGCACATCATACCCATATAGAGCTCTGAAAGGTGTCATTTGAATCGACATGTGGAATGTGGTATTGTAACAATACTCACACAAATGAATCCATCTCACCCATGCCCTCTGCTGACCAACCACGTAATTCCTCAAATAACCTTCCACCCACTTGTTCACTATCTCCGTCTGTCCATCCGTCTGTGGATGATAACTAGTGCTAGGTGTAAGCTCAGTGCCACAAAGTCTGAATACCTCCTGCCAAAAGTGACTCAAAAATCTACTGTCCCTGTCACTCACTATGCTGTGGGGTATCCCATGCAATCTGAAGACCCCTCTGAAGAAGACCTCAGCTACCTGTACTGCTGTGTAAGTAGTAGTGATGGGAAAGAAGTGTGCATACTTCGTCAGTCTATCCACTACTACGTAGATGCAATCATGCCCTTGAGCCTTGGGCAAGCCCGTAATGAAGTCCATAGATATGCATTCCCACTTCTGATCCGGAATGGGAAGTGGCTGTAGGAGCCCAGCTGGAAAGGTGTGCTCTTGTTTGTTCTGCTGACAAACAGGGCACTCACGAACATACTGCAAAACATCTGACTTAAGCCCTTTCCAAGTGAACCGCTCCCGAACCTGTCTATATGTCTTGAAGTACCCGGGGTGACCAACTGTAGGTGAATCATGAAGAGCCCTCAATATAGATTGCTTCACCTTCGATCCTGGGACTAGAAATATCCTGCTCTTGTAGATAATCAAATCATCTACAAGTGTATACCGGGTATCAATAACTGACCCATCAACTATCCCTGACGCCCATGGGTCTCTAGCATA
Organism: Cryptomeria japonica; assembly: GCF_030272615.1. Taxonomy (NCBI): domain Eukaryota; kingdom Viridiplantae; phylum Streptophyta; class Pinopsida; order Cupressales; family Cupressaceae; genus Cryptomeria; species Cryptomeria japonica. Next base: position 610,474,067 of record NC_081408.1, on the reverse strand, counting down.
CTCTGCCACTATCATATGTCTCCAATCCTCTGATATTTCAATCAATGCACTGAGATGTGGTCTACGTGACAATGCATCCGCTACCACATTCTGAGTCCCTCTCACATATGATATGTCAAAATCGTAAGCTTGTAGCTTACTCACCCACTTCTGCTGTCTATCGTTGAGATCTCTCTGACTAAGGAAATGCCTCATACTGTTGTGGTCAGTTTTAATACAAAACTTACCACCCACTAGATACTGTCTAAACTTAGCCAATGCGTGCATGATGGCTAACATCTCCTTGTCATAGATGCTGAAAGATCTCTCTGGACCACGGAGTTTCCTGCTCTCATATGCAATAGGGTGCTTGTCCTGCATCAACACAACACCTATACCATCGCCGGATGCATCACATTGAAGCTCAAATGGCTTCGAGAAATCAGGCAAGGCTAACATCGGGCATGAGGTCATGATCTCCTTGAACCTGTCAAAGCAAGTCTGTGCCTCCGGTGTCCAAACAAAGGCCCCCTTCTTCAGCAAATCTGTCATAGGGGCTGCATGTCGTGAGTATCCACTAACGAATCTGCGGTAGAAGTCACATAGGCCCAGGAACCCTCTCAACTGTGTCAAGTTCTCAGGAATAGGCCACTCTACTATAGCACGGATCTTATCAGGATCCATCCTTACTCCCTCTGCACTGATAATATGTCATAAATACAAGAGCTCAGTCATACCCAAATCACACTTGGACTCCTTGGCATACAAGGACTCCTTCTGCAATATGCTTAATACTGTCTCCAGATGCTTAAGATGTTCCTGCCATGATCTGCTGTATACCAAAATGTCATCGAAGAAAATACAAATCTCCTCAACTGATGATGGAAGACCTTATTCATCGTAGACTGAAAAGTAGCTGGTGCATTGGTCAACCCAAATGGCATGACCACAAACTCAAAGTGTCCACAATGACATCTAAATGTCGTCTTCTCCACATCCTACTCTCTAACTTTGATCTGATGATATCCTGTTCTCAAATCTATCTTGCTGAAGTAGCATGCCCCATGAAGCTCTCTATCAGCTCATCAATCCGTGGGATAGGGTATCTATTCTTAATAGTCCTCTTGTTCAACACCCGATAGTCAATGCACATACGTAACGAGCCATCCTTCTTCTTCACCAACACTACTGAAGAAGCAAAAGGAGACTTGCTCGGTCTAATATGCCCCATCTCAAGCAGCTCCTTGATGGTTTTCTCAATCTCATCCTTGAGTCTCTTAGGATGCCTGTATGGTGTGATCATCACGGGTTTAGCACCCTCCTCTAACTCAATGATGTGCTCTATTCCCCTGTCAGGTGGTGTCCCAGGTGGAATGTCACTGAACACCCTATCATACCGTTCTCTCAATCTCTGAATGTCAGGGTGATACTCTGCCTTCTGATGCTCCTCCTGTGTAGGCATGAGAGTACACATGGCTGCCCATCCAATCCCATCGTGTCTAACCAACCTCTCCATGCGCCTGCAAGAAATAGTTCTAACATCACTATTTCTGATAGCCCTCAATACATGCTGTCTCCCATCAACCTCAAACTTAATCTCCATGTCTCTGAGTCTGAGAGTGACCTCACCCAATGAATGTAACCAAGTCATCCCCAATACAATGTCTAGGTCACCTATGTTAACTACATGGTAATCCGTTTTGAACTCATAATTGTTCAAGCGTAGAGGCATGTTTCTAATCATCCTGTTACACTTAAGAGTGTAACCATCAACAACCTGTACTCGAAGACCCTCAAACTCCTCTGTCTCAATGCCACGGCGCTCAACCAATCGTGCATCAATGAAATTGTGCGTAGCACCTGTGTCAACTAGGGTAATCACCTTCTATCCTGCTAGAACTCCACGCAATCTAAAGGACCCCTCCTGCTGGATACTGGACAAGCATGCTTGCTGCAAATGTAACTCCAGCTCATCCTTAGGCTCTGTAGCCTCTGCCTCTACCTCCGGCTCTGTGTCACTGTGCTCATCCTCATGTACTGCACTATCTGAATCTGAGTCCTCATAGTATGCCCACATAACTCTATTGGCCTTACCCTTAGGCTTCAACGGATAGTCATGATCCCTGTCATAAGGGCCTTTGCAATAGAAGCATAGCTTCTTCCTGCGTAGGTCATTAAGTGCCTCAGTATCCAAGGGTGTGGTGGATTTCCCCTTGGTATCAACCTTCCTCCCTTTCTCCTTATCAAACTTCTTATTATCTCTGAAAGAAGTAGAACTCCTAGGGGTGAATTTGCTAGAAGGTGCTGTAAGCTCCATACTGCGAGCTTTCCTCATGGCCTCCTGTAATGTCGATGGTTCAAATGCCTTGATCCAACCCTTGAGGAGTTCAGACAATCCCTCAGTGAATAGTATGACCAACCGTCTTTCTGATACATCCTGTACCATAACTGACAACCGTTGAAACTCACTGATATACATCTCCAAGCTGCCTATCTGTCTCAACTGTGCAAGATCACGAAAGAATATCTCAGGATCCTTCCTATCAAAACGCTCCACCAATCTGTCTACAAAATCCTGGTATGAAGTCACCTGGTTGTGCTGTAAAGTAACCATACCATGTGACCACCAGTCATGAGCTGCGCCCTCCAAATGCAAGGTGGCGTATCTGATGGCATCTATCTCCGACATGGGCCTCAATGCTAGGAAGGTATCCAACTTATGTATCCATGCCTGTGCTGTCATCCGTCCACTACCATCAAAGGAAGGTAAAGTGAGCTTGCTAGCAGCTCGCTGCAACTCACTGTCATGGCCTCTAGGTCTCCTGTTCTGCTGAGTACTCCTCATGTGCTCTCTCCTCTGATTCAGGTAACGATCAAAATTAAGTAACTCACGTACATGTGGTGGTAATGCCTGCCACTCTGCAGTAGCAGCTCTAAGATCATCCTGAAACTCATCTTGTACATCGCCCTCTCCTGCCTCCTGAGCCTCCTCTCTAAGGAAAGTAGGACGAGTAGGTCTATCCGCTGTCCAAGACCTATGCCTAGGAGCACCCTGTGAACCTGCTACACTCCTATTGTCATGATCAGGTGTAACTCTACCCTGCTCCTGAACTCTGGGCTGAACCACTCTCTCCATCATAGTGGTCAAAGCACGCAATGACTGGACTATCTCCTGCTGTCCAGTAGCCATGGTTCTAAAAAAGTCCCTAGCCTCATCATCCTCATTCCTGGGAACTCTAGGCGGACTCTGTGACTGTCTCTCACCCATGGTAAGAATGTTTCTGTACTCCTGTTCACCCTCTAGTGCTGCTCTTCTGCGTGTGTAGTACCTGTGATGCCCCAATGCTGATGGATGCATAAATGTTTCTTACCCAAAAGGATGGCAAGAACACCGCTCTGATACCACTGTAATGACCCTTACTATAAAGGCCAATAATGAACCCCAAATCTGAACTGAGACAATTTGTCAAACACTTGGCATGCACTGAATTGTTTTGTTTGTGATGTAGTGTTTCAATATGATAGTTGTTTTGAGCATCAAGTACAATTGAGATAACAATACCAATATTGAAATATAACACAATAAACAATAATGAAACTCTAAATATTCATGCAAGGACTTCAATGCTAATATATCATGAATTTCCCAAATTCTGATTGCATTGTTCAGTAGACTAATTTTCTAAAAATGTATGACTGTTACAAACTCTTACACATGAGCACTGAATTTATGGCAAGAGAATGTATAAACTATCACACATGAACAATGACCTTGCAATGCACCTTCTTTACTATATCAATCCAACTACAAGATAGCAATGTCTGATTACAATGGACTGTTTTCTGAATACATATATGACTGTTACAACTGTGCACTTCTATCATAAAAATTGACAACAAAAACCATGCAATGAAACCTGGAAATCGCTCCTTGAACTCCGATTATGAAATGCTGATTAAGGAGGACTGGACTGTCCCAAGAATGCCCTGCTGTCACTACCGTACTGTCCCTGCTGCAGGCCATACCTGGGTCGTACTGTGCGGCTGCAGTACCAAATTTTGAGCTGGGATGAATTCAAAAACCCTTCTTCACCAAATACAAGCCCTCAAATCAACCTTCAATTGAAATCCAACATGAAATGGCTGACTACCATCTCCAATAACGCAACCCTTTAGAAGATATTTCACTTCCTCAGTTATGCTAACCTAAGGGAGTTATCGTTCCCAAAGATCAATGATATTTGCAGGACCTTCAAGCTCCACAAATGCTCAAGTAGATGCACTAGAGAAAATAGACTTCGATGCCAAATGAGAGACCCATGGGGTCTATTTATACACATAATAGAATCTTCTAGAAGCCTCTTAGTCTTTCTAGAAGTATCCATAACTTTCTAGAAGTATCCATAATAGAATCTTCTAGAAGCCTCTTAGTCTTTCTACAAGTATCCATGACTTTCTAGAAGTATCCATGATAGAATCTTCTAGAAGCCTCATTGCACTTTTTAGATAAAAAGTGCACCTCAATAACATTTTGGCCCCAAATAAAAAGTAATAATAAATATAATGTCTCCAAAAGCATAATGAGCCATCCAATCACCAAATAAACGCCAAAATGACTCTCTCATCACAACCATCTGCCTACGAGAGTCTGGAATAGGCAAATCCACGTAAAGTGTCATGTCATACTGTTGTGACGTTTTCACACATCGCCCCATTGCAAATGGGGACCCTTGCTTTTTGCTTTTTAGGGTTTGTTTTCTAGGTCTTTTAGGGTTTTGTTAGTTAGCCTTTGCATTTTGAGTGTTGTCGGGGAGATCAATAGGATAGCAAGTCCGGCTTGAGTGATGTCCTGATCTTGAAATTTGGCTAAGTCTGAAAGCCCTGATCTTGAAATTTGGCTAAGTCTGAAAGCCCTGATCTTGAAATTTGACTGAGTCTGGAAACTGAAAAACCTCAAAAAACTAGATTTTGCAATATAACTCCTGGAGGTCTAAAACCACTCTCAAACATCCTGAAAGTATATATGGAATATAACTTAAAGTATAAGTGACATTATTAAATGTCACTTATACTTAAATGTTATATTCCATAAAAATTATCCTGATAGAGAGTTCAAAAAGTCAAATTTCGCTCCTGTCCTTCACTAAGGATCCAGAGCGAATTTCACTCCTGTCCCTCTCCAAGGGACCAAGGCAAAGCGCTCCTGTCCCTCACCAAGGGTCCAGGGCGAAAATACTTATTTGAGCCATTCCTAGCCTTGTTTGGTTAAATTGAGACATCAAAAGCATGGTGAAGGACGAAATGAGCATGATGGAGCATCCAGACTTGATCAAAGACCATGAAATGATGGAGTTTTTGTCTACAAAGGTCAAATTCGCTCCTGTCCCTCTCCAAGGGACTAGAGCGATTTTCTTTATATACACATTTTTAGACCTTTCTTAGACTTGAACTCTTATTCATGGCGTGTAACAAAATGATATCTTCCTTAGCCAAGACATTTCATGGTGAAAAGTGAAGCATTTTGGCCTAGAAGACAAAATTCGCTCCTGTCCCTCACTGAAGGACCAGAGCTTGAATTTCAAATTTGCACTGTTCTTGCAGGATCAAGACAATTTTATGATTTGAAGAGACCAAGGAAAACATGATTTATCCATTGAATATAATTTGGAAGGCTAACAAGGGACAGATAAGCTTGGATTTGCAAAATCACTCCTGTCCCTCTCCAAGGGACCAAGGCAAAACACTCCTGTCCCTCTCCAAGGGACCAGAGCGAAGTTATCAAAATTCATTATTTTTTTGCCTTATTTTAGCAAATTGCACTAGATGCCAAGTTCGCCCAAAACTTCGAAATATTTTAAAAAAATTTAATTAAATTGGCATTTAATGAAAAGCGCATAGCATTTAATAATTAATTTTGAGCCTTGGAAAATCGTTTTTTTTTATTAATGGAGGCATTTCGAAATTAATTATTATTAAATTAAAATTTAAAAAGAAGAGCGCTTGAGGTATCATTTTTTATTGCTTAATTAAGTCGACCTCTTCTTTTTTTTAATTTTATTTATTTTTTTGCCTTTACTTGCAAGGTCGGCCTCATGGGTAAGTGGAAGGTGAGCGCTCTATATATTGGAGGTGTTTTTTCACAATTCAAATCATTCTTGCATTATCTCTCATGCGAACTTGAAGAGCAATTTGAGGAGGGCAAAATTCATCTTGAAGGCTATTGGAGAGGAGATTTTCTTGCTAGATTGGAGGATAATTTCCAGATTTTTGAAGACATTTGAAGGCGAATTTCCAGATCTTGAAGAAGCTAGTGGAAGGTGAAGTTCTTTTCCAAGCTAAAGGAGGCGCATTTTGCTAAAGGGAGTCTTGATCTACATTTTGCCTAGCAAAATTCATCTATTTTTACATCATTTTTTAGAATTAATTCCCAAGAGGAGGTATGGCGTAATCACCTTGGCACCATTTTTGAAGATTTAAATTTTGCTTTGAAAGTCCTAAATTAGGAAATGATAACTCAAGATTTATCATGAGGTTTCCTAATTAAAATCTTGAATCTTTCTTTTAAAGTTTAATTTTTAGATTTCAAGATATATTACTAATTTTGAAATGTTGTGTAGGTATCAAGATGGTGACTCCCAAGCTCGAAAAATCTACAAGTCGGAAGACTCTCCTCAAGGAAAATCAAGCCAGATCAAGGACGATCAAGCAAGGACAAGGGCGACCTCCTCCAGCCTAGCATCGACAAGGACGGCATTCTTTGGACTAACGTCATCAAGATAAGAGCGACCTCTTCCAATCCAGCATTCCAAGGCGAGGTACATCATCATCCTGCAAATCAAGGACACAAGAAGTCAGAACAAGGGTTCGTTGAAGAAGCAAATAGTTCCAGATGAATTAATTAAAGCTAGCTTCTCAACAACATCAAGTTGAATATTTACCCAAGTTACAAGTGTCAGACGAGGTGACATCCTAGTCATCACTTCTCCAGTCAGTGTGGTCCACCTCAGCATTTCCAGATTCAATGTACCTAACTCATGGAAGGTGGCACAAACTCCGATGCACCTACCCCAGCTATCCATTGGTGGAATTTTCTAGAGAGGACATGTGTCCAAGCAATACAATTTTATCATTGGTCAAGCATTAAATGTTATGTAATGGTTGTAACAAACCCTAATTAGGGTTTTCATTGTTGAATCTTGGCCATTGATCTCGAATTGATCTAAGCCATCTAATTGTATTGAGGGCACTATATAAGCCCTGGCATTTCATTTTGTAAAGGCAATAGATAAGAGATATAGTTGGAAACAGTTAGAAGATAGATAGAGAGTAGTTAGAAGGTGATTAGCTAGTTGATAGAATAGCAATTGGAGTAGAGTAGAGAGAGAAGGCAAAGATTGTTGCCAAGATGTTGTTGTAAAAGACTTGTAACTTCATTAAAGAAATGGTGAAATTTATGGGTCGATTCGACAATTTGCATGGTCTTTATACTTCTCATATTTGATTTCATGTTATTAGATGAGTGGAAGAAATGTGCTTGATTAATGGTGAAATTCGTATATCCATACTACTAGCAGTTTGTTGATTGCAGACTTGCCTTGTGTAGTCAACTGGAATCATTCAGCTTAAGCTTAACTTCAATTGTCGCTTCTTCATCGATATGCATCAACCTGATGGTGTCTATACCTGCAGTGATGATTTGAACATCATAAAGTTTTCCTTCGAAGATCGCACTAACCTTGTGGAGATGTTCCTGTGATGTCAAAACAAGACTTAGTTAGAATTTCATCAAAGATCATTCATTGCTCTTACATTCTTAGTGTTAGGATTAGATCTTTTCCTCGCCCTCATCTTTTTTCCTTTTTTCAAGTCAAAGCTAGTAAGAGCCTGTGTTCCAGCAATATTCAAAGCAGATCAGACGTTCAATCATCAAATGTAAGTCCCCTTGTGATTCCAGCAAATCACATTATACCACAGAGAGCTTATCCACACGTAGAGACCCTACATACAAGAACCTTGGAGTCATCCTGATTGATCCTTTTTCGCGATATCTTCAGCAATCAGAGGCTTTATTCAAGAGAGGATAAGGTACCCTTAGGTATTTTATTCTGTGTTTGATAGTGTACAAAATACACATCAACACATACTAAAGAGGGGACATGACAGGTTTGCTGAAAGATTTAATTTGTTTTCAATTTCAATTGGTTCAAAAAAGGGTTTTGGAGATTTTCTGTGTGCTGGAGATTGCAGATTCCAGTTTTAAATTCTATTGGTTGTTGTGCAAGTGATTTATCTATGTTCATATTGGTAAAAATTTGAGCATAATTTAGGATGCCTAGGTTCTCAGTGAATTATAATGCTGCGAAGTATCCATTAGTGGCAAATTTGATTCTTTCCAAACATATTTTGTGCTATTACTCACTTGGACACTTGGAATGTGGGGAAGAAAAGCCCACATTCACACCAGTACTGCAGTTGCGATATCTTCTATGGCATTAAACTAGCAACTCAGTGCTTCATAAAGAGGTTTGCTTTGTTAGGTACTGGTTTCAGCAGCCAATCATCTCTTGTGACCATTGTACAGTCATCTAGGAGTCCTTATTGCTGCTGTTGTCCCATTTTGTTTTTGCTGCAGCTATTTTCCAGCAGTCATGCCCACTCACTAAGTCTATTGCTGCCATACACTGCCATATGTAAATGATGTTCAATTTACATTCAATATGCAAGTTATATTCTATTTAATATTATCTTGTTTTATATATTACTGAATTAACATATGAATCTGACTATCTTCTTTTGTGTGGCAGGTGAGAGGAGCATTTGTTGTTTTCCATGTCCTTTCTCACGAATGCCATTCGATATATATATATATATAACAAGCGGGGTACGATCAAGCAATGCCTTGATCGCTCATGACCGATCAAGACATTACTTGATCGTGCCTCTTTGTTAATAACAAACGATGCATATTAATTACCAATGCCAACCGGTATGTGTTTATAGTATATACTTTAACAACCGATGACTATCGGTGTATGCATGACCGATCAAGACATTACTTGATCGTGCCTCTTTGTTAATAACAAACGATGCATATTAATTACCAATGCCAACCGGTATGTGTTTATAGTATATACTTTAACAACCGATGACTATCGGTGTATGCATAACCTTAACAGCCGATAACTATCGGCGTATGCTTAACAACCGATAACTATCGGTGTAACTTTATCATCCCACCCGATATTAATCGGTGCACATATAACCCGATATCAATCAGTGTTCTATTAATCATTTGTTTATTATCAATTATGTTAATCGATACAAATCGGAATGCATTAGCATGATTTAGTAATCGATGAACATAAACAATGATATAGTATGATAATCGATGTTAAGCACTTGATCGAACCGAATAGGTTAATTATATGCAAATGTAGAATGGCTATCAAATGAAGAATTAATTGCTTGAAGATTTTCATCATAATTATCGATATGATAAATGATTGAATGAGAGACTTCATTTATCTCTCATTCAATCATTTATCTTACCGAAGCTATCATGCATTAACACTCCCTCTTAGCTAGGTAAGATAAATGTAAACAATATATTCAAGCATCACAATTCAAATGATAGTTAGCATTCTTTACTCAATTTGACATTCTAGAAAATCATACCACCTAATCACATGATATGAAGTATCACCAAAACACGTGATACAGATGTCCATCACGTCAATCTTGTGATGACAGGATATCACTTAAGCATGTGATATCAGTATTGCCTAAACACATAATACTTAAGGATAATCATATGAGAAGGATTAACTTCTCATCTTATCCAAGTTGTGATATGTGCACTAACACTTTATACAAATGTTTTATCACAACACAATCATGGCACATCCATGACACACCAAAGATCCAAAATGATAACTGGTTTGGACATTATAAGATCGTCACCTTATAATGTCTCCATACAAGTGTTCATTATCTTGAGAGATCGTCACCTCTTAGATAAGAACGCAGGGGATAAAAATCCAAAATGTCCTATCATGACAAAGAAGTTTACACATTAAACATCTTATTGATATGCAAATACAGATTACAAAGCAAATTACCTTTCTATCATACCCAAACCTTTTCTGAAGTGATCAACCTTCACTCTGGAAAGAGGTTTGGTCAGAATATCTGCAGTTTGATCTTCTGTACAAACATATTCTAATTGGATCACATTCATGTCTACCATATCTCACACATAGTGGTATGGAATCTCAATATGCTTGGATCTGTCATGGAACACTGGATTTACTGAAAGTTTTATGCAGCTCTGATTGTCACAATGTATAACAGTGGGTTTCATAGGCTCTCCAAACAACCCCACAAGCAACTTCCTAAGCCATACTGCCTCTTGGGCAGCCATAGAAGCTGCAATGTATTTTGCCTCGGTGGAGCTTTGAGCTACTGAAGACTGCTTCCTGCTGATCCAAGATATCATGGCTGAACCTAGACTGAAGCAACACCCTAAAGTGCTTTTTCTGTCAGTTACACTTCCAGCCCAATCTGAATCTATAAATCCATGGAGGTTTATGTCAACTTTCTCATATTTGAGACCAAGGTTTAGAGTACCTTGTAGGTATCTCATGATGTGCTTTACTGCAACCAGGTGTATCTCCTTAGGTTCACAAATGAACTGACTTAAGGCATTAACTGCATAACAGATATCTGGCCTTGTATTCACCAGGTACATCAGGAACCCAGTTATCTGTCTCTAATGAGTAGAGTCAGTGGGTTGTGACTCTGCTGCTGCTTCTTTAAGTTTATGTAAATTGGTTTCCATAGGAGAGGTCATGGGCCTACAGTTCAGCATTCCGAATTTCTTCAATATATCCAAGGTATACTTTCCTTGGTTTAGTATAATGTTGTCAGAATTCTGCCATACTTCCAATCCTAGGAAGTAATGAAGGAGTCCCAAGTCCTTCATGTCAAATTCTTTGGATAGATCTTTCTTGCATTGATCTATAAGATGATCATTTCATGTGATTAATAAGTCATCAACATATAAAATCAATATTAGCATATCACCTTTATTTCTTTTGTAGTAGAGATTAGGATCTGCATCATTCTTAGAGAAACCTAGTCCTAAGAGATAGGTGTCAATTCTTTCATACCAGGCCCTGAGAGCCTGTTTAAGCCCATAGAGAACTCTCTTGAGTCTGCACACATGAGACTCTGCATCATAGACTTCAAACCCTTCAGGTTGCTCTAGGTAGACTTCTTTTGAGATCTCACCATTTAAAAATGTTGTCTTAACATCCATCTGGTGTACCTTCCACCCCTTAGTTGTTGCAATGGCTAATACAGCTCTTAATGATGTATATCTGGCAACTAGTGCAAAAGTTTCTTCATAATCTATCCCTTCCCTTTGAGAGAAACCTCTAGCTACAAATCTAGCCTTGTGTTTTTCAATACTACCGTCTGCAGCATGTTTAATCTTAAAAAGCCATTTAGATGAAACAACAGATTTCTTAGTTGGCCTAGGAACAATCTCCCAAACATCATTTTTCATAATGGACTGACACTCTTCAGACATGGCATCCTTAGTAACTTGATGTTCGAGAGCCTCTGATACATTCTTTGGTTCGACTTTAGAGAGATTATTCATAAGGGCAACATAGCTAGTGAATTTGTTAGGCCTTTTGCTTTCCCTGAAGGTCCCTGAAGGAGCAACAAACTTCTGAGCTTCTGCTAGAGTTTTGGTGGCCCATAGTGGTCTTTTCTTGAGGTTTTCTCTAGGTGGACTTTGGGTTTCACTTATAGTTTCCTCAGGATTCTCCCTCTGAAGCTCAGAAGTAGGATCTCTATCTATGTTAGGGGTGGGGATATAGACTTCAGGGTCTAGAGAGCTTTGGGCTCTTTTGAAGGCTAAGTCTTCTTCAAAGATCACATCCCTGCTTAGTTCAATATTCTTTTGGCCAGGTATACAGATCCTGTAAGCTTTGGAGGTTTCACTATATCCTACAAAGATTCCCCTTTTTCCAGAAGGCTCTAGTTTTAATCTTTTCTCCTTAGGTACATGAATATAGACAGGGCATCCAAATATCCTAAGGTGGCTAATATCAGGTTTTGATTTAGTAAAGACTTCCTCAGGGGTTTTATCTTCAAGATGAAAGTGGGGACATCTGTTTTGAATATATACAGCAGTGCTAGTTGCTTCTGCCCAAAGATTGATATTTAGATTCTGATCAAGAATCATAGCTTTGGCAGCTTCAACGATTGTCCTATTTTTCCTTTCAGCTATCCCATTTTGTTGGGGTTATAAGGTATTGTTAACTCCCTCTTAATCCCTGAATTTTTACAAAACTCTTTAAATAATTCTGATGTGTATTCCCCCCCATTGTCAGTTCTTAGGGTTTTAATTTTATTTCCTGGGTAGTTCTCTGTTAGTGATTTGAATTCTTTAAACCTATTAAGGATCTCTTTTGATTCTTTACATTTCAGAAAGTAGATCCAGGTTTTCCTAGAGTAGTCATCAACAAATATTACATAATACAGAAATCCCCCCAATGAAGGTACGGACATAGGTCCACATACATCAGAATGAACTAACTCTAAAATTTTACTTGTTTTCCTAGTACTATTCTGAAAAGCACCCTTAGTATTCTTACCTAGGGCACATCCTGTGCATGCCCCTGAATGATATTGCTTTAACTTGGGTAGACCTGTGACAAGGTCCCTCATTGATGATAAAGCTCTAAAATTTAGGTGGCCTAGTCTTCTATGCCAGATTTCATTGGCATCTGTGGTCTCATGAATTAAGGCTAAGTTGGGCTCTGTACATAGCTCATACAAATAGCCTTGTCTTTGACCAATTGTTTTAGCTTTCTTGATGGATGAGTTCTTTGGCCAAGCCAGTACTTTGTTGTCCATGAAGGTTACTCTGTATCCATTGTCCTCCAGTGTTGATATTCAGACTAGATTTCTCTTGATGCCTGGAACATATAGCACTCCTCTAAGTTGTAATGATACACCTGACTTAGTTTGATGGTGCAGGTTCCAACTCCTTTGACAGGGTGTGTAGAATCATCTCCGATAGTTACTTCCTCATCATTCTCCTCTTTCATGGAGTCTAGTACTTCTCTGAATCCTGTGATGTGCCTGGATGAGCCACTATCGATCACCCAAGAGTTCAATTTGTTTGATGCTTGATTTGTTAGTGTTGAATAGAGTACATACTTCTCGGAGTCCTCTTCCCTTTTAGATTTTCCTGTTTTGGCAAATGTGGCTTGTTTAGCTCTTTTTGGACATTTGGCAACATAGTACCCAAATTTGTCACATCTGTAACACTGAATCTGAGAGAGGTCCTTCTTGAAGGAGTTCTTGTCGTGACGACCTTTTCTCTTCCTGAATTGCTTCTGCTTGCCTTTCTTATTTGAGTTCGTATTAAGAACTTGGAGATCTTCATCTATATTCTTTTGTTTGATCCCTTTCTTATTTTGTCTTGATTCCTCTTGGAGACAGTCAGCCTTCAGCCTATCGAACTTTGGAAAGTTATCCCTTGCATTGATGCCTTGGACGAATGTTTTCCATATGCTGGCAACCCATCTAGAGCAATGAGGGTTAATTCTTTGCTTTGGATCTCATATCCAAGGGTTGCCAGTTCATCCCTTAGGGCTGATATTCGCATGAAGTAGGCATTGACTGATTCTCCTTTTGTCATGGCTATGTGATTTATTTCTCTTTTTAGAGCCAAGGTTCTACTGGCATTAGATATCTCAAAAGCATCTTCAAGTGCTTTGAACATATTGAAGGTTGTTTCATGTTTCCTTATAATGGGCATAATGTTGTTCCTCACCCCATCAACTATGATTTTGATAGCCTTATCATTTCCTTCTCTCCAGATTGCTTTGTCAGGTTCAGTCTCGAGTTCTTCAATTTCAGTTTTTACAAATTATTCAACTTTATTTTCTTTTAGAATCATTTGAATTCTGAATTTCCATGCGGAGAAGTCATCACCTCCTGCAAGCCTGTCTTCAAATCTGGTAGCGCTAGCCATTGATAGGATTGTGATTTTGAATATATACTTGATTTGAATTTTACGTAAAATTGAACAGCCTTAGGTTCGATTTAACTATAGCTCTGATACCATGTAAATGATGTTCAATTTACATTCAATATGCAAGTTATATTCTATTTAATATTATCTTGTTTTATATATTACTGAATTAACATATGAATCTGACTATCTTCTTTTGTGTGGCAGGTGAGAGGAGCATTTGTTGTTTTCTATGTCCTTTCTCACGAATGCCATTCGATATATATATATAACAAGCGGGGTACGATCAAGCAATGCCTTGATCGGTCATGACCGATCAAGACATTGCTTGATCGTGCCTCTTTGTTAATAACAAACGATGCATATTAATTACCAATGCCAATCGGTATATGTTTATACTTTAACAACCGATGACTATCGGTGTATGCATAACCTTAACAGCCGATAACTATCGGCGTATGCTTAACCTTAACAGCCGATAACTATCGGCGTATGCTTAACAACCGATAACTATCAGTGTAACTTTATCATGCCACCCGATATTAATCAGTGCACATATAACCCGATATCAATCAGTGTTCTATTAATCATTTGTTTATTATCAATTATGTTAATCAATACAAATCGGAATGCATTAGCATGATTTAGTAATCGATGAACATAAACAATGATATAGTATGATAATCGATGTTAAGCATTTGATCGAACCGAATAGGTTAATTATATGCAAATGTAAAATGGCTATCAAATGAAGAATTAATTGCTTGAAGGTTTTCATCATAATTATCGATATGATAAATGATTGAATGAGAGACTTCATTTATCTCTCATTCAATCATTTATCTTACCGAAGCTATCATGCATTAACACCATATAGTTGATAGCTACAATGCAATGTGTGAGTTTGATCCCTGATCATCATTTGATATTGTACAGGTATTCCTTTAATTTGTTGTTGCACTAGTATTTAATAAGATATAGTTTGCTGCCAGAATAGGATGTAACTAAGGGTTTCTATGTTAATATTAATAATTTAATATATAATTGCTACTATTCAATATGTTTATGGTTGTCTGAAATTCTTAATATTGCATAGAAATTTAAAATATAAAACAGTTGTAGAGTTTATAAATATTCTAAATCTGAAACAGGACATTGCATGGTCCCACATATTGAGCTCCTCCTTACCCATAAGGTGAAGTCTTATCCCTCAACCGAAATTTCCCATTTGTCCTACAGTATAGCATCACTATACTAATGATGAACAATGTAATCACTAAAAACATTTAACTTTTAAGTAAACAATAAATGCTCATAGTCAAACATTGATTTGTGTAAATTGGTTTGTCAAATCCTTTAGCAACTATAAGTTCTTTGTAGAGGTTGAGCTACACAATTTAAATTCCTACAGAAGTCAATCAAACTCTAATGCTTATATTGACTGCCTTCTTCGATTGGGCTTCTATTAATTCATGGTAACTGATTTGACCGAGTCTTTAGCAGCAGTAGCAGCTCTTGCTATTTGACCTTCCAGAGCACAAATTGAAGAAGCAGTTGATCCCCCGTTTTGTGAAGGGAAGTCTGTTGGTAACTTCTATGGAAAAGAAAACCATGAGTTTGTAATTTTGTGAAAAATTTATAAAGATTGATAATTATGATTGTAGCTGATCTCAAAAGGAAGATCTCATAATGTCATCATTTTCATCCCTCCGGCTTTGTTCAAAGTGCAGTTCTCCCACAAGCATAGTAAAATTTGGACCTATGATTAGAATATATCTGCAGATATCAATTTCAATCGTAAATTCTTTTTTGCAGGCAGAGTTTCAAAATTACCTAAAAGAATGGATTTATGGATTGATTTCAATACATTCCAAATTCCCTTAATAAAGCTAGATTAAGTGTATAATATTTCATTATTACCCCTCTAGAATTTGAAGTTCTAAACATATTCAACCATTCTCTTGTACTCCAGTAATAACAAAACCAGACAAGGCAAAGATAAGTTACTTTGAAATTTAAAGCATTTTCTCAGTCAACTCTAGTTGTTTCATATGCAGCACTTGTTCGCTGTTCACATATCAGGAAGGAAAAACAGTAAATAGAACTGTTATCACTAGAAATAAGAGCATAATGCATAGTACCTAGAGGAATTTTCTCCAAGCAATTTCCACAAACTGAAAGAACCTGCAAACGGTTCACCATTTATTAATAAATGAACAGACAGAACAAATATTATATTGATCAGAGTCTGAACTTCCAGTTCATTTGTTGTCAAAACTTTAAAATGTAAAACAGTAATTCTACCTGCAGATTAGAAAGTTCCATTACTGCATTTGGAAGGCTCTTAAGCTTGTTCCCTGCGAGAGCTAGAATGCGTAATTGAGGAAGATCACCAATCTGATACATAAAATAGAATTTGTCAACAAGGAGAGACTTCGAATATAGTTCCTCATGTTGGTTTTCAAACAGTATAAGTAATTGATAAGCAAAGCAACAATTACATATATGAAATTAGAATTGATTCTCTCGTCGAAAATTGAAGAGTAAGATGAAAAAGAGACAACAATTCAATAAGTCACTTATTCATTAAAAACAATAAACTCTCCAAGAGAACAAAATATCCTTAAATACAAATTAATTAATGTCACAAAGTTTGCTCATAATCGCCTTCGAACATTGAGTCTTACAAATTCAAAACACCAAACAAACTCAAAAAGTTTGATGTAATAAAAATACAATTGAGTAAATCGTTTCCATTACTGGGTAATAAGTATTGCACCCAACTTACAAGTTAATCACATCATGATCACAATGTAATAAACCATAATAAGATCATAACAATGCTCCATATCTAATGTATTGCTAACAATCATCAAAACCTTTAGAAACCAGAACTCATCTCCTCAAGATACTTTAAAATATTTAATCCAAATACAATGAGTAATCGTTTCCATTACTGGGTGATAAGTATTGTGCCCAACTCTTACAAATTAATCACATCATGATCACAATTTAATAAACCACGATAAGATAATAACAATGGTCCATATCTAATGTATTGCTAACAATCATCAAAACATTTAGAAATCAGAACTCACCTCCTCAGGAAGATACTTCAGAATATTTCCATGCACCCAAAGGCCTCTAAGCTGCTTCAGCTCTCCTATAGATGCGGGGAGTTCCTCCAGCCTATTTCCAGCTAAACCAAGTCTACACAACTGTGAATAATTAAATCTATCATTGCTTATGTTGAATTCTAAAACAACAAACAACAAAAAATTATGTATGTCTTCCAAAACAATCAACATATATATAAATACTAAGAGAAGAACAATATGGCCAGTTAGTGAAGTGAGGGTTGAAGATTACTAAACTTATATTTTTAAATATACCGGAGATACTAATAAAACTTAAGAGATTGTCAAAACAAAGGCCTCTAAGCTGCTTCAGCTCTCCTATAGATGCGGGGAGTTCCTCCAGCCTATTTCCAGCTAAACCAAGTCTACACAACTGTGAATAATTAAATCTATCATTGCTTATGTTGAATTCTAAAACAACAAACAACAAAAAATTATGTATCTCTTCCAAAACAATCAACATATATATAAATCCTAAGAGAAGAACAATATGGCCAGTTAATGAAGTGAGGATTGAAGATTACTAAACTTATATTTTTAAATATACCGGAAATACTAATAAAACTTAAAAGATTGTCAAAACACACAAGCTCTAAACAAACTTTGATGAAGTGCTCATGGTTGAACTCTGAGCCTAATTTACTAGATACTCTCTATTACTCCTACAGTATCCATATTTGGGTATCAAAAATGTTCCTGAATACTACAACAGCATGGATCAGTTCCAGATATACTGTTGATAAGGCCTTGATGTACATATCGAGGCCATATTTTAGGACTCCTATTGCAAGTTGGCTAAAGTAAACCCTGTTGTATGGATGCTCTCGTGATTGTTTTCAAATTTCCAAATAGTAATACAGAAACTCTGATGAAGTGCTGATGGTTGAACTCTGAGCCTAAGTTACTAGATACTCTCTATTACTCCTACGGTATCCATATTTGGCTATCAAAAATGTACCTGAATACTACAACAGCATGGATCAGTTCCATATACTCTGTTAATATGGATTTTATGTATATTTTGAGGCCATATTTAGAACTTCTATTGCAAATTGGCTAAAGTAAACCCTGTTGTATGGATGCTCTCATGATTGTATTCAAATTTCCAAATAGTAAAACAGCATGGATTCATAGTAGATACTGAAATATTTCATGTCATATGTATTGAGGTCATATTTAGGACTCCTATTGCAAGTTAGCTAAAGTAAATCCTGATGTTGTTCATTAGTCCACTATTACATTAAATCACAAAATACAAAGGCGTAGTGTTTATGAATATTTTGAAAAGGAATCAGCTGATAGTCTCTAGTCATGCTGCATAAATTTTGGTTAAATTGGTTTGGTTGTGATGTTGGTCGTTATTAATAATAGATACTAAAAAATTTCACGTTGTATGTATTGAGGTCATATTTAGGACTCCTATCGCACGTTAGCTAGAGTAAACCCTGATGTTGTTCATTATTCCACTATTGCATTAAATCAGAAAATACAAATGCATAGTAGGGTTTATGAATATTTTGAAAAGCAATCAGCTGTGCACTGGATCTAGGCAATAGTCTCTAGTCATGTTGCATAAATTTTGGTCAAAAATGTTGGATTGACTTTGATGTTGTTCATTATTGCATTATTGCATTAAATTAAAAAATACAAAGGCAAACAGTTTATGAATATTTTCAAAAGGGGCATTTCTCAGCTGCCATAAACCAGATAGGAGAATTTATAAATGCTTCTAGTCTTTACATCTGTTGTTCATATTTATATCTGCCAGTGATCTGCTGTCAAACTTGAATATTTTGGCAGTTGAGAGTTTCCAAAATTCATGACAGCACAGTGAATGTTAGATCTGCTGTCTCATAGTTGAATATTTTTTATGAATAAGGGTTTTCCAATTGATTACCGCTAACTATACTGCTGTTTGGAATTTATTCATTGGGACTTAGCATCTAGTTTGGCATTTTATATTTCAACTTTCACGTATTAGGAAATCTGTCTATTTCCTAAGGTTGTCCAACTGGGAACATTACATGTGCTCATCAAAATCACTACCATGATTCTTCTTAGCAGCTTTATGGAGGGAGAGAAGGGATGCAAGGGCGTTGAGATCAAGAGCCTTTAGGCACTCAACCAACAAACGACTAAGCCAAAGAGAGAGGACTCCCACGTTCAACTCAGTTTTCATATTCCTCCTCCCCTTCCATTAACAAGGCTCTGCAAGTCATCATCTTTTATTTTCTTTCTGATGACAGGCATGAAGTGTGATCCAAACACTGATACAAGAATCATGCAATCTGCCCAAAGCATTATGATACACTTTCATGGACCATTGAAATATCATGTCTTACTAGGAAGATCATTAGTACCTTGATTTTTTCCTGTATAGACCCAGTATGTAACATACAAAACCAAATGTCTATGGTACTGCATAAAAACCAATTAAAGCATATAGCTCTAGTCTCCAAATTAAAAAGCTGAAGGAAGGAGCATACCCTTTTAAGGTTTCCAATCTCATTGGGGATGATACTGATGTTATTTCCCGAGAGTGAAAGGTCCTCTAGATCTAAAATATAGAATACTTCTTTGGGAACTTCGCTTAATCCTGCAATATTTCAGTGCATAAGCTCAAGATCATAGCTATATATAGCCAAATAATTGCTCCAACTAAAAAAGCATTGGATTTATTAAAATCGGGTAAGATGTCAGTATCCCAAATGCTACCATCTACCAATCTATTATCAGCATTATTTGTGGCATAATATATCTGAGCTCACTTGTCAAGGAAATTAAAGTTACAAGGACCAGCTTTTGGGGTTCCTATGACACAGTATTGATCATTTAAGCAAGCATCGGTACAGATCTCCATTGATAAAAGCAAAACATCATTAAATAACAATTTGAATAGGCTAGAGAATTTATAACTGTCCAAATAACTCTAAAGATATAAAAAGAGTCTACATGAAAACATTTTTAAGAAAGTTGACTTTATTAGAGGAACAACTTTGGTACTCTCCTGCCTCCATATGCTGCCAACCCATTGGTGTTTCTATGATTCTCCTTAATAAACAATCCAAACTACACCAATAATCTGTTTTGTTCAAAGAGTGCATTATATGAATATTGTTTTCATAAAGACAGCTGAGATTGCTCGCTTCTAAATATGATACAGTTGCATAGCTGACTGTTACTATTCATGGTCTACAGTTTCAGCATATTTTATAAGGTCTAATTAGGAAATGCTGAGGGAATGACTCTAAAAAACATGTAGAAATTTAACATCAAGAAAATGCTTCAATCAAAATAACATGCACGAAATCCCTAGAGTTGCAGTGTGGGATACTCAAGTTCAAAATCCCTCTCCAAGCAGTAAGGTGACCTATAACTTCATGGAATATATGGTAAGGTTTTTGTGTTAACGATTAGAATGTATATTTATTAGAGATACAGATATATGCATCTTAAAGAATGACATTGCAGTGTAATAATTATGGAGTAAATTCAAGGATTACCCATGTTACTTACCCCAAGGCCTGCAATCTTTAACCTCACCTATGATGAGCCAAAGAAAACCCAGGAATATAGACCAAATAATTACATCATTGATAGACGTGAATAATGGCTGTGTGTTTGGACCTTGGCAATAACACGCATAATAGAGCTAACCTACGGCCAGACAGGGGAGTGCCCGTTAAATTTTTAGAACCCCAGAGGCTTCCCAATTCTCCCTGTTACTACTTGATTGAGAGAGAGAGAGAGAGAGAGAGAGAGAGAGAGAGAGAAGAACCAAATATACAACGAACCTAAGAATCTACTCCATTCGCTTCATTTTGAAGTTACTCATAAATCTCGGATATGAATGCACTTTGATGATGCCTTTTCTATAAATGACCAATACCCAAACCGAGAATTCGTTCAACTCTTCAGATATTTTCCCCGACCGCATCTATCATAATCACCATTAATTCAAGGGCCAAAGTTTTGATATACTCACCACATTCACTAAGGTCCAACCTTCCTGTACACTTGGCAGCAGCAATTCGTGCGTCAATTACTGTGAAGATCAAAACCCATATACATTCATCTATCAATTATAAAACATTCAATTAGTTCTAATTCATGTTGAATCTTTTTCGTATACTTACCAGAAGAGGCAACAGAGGAAATGGCAACGATACCAGCGAGGGTAGACCGTCTGCGTTGTCTTACATGGCCTTTTAATCCTAGTCTTAGATAATATTTTGTGTGTGTTCCATATCCTTTAAAAGGAAAACATTGGAGGGAATTGACAGTAAAGGAGCTTAAACACAAGCTGGATTTTGCCATAGCCTGGCTGCCTTATCTGTAAATTTATATTGCTTTCTTCTAATTACTACCAACGACAGCCTCCGGTGGGCATGTCCGAGGAGCTTCGGAGACACTGCATTTGATGTAATTTCTGTCGATTAATGGCTGCCTTATTTGTAAATTTCTAATGCTTTCCTCTGACGACAGCCTTCATTGGGCATTCAGGAAAAGCGGCTATGCAGCCATGTAAAACGCACCTCAAACGCTATGTCATCCGAGGAGCTTCAGAGAAACTACATTCGATGTTCTGTCGATGAAAAAAATCACGGATAATTTCATGTAGGATGTCGCCTTCACTTCATTCCTTCACCCCAACAAACATTTTCTTTGTCTCTCTGTCTTTCAACGTTGTTTACCGTTACACACTTAAATGTTTTAAAAGCACGATGGGCCTGGCACACTATAAATGAGGGAACGAATGAAAGTTTTTGAGCATGGTTAAAAGTATTCGGTTTTATCTAGTGATTATTGTTAGTTTTAATTGATATAATTAGTTATAAAAAATTTATTTCAACCAATTCAAGGTAAGTATTTGTTTATTTTTTAAAAATAATTTACTTTAAAAATTTATATGTTAAAAATTATTTTTTTGACAATTTGATTAGTTAAAATGTTTTTAATTGGGATCCACTAACATAATCTAATTTTTTTTACAAAATTTCAAGAAATATTTGTTCTATATGTAAATATTTTATAGTTAAAAATAATAAAAATAAAATTTGACACTTAATACTGGTCTATTAATGGGTCTCAATGGGTTGATCTACTTTAGCAATAAAAAGAAGAAGTTGTATGGCAAAGGTTAGTGAAAGGGTGGATTAAAATTAAATTGAGGGGACGTCAAAAGGTTTGTTGACCTCTCGGGTGCGAGTTGTGTAGCCAAGTATGAATCTGGAAACATATGAGCAATCGGTGTCCAAAAATTGGAAGAAGTAACTAATAATGAAACAGAAGCTCATGTGGCGCTTCTTGCAATCAATCTAGCTATTCGACTTTCAGTATCAAAACTTTAGTTTGAGGGCAACTCTCAAGTTATAGTAAACTCAATTGTGAAGGGAGAAGCGCAAAATTAGAAATTAAACAAGTTTATCAAGATTATTAATTCCAAATTGAATCACTTTCAAGAATTCAAAATTTCTCATATCAAGCGAGAAGGCAACAGGGTGGTGGATAAGCCATTGAACTGGGGTTGTGTAAATAGAGAAGGCAATATGCTTAAATGATGGGAAGATTTTAGAGAAGTGCAACTTGATGCAGAAGTAATGTAAGAGTGGAGAAAGGACTAATGGGATGGGTGTTTCCTCAAGTGTGTGAGGACAAAGAGAGAAAGATTAAATCATGTTGAAGTGGATTAACATGCAGTACACCATCGTTGGTAAGAATACTGATGATGAAGTAATTGCATTTATTGATGGAGGTGACATATTCGTATGAATTGGTGTAAATTGACTAAGAAATGATGAAATAGAATAAAATAACCACAAAATAAGGTATTTGAAGCAATTATTTTAGGAAAGTGGTGTAGTTTGAAAGGGTGGTGGTATTTATAGGGAGAGTTTGGTATTGACAGGTGCTTTCAAACCGATCATGGAAATGAACATTTCACTCCTAACGGCCAAGCAACAACTTGCATTCATGGGAAAGATCTCAGAAGAGAGAATGAGGAATATTTTTAAGATTGAAGACATGCATTTCTGAGGATAGTGGATGTGTTCTTGGGAGAGGGTTATATGAACTCAGATATCGCATGAATACAAATGTTGCCTCAATCTTTATTGCTTTTTGTTTGGAGTTGGGGAATAAGGAAGACGTGAAATGGGTAATGTGAGAGTGTGTGAGGGAAGAATGGAAGTTTGGGATGGATGCTTTCATGGCAATGGCCAGATGGGAGAAGGGTTTATCACAAAGAGTGGGGAATGGGTTCGTGATGCAGAGTTTGTGTCGTCATTGAGGTTATTCCTCTTATGGGGTGTAGATAGTGACAGAGAGACATGTTGGACAGAGGCACAAGGAGGATGGAACCACATCAAGGAGTATCTTTGCAACTGGAAACAAATGGAGCATGCTTCAAGTTCCAAGGAAGCCAAGAAGAGAAAACTAGAAAACAATCTTCAAAAAGGAAGACTTCTAGATCAACTAAGAGATGTCGAGAGGAAAGGATTTGAACTAGTAAGATTTTTTGTTGAATTTGGTGGTTTTGATGAGTATGATGAAGGATTTAGATTTTAGGGTTTGGTTGTTTATGATATTGGACTTGTAATAGATGTTTATGTTATCTTTAAACTGGGTATGAAGTTGTGGTTCCCATTTTGAAGGGGAAGAAGTAATTTCTTGTAACAAAATCAAATTGTGGGATACCATATCTATGTTGTAAGTTGCTTATGTAAATTTCGTATTAGTATCAATATAATACTAGACTTTTACCAATCAAAAAAAAAAATTGAAACTTAATATTAAAAATTTGATTAAAAATAAATTAAATTTTTAAAATGGATAGAGTTTTACAAATTGATAATAATAATTTCTATATTATATGTTAAAAATGTGTATGTTGTAGTTCTTAATTATTATAATTTTAAATTAGTGTTAATTAAAAATTATATTATTTTGATTACATTTATGTAATATTAATTATAACTCACCCACAAAGTGTAGACCTGTTGGTTGAGCCATTGAAAGACACAGACAATCGATGCAGGTTCAAACCTTGTCCTGGCCGAAAGAGTCGAGTTACCCAGTCGCACCCAGGTGGGGTCTGTGGGTTTAATGTGTGGCCCAAAGGATTTAATCTCGAAAGGACATAATCATATATTAATTATAACTCACTTTAATAACATATAGTATTAATAATTATAGTAAAAATATACATTTTTCTTAAAAACATAATCCTAATTTAATTAAAAAATGTATACAATTATAATTATAATAATAAAATTAATCTTAAACTTTAATTTTATTAATTATTAGTTTAAGATTAGATAATTTTATTTATATTTATAAAATATTGATTATAATTGATCTTAATAAAAGCATAAGAAGAGTAAGAACAATCTTTTTGTATTTACAAAACAAACTACGTCTTTCAACCATAAAGCTTATTTATATTCCAACCTCTTAATTAAATTATTTTTTCTAGCTAAAAAACCTTCTAAAATATAAATCAAATTATAATAATACTAATGGAGTGAGTGAAGGCAACGGAAGGAGCGAATTGGTGAGAGAAAAAAATGGGCGCAAAAGAGTGTGAAGAAACGAAGAACCCTTGAGGAGGCAACAAATCCAAGAGCGTGAAAATAACATGTCCTACAAACCATTGATTTATTAGATGAAACTTCTTTGGATCTAGATTTTTGGAGGAATTGGCAATTATATGTAGATTTATTGGGCCAAGGAATGAGAGGGCAAAAATTAGGGCCTAGATCACAAATTCTTGGAAAACAAAAGTCATTACAAGATTTATGCCAAAAGGTTTTTTCATTGTGATTTTTGCCTCTCAAGAGGAAAGGAAGAAGGTATTATAGTGACGATTATGGGAAATGGATGGACACCCTCTATACATGCAGAAGTGGTTTTCAAATTTTAACCGATTAATTTTGGATCCATATGAATCTCCATTATGGATTCAGTTATATAATCTACCCCTAGAATATTGGTTAGAGGAATGTTTGGAAAAACTTGGTAGATCACTGGGGACTAGTATGGAAATAGACGCGGACTTGGCGAATGGTGATTCATATCTATATGCAAGAATAAATATTGCATAGTTGTCAAACAAATTCCAAGGAAATTCTTCTCTGCATTGATGGAAAACACTGGATTCAAAAAGTAGAAATTCAAGAGGACAAATTCTTCTACCTAAGATGCAATCATAGGGATCATAAAATTAATAACTGCAAAGTTGCCTTGAAAACAACGGAGAAGTGGATTCTGAAGAATCCAAACCTTAAGGAATAGTCTAGAACAATTGTTGATATAAATAACAAAAAATAGGAGAGAAAGACAATGGATCCACCACGAAAAAGATGGGAATCGGGGATGGAAGATGACAATGCCCCAAGCTCCTCTCCTATGTGCCCAAGGGAAAACAATGAATAACAAGGAAAAATTAGAGATGACTTTAAAAAAGAGAAAGGAAAGGACAACGATGAAGAATGATAGACGGATGATGAGGGGATCGCAAGTGACAAATTGGCTAATTTGGACCCAAGATGCATTAGCCAATCAATGGATCAAGTGTTGGGAAGAGCAAAGAAAAGCAGGGACAGGAAAACAAACAACCAAAAAAGAGAAGAAGAGGCCAGGGAAAAGGGGTTGATAAGGGTGACAACATTTCTAAAACAATCCAAGGGAGCAAAGGCATCCCTTGGACAATAATAAAAATCCTCACATGGAATGTCAGTAATCTCTCAAGCGATGCGCTCTTAAGCACCATCCTAGATAAGATTGCAATAGATATAGTTATACTTCAAGAGACAAAGATCAGTCAAGAGGAGGGTCAGAAATTCATGAAATACAAACGAAGATGGCAGGGGGAATTTGTGAATGTGCATGGTAGTTCAAGAGGGATTGGGATTATATGGAACCCCAATTCCTCAGAGGTTACAATGAATATGGAGGAAGATAGTTGGATAATGTATACAGTAAGATGCAAGGCAACACATACAAATTTTACTTTGATTAATGTTTATGGGCCCACAAAAATAGAGGAAAAGGTTGGGCTTTGGGAATCTATCCAACATAGATTCAAGGAGGAAAATAAGGATTTCTTCATCCTTGGCAAGGACTTCAATTCAATTTTCAATTAATCAGAAAAGAGCGGAGGACTAAATAAAATTAATCGTTCAAAATATGGAAGTGATATACTATGTCTCAAAGAATTTGACATAGACAAATAGGAGAGTAGGGTTCACCAGTATTGCAGAAAGGTTAGACCATTTTTTATTAGAGGCACATGAGCTAGAAAAGACACATAATGGGTATCTACCATACTTCCTTTGTCCCTATCGGACCACCTCGTACAACTCAAACTGAAAGAAGGTGGGAGACCAAAGAAAGGATACTTTAAATTTGAAAACATGTAGTGGTGGGATCCTACTCTAAAGGACAAATTAAGGAATTGGTGGAAGGATAGTGACATTTTTCAAGGTACGATTAGCTTATGTTTTGTGAAACGTTTAGGTTTCATTAAAGATAAATTGAAATAATGGAATACAGATACCTTCAAAAAAATATTCCAGAAGAAAGAGATTATAGAAATGGAATTAGAGGAACCTAATGAAAAAGTAATAAAAAAAAGGAATATGCTTAAAAGACTTCAATAAAGAGAAATAATTGAAGGAAAAATATTCAGAACTAATTGCTAGGAAAGAGGAATACTAGCGAGGGGAAAGCTAGAGAGAACTCTCTCATTGTTGGAGACAAAACCACAAAGTTCTTTCATGCGTGTAATGCCCACCAAAATACCATAGAGAACTAACCAACTAACAAGGAAAATAGAGATTAAAAAAAATTAAGATCTGTCATTACACATACATACTAACATAATCTCCAATAAATGCATACATCAATTAAACATGAACAAGTGAACATAATTACGCAAGTAAAAATAAACTCACATCACATAGAATTAACATTCCCTAGGGTATCTCAACACCATTACTCATCATAACATTAAGAACATAAACAACATCATAGAACTCTACCACTTTCTTTCCTACATTAATCCCAATATGCATTACAACTAAGTTCATAGGCAAATAAATATTTTACTAAATCATCATTCAAGCATAAGATATATTTCCATCTACAATAATCCATTACCCACAATATCAATAACTCATGTTATTTAAGCATAAAATACAACTAATATGAGAGGTTCGTCTTATAGCTCCAAATCCAAATATTCCTACCCAATGATCCCAACCATAAGATATTCATGAAATTTCTAAAGTATTAATGTTAACTATTTTCTAGTAGAGGAATTCATACAATTCTAATACATTATTCATATCTCAATAACATACAATACACATAATTCTAGTCCAAACAACATTATCTATTCCAACAAGGAACCATAAACTCTATCTACAAGAATAACAATCATCCAAGATTCATATGATGTCTTACAAGAATATCTCTACCTATATAGAATGTCTACTATAGTGATGAATCATAGCCTCAATTACAATTCTAATATCTCAAGTACATATAATTACAATGATGTCTCCAATCACAAGATACATGATAATCTGCTCCAATAATCCAAGATCAAGTTGAAAAGATAAGGAATCCACATCACGCTCACAAACATCCAACGAAGGGAAATCCCAATGGAAGAAGGCATCAAACCACCCGACCATGTGGAACCAATAAGGTCCACCCCTCGTGCTCAGGAGAATGACATAAGGTCCCACACACACTCTAAACCTAGGCTGACACCTAACAACCAAAGGACATAAACATAGGCAACAACCACAATTGGAAACCAGCCACAAGGGACATAACCAATGCCACAACACAAGGCTTAACCAAAAAGCTCAAGATAACAAGATACTAGAGGTTGCCAATCAAAGCAAGGCTTAAGGAACTAGGAAACGTGTAGGAAAGAGTGTTGCCACATGCCATCACCTCAAAAAGGGATTTAACCTGGTATCTCTTGTCCTGGTACCATGATACCCATACGGAAATTCCTTCTTAACAAAAATGACAAATTTTAAATCTTTTTTGTTAACAACATTGACAATATTTTGCAATTTTTGACAACTTTCACCCCTAACCACTAAAACATTAAAACATGGTTTTGAATGGCCCCAAATGGTTTGAAATGACCTTATTTGCCCAAAACAAGTCAAACCTCATCAAAAACCAAAATTGTGCAACATGACATAAAATGCATCCAAGGATGCCCCTACATCACCTCCGTAGTTCTTTGCTTCTCTCTTATTTCGTGACAAGTGTTTGATTGCAGGTGATGTTTGGGAGTTATGGTATGAGTGATAAACTCCAACATGGTATCATAGTGTGGATTCAACAAACCCCTTCTCAAGATTTGAGGGTTTCTTTTCTCATAAGTGTTGTAGGGTCTCATATTTGCCTTCTTGTGTGGATTTAGAGGTGGGAGATTTTTTATCAACTTTTGGAGCAAAATGGGCATCCAAATTTTTTGGTAAGTTGCTATTTCAAATTTTTTATATTTTTAGGAAGCTTCTATTTTTGGAAAGTTGTTGTTGTCATAAAGTTTGTATATTTAGAAACCCTTTCAAGCCTTTAAGCCTATTTTAACATGTAGTTGGTTTTTTTACTATAACTTGCTCATATGGCATCCATTTGTTGACTTCCACATATCATTGGAAAGCTAGTTTAGAGGGATATTCGAATCTATAAGTGGTTTGATTTGATTTTTCTCTTGGCGACTACAACAAGTCATTGAATTCAGCTCTCTTTTTTATGCTTCTGAGGCCATAACTTGCACATTCAATTTTTTTTTCTTTTAAAAACCAGATATCATTGGAAAGGTGGTTCAATTCTCTATCCAAATTTTCTTCTATTTTTTCTATATTTTGTCCTTGGTAGTTTTTATTCAATCTTTTTTTTTCACTTTATGGATGATTACTCATTTTGGCTACTAGAAACTTTTTGGTTACGTTGGATGGCTTCTTGTAGGCTATTCTATATGTATTTCTAGTATTTTTTCATATTTGGACATTTTGAGCATCCTTTTCATGCACTTATTTGCTTGTAGATGCACTAATATAAGTGCCACTTTTGTGTATAGTTTTTGGGGATTTTGCATATTGTATTGTACCTCATTTGTACATGCACTATATTATAAAGTGGCATAGGGGGTTGTGTAGTGCCTTTTGTTTTTCCATCACACCTTTGTCCAATGAGCGTCCCTAAATAAAAGCATCAAATCCTTGTGATCCTTGTCCCATGCATGTGTGTATTGATTACATACCTTTTTTTAGTTGCAGGTACTTTCTTATGCGCATTCAAATTCTATTTCATGCACTACTTGGTAACAGTCATTTTTAGTGAACCTGGATCATCTCTCTTCCTTGTCAGCATTATGGGGGGGTTTCTACTATTGGTGCTATTGCTTCCTTGTCTTTGCTTTGGAATGGGATGTATGTTTAGTATTTGTCTTATATTCTAGTTTTATGGATGCGACCTTCCATCTTCTATTGGTCAGTGTTATTCAAACTATTGGCATTTGTATTCTCAACAGGCAGTTTATTTTTGCATAGTTGAGTAGTATCGTTGAGGTCACTCATCTAGATTCATGTGCCATCTATATCTTCAACGGATAGATGTTTTTTCTTTGTTTTCCATATGATTTTTTGAGCAGTGTCAATGGGGGCACTCATGCATATTGTTTTCTTCTTGATCCCAACCATCGTCTTAGTTTTAGAGGTTTGAACATTATAGAAATTATCATTTGACAATTGTCTATAGGTTCTTTGTGCTTCAAGGATGTTCTTCATGTTCCTATTCTTTTGGGATATTGATTTGGAGGCTTCTTATCCCTTCCTTCCTTTTTTAGAAGATCATGTTTTTTCATGCATTCCATCTCTTTCTTTTGGAGAGGGGTACTTTTTGTATATGCTTAAAATTCATCCTTAATAGGAAATAAAGAAAATCATGAATTCTTTAACTATTCAATCAATTCAAACATAAACCAATGAAATAATGCAAAACAAAGCAATAGGAATATAAAATATTCAATTAAAAACTCCCTATTCCATGACTGCATATGGCTTTCATTGTTCTTCTCTTCTTTGTGGTATGATGGCTCTCAGATATCGCTTTGGCAACCTACAATTAACACAAAGATTCAAAGTTCGTGATTGTTCTTGATTGATCGTGATTGTTCGTGATTCTCATGATTGTTCAAAATGGAGATTGAATGCTCAATTTATAGATTTTTGGGGAGGATTGATTGAGGGGTGGAATAGATTGATCAAGAGGTGGAACTCAGGTGAGCTCACATGTTGTTTGATAGTTGAACTGTTGATTTGGAGGTGGAATAGAATAGATTGAATTATTAATTGAGTTAACTTATTGAAAAAAAAGTTGATTGAAAGATGAAAAAGAATGATTGGAGGATAGTTGATTGATGACAAAGAAAGCTTTATTTAGAAAAAGCTAATTAGAAGATAGAAAAATATTGATTGGAGGAAATTAAAGAAAATGATGTAATTAATCAATTAATTGAAATAATCAATTAAAATAGATGGAATAGTTAACTGATTGAAATCTTTTTGGAAAAAAGCAAAGTGGAAGATAGAAATAGGGATTGGAAAGATAATTGAATTAATTAATTAATTAATTAAATCATTTATTTTAGCATGTGCTTGATCTTGATTTAGAAAATCAATTTAATCTTTGCATGAGATATAATTCAAATATTGAATTTATTTAAAATTCAATTTGTTATTTAAATATATTTAGAACTTGACTTTGATTTTCAATTTGAATTTTGAAATCATGCACATGTATTTGAAATTAGAAGAAATTAGAATTTGAATTTGAGGAATTAATGAAATTAGAAGAATTAATGAAATTAAATGAAATTGGAAGAAATAATGAAATTAAATGAAATTAGAAAATTTGGGGATTTGGAATTTGAATTAGCTAATTAAATAATTTAAAGAAACTATTTAATTATTTAGAAATTGAATTTAATTAAATAATAAAGATTATTCAAATTAAAAGAATTACATCACAATTAATTAAATAATATATATTTAATTAATATTTAGAAAAGGGTTAAATGATTAATTGATTAGAAATAGAAATAATTAGTAAGATGATGAAGAAATGTGAATTTAGAAGAATAAGATTAATTAATTTAATTAAAGAATTATTTAACTAATTGAACGAATAATTAGTATGCAATTAATGAGACATTTTTAGGTGTCTACTACATTTGCCCCTCTTTGAGACAATGTTGGAATGTTGGAACGATGTTGTTTCAAAGAAAACGAAAAAAATTATGCCCCAATAACGCTTAGGGTGCAATGCCCCCTCGAGAGATTGTTTATGCATTAAAGGTATGAATGATCTCTTGAATGAAGAAAAATGTGAGATAGAGATAGGTAATGTGAAGATGATAGAGATAGGTAATGTGAAGATGATATTGAGATAGAATATGAGAGAATGAACCTTATAATGAAATAGAATGAAAGATGAGAATTAGAAGCAATTGAGGATGCTTGATATGAAATGATAGATTGATAATGATAGACTGAAAATGAAGATGATGGTTTTCATGAACTTTTGTGCCTTTATTCCTAGTGCAATAAATATTCATCACTGAGCCTTATTATGTAACAATGAAGCTTTGCACATCAGGGTATAAGGAACCAAGATGTAAACATATCTTATTGAAGAAACAAACATGCAACAGACAAGGAGTGAACCCTCCATTCTAGGAATAATGCCAAGGGTCAAGGTATGTGGGATAATCACAAGCATAACTATCCTTGAATTTTGCATAGGATATTTGCTAAATGAACTTACCAACACAGATACCCATTGGAACTATTTCCCCAGAACTTCATTGGTCCACACCACAAATAGCAAACAAAGAAAAATATCATGACCATCCTGGCTCCTCTAGTCACTTGTGGACATCCTTGAGTAGCATAGAAACATGACCTATCGCCAAATGATAAAAGATAAAGACTAACTAGGACAAAATCGAGCAGCCATACTGATCTGTGTCTTCATTTTGATTGCTTGATCTGATAGTTGATAATGTTTGATCTCAGAAAGTTGTGAACCCCATTTAAGACTGACCTGTCTGATTTCGAGTGTATCCTCTTCTGTTTAAGACAAGATAATGATCACTTGATATGGATATTTGACGATTGATAAGACAACTTGATCAATTGATTGCAGATGTTTGACTGGATAGTTGTATCCTTTGTTCACTTCGTGCGAAGTGTTTGTTGGATATCTGCTAGGGTTTTTTATTCTTGTGAGATATTTTATTGCTAGTTTTTTGGTTGATTTTTTTTTTTTTCGATTTTGTGGATTGACATTTGAATGTTTTTGAATGATTTTTTCAGGACTTTATTTGAATGTTTTGGTTGATTTTTTCAAGACTTTATATGGATGTTTTTGGTATTTTTATGTTTTCAGGATCGTATATGGATGTTTTTGATTGATTTTTGGATTTTGTGGATTGATATTTGAATATTTTTTATTGATTTTTGGATTTTTCAATGTTCTTGGTATTTTTGAAAGATATCTCAATATTTTTGGTTTTTTTTTTCAAGACTTTATCTAAATGTTTTTGGATTTTTTTAGGACTTTATTAACTTTTTTTTTCTTTTTTTTCAGGACTTTTTATGATTTTTATGATTATTTTAGTTATGCCCCCAGTATGCAGACCTATATGACATGATGATCTGTAGAATGCATGCAGAGACAATGAATTTTTGACATGACCTATGTTAATTTCAATATGCATGATGAAGATGCATTTCCTATTCGAACAAGGATGATTGTGTTTGTTTAGCATTTCGTAATACACCAATTGAATTGGAGGTACAAACATTTCATAGATAAGTGGTCAATCGATCCACGAGGTCCCTTGGAACATCCAAATTAACACACTTAGTGACTAGGATTTACAAATGGAGATGCGAAAAAACTTCCCCATTGAAACTTGAAACTTTGATCTTCTTTTGCCCATGTGTGTGCAAATGAGTTAATTCTATCTCTTGTGTTCACTAAAGATCCTTAGCATCCTATATGACTAGCTACATGGATTATCCTAACTTCAAAACCATCCCGAATAGAGTCTCGCTGCCAACAAGCTTTTAGAGCTCCGACGAGGTTATAGACTGTAATTTCTCAAATATTGCTCCATTGCCAGTAGGTGTCCATAGCCCTGATGGAGTTACTCGCATGTTCCCAAAGTCAAGCTTTTTGTCGCACCTGTATGTGTGATATTTCAGTTATATATCATTACTCTTTTGCCTTGAGATGAATATTTGACATAACACTTTTTTTTTTCTTTTTTCTTTTTTTCTTGCCTAGACTTGTAAGTAATGAAACCTACCTGGGTGTGACAATTAAAGCGACGCTAAAGTAGATTTTTAGATTTTTCACTAGTCATATGATCAACTAGGTGTCTAGAATGACTTAGAGATTTCGTTAATGTGCTTAAGATATAGCAATTGATAGATTTTGGGTTAACGAGTCTCAAATAGTGAAATCACTCCCCAACCATGAGTAAAGTGCCGTCACAGGGTAATGTTGAAAATGAATGACCTTAGGACCTCAAAGAATTCATGTCTAAATATCTAAGAAAGGAGACGACCCTTGTTTCTCTTGAATGCAAACAAATGATAAACTTGGACAATTGCCTTGTTTTATTGATGTTGATATATGCAAATGCAAGAATTTTGCAAATGTGATGCATTTGAAAAAGTAACTATATGTGATGTAGTGCTTTCAAGAAAATGAGATGCAATGCGGAAAGAAAAACCTAAACTAACCCAACCCTTAGATATAGTATCGTTTAAGGTGCATGTTCTTCATAGGGTCGGTGAGTTTTGTGTAGGTAGTTCATTGGTCTTTGTTTGAAGAGTCGGATAAAGATCTTTTTCAATAGGATATAAGGACTCAGCAAAGTGTACATGTTCAGAATCTCCAATGTTGATTTCCTTAGTTTTTGGATTTTATGGATCATCAAAGGGAAATCCAGCTCTAAAACTCGTGAATTCAGCTATAGCCTTATCATTTTTAAAGAAATCCAATTGTGGTAGGTCATCTTGCCCCCAGTTCATCAAGTGTGGGTGTATGAGGCAAATAGATTCTAGTTCCGAAGTTGTGACATGAGCGGATGCTATACCTGTTTCTATTGATGCACTTGAAGAGGATGATGAAGTCAACCAGGTGTTGATCTCATTAGCTGGTGTTATGCTTGTTTCTGTCACCACACTAGCATGTGAAAATGGCACACATACAATCATTGATAAATTGTTCTCTATAGTATGACCAGGATTGGTGATTTCATTGATAAGGGGTTCATGAAAAACTTGTGTAGAGGGATTGGGATCATGAGGGGGGCTAGGAGAAATGATATGTTCATTTGAGAGGGAATCTTGTGAGGAACATGGAGGGTTATGGCATGGAGATGAAGGAATGGAGGGATCAAGATCTGGAGAAATAATGGGATCTTGCTTAGGACATGAAGGTGAAGGAATACTTTGATCTTGACTTGGAAAGGGATTAATATGAAGGATGGAAGGGATGTCTTGATCTTGCTTAGGAGATGGATGTTGGATGAAACTTGAAAGTACACTTTGTTCCTAAGAAAAAAGGGTATCATTATAAATGGAATAGAAAAGAATGAGGGGATCATCATAAGATTCTTGGTTGGTGGGATCTTGATCAAAAATTGGGTAGGATGGAAGGGTTTGTTCTTGATCTTTATTTGTTTCAGGACTCATTTCTTCTGATTTTGGATCATCTTCTTGACATGGGGAAGGAGTTTGAATATGAATGGGAGATTGTTGGAAGCTTTCAACATTTTGGCCTGATGAGAAAGGATTTTGAATGAGACTCTTTGAAGTGGGTTTTCTTGGGAATGGAATATTTGATGGTATTGGATCTTGAATTTTTGAAGCATGGAAAGGACTAGCATCATGTCTTGGATTAGATTGGATTTGTATTATGGATAGCCCTTGGGAGGTTGCTTTATTGCATAAAGATGGTGTGAACTACTCGTGTGTGACTTCAGGGTATGAGGAAATGGTGGAAGATATGGAGGCTACTTGAGGTGCAAAGTCTTGATGGGAAGAGTCATTGCTAGACATGGGCAGATGACCTTATTGCATGATAGGTGACACATTGACCATGTTCGATTAATGTCCAAAGGGTAATGTGTTTGTAAATACACTTGCATTCGTTTGGGACACCCTTGGTGGTGTATTTGAAGACATAGGAGGATATTCACAGACATGTGATGTGACTGAAGGCAGAATTTATTGTGTAATTGTGTGTGACCTTCGTAGTGGTTGACTTGTTTGCACAATTTGTGGTGCTGAGAGTTGTGTTGTTCGTTGTATTGGTTGTTGGACTTGCATTGTTGTATGTGTTTGTTGTTGATATTGGTTTCTCATGTTTATTCGTGTGATAATAGATGGTATGTTTGATTTCATAATAAGAGCTTGCACATCATCTGGTTCTAAGTTTATATTGGAATATCCGAATTTTTGAAATAGTTTGAACATCTGGGATCTACTCTCTTCACTTTTTTTAACATTTTGTTCCAAGATCTCTATTTCTCGAGCTAGTTTCTCTTCAAGTGGTGAAGAAATAGGTATGACACTTATTTGTTCTTGATAAGTTTGATGCACGTTTTGGGACATGTATATGTTGGATTGAGATGATTGATTGTTTGGTTGCAATGACATGGTCTCACGAAAGTTGGAAGTTTGATAAGGGTAATGTTGTCTCCTAGAATTTTGAGAGCTTGCTTCAACCATCGCACTATATACCATTTTTTGTTTTTTTTGGATTTTTGAAGTTCAGGGATGAAATGCAATGCAACTAAAGGATGAAAGTGCAACCCTATTTTTTTGTATTTTGAGAATTTTGAAAATGGAAAAATGCAACTGAGGATGACAAATGCAACCTATGTTTTTGAATTTTTTTGGCAAATTGGATTAAGGAATGATAAGATCAAATCATAAAGAACAATAATGCAACCTATGGACTTGGACTAAGGAACAACCTAATTTTGAAGATAATGCAAAATGGAGATAATGATTTGACCCTATGTATTATGAGGATGAAGACTATGCAAGGACTAAAACATTGGGATTATGATGACTGTACAAGGACTTGTGTAAAGATTATGATGACTATGCAAGGAGTTATGTGAAGATTATGATGAGTGTGCAAGGACTATATGTGAAGATTATGATGACTATGCAAGGAGTTATGTGAAGATTATGAGGATGCTAATGGGATACGAATGAGGACTTTAATGAGGACTATGCAAAGACTTGTACAAAGGACGTAAATGAGGACTATAATGAGGACGATAATGAGAACTATGTAAGGACTATATGCAAAGATTACGACGACGTATGTGGGAACTCTATGAGAACGTAGATGAAGGCTATGCAAGGACTTATGCCAAGTAAAGATGTAAATGAGGACAATAATGAGGACTACACAAGGACTTATGCAAAGTAAGGATGTAAATGGGGACTATAATGAGGACTACAAGGACTTATGCAAATTAAGGACGTAAATGAGGACTATAATGAGAACGATAATGAGGACTATGCAAGGACTTATGAAAAGTAAGGACATAAACGAGGACTATAATGAGGACGATAATGAGGACTATGCAAGGACTAAGGACTCTAAGAACACCTATGGTCAAAAGTATGCAAAATTTTGGACTTCGTTGGATTTGTCAAATGTTTCAAGGTAGACTTTGTTTCAAATAACTATGTTTATAGGACAAGTCTATTTATAGATTCTGAGAACATTGTCTAAAGATAAGTATTTAGAGCTATGCAAGGTAGGACCTAAAATAGCCCAAATACTGACTCAATACTAGTTTTACACAATGATGCATACAAGAACACAAAAGACAATCTTAGGTTGTATATTGGAAACCATTTAATTAGGCCCTTACAATAAAATACCGAAAAAAGGTGAACAGTTAGAGAGTCTGGTAGCACTGGCTCCACTCCATGACACACACTTCTCGGGCATGCCAATCTCTCTTACCCCGAAGATTCGAAGATCTTATCACTGAGGGATTTCTATCGCATAATGCAAGGTACATGAAGGATATCTATGGGGTATGATCCACACTCCCGAAATCAATGAATGTGAGATTTGGGCTACTAAGTTGGTTCTTATTGTAAGTTTCGAGGGATCCCGATCCAACGATGAATTCTCAAAGCAAGCCACTTAAGACTTTAGTTAAGCTTATCAGTGCAAGGAAGGCCCCCACAAACGTCGAATTCACTCAACATTCCAGCCACCTGACCAATATATTTATATAGTGGCTCAAAAGACCCGCTCGAGAGTACACTGGGAGAGATAATATCTACAACGCATCCCAATTTGAAGTACCTCTGTGGGGTGATGAAACCCCCAATCAAAGATACCCCACTACTAAAAAGAAAAGTGGGTGTCATTATCACCTTTCCCTCTCTCCCAAGACCCCGAAGGTGGGTGGAAAGGTACTTAATGCAACAATAGGTCCACTTAAGACACAAAAAAGTTCTTGTTCCCTTAAATATCGCAATGTGTGATTTATTCTATTCATAAGCCAGATTCACGTCAATTTTAAAAGCCCAAACTGAGGTGTGAGATATGCATGTGCATGTCTATTTTAAAACACCAAAGTGAAGTGTGAGAGCATGCATGCCAATTTTAACCAAATTTGTTTTAAGCACCAAACTGTAGTGTGAAAGCATGCATGTCAATTTTAACTAGATTTTTTTTAAGCACCAAATTGAAGTGTGAAAGCATGCATGTCCATTTTAAACCCAAAATCCAAAAGTGAGTTAACCCTAAAGGATCCCGCAATCAAATTATTAGTGGTTTCCAAAATAAATTGGGATGATCAAGCCTTCTCTATAATTTCGCCACATGCTACAAACAAGGAATCAATAACAAAAACAAAATGCAAAAATAGAAAATCAAACTACCATTTAAACGAATGTGTGATTATACTTGAGTGAATGTGTGATACTATTCGAGTGATTACATGATATTGTTTGAGTGATTGCGTTAAACTGACAAGGTGAATGTGGTAGATTGATAGCTCGAATGCATGAAAACAACAAGGCGAATGAATGACATACAAACAAACAATTTAAAAAAATCTAAAAAGCCTAAATTTAATTAGAAACCTGCAAAACAGACTGTGAGGCCCTAGTCAGATCTCTCATCAACCATTCTATATTAAGTAATTCATATTTCACATTGTATGAAAGAACTAGGTTGTTGTATCTGTCAATAGTGGTTCGGTCCTCTAGGTCTTGTATCCTCTTTTCTACCCTTAGAATTCGTGGATAGTGTCTGACTTGCCTCCTTTGTTCTGCTATTCTTCGAGCACTTGAAATCTTAAATTTTACCTTATGTGTCATAAGATGTTATATTGAAAGCATCATATAAGGATAAACAATCTTTAGATTTACAAAATTTAATGCAGAATTAAGACAGAAAAAAGGATATAAAATCAGAAAAACAAAATAAACTGATTGCCTAAATAGATCTGACAAATGTGTAATGTTATCTAGATGAATGCATGAAGGAATCTGCATGGATGTGTCACCCTGTCTCAGCATATGCATAATTATGTCTATGCGATTGTGTGATTCTATCTGCACCATTGCGTGATGATTAAATCTGCCTTTGAAATTCATACAAAACATGCAAATTTTTTTTTTTTTAAATCGTACAATCTGCAAAATTCACACAGAAAACACAGAGGGTTAATTAGTTGTTGATTCATGTCAGGTTCACCAAAATGTGTATGCTTAAAATTCATCCTTAATAGAAAATAAGGAAAATCATGAATTCCTTAACTATTCAAGCAATTCAAACATAAACCAATGAAATAATAGAAAACAATGCAATAGGAATATAAAATATTCAATTAAAAACTCCCTATTCCATGACTGAATATGGCTTCCATTGTTCTTCTCTTCTTTGTGGTATGATGGCTCTCAGATATCACGCTGGCAACTTGCAATTGACACAAAGATTCAAAGTTCGTGATTGTTCTTGATTGATCGTGATTCTCATGATTGTTCAAAATGGAGATTGAATGCTCAATTTATAGATTTTTGGGGAGGATTGGTTGAGAGGTAGAACAAATTGATCAAGAGGTGGAACTCAAGTGAGCTTATATGTTGATTGATAGTTGAACTAGTGATTTGGAGGTGGAATAGAATAGATTGAATTGTTAATTGAGTTAACTGATTGAGAAAAAAGTTGATTGAAAGATGAAAAAGAATGATTGAAGGATAATTGATTGATGACAAAGAAAGCTTTATTTAGAAAAAGCTAATTAGAAGATAGAAAAAGAATGATTGGAGGAAATTAAAGAAAATGATGTAATTAATCAATTAATTGAAATAATCAGTTAAAATAGATGGAATAGTTAACTAATTGAAATCATTTAGGAAAAAAGCAAGGTGGAAAATAGAAATAGGGATTGGAAAGATAATTGAATTAATTAATTTAGCATGTGCTTGATCTTGATTTAGAAATTCAATTTAATCTTTGCATGAGATATAATTCAAATATTGAATTTATTTTAAACTCAATTTGTTATTTGAATTTATTTAGAACTTGACTTTGATTTTCAATTTGATTTTTGAAATTATGCACATGTATTTGAAATTAGAAGAAATTTGAATTTGAGGAATTGGTGAAATTAGATGAAATTAGAAGAATTAATGATATTAAATGAAATTGGAAGAAATAATGAAATTAGAATTTGGGGATTCGGAATTTGAATTAGCTAATTAAATAATTTAAAGAAACTATTTAATTATTTAGAAATTGAATTTAATTAAATAATAAAGTTTATTCAGATCAAAGGAATTAAATCACAATTAATTAAATAATTAATATTTAGAAAAGGGTTAAATGATTAATTGATTAGAAATGGAAATAATTAGTAAGATAACGAAGAAATATGAATTTAGAAGAATAAGATTAATTAATTAAATTAAATAATTAAAGAATTATTTAACTAATTGGACGAATAATTAGTATGCGATTAATGAGACATTTTTAGGTGTCTACACTTTCCCATGTGGTTTTTCTCTTTTTCTCCATTTAGAGAGCCTTCTTTTTTGTGCATGAGTACCTTAGTAGACCTTTTGTTGTCAAAACCCAATACTACATTCATGCATTTAGAGTTTTTTTACTCACCCCAAGTTTCACTTAAGGGGGTGTTAGAGAAATTTAGCTATTAGTTGCTTTTTAACATTTAGTTATGCTTTTTGCTTAAGCACCTCATTGTACAATTATTATTCATTCAATCATTAGATAATCAATATGATTCTTATTTCTAAATCAATTATCTTTTGGACTCCACAACTTTTTGCTTCTCTCTTGTTTCGTGATAGGTGTTTGATTGCAGGTGATCTTTGGGAGTTGTGGGTTGAGTGACCAACTCCATTACAACCTCGATAAAATTCCAAAAAATATTGTACAACACTCATCACATGCATCCTACTCAACCAATAGAACATCCTTGCATTCTTGAATTGTGCTTTTATTTATTTGACCATATGATGTGTTAGTTGTATCTAATATTTATTTCCCTTAAATCATCATAGTAAAATTGGAAGAATCCTTGCACAAACTATGTTGAATGACTATGATCATCATTGATGTAGAATTCATACTCTCTTAGTATCTTTCCATCCTCCTTCATGCTATCACGTGCATACATGAATGTTATGTGTATGAAAGTAGTAACTTGTTTAGAGTGGTAATATTGATATTTCACTTTATTTTGAGGTTGTAGTGGTATAATTCTTAGAAAAACATACAATAGAGACAATGGTACCAAGAGGAAATGTATCCTTACATAACTTGTATTGCTCATCCAACCACCAAGCTCTATGTATGTGCATTACATAATCATAAACTTGTTTTGGATTACGGCAAAAATAGGTTTTGAAGGGGCCTTGAAACCCTTTACAAGAGAAAAAGATCATTTTTGGCTTAACAAGACATTAAGCCAAAACAAACCTCAAGAAATAGACAACCCCATAAGAATGATTTTCAAAATTACATTAAGGGGGCAGCCACAAAACAGACTCACAAACAAAAAGTTGTCATAAAGAAGCAACATGAAAAAAATAGACAACTAGAGAAATAAAACTCCCAAAAGCCAATACATGGGTTTTAAAAATAGGCTCCCATAACCCAAACAACACCAGAGAAAGACCAAAAAATTTCTAGCCAAAGCTCCCCAACCAAAAGCCATCAAGATTTAAATTTAACACTACTCTTGTGGGAGCAGAGGGTCATATAAAAAAAGGGTTTAGAAAGCTTGGCTTTCTTACCCTTAATATTATCAATTTTCCTTCCTACAACCATAACATCATCAGGAGAGCCACTGGAATTAACAACTGGAACGTTGTCACAAGAAATAACATTCTAAGGCCCCTTCCCATTCACATTAGGGGAATCAACATGACCATCCAACACAACATCAATACCCTCTCCATTTGTGACATCTTGAGAGGATGCCACAAAACCCTGTGAATCCATCGCAACCATCTGAGAAAAGCTTCTTTGTTGCTCAGATTTTTTCTCAACTATATAATGTTATTCAGAAGCCCCATTCCACCATGACGACATCATTGTCTTTTTATCAAATCCACATTTTGTAGCCGCATGACCAGTTTTAAAACATCTTCTACACTGGAAGGGTATCTCTTCATAGTCCAAAGATTGAACCCAATAACCCTTGGAAGATTTGAGATAAATCTCAGCAAGCAGCCCATTTGAAACATCCATTTCAACCAAAATGTGGGCAAAGGTGGAATGAAGAATACGGTGGATGATTCATCATCCACCATCAAAAAATCCCCAAGGGCTTCACCCTCTTCCTCCAAAAGAGAATTAGTCCATAGGTGAAGTGGAAGATTAGGAAGCCAAACCCAAATCGGGATCTTGTTGAACGTTTTCGAATAATGATTAAAGTCAGCGTGCCAAGGCTTAATCATCCACATAAATTTATCCTCCCAACTAAAATAATGATCACATATAATAATATATTTGTCCTAAGCATTCTCAAAATTTGCTATAAAAAACCATTTAGCCATGGGGTAAATATGAACTTTACCAGTAATGATAGGTTCCCAATATTCTGAAATGTAGGAGTGCAGCTGAGGGAGGCTAGGCCAATAAACCCTAAACCGACAGATAATATAGTTATAAACTCGTTTCTCTTGAAAAGTCATCATAAATTCTTGAATATAGATATATCTTTACTCACTAACTCACGCCTCTTCAACTCTTTTCCATATTTAACCCCATGTTTAACTAGCTTATATTTTCTAAAAGAGACTACTTTATTTTAAATTTCATGTGTACTATCTAAATGCACACATCTTTGAAAGTGTCATAAACCACCACATGTAGCACATGACTCTTTCAAACACATCATCTTATAAAAATGTAACCATCATCTCTTTTACATAATACACTTGAAATAAAATGTCTTGATGACTTTGGAGGTACTTGTATACCACATTCATGCAAAACATCGCCAGTCTGCAAAGTACAACATATATGTCAATAAATATCATAATGCATGGAAAATCCAATGTGTGCATGAGTTATCTTAACATAAAAAGGTTTTTCTATTTCAAAAAACCTTTGACTAATTCTTATATGAGGAGAGCTTTGAATGAATTTCTCATAAAATTGTGTTTGAGTCATGTCCAAAAAGTGTTTTGGATGTCGCTCACAATTTCTAGATCCAATTCACCTTCTAACAACATCTCTTTGATTGGGAAAAGCTCATGTATTGTTAGGTCAAAAAATTTAGTTAATGCTCTTAATGCATCAACAACAACCTTGTATTTGCATGGAAGTTTACCCAAGAATCCCAAAAGAGAATTATTGTTAGGATCCTCAACTTTCTCATGCTTTCCTAAGGCATGGTGTAGTGTTGTTCTACTTATTTTTAATGACTTACTTATTTTACTTATTAAATAAGATTCTTTAGTTTCCTTGCTATATAGGATTGACATAAGAACACATCGAGTAACATTGGAATCTTTAATGTGTGATTTTGAACCAATTGCTTGATATACATCAAATAGATTTCTCACTATAGTTTTTTAACTATTTTCAGATGATCTTAAGCCAAGAATTTTCATTGTGTGTCTAAAATTTAGATTATTTATCATTTAAACAATTAATTGTCATCTTCCAATTTGATTTAATCTATCAAAATAGTTTTTCTATATTCTATTTGCTATTCTTCTACAAATGTATTTGGGAATATTATCGGGCATTGGCTTCAAAATATTTCCATCAACGTCAATTAGATACTTTGGTTTTCTACAAGTAATTATAGGTCTTAATTGTCATGCCCAATTTTTACCCAAGTGAACATAACAAAACATTAATTCTTAACTCTTCTTTGGGAGTGATTTCTTGCCTCTATTTTTAACCCTTGGGCAACCTATCGTGCATGTGAAAAGGTTTTGGCTAGCTATAAAAATAGGCAAGCTTAGCTCAAAAGATAAATGTTCCAAAATAAGTCAAATTAACAAAAATTTGTAGAGGGATCAATGCTAAGTATCCAAGCTGAGCTAGTATGGATACCCCAATTAGGTTGACAACTGACAAGTCCCAACGTGGATTTGTAGGACTTATTACAGACCATAGCCTAAAACTTTTGCTAAAAACTGACAATAATCTGATCATTGTGGCAATGAAATGGGTCCTTGGAGTTGACTTTCTTACTAGAAAGGATAGATATTAGGTAAATACTGATATTACATCATGTTTTGTGGGGTCCCTACTAGATTTGGGTGAGTCAAAACCCGATATAGCCTTGATGATGCGAGGGTTATTCGGGACAGAGTATACTAGAGGATAGGATCAAATTTTGGAGGTGGCCCAGTATGTCGTTGGCATTCCCATGGCTATTGACTTAAAGGAATATGTGAAAATCAATACTGCAATGCTCTGACATCCATTTATGGGAAATATTTGGACCATGAGCATCAGGGAGCACTGCGAACACTCTAGACTTACCTGCAAATTCTTGAGGAAAATAACCTGTGTGAACATGGCTTTCGATGTGGAATCGATAGAGGAGTTCAGAGCCTTGGTCTACAATGATGAAGGCTGGGACATAGAGGATAACAATATATCGAGGGAGGAAGAGCTCTTGGTAACTGATGAAGAAGAGGAGGATGATTCATCAGACTGATCCATATTTCACTCACATTGCACTCCCTTTAATCCTTTTCTCCTTGTTTGACTTGCACATATTACAACTTTTGCTTAAAATTTTTCAAGAGGAAGCATATACATGTATTGTAAATATCTATCTATGATAATGAATAAATGCATATAGATTTTGTCAAAATTTGTGTTCAT
Source organism: Cryptomeria japonica (assembly GCF_030272615.1). Classification (NCBI taxonomy): domain Eukaryota; kingdom Viridiplantae; phylum Streptophyta; class Pinopsida; order Cupressales; family Cupressaceae; genus Cryptomeria; species Cryptomeria japonica. The sequence goes on along the minus strand of NC_081408.1, from coordinate 610,429,418 downwards.
TTCTTTCTTACTGCATGCTTTAACAATTTATGATGAATGTAGCATCCAAGAGTTCTATTGAATTTATGGAAAGAACATGAGGCAAATGGGTACCATTCTTATATTAAAAAAAAAACATTGATAATCATAATGATAGCCACCATCCACTGTATACAACGACTAGTGAAGGGGAGAGGGTACCTAATACCAACCCTGGTTAAATAATACAATAATGCCATCATAATTTAGGTTCCAGCCTCAGCACATTTGCTTTCCTAAAAAAACATTATACAAGATGAAAATAACTTGTCTAACATTTCAAATGATATTCACCTTGCCCAAACTAACCTCATGAAAACAAAAGATACTACACTCACTGCTCACCACCCAACGAACACCGTAAAAACACAATGACTGTACAAAACTATCCCAAAGGGAAACAGTAAATATGCAATAGCATTTCTTGGAAAATAAAAGAACATCCTACCTACCTAACTCTAACCCTAAAAAATGACCAAGCTAAATAGACCCATTAACTGTCTTTTGAAAATAACTTCCTTTACACCCCAACTTTCTTATATTTTCACCACCCTAAAGCCAAATAAGACATTTCAAACATTTCTCTTGGTTATTTCTCCTATGCACATCAAGAATTACAACATAAATATACATGAAAAGACTAGTTCCTGAAGCAACGGGATATGTTCCTACCTCTAGAGAGTCCTTCTCTTACTAAAAAATATAATTGAATTGAAATGATATATTGACCCTTTACTATTCATAATATCTAACTGGGCACCCATGGGAGCACGAAAGGAATTGCTTATCAGGTCTACAACAATGGTCAAATATTTTGCCATCTGATCTTGACTCATGCATTGGGCCCAAGATCTCCTCAAGAGATGTTAAGATACAACTTTCTTCATGTTCTCAGGCACTTTGGGCTTCTACTAACTCTCTACTAACTTTCTGATGATATTTTATTGTGAGCTCAAGATGTTTCAACAAATGCCATGATGATTAATACACGCGGTAAATATGCTAGCATGTTTTCTGTTATGCTCATTGATTATACTTAATGATTTTGATCTTTATAAGTTATAGATTATAGTTTGTAAGGGTTCACCGATATTATTAATTCTCTAAAGACTTTAATTTTAAACTCATACATGAATGAAGGAAAACATATTAGATTGTGCCAAGTTCGCCTTTACTGTGTGTTAGATCTCATTGATGAATGATTTAATATTCTATGTCACAATGAGTATAATATATGATCGCAATTTCTAGCTCTTATGACCTCAATTAAATTACACAGATTCTTGAATCATGTGTAATTACACTCTTTTGGTAATTTGTGATATTTGATTTGATATAATATCATGCTACTTGATGAACTAAGGGATTAGTAAGATGTTTTGCAGCTATTGAGAAATATGTATCTCTACCAAGCCTTAATAGATGTGTTTCACAGAAGGATCTAAATATTTTGTTATGTGTTTGCATGACATTATAAGCTTTGTTCTCTTTCCAAATATGAACAAATAGTAGTGTTATGCGATTATTTGTTGAAATATCATGTTTCTCATCTTTTGATTAGTTTTCAAAAGTTCTTGGTGTATTGCCTGTGATTACTTTATTCTAAATTGATATTTCTTTTATCCCTTTCCACCCCCCCAAAATACATGAAGAGCTAACTTCTAAAATCTCGAAGGTCATTTAGCAGGTCCCAATTCATTAAAATTCTCATAAGGTTGTTCTTTTGTAGATGCAAATGTTAAAATCAATGCTAACATGAATGAACATAGATCTATAGAAAGGCATTAGGTATGAATGATACAGAATCCTAGAAATTACTATGGATAAAGAAATGACAACTTTGAAAAATAATGATAGATAGGATCTTGCACCATTTTCTGAAGGAAGAAAACTTGTTGGTTGCAAATGAGTGTTTAAGAAAAACATTGTTCAAATTGAGGCATTTAAAAAGTATAAAGCAAGGTTGGTTGTGAAAGGTTACTCTTAGGTTAAGGGTGTTGATTATGATAAGATATTTTCTCTTATTGCAAAAATGACATCCATTAGATTTTTTATTTCTATTGTCCTTGCTTATGACTTAGAGCTTGAGAAAATGGATGTGAAAACTACTTTCATTCATGGTGATTTGGATGAGGATGTTTATATGACATAGCTAGAGAACTACGTGGTAAAATCTAAGAGTAATTTGGTTTGTAAATTGAAGAAATAGTTGTATGGCCTCAAACAAAGTTCTAGAATGTGGTACTAGAAATTTGATACATTTGTGTTAAGTTTTGGATTTAAGCATTCTAAATTAGATCATTGTATTTATTATAAATATGATGGTGATCATTTCCTATACATTACATTATATGTTGATGTTATTTCATTCATTGGTAAAGGGAAAGGTGTGATTTTGGAACTAAAGTCTCGGCTTGCTAAATTTCAATTGAAAGATCTTGGTGCAACTAAACACATTCTTGAGATGAAAATTGAAAGAGATATAGTGGATGAAAAGCTATGGCTAGGCTAGAGTAAGTATGTGAATTCAATTTTGTAGAGGTTTGATATGTAAGATTGTAGACCATTATGTGTTCCCTTTATGGTTGGAATGAAGTTATTTGTTTTAGACTGTCCTACATACACATCAAAGATGGAAGACAGGAGAAGAGTGTCTTACTAGAGTACAGTTGGAAATTTAATGTATGTTATGGTCTGTACTAGACTATACATTTGCCAAGCAATGGGATTTCTTTACAGATATAGGTTTAATCCTAGTAGAGTTCATTGGGATGTACTTAAAAGAGTCTTCACATAATTTAATGGTACCTTAGAGAATTGTTTGAGTTATCATGGTAATTTGATAGGAGATCAGATTCCTCTTGATATTCATGGTTATGTGGATTGAAACTGAGCAGGTGATGTTGATAGCAGAAGATCTACCAATGCTTATCTGTTTACTTTATTTGGTAGTACAATTAGCTGGATGAGTAAGCAACAAATTGTGGTTGTTTTATCCACTATTGAAGAAAAGTATATGACAACTACTCATGATTGTAAAGAATCCATTTGACAAGTAAGAGATTATATTCAAATATTGGAATAAAATGATGGTCAATGATAGTTTATTGTAACAATTAGTGTATGATCTGCTTAGCTAAGAACCCAACATTGAATGTCAGGACCAAGCACATTGATGTTCCATGTCATTTTGTTAAAGTTATGGTCAAATATTGAAAGGTGAAGCTTGTTAAGGTAGAAAAATTGATGAATGTTATAGACTCCTTAACTAAGGCTATCAACACAAAGAAGTTCACATTGTGTTCAGAGTGTATGGGCCTCTTAGCCTCTAGCGGTTAAAACATGATGTTGATACCCCTCTCATTTTTCTTGCCAAGTGTTTGACAAGTGGGAGATTTGTTTAAAAAAGGGTGTCTCAACCTTACAATAATAAAATTTTACTATATTGATAAATGAGCATGGGGGTTGGAAGGGTGGGTACCTCCCTTGCGGGGTTTGAGGGTTGAGTATGCCCTTGTGGGGGTTCAGGGGTAGCGCCCCTGAAATCCACACTTTATGTATAATTTATCATTGTATTTATTGATTGTTTATCATTAGGTCAAAAATCTACCAATGGATATTTTGTGTGATTTTCTCGCCATAGAAGGCAACCCTATTTTATGAGAGTATTGTACTATGACTATGTATTGTGATATATTATGAGAGTTTGATAGTTGTCGAGTTTCCTTTGGATCTCTATAGGTGATATACTCCCATGAGAAGCTTGCCATGCAAGTATATCATAATCTAACATTGAATTCTGAATAATACATTGGGTAGCTTTTGGAAAGTAGATTATTTTATCTTGAAAGGGCTTTCCCCATGTAAATCATTGTATTGTGGTATGCATGCTATTTATGTTTATCATGCCAAGTTTCTATAATTATTGTAAATATTCATAAAAGGTTAGTGGAGGAAGTTGTTCCACTACCTTAACTTCCTTTCAGATGTCCATAATTGTCCAATTTTGGGTAGCATTTTGTCAAATCCCTCATTCCTATATCCCTTATAAAAATTATGCCTTTTTATCCTCCAAAGTTTGACTCAATAATAAAATATCATAGTGAGTTGGAAGTGGTGGTGAGAATGATGAAGGCACGTTGTGGTACCCCACATGTGTCAAGATGCTTTGCATGCTTTTGGTAAACAATGGTGTATGAATAAATTGTAACAAATGCAAATAAATGGTGTGCAATTGTTCTTCCAATGTAATATTTTGCATATTTATAATTGTATATTTCAAACTCATTAATAAAGAAGTTGTCCCCAGATTTGGTAAGGACAAAAAAGGATAGTAATTTATGTATTTTTTAATTTGGTTCTTGTAGTATTTACTAAATGGTGGTGGTGTTGTTATATTTACTTTTTTGTACTAAGCCAGTAGAGTCTAGGGTTGGTACAACTACAACTATGGGTGGTAATTATTCCACTTTCTTGTGTGGTTGGCTAGAGAAATGATTGGGATTATCTCCTTTTCATTGAGTGGCCATACTTATTATTATGACTTTGATATTTTTATATTTTTTAATTAATTTTCACTTATGTCAATTTATGGAAAAGTCTATTTTGAGTTCAATGATAACAAAGAAAGATTTGAATTATTTTTAAAAGGAATGTTATATTACTGAAAAGCTCTTTGAATCTGTTTTTCATGAGATTAAAGATATTTTATTTATTTTTTATTTTAAATATTAGAGATTGCAGTATAGATGGAATGAGGATGACATCGTGCTCAAGTAAATTTTCTTTAGCCCGCTAGGGGAAACTCTAGCCAACCTGAAATGTGGAATCTGAAATGTCAGATTCTGAAACTGGATCCCTTGAGGAAAAAACCTGTTAAAAAGAGGAAAGGGAAAGCCTCTGGAAAGAAGGCTCAGAAAAAGAACACTAAAAAGGGTAGCAATTCTGATCTCAATTATGTTCTGGTTGAGACTGAGGAGGAGGATGATGATAATAAGAGGATTGATAGTCAGGACAAAGGAGGGGAGGGTACCCTAGTTAAGGATAATTTGGAAACCGTGGAGACCGTGAATACCACTAGTCGGTATAACGAGGAAAAAGGGGGTCAAAGTGATAGTGGTGATAAAGATACTATTAAGGCTTTCTGTGAGACCATTACTACTTTGGTGAAGGATATTAATAGTTTGAAAACTGATACACAGGCCATGCCAAGAATCACAGTTGGTGACAAGCCCTTGGTGGAGCATGTTAAAGAGTTAGTGGTCGTTCTGCATAATGCGCAAGCTATTGAATGTATGGTTGGAAAAATCTTAGCCACGGAAAAAAAGGTCAATGAGATGGGAGATAGAAAGGAAATAGAAAACAAACTGAAAGATTTTGGTAGCAGAATTGACAAGCTGGAGCACAATGTCAAGCAGCTTGCTGATCAAAATTTCCAAATCCTTAAATCTTCGGTGGACAACATGAACATCTTTATCAACAGGTTTGAGAATAATGTAGAGAAGGATGGTGATAAAGAGCAGGTGAACAAGAAGGGTCATGAAAGGAGGACCGGAGCCAACACAAAGAATAAGGTCAACATCGATGGTCGTGAGCTGGAGGATATGAAGACCTCAGCGAACAACATGAAACAAATGGTTGTTCACGCTGAGGAGATTCTGAATAGTATTTAGTTCCAGTTGTTGTCCTTGGTTCTGACTCTTTGCTGTCTTTTGCTTTCCTTTTGCTATCTATTCCGAGTTTTTAATGTAATGATGTATTAAGTTGTGCCCTTCCGGTGGGTTCATTTTGACTTTTTGAAGTGATCAGGCACTTTTTTTTAGCATTTATGTTTTCTTGGCTTGTAAAAGGTTCGGGTACCTTTCAAATACCTTCTTTTACTTAATCAAAACTCTAGCCAACCTAGTTCCTGCGATCGTTGCATTGAGGAGTTTGTGCTTGGGGTTTTATGGTGAAGGGTGTCGGGGGGTAGTGTTGTTTGGTGTGGATTCTGTAGGAGGCTTGGGTAGGAGGTGCAACAGGTCTTCTGCCCTTTTTATCTATATTTTGGTTAGTGTTTGGTGCGTGTGGTTACAACTCTATGGCTCTTATATGTGCAGGTATTTTCTCTTGGTGCTAGGGTTTTGGGTTTGTTCCTTTTGGTGTTTTTTGGTGGGGATTCGCTTCCCCTTTGGTGTGTAATCCCTCTCTTTTTTGGTATGGTAGATTGAGGGGCTCAGTGGGGTGAGACAATCCCTTAGACTATGACTTCCTTGCATTCTTCTCCTTTGGTGCATGCAAGTGGAGTTGATTTTCAATCCAAACCCTTGATGGGTGAATCGTCAAAGGGAACTTCTAATATTAATAAGGTTAATGGGTGTTTGGAAAGGAGTTCAAATCGCTCAAATTTGGTAATCCAACCTGATTCAATTGCGGAAGATGTTGTGTATTGGAGCAATCATGCTCTTATTTGTAAATTTATGGGGTTACACCTTTCTCTTCCAGTTTTGGAGTCATCGGCTCATAGGGTTTGGAACCCTGAAGGAGATTTGAAGTTTTGGTTGCTGCAAACAATTATTTTTTAGTTTTTTTCTCATGCATGGAAAATCAAAATAGAGTGTTTGAGGGGGGTCCATAATTTTTCAATCAGGTCGGGTTGTTCATCAAACCTTGGCATGTGGGGTTTAATTTGGCTGAGGAGATTCCCTCACATGTGCCTTTGTGGGTTCATCTCCCTTGGTTTCCGCTTGAATTTTGGAAAAGTGATATTCTTCATCCGATTGCCCTTTTGATTGGTAAACGTGTGGGATCTGCATCTCAAACTCTGGATCGTAAGGTAATTTTCTTTGCTTGCATCTGTGTTGAAGTTGATTTTTATAAACCTTTGCTAGATTTAGTTGAGATTTGTTTAGGATATTCTTCTTGGGTCCAACAATTGGACTATGAGACACTTCCCTTTAGATGCAAAGTTTGTCACGAGTATGGGCATTTGCAAAGGAAGTGCCCTCGCTTTGATCAGTCAAGGGGGACTCCTAATGGCCCCTCCAATTCTGACCTAAAGATGGATAAAGGGAAGGCTTTAGTGCAATCAAAGCTTCCAAATAAGGATAGTTTTATCCCTGTTAAGTCCCACAATAGAGAAAGAGGACAAAAGAGGACTTTGAGGGACAAATAGAATGATGAGATCTATAATCGATTTGACATGCTGGATGATTTGACTTAGGAAGAAGGAACTCCTATGGAGTTATCTTCAGGGGATAAGGATATATGAGAAGATGTAAATGCAGGTGGGGTGGGTGATGTACCTACTTTGCCTCCGATGATCTATTCGACAAGACATATAGATTATGACTTGTCTCCACATCCCTCTGTTGAGCTAGATCTAAATGGGAAGATGATGCCAAAGCGAAATATTTCTGGTGATCAAGTTGCTTCTCAAACAACAAGTATCCCTAACTCTAGGAAGAACAATAAGGTCTCTCAAGGGCTAGGCTTGGAACAAAAATCTTTAAAGAAGGGACCTTTGGAGAAATCATTGAAGATAGGTCGTAAAACGGACCAAGAGAAGGTTAAGTTGATGGTTGATACTCTAGTGGAATTTGGGTCAGTGAAAACCATAGATTCACATTTCTCCCCAGTATCATAAATGATAGTGAGCTATCTTGGAATGTGAGAGGCTCGAACAACGTCCCTAGACAAAAGGTTGTTCGAGACTTTGTTTTTTCTCATTCTTCGGATGTTGTTTTCATCCAAGAGACTAAATTGTTAGTGGATGGTATGTTGGATAGAGCTCCTAGATATAGTATCATGTCTCATGTCAATTTATTGGGGCTCATGGTAGTTATGGTTGGTTGGCTTGTTTCCGGGATCCAAGAAAAGTGGTCCCCCTTTGGTGGATTTCATGTCACTCTTCTATTTCTCTGATTATTTCCAGTTTAGGATCAGGTGAAATTTGTATGTTTACCAATGACTATGCTCCTACTGATCTTCTGGGCAGGTCTCAGTTGTGGGATCATATATGTTCGATCTCTGGCACCCTTTCTTCCTTGGATCTTAGCTGGAGACTTCAATGCCATTTATTGTCTAGATGAGAAAAGAGGTGGTATATCACAGCTTGACCCCTCTGCTCTCTTCCTTAATGCCAATATGGATCTTCTAAATGTTATGAATGTTAAGCCAAATAATGGTGTCTTCACTTGGAACAACAAGAGGTGTGGTGAGGGGGCTATCTCTGAAAGGTTGGACATGTTCTTAGTTTCTTGCTTCTAGGTGGGAGTTCATTGGTCTACTTTCTTAGAGATTTTAGATTGGAGAGGCTCAGATGATTGGCCAATCAAACTTTTGATAAATTATTTTAAATTTTCAAAGAACCCTTCTTTCAAGTTCCAACTTATGTAGTTGCATGATCTTTCTCTACAGGACTTGATGCCTATTTGGTGTCTTGAAGGGAAGCTTGCCCATGGTTGGGCAATGTAATCTTTTTATCAAAAGATTGCAATATGTCAAATATAAGCTGAAGTGGTGGAATAAGCAATGTTGTGGCTTGATCTTCACTCTAATAAAGATAATGCTCAAATCCAGTTGGATAGTACATTACTCACCTAATTCATGATTAGGGGCTCACTTTGGACCTGCAAAGAGAAGAGTAGTCTTCCATCAAATATTTGGAGGAATGGGAGCTTAGAAGAAATTTTATAGAAGCAAAAGTCTCGTATAGATTGTCTCCAGGAGAGTGACAGGAATATGTATTTCCTCCATAATTCAGTCAAGGCAAGATGGAATGACAATCTCATTACTTCTCTTGTGTCTATAGAAGGAGTTCAACTCTCCTCTATAGGTTACATCTCTCGTGAAGCCTCCCAATATTTTCAAGCACTATTTACAGAGGATTCTAACCAAACTTATGAGGATAAAATATCTATTTTGGGCATGTATTCCTTCTCTGATATCTCTGGAGATGAATGGTACTCTTATTCGGCCCATCACTCTCCAATAACTTGAAAATGTGGCGTTCCATATAAAAAAAGGTAAAGCCCTTGGCCTTGATGGTTTTCCTATTAAGTTTTTTCAAGAATTTTGAGAGATTATTAAACTCGACCAATTAGAGATTGTCCAAGAATCTCATAGAAATAAGAAAATGTTGAGATCTATGAATTCCACTTTTTTAGCTCTCATTCCTAAAAAGGATGGTGAAAACAAGCTTGACAAGTTCTGACCCATTGCCCTGTGTAATTTGTTGTTTACATTATTATCACTAAACTAATTGCAGACTGGTTGAAGGTTTTCCTAAATGCCTTGATATATGTTCAACAAGGTGGATTTGTTGCTGGGAGATAGATTTTTTATGGTATTGTGATAGCTTTAGAGGCTATGCATTCTATGGTGACCACCAAAGAGAAGGCCATCTTCATCAAACTTGACATGGCTAAGGCGTATGATAGAGTTAAATGGTCTTTCCTCTAGAAGGTTTTATTGGCATTTGGTTTTAGTACGGATTGGGTGGATTGGATCACGAGTCATGTTTCCTCTACTTTTTTTATTTTGATCAATAGTGTGCCCTCTGAGGGCATCTAGGGGCCACAGGAAAGGAGACCCTCTATCTCCTTATTTGTTCATCATAATGGCTGAGGGGCTTGGTAGATTTATTCATTCCCATGTTCAGCAGGGGCTCCTTCAAGGTTGGAGATGGTCAGAAAATTCCCGTCATATCTCTCACCTTTAGTTTGTGGATGATACTGTGTTAATGGGCGTGGCTATAATTATTGAGGCTGCAAACTTCATGAGAACTTTGGATACGTATCTGGTTGCCTTGGGTCAAAAGATTAATGAAGATAACTCTTCCATCTTCTTCTTTAAAAATCCCTGATCTGATCCAAGCTAGAATTGCTCGCATTCTTTGTTTTCAAATTGGGTCTCTCCCCTTAGTATATCTTGGTATTCCTCTTGAGAAAGGTGTCCATCAAAAAGAATTTGGCAAGAGACCTTAAAAAATTTTGCAAGAAGGTCAATCATTGGACTCATAGATGGCTTTCCACTACTAGTATTGTGACTCTTTTGAAGGCGGTTGTGGAGGCCTTACCTTTATACAGGTTCTTTGTTTAGGGGGCTCCTTCCAACTTTATCAGAGAATTTGATTCTCTTTCCCGCTAGTTCATTTGGTCTGGTAATCTTGTTTCCTCCAAATGAAATTAGGTTTGTTGGGACTATGTGTGTAGGCCGAAGCAAGAAAGTGGTCTTAGGCTCCGATTAACCAAGCTATTTTGTCAATCTCTTGCTGCTAAAATGTATTGGAGGTGGTGTACTTGTCTGAATCAGGTGTGGGCCAAATTTCTCACTCATAAGTACCTGTTGGGGGTTTGTGCGTCTGAGGTGCCTCGATATAGTTTCTCAAGGAAGGGATCTATAATTTGGGATACCCTTAAGAGAGGGGTTAATCTTGTCAAAGATGGTCTATTCTGGATTTGCAACAAGGGACCTTCTGCTCTTTTTTGGTTGGATTCTTGGGATGGCCATCCTTATATTATATATGAGTTTCCTCATCTTCAACCTTTGTATAATATTATAATGGCAGCTGGCAGAAGACAATGGAGCATTTTAAGACTATTAAGGTTAAGGGTCAGAATGAGATGACTTGCCAGAAGGACCCTCAAATGTGGCCTTTGGGTGGTACTATGGAAAATCATATGGAATTGGCTAGGATTCTAGCTAACAGGTCTTGTAGCTCTCTTAAGGATGGGTATGTTCTTTCTTGGGGCCCAAATCCTAAAGGTAAATTTATAGTTTCTTTGGGGTACTCAGAATTGGATAGGCAATTGCACGATTCAGCTGGTGTTCCCTACTGGAAGCATGTTTGGAATGGATTTTCATGGCCTAAGTGTAATTTTTTCATCTGGTTGGTGGTTTAGAATAAGTGCCTTACTAGGGAATATTTGTGTAAGTGCAATTTCCAGGGCCCTTCCATCTATGTTTTATGTAATATCAATAAGGAGTGTATCTCCCACCTCTTTTTTCAATGTCAAAATTTCAGAGAGGTTTGGTATCTATGGTGGGCAGTGTGGAATCATGTATGTGTCCATGCTACCTCTCTAGCCGAGTTATGTGAAAGGATGGGTAGACCATCTGTAAGGTCCTCCTTTCCTCAAGTGGCTTGTGACATTGGTCCCTCTCTCATCATCTGGAACATCTACCTGGAAAGGAATCGTCACATTTTTCAAGGGACTAGCATAAGTAGTAGCTTCTTATGGAGAAAGATTATTAATAGGCTCCAGGAGACTATTTCGGTTAAGTGTGATCTTTCAGTTACTGTTGAAATGATTTGGATGTTGTTAGGAACATGATGCTAGTAGACAATGGATTAATTCACTTAGCTTTTAAGAGATCAAGTCGTGCTAAACAAAGGATTCATAGGGAGGGTCGTTGGCTCCCTCCTCTTGAAGGTGTCTTAAAAGTAAACATTGATGGGTCTTCTAGGGGGAACCCTGAGCATGTGGGAGTCAAGAGAATTGGGTGTGATGATGATGGTAATATTGTGTTCTTTTTCTCCATCTATATGAGGTAGCATTCTAATAATATTATGGAGGCTCTTTCTATCTTTTAGATGATTGAAAGGGGATACTCATTGGGATGGTGAAGAATTGTATGTGAGTCTAACTCCCAGATTGTGATTGTGTTGGAATTCTACACTCTAGTGAGAATTGAAGGTGTTGTCATCGATGGCAACCTACCGACAACCTTCAGGCAACCACCCGACATTCATCTGGTATAGACACCAGCAGGCACCGACACTGACAGACACTTCACCGACAGTGACAACAATACATACCGACACCCCAGCCGACAGGAATAAAATTTTGTTTATTGTATTTAATTATAAATATCTTTTGTAAAGCCGACATGGTATATTGTAATAGACTCATATATGTATGAGATCTTGTAAATCATTTTGTAATGATGGACATATGATGGATATGGTAGAAGTGATGAGCGAATATTAAGGCATATTTTGTATAAGGTTATGGTTATAGTATGAGCTTAAACCGATACTGAACCTAGCATAGAAGATGTTGAATTTTAGTAGTACATTATCTTGGATTCTCATAATCCATTTTGTAACTCAGTGAGACTTCTATTTTGTAGATTGAGCAGTGAGCTCTAGGCAGTTGGCCTTCCTGCATGTGTAGGCACCACATTGTAAGTAATATCCATTCATTGGCCAGTGAGTGAATATTGTGGGTCACAAATCCCACCGAGGTTTTTCCCACACTGAGTTTCCTCGTTAAACATCTTGTGTTATGGTGTGTTTTCTATGTTGTCTTTACTGTTCATGTTTACTGCATCAATTCTTATTTATCGGTACACTATTTTGGAATGCAATATACTTACTAAGGTTAAAGAATCTGTTAACCGATTAGATACTGATTCACCCCCCCCGCCCCCCCTCTCAGTATCTTTGGGACTAGCATTAATCCTAACAGATTGACCTGTTGAATGATCGATAGTTGGATGGAGTTATTTGACAGTTAGTTGTAGTGGTTAAGCAAATCCCGAATCTATGTTCTTTTGCTGATCAGATTTCTTTTTTTCACATTCCTCGTGAGTGGAACAAGGTGGTTGACTGCTTGGCTAAATGGGCGTCTGAGGGCCTGGATGGATGGGATATGGATAATTGGGGGGTCCTTCCCCTTGAATACTTGGAGTCATTGGATAGATTAGTTATGGATGACTGACCTATTTGAGTGTTATTTTATGGGTCCTCTTTGGCCCTTTATTGATTATTTGGTGGTTGCTCTTGGAAGGCCTTTCACTATCTTCTTTGTACTTTATGTTTTATTCTGAATAAATTTTTACCCCTTTTCCAAAAAAAAGAGTTTGTAGTATAAATGATTTGATTTATTATTTTTACTCCAGAATGGAAAACATATATGTAAAAATCAATTTAAATATTTTCATTAAAGATAATTTATAGAAAATATAATGATTTAACAAATAATTGTATATGAAGAGGTTAAAGATGTTTTTTTCTATTTTGTGACTCTAGAGTATAAGCATGTGTTAGTTGGAAATAGATAAAAAAGAGAAGTGAAATGCAACATATTTTTCATTAAAAAATTCAACCACATACACAATTGAAACCATTAGTAATCATGTTTTATTTGTAAGTATTTAAAGTGCTTTAAAAATAATAAAATCAAATACATCTATCTAAAAGACGTCAACAATATCTATATTGAAAGTGTTATTGAGAATATATAAATATTAGGATAAATATGACTTTACAATTATGATTAAGCTTATAGATATATTTTTGTATTAGAATTCATTTAAATTTGTGTTATGGTTTAGGGTTAGGTTAGGGTTGTAGAATAAAACTTCACTTAAGATTATGTTTACAATTATTGTTACGTTTAGTGTTTAGGTTCAATGCATATAGCTTAGGGTTATGATTATGATAAATAATAATAATAAAATATAAGCTTGTATAATAATATAATAATAGAAATTATATATCTTAAACCCTTAATGGTAAACCATAAGTAGTCAACTGTAAACTTAACTAGTCTCTAAGCTTAAACATAATCCTAATTGAACCTTTATTGGATTGCAAACCTATTTCAAATATAAACCTAACTATGAAACCTAAATAATCCTAATCCAAATCTAACCTTAACCATAGCCTATCCTAAAGAAAACCCTTAACCTGACCCTAGCACTTTGTAATCCCCAACCATTCCACTTAACCTAAACCTAACACTAAACTTATTTGAAACACCAATACTAATACTAATTCTATAATATAATATTAATATAACATGTAATAAAGATATTTCATATAATATTATTCATAGGAATTATTAATTTTAATATTATGCTTATAATATATTATCATACTTAATTATAATTAATATAAATTTAATCTATTTATCCCACATGTTCTATCTCCCATTGCTACTAGCACATATATATATTAAACATAATATATATGACACACAAAGATCACATATTTAGAAGTATATTTATTTATGGAAAAATAATTTTAGTGTACTTAAGTATTAATGGAACATTATAAGCTGAATATATGCCTCGAATAGGATATATATTCTAACTCTCATAGAAGGTAGTGTACATGAACTGTTTTTTTTGGAAGTTCCATTGAAGAATCTACACCTAGTTTACAAGACATGTTTATACACTGAAATCAATTTTGTCTCTTAATGAATATTTAGATACACTATCATCTTCATCAATTGAATGAATCTCTTTCACAATTTTTAAATAAAAAAGTTTGAAAAAAGTGTATGAAAAAATTTAAGATAAAAGATTTTAAGTTGAGTTAAAGATTATGATGAGAAAAACATTGTACTCTTCGATTACAATAAAATGAAATGAGATACACAATTTATTCTTTCCTAGATATAAAATCAACATTAGAAAAAACATCATTTAAATACATATAATTGACAATTCCACTACCTACAATAATTGCTAATCTCAAAAAAAAATTAAAAACTCAAATATAAATTACATTCAAATCTCCATGACATAATAAAAAAGAAAAATATTTTAAGGCCTACGTCATTTACACCAAAACTTAAATTTTTCTCCTCTAGTTCACTTAGATCTTTGATACAAAGTTGATCTACTTATGATTATTGAAATGTGAGTTAACTTCAAGTCCTCTATTATAATAATAAACATAATAATATCTTTTGCATGAATTTTACTACTTCTTTTAGTTTAACTCAATTACTGCTTTTGGCAGGTTTTTGAAGTGAATTCTGCAAAGTAGTTCAAAGTGTAGCAACATGCATAAGCTTCGTTCAGAATGGTTCTAGTAGAGTGAGTAGTAATCACAATGAACTTTTTTTAATACAGAAAATGAAATGTTCACATTATGGAGAAACAAAATTAATTGGAGCATTTTGACCGCTTTTGTCACCATCGTATTAGAGTAGAGTCATTTGGATGCAAACGATTGTATTAGATTCTTGATTGTAGTATTATTCCATGGTAGTTGGTGCGAACAACTAATGAATATGATGCTTGTTTTGACAATTCATACATCTCAAAATCTGACACTTGAAAACTGATATTGGAGAAATCGAATATCAAATCCCTCATCGACCATGTTCTCAATATTTGATATTTTTAAGTATCTGTTGAGCTTCAACTATAAATGATATATCCCATACGCATTATAATCCACCCGACACTGTACACTGTACACTGTAAAATGACTTCCATTACCAATTTAAACACGGAACATCCCCATGTCTTTCCTTATGATTTTTAAATCAAATTTGAAGAATCGCACTCATTACAAATACCGATGGGCTGCCCCACCTGGTGAATGATTGACTTAACTGTTTTACCTTTCATATCTGTTGCCTCTGGTAGTGCCATGATTTCTGAAACAAACAGATCGAAATTTTGAGAAGAAGATCCACCTTCGGCCACCGCAGTCTTGGCAGCCGCCGCCAATTCTTTGACCCTTTTTCTCAGCTCTTTGCCCTTGTCTTCGATCATCAGCAACCGTACAATTCTCTCCACGTCATCTCTGGTCACCAGCCAATTCTGTTCAATTCTCTGGGGCGCTTCCAGGGCTATCCCGATCTCATCCACCACGAACTTGGAATTGAAATGCTGCTCTGCGCGAAGAGGCCAGGCAATGAGGGGAATTCCCATGGTGGTAGATTCCAGAACCGCATTCCAACCGCAGTGAGAAAGAAACCCACCAATGGCAGCATGCTTGAGAATGCCCAATTGCGGTGCCCACCCAAGGACAAACAATCCCTGGTCATTCCCCACCATGCGACCCTGCAATCCGGCTGGGAGAAAGTCTAACACGGATTCGAAGGAATTCTGAAGGGCGTCGGAGGGCGTGCGCAGAACCCACAAAAACTTCACCCCGCTGGACTCCAACCCCAAAGCGAGCTCCTCCATCTGCACGATCGAGATCGAATTCTGGCTCCCGAATGAAATATAAAGCACAGAAGACTCCGCCTGTGCGTCCAGCCATTGCATGCACTTATCTCCGTCCTCCCTCACGCCCATGTCCACCGTGAGGGCGATTCTTTTGCATTCCCCGTCCTGAAACGCCTCAGGCTGGAGCAGAGGCCCGATTGTTCTGAGCGTTCCGTTAACCCTCTCAAAATGGTGGACAAACTCCCCTTCGAGCTCGTCAAAAGTGTTGACGATGGTCCTCCAGCTCTGCTTATTCCCAGCCCTGTTCTTCAGCCAGAACTGGTACGTCCCGTTCTCAGTTGTCGCCTCGGGCAGCTCGGGCAAAATCTGAAGGCGGCTCAGCCTCACTTCCCTCGGCATGCCCGGCACCAAGTATTGCCCCGACTCCGTTCGCGGGAGGTTCCGTGGAAGAGTGTCCCATATGACCTGATGCACTGACTCCGCGTACATGCCCGACGTCTCGAAGCATACTCGGGGTATGCCGAACTTTTGAGCTACAGCGGATGACCAGCCCAGAAGAAAATCTGCAATGAGGCAGACAGGACTGGGCAGGAAGCTTATTTCTCCTGCTAAAAAGCGCCCGAGAAAGTGGTCGAAATGGGGTTGAAGTCTCTCGTTAGCGCTGAGCATTGGAGGCATCTGGTTCCACTGCGCACTGTTGATGTTCATGTGGTCCCGGGGAATCTCCATTTCGAGTAGGTGGATTTCTAGCCCGGCCTCCCGGGCGTCCTCCACTTTCTTGCGTAATGAAGGGATGTGGTGAAAGGTTGTCACGAAACTGAGTGTTAAACCCTCGGCAGCCATTTTCTGGGCGAGTTGCATAAAGGGGATCAGATGGCCGTGCCCCAACGACGACAGCATCATCACATGTGACCTCATTTCTTTTTTCCTCGTCATTTTTATGTTTCTCTGTTCAGTTTTATAAGCCAAAGAGATTCGGTGATGTTCGTATAACATCATACCTGACGCAAGCACATATTTGCACGTAGCCCTTTAATTTCGACCCAGGTCTTTGTCGTTATGACTAAGCTATGAAGAAGATTGTTGTATTCACAAAATTAACGTCACCACTCCCGTTACATTGTTCACTTTACATTACTATATTCATCATCAATTTGCATAAGAAAAGATTTTGTAGAAGTGGGGTTTTGATTGAACAAGAAGTGGGTTTTGATTGAACAGGTTGTTTTATAGACTATTTTTGACTTCATAGATATTAAAATTTGTTGTTTTTTTCCTTTCTTTCTATACAAAATTAATTGCGCATAAGAATGATATAAAAATTTAAAAATATATGATAATAGAAGTGGTGCATAAGAATGATATGAAAATTTAAAAATATATGATAATAGAATTGGTTTGAAGTCATAATTGCACATAAGAATGATATAAAAATTTAAAAATATATGATAATTGAAGTGGTTTGAAGTCAATCTTATTATTGATGCATAGTTTTGTCAATTTGTCGCCATTCATGTACGATGTAGGCAACTTAGCCATATCAACATATATAGACTTGTAATAGAGCTGACTTTCTTTGAATTTCATTTGTTGAAAACTAATTTCATCACCAAATCTAGTGGCAAAGTGAAAAGTAGGTTCACAAAAGTCTTTCTAGACGGACAAAAATTATTTTACCACTTTTCTTGGTAATGAATAACTAGACACTTGTGTCCCATGAATTCTCCTCTTACCATTTTAATTTTCTTTGGTTAGGTTTAGAGGTGACAACCATAGGATAAGCAACCAAACAATCTCACGTAAATGTATGAGAGATCCTTTATTTTAAACTATGTATCTATTAAATTGATATACATAATGGCCAATAATTCGCTAAGGTAATTTGAATTTTTTTATTAAAAATGTTATACAAGATGATATATTTACATTTTAGAATTGACTTCAATTTTTTTTTCGATGAACTTGCATCTTATATATTTAGATATTGTAATGAAATTTGTAGTCATAATTAATTATTTTTATATAATTTTAAGAGAAAAACAAGTAATTTTTTTCTAAAATTTTACAATGTAAGAGAAAGACAAACATATCATCAAGATGAAACAAGATGTACCGTAAGAAATTTCACGTGAACAAAAAATTCAACCCCACAAAATACTTACACAATCAGTGAATTATCTCATGAACAATGATTACATTACACTTGTAGAGTCTCCAAGAATTCCTTTAAAACTTTAAGCTCCTTATTTGGATTCCATTTGAACAAGAAAATAAGAATCATGTAACCACACATCTCATTCCATGCTTCATTTTCTCACAAATACAACCTACAATAAATTATTTATGACCCAAAGGGTTTTGCTGATGTTCGTATCTCACCTCTAATACAAGCACATATTTGCATGTGACTCTTTAATTTCAACCTATGACTAAGCTATGAAGAAGATTGTTGTATTCACAAAATTAGCCCCACCACTCACGTTAAATTGTTCACTTTACATTAATGTATGATAATTTAGTGGGGCGATAATGGACATGAATGAGAAATATATATATATATATATATATATATATATATATATATATATATATATATAATTTTATTTTTAATGATAAGAGCTATCAGTATGGGGATAGCACCCTTGTATAAATTAAAATCAAGATTACAGAAACTACAGAAACCTTCACTGCCTGTTAGCAAGACCATATACAAAAATTGCTACATGTAGTCGGTACTACTACCTACCCTTCCTATCGAACAACAGACACCCGATTTACACCCACCTGCCAATGACAGGGCTAGACTTGATTTTGCATATTACTGATCACCATTGAGGGTCTGCATGATAACCCCAGCAAATTCTTTGATGTTGATTACATTAACAGTAGCTCCAGCCGAGAACCACCATGTTTCTGAGTTGGTTACTCTGTGAAATGGGGCCATGTCTCCGTTCTGCACAACGCACCTGAAAACTTCCCAGGCATCTTCCCCAAATGTTCTCATCATATCCTTTAACTCTTCCTTTTCTACGTGTCTGCGCTCTGCCAGGCTTTTTTCACTCTCATCTGAACCATCGCTTCCATCATTTTCACTCTCCTCTTCTTCCTCTTCAAAGTCCAAAGGAAGACAAAAATTTGGCTGGAAGTAGGTCTTGAGAATGTTGATCCATTCATTCTCTAGCAGACTTAGGATGGAGTTTGCAATGCTATTACCATTGATTGGCTTGACGAATCCACTCAGCATCGCCACCGCTCTTTCCCTACACTCAATGATGTCGACCAAGGGCATAAGAACAACTTCATAAATCGTGACGTCACACCAGTAGCATTCAAAGTTTAGTGTGATCCCTACGAGCCCTTTTACCGCATCATGAACATGTCCCTCTACGACAAACAAGTTGTGAAGTTGTGCATCCAATGTTTATTCACAGTTCATGCACCCGATGTTTCCAAAGTAAGTCATAGAAAGGTCACAGTCTAGTTCATGCACTAACAGAGGTATGTGGCCCAACAAAGCGCTTAACTCACCATACATTCCAACCATGCAGAAGGCAAATAAAAGGCTTGCAAAGCTCGAGAAGATTCTTCCTGCGTAATCAACCTAGCTCCCACAGACTGCAAGAATCTTTCATTCAATCACTTCTATCTATCGTATGCAGCCCGGACCGCCGTCACTACTTTTTCGAGGAATCAACCTACGTAGAGTGCACAATACTTCTATCATCTATCCTACGATCATAGGCCTAGCTAAAAGGGCCATCATCCCACTCTGTCGCATTTCCTTATCAATAAGTCTTTTCTACACAAGTCCGTAATCTCCAAACTCAATGACTTGGGATCCACTGACACTTCTGCAACATGTGAATTGACCCCGAGATTAGCTAGCAGGTCTGCCACTCAATTACCCTCCCTATGTATATGTGATATTTCATATGGCTTAATTGCTTGGAGTAGAGACCGAATGCGAGGCAACCATTTGGCTAGTTTCCAATTAAGTAGTCTACCGGTAGTCACCTCGTTTATTATTATCTGAGAATCACCCTCAATCTATACATTGGATAAGCCTTTCTCTTTGTAGAGTAATAACCCAGCCTCAATGGCTCTTATTTATGCTTCATTGTTTGTAGCGCAGCCAATATTTCCATACGTACCACTCACCACATTCCCAACCTCATTTCAAATGACTGCTCCAAAGCCAGCCAGACTAGGATTGCCTCTGCAAGCCCCATCAAAGCTCAGTTTTACCCAATTGTTATGAGGCTTCTCCCATCTGACCTCTTTTCTGTTGATTCTTCTCTTAGGATAATGAAATAAAGAATTTTTGAAGGACCAATTCCTTTCCATTTCCATGTCCCAATCATTGAATTTGATTTTTCTGACATTTCGTGACTTGCCACAAATGACTTCTTCTATGTCTGCCTTGAGCTTGTCTATGACAAATTCCATTGGTTTGGATGATTATTTGAATATATGTTTATTTCTCTCTTTCCAGATAGCCCAAACAATCATTGCTGGGCCGATCAACCATAGGACTCCCCATTTTGACTGACTGAATAGTGGCCATGCGACAAGGAATTCTTTTAGAGTCATACTTCTAGCTGTATATAGGTTAACCATTCCTAGGAACCAATCCCAACACCTATGAGCAAACCTACAATTGAAGAGTAAATGGTCCATTGTTTCTTCCCCAATGTTGCATAACACGCACCAGCTTGGACCTTGAATACCTATGGTTTTCAACCTGTCCCCAGTGAGTATCCTCCCATTCAACGCAATCTATAGGAAATCCCCTGCCTTTGGCAACACCCACCTATTCCAGCATAGCTTGCTAGGCCAATTTGGATTGAAAGCTCTATGCCTTTGGACTTCATAGCCCAACTTAACATTGTACTCCCCTGACTTTGTTGCACACTAGAATATGCTATCATCTTCATCTGATGCTAATATTGATTTGTTGCTAAGTAGCTCCTCGAGTTTCTTACACAATTGCGGGTTGTCGATAGCTATCCTTTTCCAGGACCTCATGCCATGGTGTTCGACATTCTCAAAATAATTGGCAACTTGTGTGTCTAAAGCAGCTTCGATGGTGTTGACCCAGTCTTGATCTTCGAAGCATTCTGTTAGCAGCAGTTCCCCATCCCATGAGTCCTGCCAAAACTTGGCCCTAGCTCCATTGCCAATCTTCCAACAGATGTGGTTCATGATAATACCCCTACTATTCCATAGAAAATTCCAAGTAGGAGAGCCCCTGTCTGTGTCTGCAATAGTGAACTTCCAAGACAGCTTCGCTCCTAGTGCCATATCTTGAATACTCATTTTTCTCAGCCCTGCTCCCCCATCCTCTTTCCGCATGCACATGGTATCCCAGTTTATCAGAGGTATCTTCCTATGATCCTTGGCCCCATCCCAAACAAAATTTTTTAGAAGCCCATCTAATTTCACGCCAACCAAAGTGGATAATTGAATGCATTGCATACTATAGATTGGAACCGCTGCTAGCACAGATTTTATCATTAATAGCCGTCCAGCTTGGGTAAGCCATCTATTCTTCCATTGCTTCAATTTGGCCTTACAAGAGTTTAGGACATCCTCCCAAATTTGGGATTGCCTACTACCCATGTTAATTCTGATCCCAAGGTATTTGATAGGAAGATTAGCAATTTTGAAGCCAAGAAAATACAAAATGCAGTTCTGTATCAACCTTCTTGCGTTAAAAAAGAAAATTTGCGATTTATCCACATTCATTTCCTGGCCTGATAACCTCGAATATTCATCAAGCACCTCTTTAATACCTTTGGCTTCTTTCATCGTTGCTTCACCAAACAGGATTGTGTCATCAGCGAATTGCGAATGGGTGATGAGCTCTATCAGTCTGTGAACTCGAATGCCATTCCAATGTCTGGTGGATTGCTTTGCTTTAATTAAATTGTCAAGGACCTTTGCCATGAGAACAAAGAGAGTCGGGGATAGAGGGTCCCCTTGCCTTAATCCATTGGTGGCTTTGAAGAAGACACAAACCGCACCATTGACAAGTAGAGAGAAACTAACCGTGGAGATGCAGAAACTAACACAGTCTATCCATTTGTTTGGAAAGCCATAACATCTAAGAACCTTAACCAAGAATTGCCATACCACCTTATCATAAGCTTTTGCGACATCAATCTTTATGATCGTACCTTTTAATTTCTCTTTATGAATGGAGTGCATGACTTCAGACACTAATATAATACTGTCCGCTAACTCTCTTCCAGGGGTAAACCCATTATGATTTTCTGAGATGAGGTGAGGTAAGAGCTTCTTCAGTATGCTAGCCATAGCTTTCAAGATGATTTTATATATGGTATTGCATAGCGATATGGGCCTAAGATCGTGCATTGAAGTGCATTCCTATTTTTTGGGAATTAGAGCAATGATTGTATTATTCATTTCTTTTACAAACTTTCCTCTTTTTTGAATTCTTCTATGACCAACCAGACATCATCTCCCAGAAAGTCCCAACCTTTCTGATAAATCTCAGCAGTCATATTGTCCGGGCCTGGAGCCTTGTGAGGGTGAAGCTCGAAAGTATCCCTTTTAACTTCTTCCAAAGAGTAAGGTTCGCAAAGCATTTTAGCCTCATCCACAGAGACTAACTTATGCACCAGTTCGGAGAGCCTGTTATCTGACACATCCCCTGTCTAATAATAATTTCCCAATAATTTAACAAAATGATCTAGTGCCGCTTGTTCTAACTCAGCCTCAGTACTTCTCAAAGTCCCTCCA
The DNA here is from genome assembly GCF_030272615.1 of Cryptomeria japonica. Lineage (NCBI taxonomy): Eukaryota > Viridiplantae > Streptophyta > Pinopsida > Cupressales > Cupressaceae > Cryptomeria > Cryptomeria japonica. Next base: position 610,406,738 of record NC_081408.1, on the reverse strand, counting down.
CCATCCATGATTGCAGTGATTTTATTCTTGTTCCTTCTGACTTTTGAAGTCGCATGAAAAAATTATGTATTACGATCACCCTCAGCAATCCATAACGCTCTCGACTTATCTCGCCAATAAACTTCTTCTCTATTTAGCAGCTCCACATATTGATCTTTAAGGAGATTTTCTTTCAGATAGTCATCCCTGACCAACCCTACCAGCATAACTCTGTTATTGATTTCTTCCAATTCATCTTCTATTATGAGTTTTTCAGAGAAGATATTCTTGAATGAGAACTTGTTCCAGTGCTTAATTTTGTTCATGATATATTGAATTCTCTTTAAAAATCAAAAGCTAGGAGAGCCCGAAAAGGTGTTGCTTTCCAGCCACCATGCTTTGAGTAGGTCACTGAATTTAGGATCCCTCCACCACATACTCTGAAATTTGAAGTAGTTTATATTCTTAGGAGCCTCATGATTGATAGACAAGGTAACAGGAAGGTGATCCGATCCAACTTGCGGGATGATGTTAGTGGTGATGGCGAAGCTGCCATCAATCCACCATTCCCCCACAAAAAAACGATCCAATCTTTCAGAGATTTTTGAGAAGTCAAGTCTTCTGTTGATCCAGGTGAACTTACCATTTTTTGGAATAACATCCACTACTTGATAGTTCGAAATGAACTCTCTGAAGTCTTCCATTACTCTTGTGCTCTTTCTCAGCCCTCCTTCCTTGTCATCAATATCTAAGATTGCATTGAAGTCCCCAGCTAAGATTACCTTATGCATCTCCAATAATTGCAATTGCTCATATATCTCTGCCCATACTCTTAGTTTCTCGTCTGTCTTTATCGGCCCATAGATGTTAAACAGGGGAAAACCGATACCTCTTTGTTTTTATACGATGTTGCAAGCCATCCAAAAGTTGTTGGATGCTAATGGGAACACCTCAAAGACTTCTGAGTTCCACAAGATTCCAAGACCACCAGTAGTTCCTCTGGCATCTTAAAACAATCCTTCCCACTTATTACAAAATTTGATGAATTCAGACACCTTATCGCCATTCAATTTAGTTTCCTGAAGTAATATCATTTTGGATTCTAACTTGGCCAAAGATCTTTTGACCAAGCGTCTTTTATCAGGGGCTGCTAAGCCCCTGACATTCCAAGATGTGATTCTCATATCTGCCCAACGGAGGGTCTGCCTCCCTTGGAGTTCTTCATGAAGTCTAGAACACTAACAATACCTTTTTTTCTTATGCTTTTTCTTCTCTAATCTGTTTATTGCTTTTCCTACCTTTAGCCCCTTTTGCTCTACCCAGGAGGGTATTGGTTGATTGACTAATACATCTGGGGTCTAGGTTGTTCAAGACATCATCTTCATCCTCCCGGTCTAAATTACTTACATCAGTATCGCTTGTGCATTCCTCAATAGCATTTACATCTTAGAGGCATGGCGGAGAAGACAGAACTTGGCTTGGTAAAGCCACTCTTTCCACATTAATCATTTCTGGTTCCACCTGACGGGGTTGGGGATTAAGTTCCAGATATGTACTAGCATCAGGCAATGGTTTATTTGTCGCAGGAGGCCTCCGATTCTGCTCATTCATTTTCTTTAACCACATCACTTTTTCCTTATCTTTTGTCCTCTGCTTATTACTATATGCCCTTCGCACAAAAATTCTACAATTTTTGGCTTGATGGGTTTTGCTTCCACATTTTTGGCAATCAAAGAGTTCTTTCTCAATTTCGATGCCTTGTTTCCATAGTCCATTACTCGTTATAAGATTTATATGGGGTGGAATCTGCTTGACTGCAATAATTTTCAACCTAGCATATATATATGAATAATTTTCAATGATATCCTCATCGATCTCCAGAAGAGTTCCAAGCGTTCGACCAATTTTCTCTAGGCATGGGTCCCCCCAATATTCTATTGGGAGATTAAACAGTCTGATCCATACCGGAGTTTCATAAATTTCTAGATTGAGCGGGTTAAAATTAGGTGTCCAAGGTCGGATGTATAATGGTAGATTATCAAAAAACCAATTTTTTGAATTCAAGGTTTGATCCCTTGCTCCTTTTTCTGTAAAGATGGCCACAAAAAAACCCTTCCGCAGAAATTTCACCACGACTTGACTGCCCCAATTCTCTTCTATCCAAGGGGTAATGTTTTGCCTAGGCTTCTTCGGGCCAATGATTCTAGCGATAATTGCTAGATCCTCCCAAATACAATTGTCATCAACAACTTCCTCTGTTAAATCGATCGCTACCAATCTCGACGTGATACTTTCTTCCACTGAATTCTGGTGTGGTGCATCATTCTTCTCCTCTGAGATTTCATCATTATTTCAGAGTTTGTGTATTGGCCCCTGGTTATCCCAGTTGACTTCCAATATCTGTCATTTTGTCTATCTATCCTCTGGTTGTTCATTTCCTTTCCCCCTTCTTGGACCATTGATTTTACCCCACATATGGTCATGATCCTTCTGCTGAAAATCTCCCTCCAGCAAGCGACCCCCGAATGCTTCCTTCTACACTTCACTAATCGTCCTCTACTCTTCGCACTCCGCCTGCCGAGCCTCGGTCACCATTTTTTTCTTAAGGTTATAGCGGTTGAGACATATATATATATATATATATGATAATTGAAGTGATTTGAAATCATTCTTATTATATTAGTGAGAGTTTTGTCAAATTTGTCACTAAGTTCTTATGGTGGCTTTCAAATCTATTTTCATGGTACAGGTTCCATGAAACAAAAAAATTATGCTACAAGATTATTTGGAATCTTTTCCTAAAAATAATAGTCCCTATTTTTTAAGATGCATATTTTAGCGAGTGAAATTGTGGTGGTCCACTAGCTTAGAATTTGTTTTCTACCACTTGTCAATTAGTTAATATTTTAGATACCTACCAAAAAAGAAATAAAAGGAAAAATGATGTTTATAATTTAATTAATTTTTTTATTCTCAGCATTCTTCATGAGACTACCACCTTCCATGAATATCAAAACTTAAAATTTAAAGACTACTAAATTCATAGTACCACCAACTTTAAAATATTCCTAAAAAATCTCAGCAACACCAATTGAATTTTTTTAAAAGCCCCCTTCCATCGGACCTTACCCTTAGCTATATCAATACATAGAACTAACTTTCTTTGAGCTTCTTATGTTGAAAAGTAATTTCATTATCGATAAATTTTTTTTTATGATTTGCTACATGTTAATGTTCAAAATGGAATTTTTGCTCATTTTTTCCTTTTTTTAAAGTTTGCCTCTCATATTTTGCCAAGGGTTTTTTAATTTTTCCATTAACAAATTCGGGGAGAAAAATATGGCGACCAATGAGCAATGAGCAGGGAAATTTTTTTTGGTGGGTTTTTTATGTTTTTGTACTATGGACATGTGTATTGTACATGAGGCTATGACTAGAGTTGGCATTCTTTAAACAATTTTCTTGCCTTGTCTATGGTTTCACTTTTGGAGACATGCATACTCGAATCACTAGGCTTGAATGTGATACATATAACTATTTGGGCCATTAGTGTTTGATCCTCCAAATCTTACAAATAAGCATCAACATGTGTACCGTTATAGTCAGATTTTGACAAAAAAACATAAATAAGGTAACTTTGATTTTTATTTCACTAACTTTGGGTGGTGTTGATCTTAACCCTAAACCTTTTATAGGGTTAAGCATGTTGCATATGTTGATTGTGTCGATAACCAAAGTTAGAGTTTATAATGTGCTACAAAAGGAGGATATTTATTTAAACATTTCTACACGGCTAAATAGTTGGAATTTCTACAATATAGCATTATTTAGATATTTTCTTTTGAATGGTTTTTTAAATGTAAAATATTATTGAGAAATTTTTTAAAGGGTTTTTTTTTCACTATGCTCACCTATTTCAAAGGAGTTGATATAGTATTATAGATATAGAGCATTGGTTGGTTATATGTTTAATTTATCAAATTGTTTTTGAATAGAAGAAAATTTTAATTACTATTTTTTGGTTTCTAGATTGCTAAAGGTGGATAGGTTCACTAGGAGATGCTTCTATCGAAAACCAAAAGAAAGTCACAACCATTATTAGTAGTCTTAAACTTCATTTACTCTACTCATCATTATATTTCCTATTTGATGTGAGTTATTTTAACGTAAAATATTCATTAAAAGGCAAGGATCTAGACCCCCCTACAGAGGACTTAATATGTCTTGCTTTTATGTAGAACTTTTTTATGGGGTGAACAAGTTGAATTCTTGAGCATTGCTTGGGTTGTTTGCTAATTTTTTTTATCACTTCAAAACTTGCAAAGCTCAGTTTGAGCCCATCTTCATTATGAGGCATGGTTTAGATAACACCTCTTTTCTTTTCTTTTTTTAGATTTTAGGAGTTAGTAGGTAAACTTTTTAACATGACTAGTGAGGCTGGCACAACACGTCCTCTAGTACCACGTGAGCTAGGGGGATACAGGACCTTGTGGCCTCGTGCTTTATCACAAGAAGCTCCCACCAATCAAGTTAGGCCCCCAAACCTATAACAAGTCTTTTATAAATAAAATTAAACCCTAAAGATATTAATTTAATCATTCTTATTTTTCTTTTTATTTGTTATTTGTTTGTTTCAGGATAGAAATGTTTGTTAACAACCAATTTCTTTTACCATCAACATTGGTGAAATTTTTCATTTCATGTAGATGATGCATTCTAGGATATTTTCAAATTGGGTCACTCTTTAGATAATTTTATTTATGAAGTATAATACTTGTGCCAAAGACGTATTTTTATTTATACTTATCTCATTAGTGTTTATTTTATTTCAATTATGAGAAAAAATTTCCCTAAAAAATATAACTTTAAATTATTGTACATTTCTCGTTTCAATTCTCATCTATTTGTCACCTAATTTCAAAATCAAAAGGGTCATGATTTCAGAATAAGTAAAAACGTATTAATTCCTAAATAAAATATATTTCTAATAACTAGTGTATATTAATAGATCTATAGTTTAGTCCCACTTAGTAATGGGTTTTGTCGCTTTAATCCAAGGAAAGACATAGTAAGCATTGAAACAAAGAAAGTTCAATGCAACAACAAAGAAAGACATAGTGAGTGTTGAAACAAACAATGTAGGGAAATTTTATTTTGATAGTGAGGGATAGGCAGATAGTTTTTAGTGGGAAAGTGATTAATGAGAGTATGAAAAACATCTTCAAACATAATGATTTGATGTTTATGCAAATAGTTAAGATGATTCTTAGAGATGACTGTAGACACCTAAAATTGTCATGTCTAATTAAATAAATATTTTATTTATTTAATTATCTAAGCTTAATTCTTCTATTAATTAAATAAATCTTTATTTATTTAATAAATTCATTTATCCTCTTCTAGCCTTATTTCTCATTTAAATAAATACATTTATTTATTTAAATTATCCTCTTCCTAAATTAAATAAATATCTTATTTATTTAATTGATCCCACTTCTTCTATTAATTAAATAAATCTTTATTTATTTAATTAATTCATTAGCCTTTTCCACCTATGACACATGTCATTCATCTCTTAATTCATACACTACCTACCCCTCTCATTATTTTATTATTTCTTCTACCTACCCTCTAATCATAGCCGACCTCCTTTTACACCTCTCAATCTTATCCCTCCATTTCATATTGTGTCTTCTATTTAAGGAGATGCTTTCTTCATTATCAAACCCTAATCACTGATCTTAAGGACTTGACTATACTACGATCCTACTTGCAACCACATTCTGTTCTTTGTTGAGCTCTTGTGCACATAAAATCTGAGAGCAAATATATCAAGCAAGATCAATGGAGATAGGAAGAATGGAGATCAAAACCCTATTGGACATGTAATGGTATAATCTTTGTGATTTCATTTGATTTGCATTGTCTTAGGTAATCTTCATATGTTATGGTGGATCTTTGTTGTTGTTAGGCTAGGGTTTGGTGGTTGAATTCATTTAGCATTTCAATATTGTTATTATTGTTATCCATTTTCACCATATACATTTTGGCACGCCCGGTGGGACATGGATTCTTAGATCTATGTTTTTTGCAGACTTTTCTAACCCTATATTGCTATTTTGTAAAACAATTTGGAGAATAACCTTGTGCAGCTAGGGTTTTGGACACAAAATCAAGATCTTGGAGAGATTCGATCACATTTCACAAACGGCTAGGAAATTTTGCACCAAATTTTTTTTGCAGGTTGAAGAAAGTATCAGGAGCTCTTAAGCCAAAATTCGGAATTTTTGGAGCATATTTTCATTTTCTATGAATTTTTTATGATTTTTCATAAAAAATTAATTTTGAGAGAAAATGAGAGAATTTTTTGGATTTTATTACATTTTTGGAAATCTCTCATAATTATACATAGGATCTTTTCTTTCTGATTTTAATTTTGATGCAAAATTTTTCCTTAAAAATCGGATCTTTCAAAATTAGGGGTTTTCCTTATTTTGATTAGATCTCACAAACCGATTCTAATTTTGACATCAAATTTTTTGTGCAAGTTAGAAAAAGTATCAGAAAGATTCGGTAAAAATTTCAGATTTTTTGGATCGATTTTGCATTTTATATGAATTTTTTATGATTTTTCATAAAAAATTAATTTTGAGAGCAAATTAGCAAATTTTTTGGATTTTCTTACATTTTTGGAAATCTCTCAGAATTATACATAGGATCTGTTCTTTTTTATTTAAAATTTGATGCAAAATCATTCCTCAAAAATCAGATCTTTGAAAATTAGGGTTTTGCATTATTTTACTCATATCTCACAAATTGCTTGGATTTGTTGCAGAAATTTTTTTGTGCAAGTTTGGAAGACCATCAAGACTCTCTAGTAAAAATTTCAGATTTTTTGGATCGATTTTGCATTTTATATGAATTTTTTATGATTTTTCATAAAAAATTAATTTTTGGAGCAAATTGGCAATTTTTTTGGATTTTCTTACATTTCTGGAAATCTCTTGAAATTTTACAGTTGGTCTTTTTTTATGATGAATCATATCTTTGAATTGGTCAACAAAACGCATTATTGAAAGCCCCTATTTCACAAAGTCTTTTGGATCTAAAATTTACCTAACTTGTGTGCTTGCAGGAAGGGGTGATTATTTCAAACAATCCAAACTACTAATAAATCTTTGTTGTAAATCCTTGGCAAGGGTTTTTGGATTTTTATTGTGTGCCTTGTTTTCATAGACTAGCAAACACTTCAATTGGTGCACTAAAATTGAATCATTGTCTTTTGTGTCTTGAGCAATAGGCTCTTTTTGTTTAATCTTTAGAGGGCCTGTCTTCTCGTGTGGTCATTAGGACTACTAGTGAGAAGAGAACGACCCAAGTGGTAGTGAGGAAAACCCACCTCATCCGAACCACTATAATCAAATGTATTCATGGTGAAAACTATGAATAACGTGTGCTGATTAGTTCATACCGACACTATGTCTCCCCATAAACCCGTTTGATCAAATTTATTTGATCAGTTGTAGGGCGTAACCCCTACCGGCTGGGAGCCTTTTGTATTTACAGAGCTGAAAGTGCCGCATGTATGGCCACACGAGCGGATGCCCTTACTAGCACCTTTTTGTTTTAGAAGCCCAAAGCCTTCTAGTTGTTGGGGCAGGAGGTCGGACCTCTGGTAGCGGCCCACACACATACGGTTCTTAGTAGAGATACAAAGTTTGCCACGGGGAGTTTTCGTGGGGACTAATGCTTGGCTGACCCGAGAAGTGAGTGCCGAGGGTGGAGCCAGTGAGGTCAAGCATCTAAGTATCCGCTCTGAATAGCATAGCCTCGGGGGTAAAACCTCATGTGGGATCAACAACTATTGTCTTGGCTAGCCATAAGAATTGTGCTTGACTTATTTTAAACATTCAAAAACCAAACAGCAAAACATTGTGTCTTTTGTGTTTTCAAGTGTATGCAAAACATTTTTACATCAAACAACACACTTTTCTTGGAGTCATTTTGAGTCTAAACACTTGCAAACATTGAGTCCTCATCAACATTGTGTCCTCTTGTCACGAAAAACAGTCAAACATTCAAATTTGGTCACAACCAACAACTTCACAAATTGGAAAAATTTTACAGTCCAGCAAACAAGAGCAATTAGTTTCGGAATTCTTGAGCTTCCTAGGTTGTTTCTCCAGGGTTTCATCTAGCATTCAACCTGTCCTTGGGTCTCACAAAGTCAATCATTTCTTTACATCTTGCATTACATTCACATTTGTCTAAACTTGAGTCAAAAGGTCACTTGCTTGTCCTCACTATACTTTGTCAACACACTACATACAACAACACTTTGCTAAGTGGTCCCTCATCAAGGTTTCTTACCTTTGGGTCTCATTTGGTTTTACTTAGAGTCAAGGTCAACTTACCTCATCAAGAGAAACTATCCTCTCTTTGGAAGTCACACCTACTCTACTACATACATACTTGGTCTTACACTTTGGACATTGCAAGTACACTTCAGACTCATTTACATTCCATTCAACTCTTGGTCTTCCATACTCTTTCCATTTTTCATCTAGTCTCTCACATCTTGGTCAATACCTAGTTCATGGTTGAAACCCGTCTTCAAAAATCTAGGAGAGAAACTAAAGAGGTTCAAGAGTCCGCAAACATGAGTTCTTATGAGTATGACAATGATATCTTTTTCAATTCTGATCATACTACATTACCTGACATGGATGTCTATAGAAACATTCCAAATGTTGAGAACATGGACACTATAAACAACAATGCTACACACAATGACAATGTGGACAACTTTTCAGTACATTCAGTAGATGTGGAAGAATCCATTATGAATCCCCATTTCAATCGATTGGTTAAGGAAATAATGAGGAGAGATAGACAATACTTCTTACACATGATGGCACAAAGTGGAGCCAAGATACCTCATGATTTTGACATGTCTCAAATAATGGAACATAGACCTTTGCAACAACCTCACTCCAATATGGATCAAAGGAGACCTAATAGTGGAGGAAATAGAGGACCACACATGGTACCTAAATCACCATCAGCTTTGCTTCAAAAACTAGAGGTCCCACATACACATGGTCAAACATATGATACTCACCTTCGCAGACCATTATGGAAGTCTTATGGAGAAAAATATGCTCAATCACATATCAATGCTAAGGATCAACCACCAAAGCAATGGGATATTCCAAGGCATGCTCAAAATTTGGACACAAGAAAACCTCATGTCAAATTTGGGGGCAATACAATAGAACATGACATGCCTGTAGAGTATGGTATACATGCACAAAATAGATATGGTGTTCCTCAACATGAATCTATACCAAGTGGTCCATATATGCAACATCATTACAGACCTCCTCCATATGAACATGTGTATGATCAATATCATCCATATATGCAACATGCACCTCCTCCAATGGGTACCTCAAACATAGGATATGGTCCAAGAAGTCGATCTCCACCTAAGAGCAATTTGGAGCAACAAATCAGAGATTTATAAAAGAAAATGGAGGACATAAATACACCGAAGCCAACATACACAATGAGAGACATATGTCCTTATCCATTTGACAAGAGCATTCCAATGCCTCATTTTCCTACACACTTTGTGACGCCTAAATTTGATAAGTATAGAGGAAAAGGGGATCCTAAGGCACACATAAGACAATTTTTCACAGCTTGCATTGAGGTAGCAGCAGAAGAGACATATTTGATGAGATTATTCCCACAAAGCTTAGGTGATCAAGCTATGGAATGGTTCTCCCAACTTCCACTTGGAATTAAGTCATGGGGTGACTTAGCAGAGGCATTTATTCAACATTTCTCCTACAATATAGAGACAGACATATCAGTCACTACTTTGTGCAACACCAAGCAAAAAGAGGGAGAATCTTTTGCATCATTTTTACAAAGATGGAGAAATCTAGCCAGCAGATGCTCTTGTGAGATTCCACAAAAACAAATGGTAGAGATGTTCACCCAAAATGTTAACAAAGAGATTGGTTATGACTTAAGGAAAGCTTGTTTGTCTACCTTCAAGGACGTTATCGAAAAAGGCTTAGCAACAGAAAAGGTCCTAATTGAACAAGGAGTCATCAAGATATTCAAGGAAAACAAAGATGACTTTAAAGGAAAAGACAAGCCAAGATTTTGGAATAAAAACAAGAACACAGTCAATGATGGTGTTGTTGATGCCAACACAGTGCGACCCAAATTCATCTTTTCAGGATCAAGTTCTACAAACAATCAAGTAAATACTCAAACAACTTCCAGATCATGAAGGAAGTACACTCCATTGGGAGCACCACTTGAGTCAATTTTCAAGAAGCTTGTGGCAAACAAGGTAATCACAGTTCCAGATTTTCCTCCATATGAACCAAAGGTTAAACCAAATTGGTGGAATGATGATGAGTATTGTGAATTTCATAAGAGCAAGGGTCATAAGACAGGAAATTGGCATCGACTGAAGAACATCATACAGGATCTCATTGATAGAGGTGACATTGAGATTGAGGGAAATTCGTCTAATCAAGAACATGAGATGTTTAAGGAACCATTCCCAAAACATAACAAGGGAAAAGCTAAAGCCACAGATGACCAAGCCAACTATACTAGAGCACCTTACAATTATGATTCAACTATCAATAATATCTCAATAGACAATTACGTCTCTACTATTATCATCAAGGACAAAGCATCTGAGAATTCTACTCAGAGAACCAAGATTGTCCTAAAAGGTGTTGGATCTTCTTCCGAACCTACCTCTGAATGTCACGTTACAACCCGTCGAGGTAAAATTACTTTGCAAGGTGCTCCAGCTAAAAACACTGCCTCTTCATCAACCAAACCTGAGTATGACCTTGTAGAACAGTTAGGGAAGACACACGTGCTCATTTCAATCCTTGAACTATTACGCATATCTCCCGCACATAAAGCCATTCTTGATAAAATCTTGAGAGATACTGTTGTTCCTACTGATCTGAATGTGGACCAGTTTCAAGCCATGGTGGGATACCTTTCCATTCCACATTCACTTACTTTCACAGAAGCCGATGATGCCTCCGTAAGTCAGCCACATAATGCACCACTACACATCGAAGCCTTCATACACAAACATAGAATCAAACGAGTCCTGATAGATGGAGGAGCAGGTCTAAATATTTGTACATTGAGCACAATTAAACAATTGGGATATTCTGATAAAGCTGTGAATTCTACAAACAAAATCACCATCAAGGCATATGATGATGAAGAGCGTTCATCCAAGGGCACAGTCACCTTACCTCTTAGAGTTGGGCCAGTTACAAAGGATGTGGTCTGTCAAGTCCTGGATCTAAATCTCACTTATAACATACTCTTGGGACATCCATGGATTCATGAGATGAGAGCAGTCCCATCTACATATCATCGATGTATCAAGTTTCCACACAATGGAGTTGAAGTGACCGTCAAAGCAGATCCAAATCCATTCATATATTGCAATAATCTGCAACCTCAATCAGAAATAACAATCCCAGCCAATCGCGAAGCTGTTCCTTCATCAGCATATGTGGATCCTGAATCCTTAAAAACTTCTACATCCAAACAAGCAGAGCTAAAAGAAAAGTTCAAGATGAAAGACCTAGGATGTGGTGAGTATATATTTCATGTTGACCAACTCCCATTATCTCCTAAGGTATTCTGTCAACAGGAACAACCTACAAACAATTTGCAATGCCAAGGAATTGGGTGTGAACCACCTAGTGTTGTGGCTACGAAGTCCGAATGCAAATCTCCTCTAGTGGTGCAAGCATCTCTTGATATCAATAGTCCTAAGAGTGGTTCCAGCGAAGAATCTATTGAGCGTATTACCAGCCCTCTTGATAACTCACATAGCCTTACCATTTCATCCACTCATTCCATTTCCACTCCACTTCTAGACTTGGATCAACAAGAATTACAAAAGCCCTCATTTATTGGGGATCAAAAATCAAGATTTGAAAAGAAAAATCTAAAAGTCAATAATAAAGAAAAGTCCTTTAGTCCAAATGAAAATCAAAAGCTACTGGACTCCACAAAAATCAAATTCAAGGATAAAAATCCTATAAAAGAAAAAGAGCAAGAGTTGATCTCCCCTAATATCAAAATAACTGGGGGCAAAAGTTCTAAAATTTTAAGTCAAAAAGCATACTTGTTGATCCTAAGTCTCCATCATGCTATCCTACTTTCACTTCTTTTCACAATCGTAAGCCTTCATCACTCATCCACTTGTTCCGCACATCCATCCCCTTCTAGCGATACATCATGGACCTTTAATGGAGCTTACTCGAAGGACTTTGTTATCAGGGATGCCCAAACTTCTTCAGGTGACACGCATATGGGCCTGTGTAGTCCACACACTAGTAATTCTATCTCAGTTCCTTTATTGAGGAAGACATTCAATCAAGCTACACATCATTCAGTCAAGAAACATCGCAGCTACAATCACAAGGTCAAGCCTCTCACATTTGAGGTGGGTGACTTAGTTTTCAGAGAAAATCCTAAAAATCAACAAGACAGAGAGAAGAAGGGCAAGTTTGAACCAAACTGGCTTGGTCCTTACATTATTACAGCAGTATATGGCTCTGGGGCATATCAGCTCTCAACTACAGAAGGTGAACCTTTGGAGGATCGTATCAACAGCATGCACCTTCGCAGGTTTTACACATAGCTCTTCAGAATATCCTAATTCAAAAATACAAAAAAAATTATAAAACAAAAAAATCGTTACTTGGTGAAAACCTGGCAAACAGGCGCCTTGTGACACAAAAAACATTGAAAAATCGAAAAAAAGTAAAGAGAAATAATTTCGTCCAACGGTGAAAACCACTTCGGTGGCGCTCTGGGCAAGTACCATGGTGAAAACTGGGTCACCAGTGCCATGCGTAGAGACATTGCTCCTCCCTCCTTCAGGATTCACTTTCATCCTTTCACTTTGCACACACTCACAACCTATTCATCCATAATAAACTTACCCAGTCCCATCATGGCTTGTTATTGATCTACCTAAGATTGGTTAGCCATTCATAATAGACCTCCCTTTTCACATCCCTTTCCATCCATAACAAATCAGACCCTATCTGTGGCTAAGGCAAATCCTACGTCTAGTGATGGGTGTGGAACTGAGAACATCACATGTTTCAAGGAGTAAAGTTTCTTCCAGCTTTCTTCAGTCTATCCGCGCACAATCTGCAATAAAGCAACATTTGCATCACATATCCGCAATAAAGTTTCATCTTCTCCGCAATAAAGTATCAGTTTCATGGATTCAGTCAGTTTCAGATGAGACACAGCAGCAACAATGGGCTTCAACAAATCAAATCTTTCAACAAACTCAAACAACATTATGGTTCAGTGCCATCTATCCTTTATGTGAAAGTAAACATTGTGACCACAATCAAATAAGACTTATACAAGTGACAAGAGACACTAAACTTGAGGACTACAGTGGATGTTGGTGTCGAGTCTTGGTTTTCTTTTGATTTCATCTTTTTTTTTGGTGACATGTCTTTTAGCTTTTCCGGGATGTCTTTAACTAGAGATTCTATCTCTAGGATGTCTTTGAATAGAAAGACGAGGATGTGGTATCGTCACCTATTTGTATTTGTTGTCTATGGATTGTCTCTTAGTAATGCTATGACTTGTCCAAGGATATGAGGACACTATGAGTCTAGTGTGAACTGGGCCATTCCTTGTTTGTGACTGTCTTATCTCCATGCAAACAGGTACAATGACTTTCTGGGTTGAACATATGCCTCGATTGTCATAACCTACTTGCCATAATAAAGCTCAATGATGATAACGCACAAGAAGCTCTTTCACTTTCATATCTTCTGTCTTCCATCCCCCTTTCTTGATTGACTTCCATCGTCCTTCTCGAGTCCGCATAGCCTACTATCACATGACTGAGTATAATGACACACTAAAAATATTTGCATCTCATGTAGCTGCACCTACATTACCACATATAAGCATTTCATACATACATATAGATATCACAACTACATCACATCCTACACACAACACCTGTTAGCACATTTACATTTGCATTATCATATTCATCTGCATTACTTACATTCACATTTGCATCATGCATACACATATAAAACATAAATGAACAAAAAATAAATAAAAAAATATTGCATTGCATCGTATACATATTTGCATCCATATCATAAGCATCACATAAAAACATCTCATCACATAGGTACGCATGCATATAGTTGCCGGAAAGATGAATCATCTCATATATATATATAAAGTGTCATGATACAATGATGTCAAAATCATATGGCTACAATCACCCACAGGTGTCCACATCATTATACAAAATGGTACAAAACTGATATAGAGGAACTCACTGATCACTCCCGCCAACACTATTGGTAGTGCTAATCCTATCCATGTCATGGTATCCCATGCCACATGTCCCGCCCTCATCTCTAGTCTTGGATCCTAGAACACTCGTCTAAGGGCATCCCCGTCTCTGTCTCGATCGTACGGAATTAGCTCCCCATCAATCGGTATCTGCATAATCCTATATACATCCTCCAGGGTGACTGTCATCTCACCCATCGACAGATGAAACGTGCACGTCTCAGAGTGCCATCTCTCAGCCAGCACAGTCAGCAAACCCATGTTTGCCCGAAACTCAGGCACGTACAGCACATGTCTCAAACCCATCTCCTCGACGGCAGCTCTATCCTCAAGCGACAACTCAGGTCGCAACCTCTGCGTCGACGGGAATCTCTCTCGTGACTCTAGCATCGACAAATACTCCTACAGTCAAACAACTCAATCATGTCAGTTATAGTGGCATTCACTGTTTATCACAAAATGCTACTCGCTATCTAAATGCATATGGCTATTTACCCTAGTGACACTCACTGTTCATCACAAAGTGTTGCTATTTATCCTAGTGGTACTCCCTGTTCATCACAAAGTACTACGTGTGTGACACTCCCTGTTCATCACAAAGTGTTACTCACATTCGCACTCCCTGTTCATCACAAAGTGCTACTCATATTTCAGTACTCCCTGTTCATCACAAAGTACTCTATCTTGGTACTCGCTGTTCATCACAAAGTGTCTTGATCTATCCTAGTCTTCTTAGAGGACCTGCTTGAGTGTATCCTCTCAGCAGCTTATCCAATTGACAGCATATGTTTATCACAGAACTGCTGATTTGACCTAGAAGACCAAACTTGCATTTTTCAACGCAAACACGCTTACATGACATAAACGCGCTCAAAGACTGCACAGACGTGCCTATGCTCTGCATAGATGCGCCTGGGAGACACAGACTTGCCTTCTTGGCACAAACGCGCCTGTCCATCACAGACACAGCCGCACTTGATGCAGACGCGGGTCCAGACATAGATGCGCCTGACAAACACAGATGCGCCTAGCGAACACAAATGCAGCTGGCACCAACGCAGACGCGCCTGGATGTTTTTGACATTTTTTTGGGACCCTATTCTCAGTGCATTTATTGCCCTATCTACCATGCATTAATGACAACAATAAATGCATCGAAGTACGAGGAGGTTTGGTGGTACTTACCGGCTCTCCTGCCTTTGCTGGCCTCTGAAATCGGCGAATGCGATCGAATCTGTGAGTGAAAGCCATCACTGCTGACTGCTCCTGCTCTATTTTCGCTCTACAATATGCTCTTGTGAATGTGTAGATGACAATGAGGATGTATTTTCCCCCGTGGTCTATCTTATAGACTACCCCTAGCCCTCGCTTTCGTTTCCCGAGTCAGTCTTCTTTATCCCGTGACTTTGTCACTTTATCCAGTCAGTCCATTCTAGCCTTTCTTTCTTATTGAGAGATTGTCTATGATCTTTTCAGACATTTTTTCATCATCCAATCTCTCGAGGGGGCATATCATTCCCATCTTGGGGCAAATTTGTATCAGTTCATATTATCTTCTTTGAAACAACGCGACAAGCCGCATTGTCTCAAAGAGGGGCAAAATGTAGACACCTAAAATTGTCATGTCTAATTAAATAAATATTTTATTTATTTAATTATCTAAGCTTAATTCTTCTATTAATTAAATAAATCTTTATTTATTTAATTAATTCATTTATCCTCTTCTAGCCTTATCTCTCATTTAAATAAATACATTTATTTATTTAAATTATCCTCTTCCTAAATTAAATAAATATCTTATTTATTTAATTGATCCCACTTCTTCTATTAATTAAATAAATATTTATTTATTTAATTAATTCATTAGCCTTTTCCACCTATGACACATGTCATTCATCTCTTAATTCATACACTACCTACCCCTTTCATTATTTTATTATTTCTTCTACCTACCCTCTAATCATAGCCGACCTCCTTTTACACCTCTCAATCTTATCCCTCCATTTCATATTGTGTCTTCTATTTAAGGAGATGCTTTCTTCATTATCAAACCCTAATCACTGATCTTAAGGACTTGACTATACTACGATCCTACTTGCAACCACATTCCGTTCTTTGTTGAACTCTTGTGCACATAAAATCTGAGAGCAAATATATCAAGCAAGATCAATGGAGATAGGAAGAATGGAGATCAAAACCCTATTCGACATGTAATGGTATAATCTTTGTGATTTCATTTGATTTGCATTGTCTTAGGTAATCTTCATATGTTATGGTGGATCTTTGTTGTTGTTAGGCTAGGGTTTGGTGGTTGAATTCATTTAGCCTTTCAATATTTTTATTATTGTTATCCATTTTCACCATATACAATGACAACTCGAATTTGGAATACAAATACAAAAGAAATATTGACATTGGCGAAAACTCACAATGTTGGTTCCCACTTTTTTGTACATCCTGGTTTTTGCTTAAATGATACATTTTTTAGAAAATATAACGATTTAAGCTTTAAGAGGTCCCATTTGAAGTAATTAATTGAAGAGAGTTAAATCAAAGGCTCTTAGATCAAAATTTCTTGTATAGAACCTCTCTACTTCTAAATCATACTTGCAATAGAGTCTCCTTTGCATCTATCAAATGCTGATAAAAAACCAATTTTACATTAGCTTTTGGGGGGTCAAATGAATTCATTTATAAGTTTTATTTTTTTAAGTATTTAGCCCTTATTATAAGCTTTCCAAATAGTATAATTTTTAATATATTTTTATTTTATTTCTTATGAATGTAGGGTTTTCACCGAACGTGAACTTCTTTGTTCAATGCTTATGCAAAAATAGTAAACATCACCCAAAAAATTATGAAAAATATTTACGCACTAGGTATTGAAGTCCTCTTTTCAACAAAATAATAATAATTAATTTCGTTACATATACAAGAAGTTATGTAATATCAAATGGACATATGTCAAAATTATAGTTAAATTGACTTCAAATCTTAATAAAATATGAAATATTAAAGATAATGTTATAAAACCAATTGAAAACACTAGATATGGATGTTAAAAAACCAAATTCAAAAGAATCACATTCATATCTATTATAGAAAAAAAGTATTGCTATACAAAGTGAGTGTCACTCTTTAAAAATGTTGTTTTTTGAAAAAAACTTGTTTTTGAAGGAGATAGAAATATGGAAGCAAATTTATTCCAAAAATTATCAAAAAAATATTTTTAGAATCTACATACAAAATGACACAAATCACTAGTTCACATCATCTACAAATTCCTTATGGTTTAGAAGTAATAGGTATTTGAATCTAAAGTTTTTTTTTTGTGAAAATGATTATTGCAGTGTCAAAGTTGGCAAAAAAATGTAACCCACTATTGTGGGTTCACCCATTGCCTCCATGCTTTTCACCTGGATCCTAGAATTAGGCTCAAAGGAAGGGCGGTGGCTATGCAAGCAGATAAAACTCACTTTATAAAAGGGGCACATATCCTGATGTGCCTTTTTCCTCTTGTATAAAGTAGCAGTTTGAGTCTAGCAGCCCCCTCGTGCATGAAATCCCACTCTTGGCTTTGCCATAGCTATTAAAAACTCCATTCCTCCTTACCATTTTTCCAAAATACATTTTGACATCGCCCATCTGGCCTTCTCCTTCCTTCAAAAAGTGACTACTTAGGTAGATAAAACTTACTTTATACAAGAAGAAGAAAAAGGCACATAGGATATGTGCCCCTTGTATTTGCCTACATAACCACCACCCAAGTTTATTATAGATTTAATCAACCTCTCAACCTTTTATTTTGTGGGGAAATAACTTTAATAAGACCAGAGGAGGGAGCAATCTTTGGATGTATCTAGGAGTTTTTCAAGGATATGATGTAGGAGACAAGGCCAATCGAGATGGAGGTAGCTCAAAGTTGTCTAACCTTGCTACGCTGGTAATGCCTTGAGTAAGAAATGGAACAAAACAGAGGACGTTTGAAGTGTATGAATTTTGGTTTCATATTCTAAAATTTATAGTTATATATATGCCATATGTTGTACACTTTCATGGAACGGAAGAAAATTTGGAGTGTACGGAAGTAGCTTTTTTGTCAATTTATAGAACAAAGCTTCATTGTAAAATATGTTAATAAATGTAATATAATGTGTGCAGGCCCCATATGTGCTATTCACCAATTAAAAAATATCTATAATTTAGTAAAATTAAAATTAAAATTTAGATATTAATCTCTTGCATTTTAAAAAAACCTCTTTTCCCAACTTAGATTGTAATTTCACAATATGCATTTATTCTTTTTTGATGAATTTTTTTTGTTAAATGTTTAATACTTGTTAAAAAAATAGTCAAATGTAGTAATTGGCATCTTGATTAAGGACTAGTATTGACAATGGGTAATAGGACACACACGAGGTAGGTCAAGTCACTTCAAATTCAATACTAACCATGATCTAAATACCTACAATTATGTTGCTCTTCTTTGAATGCAGACCATTTCAAAATATTACAACAAAGGTCAAGGAATAAGATTAAGAGTCCTACATCTGATGATCATGTCAATAATGAAAATAGAGTTTTAGTATTAGATCTAAATTTTATTTAGAGAGCCCTTAGGTTTAGATTCTTTCCTAGCCTTCACATTTCAACTTTGTATTTTTCCATCTTCTCCATAACAATGTTTTGTTTTATAGATTTAACACTTCAATGGAAGCAAGAAAGTTGTCCTTCATTTTCAAAGACATCTCTCCTTCTAAATAATCATACTATTGATCAATACATGCAAAGAAGGAATGTGATTAAAGGAAGACGATATTTGAGGCCCTGTAATCGTCATGTTTTATAAATTATGTACATAAGTATAGTCCACTCAAGATAAGCATTACCTCCTTGCAATGGAATCACACATTCTGTGTGTATATGTATTCCATGCTTTTTGTGATTAATAATGAGCCAAAATTAAGATATAATTCAACCCATTGATGATCTTTCTACAAGCCTTTCATACGCTTATAACACATCATGTTGTTTTCTTGGTTTGGTTGGATAAATGGGATTGCTCATAACACATCATAACACTTCACTCTCCTCTTCCCACATTTCCATTGGTAATAAATTGTATTCAATCAAGCCCATCATCTTCACATTTTGGAAGAAATCCCTCATATCGAATGGAAAAGGATTCATTGTCTATGATTTAGTTGGGAATTTTATTTTCAGAGTGGATAACTATGCATCTAATGCCAAAAATGAATGTTAAATACAACACACAAAGTGGCCCAAATAATGTTAATCCCACGTGATGCACATATGCCTAGGTCCCCTAGGTGCACCACAAATAATAATAAGTTAAACACTATAACATTATGCAAGGTGTACAATATTAACTTTTCTTAACAACACCTAGGAAAGTTTCATGGAGGTTGGGTCCACCCATAATAATTTTTATCAAAGATTTTGTAAACTCCAAATTATTTGACTATGGTGGTAATGAATGAAATATTGCAAAATACTTCAATTACATTCATTAGAAGGATGCTAATAGTGATATTTTTCCTTCTACGCCTCATGGGATCAAACCAAATATTCTAACACATCCATGTAGACTAATTAATGTCACTAGAGGCATTGGGCTTCATGAATTCAATCAAGTCTAAAGAGAGTGATATAGCCACAAAATTTAATATATTACTGATGAATCACAAGGCCACATAACATTACCATAAAACTTATAAGGTCTAAAATGAACTTTCTTCTCACTATCTTGCCTTAATGATAGCTAATTGGGGGTTTGTGACAAGTGTCGTAAGATTTTCAAGTGATGTGAGTTCTCTTTAGGTAGTTCATCTACTATATATTTTTTTTATTGATAACCAGGATATTATATTGCTTAAAAAAGGAAAGTTTACATCCAAAAAGTTGTTAAATGGCCTGCCACTACATGGGGTCTCGCCCCTACAAAAACAACTGAACCTGAATAAGACACTAGACTTACAGGACCAGCCACCACAAAAAACCAACCATGCATACACACAACCCCCACAAAACCCGACAGGCCCAAAAGACTTGTCTAACGAAACCATCCCAAGGCCTCTTCCCTTGGGAAGTTTAGAATGCCCTGGCTAGGGCTTGCAACATGCGACTCCCTCCCTCCACCTGGGACTGTACCCGGTCTGCCACCACGCAGCGAACTGTGCTCCACCACCTTCACATGCTTCCGTGGAATCTAATGGCGAACCAGAGGCCTCCCCTCCTCATCCAGAGGAGCTTCAGGCCGAATTGGGGTCTTCTTCCCACTTATCCTCACTCTCTCAGTCGGCCCCAACTCTCGCACAAAATTCACCACATCCCTCCAACCCTTCCTTGTGTTCTCAAGTTAAATCTCGACAGGTCAAGAAGCCGACCGAATCACGAACGGTTGCAACCCCCCCTTTCCACGCCAATCCTCCACCATGGTTCTTTCAGCATCTTCAGCCCTTCACCAACAACAGCTTGAGCCACCATGCCATCCAAACCACCTGACCATTTAGGTCACAACACCAAGGACGTAACCTGCTGCACCTCCTCCGTCGATGTTCCCACTGACAAGGCCAAAGCAACAAACAACGACGAGATGTCAAGGTTTGTTCGAGGATGGCAATCAGACGCTAGAAATTCATCCTCGACCATCAACCGCACTGCCGTCCAAAAAACCTCCCCATCCACCCTGAACACATTCATCAGTCTATTACTCAAAATCAGGTCATAGAAAGCTGGCATCTGACCGTCAGTCGACAAGGAAAAAATTGCCTCCATTTTGCCTCTCCTCTCCAAAACCTGCACAAACTAACTAGCCAAAAACCAACAACTTCGAAATTCCAGGGAACCAAAATCCAAGGCCTTTAAAAAGCCAACACCATCACATGATATAATTACTCCACATGAAGAGCATCAAACCACGCATCATCACCAGGACAACTCATCGATAGCCTCCATCATCACTCCATCGCCTCCAAAGCCACTTGCAACACATTCATAGATCACAATCCATGAGGGACATTACTTCCCACAAGTCCAGTGTCAAAATCAGCCACATCAAAAACAACTCGGGTTCTCTTCCCTTTCTTTAAGCAATTCAACCAAATTCATGAGAACATATATTTCTAAAGTCCTCAAATAAGCTAAAGTTGTTATCCAAAGAACCATTCGCTCCCACATTCGAAATCTTGTCAGCCTCGACATTTGCTTCCCTGAGAACATGTGTCACCTTAAAGTCTTCGAACCCACACAGAAGAAATTTCATTCTTCTTATGTGTTTGTCTAGATGCCACGCCTCCATTCGACCTCTAGCTATCCCGTTCACCACAATTTGAGAGTCTCCCTCTAGGTGGAGTTTCTTCACTCCCAATTTCTTAGCCATTAGAATGGCTTCTAAAGCCATTTGACACTCAGCATCATTGTTCGACCCATCCACCAATCTTTTAGCTCTAATGGCTAGGATGTTGCCATAATCATCCCGGGCTATGACCCCAGCACCAGAGACCCCGGGATTTCCCCTTGAAGTGCCATCAAAATTGACCTTAGTCCAACCCTTATCTGGCAGACTCCACTCCTGTCTTACTTCACCCACCCTCTGAAGATTAGCCCTCAAAAGCCCATTAGCAGGCCTAAATTTTATCAAAGGCCAACTCACCAAAACTTTAGCATCAAACTGAGTGAAAGGAGACTTTTCTAAGTTCACTTGTGAAGCAACATTAGTGACTAATTCTGAGATTGCCTTCTCCAATCTGATCAGAAAGCGATCCCTAATTTTTGCTTTATCTTCAAACAATCTTCAGTTCCGTTCTTTCCAGAGTTCCCATGGAACAGTAAACGACAAAATCTTCCAAATGGCAGCAAAGATTCAAGACTTACACAACATAGGCCAAGATTCTAGCCAATCGCACAAATTCCCTGCCAATGGTCCCTTCCAGTTCAGTCTCTTCAACCCAAAACGCTAGGCTTCCTGGGTGAACTCTCAATTGAGCATAAGGTGGTCCACATCTTCCTCCTCCTTCTCACATAGCACACAGCAGAAAGGACCTGCAAACCCCATTTTCTTGAGTCGATCTCCTGATAGAATCCTCCTATTGCCAGCAAGCCAGGAGAAGGCACCCGCCTTCGATAAACACTCTTTGTTCCAGCATAACTTAGCTTCCCATTCCTTCATTCTGTCCTTTGTCTCTAAAAGAGTATACCCCAACTTAACTGAGTAGCTTCCACTCCTGGCACCACACCAAATTATCTCATCCTCATCCCTAGAGCCCGACACCTCTCTGTCATCCAAGACATTCCTCAACAATTGTACATCTACCTCCCCCAAGTTTAAATCAAGGGGATCCTTCCAATTCAAACACTGGGCCAATGCAGATGTTTCTTGAGACAAAAATTCACACACCTTGGAACCCCAAATCTAAGCAGTCTTATCCTTAATCCGCTGGGGGATCTGGGATTCCAGCAATGGACGTCCGTCCCAGGAATCCTGCCAGAAGCACGCCTTTCACCTGTCACCGATCCGCCAAAATAGATGGTTAGTAATCAAGCTCCTGCAGCTCACTAGAAAATTCCACAAAGCAGATCCTCTCAGGGGGTCTTCTACCGTAAGGATCCTTTCCTTTTCACCACTATCCAAATACTTAGCTTGTAGAATATAGACCCACCTCTACTTTGGCTTGCTGTACATTTATCACACTCACTTAGCCCCCATAGCCTAATTGATTAGCTTCCAATCGCGAAGCCCCGCACCTCCTCCTCCTTTGGGTTTGCATACTCTATCCCAAGCAATCATCAAGATTCTGTCCTGCTCCTGATTTCCATTCCACAAAAACTTTCTCATCTTCTGTTGCATATTCTTTATGACTGATCCTGGGAGTTTAAAACAAGCCATTGGGAAAATAGGCATAGCCGATACAACTGTCTTCAACATCAGAAGATGGCCAACCAAAGTGAGCCACTTGCTCTTCCAACCCTCCATTTTTTCTTTGCAACCATCTAGCAACCCTTTCCAAATTTTTGTCTTACCAGCTCCAACAAAGAGTGGCATTCCAAGGAATTTCCCAAGTAGCTGACCAATCCTGATCCCAAACAATCTAGCTATAGCCCTTCGAGACCCAACTTCAGTGTGGAAGAAAAAAATCTCTGACTTATGACAATTAATTTCCTGCCCAGTAGCCCAGCTAAAACTGTCCAACACTTTCTTCATTACCATTGCTTCCCGCATGGAGGCCACTCCAAAAAGACAAGTATCATCAGCAAAATGAGAATGAGTTGTGGAATCCACCCCTCGAGCTATCTCAATGCCTTTCCACATCCCCTGAGAACGCTTTCGAGCAATCAAATGACCAAGAACTTCTGCTATTAGAATGAAGAGAAAGGGGGATATTGGATCCCCTTACTGAATGCCCCATGAGGTGGGGAAGAAACCTTGCGGGCTGCCATTGACTAAAACCGAAGCTGAAAACTGCATAATCATACTAGAAATCCACTTTATCCAAGGCTTACAAAGCCCAAACCTATTTAACACAACCACCAGGAAAGACCTATCAACTCTATCGTAGGCTTTCTGAATTTCTAGCTTAAGAATCATTCTTCTCTTTCTGCTCTTCATGGCCATGTGAATCACCTCATGAGCCACAATAACCCCATCCACAATGTTCCTCCCTGGGGTAAATCCACTCTGTTCACAAGAAATCAACTTATCTAAAATCAATTTAAGCCTGTTAGCAGCAACTTTTGTTATGATTTTGTAGATGGTGTTACACATTGAGATCGGACGAAACTCCTCAAAACCCTTTGGCTTGTCTTTCTTAGGAATAAGCGCCACCAAAGTACAATTGAATTCCTTCAAAATAAATCCCCTTGACCTTGACTCTTCGACCACTTCTAGCAACTCTCCACCAAGCAAATCCCAAAAGAACTGAAAAAAGAAAGCCTGAAACCCATCTGGGCCTAGTGCTTTCTCCCCACCCAACCCAAAAATAACAGCTTTCACTTCCTTCAATGAGACTAGTCCTTGAAGCATCCTATTATCATCCCTAGAGACTAAGGGAGGAATTAACTCCAAAAATTCAGCCTACAAACAATCCTGACTAGACCCGCTCTTCCTCCATACGGTCTGGGTCCTCCGTAGATGTTCCATCCACTTGTCGCAGAGAAAGGATTCTATTGAGGCTTCTCCTTGCCTTCACCGAGCTATGGAAAAATTTTGTGTTTCTATCATCGACTTTAAGCCAATTCTCTCACGATTTTTGTTTCTAGTAAATGTCCTCCCTCTGCAAAACTTCCCCATATCTACTAAGTTGGTCTTTCTTCATGAGATAATCTACTTCATCCATCCCTTTGGCCAAGAATTTCGCATTCAAAGCCCCCAGATCCCCTTCAATCCTACTTTTTTCATCAAAGATATTACCAAACACATCCCTGTTCCAATATTTCAGTTTCTATTTCACATAACTAATCTTTTTAAAGAATTGGAAGACCAAGAAGCCTTCCACCACCGGGGCCTCCTTCCACCAAACAACCACCTGATCTCTAAAACCCAGCTCCCTTAACCACATCTTTTCCACCTTGAAGGGACACTTGAGTGGAACTCCGTCTTTTTGCACAACCAAAGAGACCGGGAAGTGGTCCGAACCTGAAGTAGCTAAAACTTCAGCCTCAAAGACTAGGGGAGCCAAGTTCCAATCCCTTGCAAGGAAAAAACTATCTAGTTTCTCAGCAATGTTGGAAAAGCCCCATCGTCTATTGGTCCAAGTGAAACTCCCTCCTTTAGCAACCACTTCAAACAGGGCATTGTAGTCCACAAATGTCTGAAAGTCAAATTGCATCCTACACATCCTTCTCACCCCTCCACGCTTTTCTAAGAATGAAAGAGTGGCATTGAAATCCCTAGCAACAATAGCTAAGGCCAACCTCACCTCCTCTAATAGCTTGGTAATATCCTTCCAAAACTGACACTTCTCCACAGCCAAAGTAGGACCATAGACATTGATTAGAAAACAAGAAAATTTCATAATCTTTGAATTCACCTTTACCATCTGCCAATGTTTAGAGCTTGAGATAGCATCCACCTGAACAACTAATGGATTCCACAAAATGCCTAACCCTCCTAAATCCCCTTCTGATTCCACAAAGAAACCAGACCACCTCTGCCTAACACCAAAAACTCTAGCTGCATCTTCTATTCCCAACTTAGTTTCCTGAATGCAAATAACTTTTGGCTTAGCCTGATCAAGTCCTCTTTTGATTAGGTGTCTCTTGTCAGGGGCATTGCAGCCCCTCACATTCCATGTTAGGAACTTCATTGCTACCCAGGAGAGAACAGGTCTCTCCCAGATCTCAACAGTCTTGTCTGACCCTTCATGTTGCCTACTTCCTCAAGCAACTTCTGCCTATTTTTCCTACCCCTCAAATTCCCTTTGGTCTTAGAGGGATTTGTTTTGGTATGTTTAATAAATCCTAACCTCTATCTCCCCTACCTCAGCAGACAACCCCAAAGAATCATCACTAAACCCATCCTCCTCCTCGGATTTCAACTCTGTTGTGATGCCATAATCCACCTTGCCCGGGGACATGTGGATGTCCTTAAAGCTATTTTCTCTTTCCTCTACAATCCTTGTTATAACGCCTAAATTCTGGTTCACTGGTGACTTGACATTCAACCCCTTCTCCATGCCCTCCAGCCCAGACTCAAAAGTAGAGAAAAACTTGTGCTGAGAGGGGATCCCCCCTCCTACTGCAAAATCATGGAGAATAAACCTGTGACCAACCTTCGTTGTCGATCCTTCATTTTGGAGGCCAACGTTCCCACAACCTTCACTATTTACTTGACGCACATGCACTCCATCTGCACAGCCTGTCAAGGTCTGAAGACGATCCACATAAGTCTCACCCAGCGAGCCATTCACGACTACAGCAATATCATCCCCAGTAGGACTAGAAGCCTTCAACAACGCCTCCTGAGAAGAGCAAGAATCCAAAATCACTTTGACCCCACCTAAAACTTCAAGTCTCTGGTGATGTTTCCCAGCTATCGAAACGACCAGATCAAAGCCCAGATTCACCTCTGTGTGACCTGATAGCTGCTTTGACACCTCCAATCCTGCTAACAATTGCTCCTCCAAAGCTATGTCTGTCCTTCCCTTGCCCTTCTGACCTACCTTGCAATCACGATCCTCATGTCTCCATTCTTTGCAGGACTTACACTTCACCATGATTTCTTCAACTTCAATCTCTTGTCTTCATAGGCCCTCTGGTGATCTAATCTCGACGACCTTTGGAAGCCTTGGGTGTGGTTTCCACATGATACAAATACGGGCATACATGCATGAATTCAACTTATCAACCACTTCATCTGACTTGATGAATTTCCCTAACTTATCACCAATACTCTTAAAAACTTCCTCCTTCCAATATTCATGCGGGAGATTATATAGTCTGATCCAAACAGGTATTTCCTCTACGATGGCTTGTCGAGGGTCAAAATTGGGGGTCCAATCCTTTATGTAAAACCCTACTCCCATCATCAAGAATGGCCTAGTGTTCATCAGCTCGATTTTCTCCTCGGTTGTCCCAGCTATAATAAGAAAAAACCCATTTGTTAGGGTTTTGATCTCAAAGTGGCTCCCCCACTCTTCGTCGACCTAGTTCCTAATCTTAGAAAAGGCCGGCCAATCCCCTCCCCACTTCATGAAGAAAGCTCTGCCTCTCAAGACTTGTATCGATTCCTTCCAAGCCTTCGAGTCAATACAAATACTGACAGTTCTCTTTTCATACGTTATTGGTATCTCACTAGTGCTCTGGTTATCTGAAGTTGCTTGAAACTTCTTCCTCAATCTATCCTCCATCTATTGCTTACTCCACTTCGGAAAGTTTAGAATTTGAGAGTGCCCCCATTTGGTTTTGTCTTTCTCAAAAGGGAATTTGGTTTCAACAGAACTAGCTCCCTCCCTCCTCCTCTATCCCACATCCTGTCAATGCCATTGATTTGTACGCGGAGGGTGCCATGGCCGCTTCTTTTCCATCCGTCTGGGGCCATTCTCCCATTCTCCCATTCTCGTGAACGAAAATCGCCGCCTCCTACAAACCCTAGCTTCCTCCTGCACTCCATCCTCCTAAAACCAATTTTTTTTCATCCAATCATAATGTATAGTTCATCTACTACATTAGGCTCAAGGTTAGGGTTTAAAAAAATTATATAAAAAATTACAAGAAGTAAGAAATGTATTTATAAATTTTTTTCAATGAAATTCAAACAAATTTTGATTAAAAAAAATTTAGAACCCTATTTAATGTCGTTTCCATGATGTGGCACTGTAAAATATCATGGGAGGGGGCTTGTAAATGTTGTTTCTAATCAAAAGACAATTAGGTTTTCCTTTGTAAAAAATCTTTTACAACAATGATAGAAATGACTTTTTTTTTCTTAAAAAAAAAATATAGTGTGAATGCATTATTGCATGGGTCCAGCCATAATGCATGCATATTTTATGAACTTTTACACAATACATACACATTTAATTCAAAAATACTTCTTTGACTACTATTTGGTCCCTCAATTTGGTGCACTTGGCTCAAAGTTAGCCCTATAATGAAAATAATGGTGCACAACACTTTTGAAAGACTTGCAAACATAACATAATTGAAGCTTATCACACAAGAAAGTTGTGTTGCATTCTAATAAAAACCATCAAAGTAAAGTCCATGAACCAAAATATCAATCTTTTTTTAGCTATTAGGGATTTTTTTTTTCTTATCTAATTTAAAAACAAATGAAAAGAACACATACATCCCTTGAATGCGATTCATAGACTTACAAAGCCTTCAAGACAACCATAATTTTTTTAAATATGTGATAATACAAAACTCTAATAAAACCTAAAAATATGTCATACCCCCTCCCCTTTATCTAACTATTTTGGTTTAGATTTCTCGATTGTTAAGAAAACCTATAGTTGTAAAAGCTAGCATAAGTTCTTCTTGTATCTAAGGCATTTGATAGTACTAGGGTTTTTGAATACAAATTACAACGCTAGAGATCATTGTTTCTATGAAGGTTTGAATCAAATTGTCTCCACTAAAATAGAAATTTTATAAGGATATATTTGAAAATGGATACAAATCCATAATAGTAACACTAAAATCATTTGATCCCTTAAACCCAAATACATTGAATTGTTCTCATACATCATATCATACCTTATAAAATGTATTGCATATGAATTACATTTTCATTATATATGTAGTATGTAATGAACAATGTAATTGAGAACTAAGCTTTTCTTTTTCAAGTTGGGATAACACAACCTATACATATCTTGTTGGGATTAAGACATAAATTTACAAGCGAATGGTACAAACACCTAATGCATTATACAATAAAAAGAATCACCCACAACAAAAGGAGTCCAAGGATATTGTTTCATTGAAAATATAAAATAAAAAACAAAAGGGCAAAGCTTAAAACCCTATTCCCCATCTTTACACTAAGAATATCCTAAAATATTTACATCATCTAGTAAATATATTTTCTATTAAACATTTTGTCAAAGACTTGGTGTGCAACTTCTAAACTCCCACATTTCATGTACATGTTAATATGCTTGTTGAATAAGAAAATGGTTGCTTCCACTCTTGATTTGATTATAATTGTATGATTGGACTTACCATCTTTCAAATATTTCAATTAATACATTCATGCAAAAGATGGACATAAGTGTAGACTAGTTGTTAATAGAATCCTTCTCAAGTGCCTCACCATTGGTTCTTAATGATCAATACAAAATATTTGAAATAATATTTTTCAAAATAGAAAGTACAATATTTTAAAAATTTGTCTACTCTATTATTTTAAATAAATTAATATTTGACATTAAATTTAAGATAATTTTATTTATAATAAAATTAGACTATATATATATGTATGTATGTATGTATGTATGTATGCACACACACACACACACATATACATATGCATATATATGTATATACATATATATACATATACATATACATATACATATACACACACATACATACATACATACATACATATGTATATGTATGTATGTACATATATGCACATATATATATATATACACACACACACACATACACTTACACCTACATATATATATGTATATGTACGTATGTGTATACATACATATACATATACATACATATATAGATACATATACACATACATATACATACATAAATGTGTGTGTGTGTGTGTGTGTGTGTATTATATATACATACATACATATATACATATTGTTTATGGTGAAAATAGAAACAACAATATCGAAAGACTAAATGAATTCAACCACAAAACCCTAGCCTAACAACAACAAAGATCCACCATAACATATGAAGATTACCTAAGATAATGCAAATCTAATGAAATCACAAAGATTATACCATCACATGTCCAATAGGGTTTGGATCTCCATTCTTCCTATCTCCATTGATCTTACTTGATATATTTTCTCTCAGATTTTATATGTGCACAAGAGCTCAACAAAGAACGGAAATCTGGTTGCAAGTAGGCTTGATCGCATATGAAAGTTCGAATGCTAGAAGGCTTCAAAGATCGATTAGCTGATTATAATGATTAGGTTATTGATTAGGGTTGATAATGAAGGAAGAATCTCCGTATATAGAAGACACTATAAGAAAATGGAGGGATAAGATTGAGAGGTGTAAAAGATAAATGGTCGGCTAGGATTAGAGGGTAGGTAGAGGAAATAAGAAAATAATGAGAGGGTAGGTAGTGTAGGAATTAAGAGATGAATGACATGTGTCATGGGTATAAAAGACTAATGACTTTATTTATTTAATTAATAAAAGAAGTGGGATCAATTAAATAAATAAAAGTATTTATTTAATTTAGGAAAAGGATGATTTAAATGAGAAATAAGGCTAGAAGAGGATAAATGAATTAATTAATTAAATAAAGATTCATTTAATTAATAGAAGAATTAGGCTAAAATAATTAAATAAATAACGATATTTATTTAATTAGATTGGACAATTTTAGGTGTCTACATTTTGCCCCTCTTTGAGACAATGCAGCGTGTCGCGTTGTTTCAAAGAAGATAAGATGAACTGATACAAAGTTGCCCCAAGATGGGAATGATATTCCCCCTCAAGAGATTGGATGAAAATGCCTGAAAAGATCGTAGACAATCTCTTGATAAGAAAGAAAGGCTACAATAGACTGACCGGATAGGATAGAGTGACAGAGTCACGGGATAACGAAGACTAACTCGGGAAATGAGGGCTACGGTAGTCTATAAGATAGGCTACGAGGGAAAACATCCTCATTGTCATCCACACATCTAAGAGATCAGAGTGTAGAGAGAGCAGAGAGCAGTCAATAGCCATGGCATTGGTGCATAGATTCGATTGCGTTGGCCAATATTAGAGGCCAACAAATGCAGGAGAGCCAGTAAGTACCACAAAACCTCCTTGTACCTTGTTGCATTAATTGTTGTCATAAATACATGTCAAGTAGTGTAATAAATGTGAATTAGGTAGGTTGCAAAAAAATGTCAAGTGGGGCAAAAACGCTAAGGCACATCTATGTCAGTGTCAGGCGCGTCTGTGCAGAGCAGGCATGTTTGTGAAGTATGCATGCACGTTTATGTCTTCAAGGCCAAATCGGCAGTTCTGTGATAAACATACGCTGTCGATTGGATAAGTTGCTAAGAGGATACACTCAAGTAGGTCCTCTAGGGAAGACTAGAATAGCAGATAGGGTTAGGATTGACAATTCTGTGATAGAACATACTTTGCCAATCAGGAAACTACTCAAGAGGATACACTCAAGAAGGGGCCCTAGGATAGGATAGATCAAGGCACTTTGTGATGAATAGGGAGTACCATAGAAATTGACAATTCTGTGATAGAACATACGTTGCCAATTGGATTAGGCTGAAATTGACAATTCTGTGATAGAACATAATTTGTCAATTGGATAAGCTAATCAAGAGGATACACTCAAGTAGGTGCCCTAAAGATAGGATCAAAGTAGCACTTTGTGATGAACAGGGAATGCCACTAGGATAGAAAGCAACACTTTGTGATGAACAGGGAATGCCACTAGGATAGGAAGTAGTACTTTGTGATGAACATAGAGTACCACTAGGATAAAAAGTAACACTTTGTGATGAACAGGGAGTACCACTAGGATAAAAAGCAACACTTTGTGATAAACAGGGAGTACCACTAGGATAGAGTGCCATATGATAGATATAAGCACTAGGATAAAAAGTAGCACTTTGTGATGAACATGGAATGCCACTAAGATTGACACAGTTGATTTGCTTGATTGTAGGAGGACCTACAGATGCTGGAGTCATGAGAGAGATTCCCTTCGACTTAGAGTTTGCAAGCAGAGCTAACACTCAAGGAGAGAGCAGCAGGAGTGGTGCCACCAAATTAGCAGGCGAGGAGCTTTCGGAGACCATCGCGGACTGTGACGACCACTGGAGGGAGAGACAAGAGATAGGTGTCTAGGGGGTCATGGGTCCTCCACCACCACCAGATAGAGGGGACATGAGAGATGATCTTGTGGTGGGTCCTTTCAGGGCTCAGACTCCATCAAGGCCAGTCAACTGCAAGGGATGGAGTTCATCATAGCCTTAGAGGTCTCCCTATGTATTAACTTTGTATCATTTTGTATGATGATGTAGATACCTTTGGGTGATTTTGTAGCCATATGTATTTTGACATTATTGTATCATGACACTTATGATTTTTGAGATATATATAAGATGATTCATCCTTGCGGCAACTATATGCATGTGTACCTATGTGATGTATGTTTGATGATGCTTATGATATGGATGTAAATATGTACATGATGAAATGCAAAATTTTTGTTCTTTTTTAGGTTTATATGTTATGCAAATGCAAATATGAATGTATGAAATGCAGATGAATATGATGAGATTGTAGAATGTGCTAACATGTTTTGTGTGTAGGATATGGTGCAATTTTGATATCTATATGTATGTATGAAATGCTAATATGTGGTAATGCTGGTGCAATTACATGAAATGCAAATATTTTTGGCGTGTCATTATACTCAGTCATGTGATAGCAGGCTACATAGACTCAAGAATGATGGAGGTGAATCAAGAAAGGGGGATGAAAGATAGAAGATATGGAAGTGAAAGAGCTTCTTGTGCATTATCATCATTGAGCTTTATTATGGCAAAATAGGTTATGACAATTGAGGCATATGTTCGACCCAGAAAGTCATTGTACCTATTTGCATGGAGATCAGACAGTCACAAACAAGGAATACCCCAGTTCACACTAGACTCTCAGTGTCCTCATATCCTTGGATAAGTCATAGCATTACTAAGAGACAATCCGCAAACAACAAAGAAAAATAGGTGACGATACCCCATCCTCGCCTTTGTAGTCAAAGACATCCTAGAGATAAAATCTCTAATCAGAGACATCCCAGAAAAGCTAAAAGACATGTCACCAAAAGATAAAATCAAAAGAAAATCAAGACTCGACACCAACATTCACTGTAGTCCTCAAGTTTAGTGTCTCTTGTCACTTGTATAAGTCTATTTGATTGTGGTCACAATGTTTACTTTCACAAAAGGATAGATAGCACTGAACCATAATGTTGTCTGAGTCTGTTGCAAGATTTGATTTGTTGAAGCCCATTGTTGTTGCTGACTGAATCCAAGCAATTGATTATTTATTGCAGAGAAGATGGAACTTTATTGTGGATTGGCGATGAAAATGTTGCTTTATTGTGGATTGTGCGCGGATAGACTGAAGAAAACTAGAAGAAACTGTACTCCTCAGAACGTGTGATCCTCTGAGTTCCACACCCATCACTAGACATAGGATTTGCCTTAGACATAGATAAGAGCTGATTTATTATGGATGGAAAGGTTGTGAAAAGGAAGGATTATTATGGATGGCTAACCAATCTTGGGTAGATCAATAACAAGCCATGATGGGAATGGGTAAGTTTATTATGGACAGATAGGTTGTGAGTGTGTGCAAAGTGAAATGATGAAATGGAATCCTGAAGGAGGGAGGAGCAATGTCTCTACACATGGCGTCGGTGACTCGGTTTTCACCATGGTACTTGCCCAAGGCGCCATCGAAGTGGTTTTTACTGTTGGACAAATGTATTTCTCTTTACTTTTTCTTTTTTTTTCAATTTTATTTATTTATTTATTTTTATTTATTTGTATTTTTTAATTATTTGTATTTTTTGAATTAGGATACTCTGAAGAACTATGTGTAAAATCTGTGAAGGTGCATGCTATTGATGGGATCATCCAAAGGTTCTCCCTCTATGGTTGAGAGTTGATATCCACTAGATTCATAGGCTATTGTGATGATGTAAGGACCAAGCAATTTGGTTCGAATGTTCCCTTCTTCTCTCTGTCTTGCTGATTTTTAGGATTTTTTCTGAGAACTAAGTCACCAACATCAAATGTGTGGGGCTTTACCTTATGATTGTAACTGCATTGTTCCTTGACCAAATGATTCATAGCTCAAGTAACTGTCTTCCTTGATAAAGGAACTGAGATAGACTTACTAGCATGTGGACTACATAGGCCCGTATGCATGTCACCTAAAGAAGTTTGGGCATCCCTGATAACAAAGTCCTTCAAGGAAGCTCCCTTAAAGGTCCATGATGTATTTCCAGAAGGGAAAGGATGTGTGGAACAAGTGGGTGATTGTTGAAGGCTTATGATTATGAAAAGAAGTGAAATTAGGATAGCATGATGTAGACTTAGGATCAACAAGTATGTTTTTTGACTTAAAATTGTAGAAATTTTGCCCCCAATTATTTTGATATCAGGGGAGATCAACTCTTTCTTTTTGCTTATAAGAGTTTTATCCTTGACTTTGATTTTTGTAGAGTCCAATAGCTTTTGATTTTGATTTGGACTAAAGGACTTTTCTTTATTTTTGACTTTTAGATTTTTCTTTTCAAAGCTTGTTTTTTGATCCCCAATGCGTAAGGGCTTTTGTAATTCTTGTTGATCCAAGTCTGGAAGTGGAGTGGAAATGGAAGGAGTGGATGAAATGGTAAGGCTATGTGAGTTCTCAAGAGGGTTGGCACTACACTCAATAGCTTCTTTGTTCGAACCACTCTTAGGACTATATATATCAAGATATGCTTGCACCACTAGAGGATATTTGCATTCAGACTTAGTAGCCACAACACTAGGTGGTTCACACCCAGTCCCTTGGCATTGCAAATTATTTGTAGGTCGTTCTTGTTGACTAAATGTCTTAGGAGATAGTGGGAGTTGATCAACATGAAAGATATACTCACCACATCCCATGTCTTTAACTTCAAACTTTTCTTTGAGCTCTACTTGTTTTGATATAGAAGCTTTCAAGGATTCAGGATCAACATATGTTGATGATGGAACAACTTCTTGATTGATTGGTATTGTTATTTTTTATCTATGTTGCAGGTTATTTCAATATATGAATGGGTTAGGGTCAGCTTTGATGGTCACTTCAACTCCATTGTGTGGAAACTTGATACATCGATGATATGTTGAAGGAACAAGTCTCATTTCATGAATCCATGGACGTCCTAGCAATATGTTGTATGTGAGATCAAGGTCTAGTACTTGACAAACCACATCCTTAGTAATTGGCCCAACTCTAAGAAGTAAGGTGACTATGCCTTTGGATGAATGCTCTTCATCATCATATGCCTTGATGGTAATTTTATTTGTAGCATTCACAGCTTTATCTGAATATCCCAATTGTATTATTGTGTTCAAAGTACATATATTGACACCATCTCCTCCATCTACCAGGACTCATTTTATTCAATATTTGTGTAGGAAGGTTTCAATGTGTAAAGGTGCATTATGTGGTTAGCTCACGGAGGCGTCGTCAGCTTCTGTGAATGTAAGGGAGTGTGGAACGGAAAGGTATCCCACCATGGCTTGAAACTGGTCCATGTTCAGATCAATGGGGATGAAAGTGTCTCTCAAAGATTTGTCAAGAATAGCTTTATGTGCAGGGGATATGCGTAAAATCTCAAGGATTGAGATAAGCGCGGGTGTCTTCCCTAACTATTCTACAAGGTCCTACTTAGGTTTAGTTGATGAGGAAGTGGTGGTTTTAACTGGAGCACCTTGCAAACTGACCTTACCTCGACAAGTTGTAACATTATATTCAGAGGTAGGTTCATAAGAAGATCCAATGCCTTTTAGGACAACCTTGGGTCTTTGGGTAGAATTTTTAGGCGTTTTATCCTTTATGATAATGGTAGAGACGTAATTGTCCATTGAAATGTGATTGACAGTTGAATCATAGTTATAGGATGCTCTAGTATAGTTGGTTTTCTCATCTGTGGCTTTAGCTTTTCCCTTGTCATGCTTTGGGAATGGTTCCTTAAACATCTCATGTTCTTGATTGGATGAATGCCCTTCAATCTCAATGTCACCTCTATTATTATGGTCTTGTATAATGTTCTTCAGTCGATGACAATTTCCTATTTTATGGCCCTTGCTCTTGTGATATTCACAATATTCATCATCATTCCACCAATTTGGTTTGACCTTTCGCTCATATGGAGGCATATCTGGAATTGTTATTACTTTGTTTGCCACTAGCTTCTTGAAAGATGACTCAAGTGGTTCTCCCAATGGGGTGTATTTCCTTCGTGGTTTGGAAGTTGTTTGAGTATTCACTTGATTGTTTGTAGAGCTTGATCCAGAAAAAAAATGATTTTGGATCGTACTGTATTGGCATCAACAACACCATCATTGACAATGTTCTTGTTTTTATTCCAAAATCTTGGCTTGTCTTTTCCTTTAAAGTCCTATTTGTTTTCTTTGAATATCTTAATTACTCCTTGTTCGATTAGGACCTTCTCTATTGCTAAGCCTTTTTCAATGACGTCCTTGAAAGTGGACAAGCAAACTTTCCTTAGATCATAACCAATTTCTCTTTGGACATTCTGGGTGAACATCTCTACTATTTGTTTTTGTGGAATTTCACAAGAGCATCTACTGGCTAGATTTCTCCATCTTTGTAAAAATGATGAAAAAGATTCTCCATCCTTTTGCTTGGTGTTGCACAAAGTGGTGACTGATATGTCTGTCTCTATGTTGTATGAGAAATGTTGGATAAATGCCTTTGCTAAGTCACCCCATGACTTAATTCTAGGTGGAAGTTCGGAAAACCATTCCATAGTTTGATCACCTAAGCTCTGTGGGAATAATCTCATCAATATGTCTCTTCTGCTACTACCTCAATGCAAGCTATGAAAAATTATCTTATATGTTCCTTAGGATCTCCTTTGCCTATGTACTTATCGAACTTAGGTGTCACGAAATGTGTAGGAAAATGAGGCATTGGAATGCTTTTGTCAAATGGATAGGGACATATGTCTCTCATTGTGTAAGTTGGCTTTGGTGTATTTTTTTTGTAAGTCCTTAATTTGTTGTTCCAAATTGTTCTTGGGTGGAGACCGACTTCTTGGACCATACCCCATGCCTGAACCACCGGGTGGAGGAGGAGCATGTTGCATATATGGATGGTATTGATCAAACACATGTTTATATGGAGGAGGTCTATAATGATGCTGCATATAAGAACCACTTGGTATAGAGTCATGATGAGGAATGGAATATCTGTTTTGTCCATGGATACCATACTCTACAGGCATGGCATGAGTTTGTTCTAATGTGTTGACCCCAAATTTGACATGGGGTTTCTTTGTGTCCAAATTTTGAACACGCCTTTGGATATACAATTGCTTTGGTGGTTGGTCCTTAGCATTGGCATGTGATTGAGTATAATTTTTTGCATAAGACTTCCATAATGGTCTACAAAGGTGAGTATCATATGCTTGACCATGTGTATGTGGGACGTCAGGTTTTTGAGACAAAGATGATGGTGATTTGGGCATCAGATGTGGTCCTCTATTGCCTCCAATATAAGGCCTCCTTTGATCCATGTTGAGGTGAGGTTGTTGCAAAGGTCGATGTTCCATTATTTGAGACATATCAAAATCATGAGGTATCCTGGTTCCACTTTGTACCATCACTTGTAAGAAATATTGTCTATCTCTTCTCATGATTTCCTCAACCAATCTATTAAAATGGGGATCCATGATGGAGTCTTCCACTTCTGCTAAATGTACGGAAAAGTTGTCCATATTGTCATTGTGTGTATCATTGTTGTTTGTAGTGTCCATGTTCTCAACATTTGGAAAGTTTCTATAGGCATCCATGTCAGGTATGTGGTATGATTAGAATTGAAAAATACATCATTGTCATACTCATAGGCACTCATGTTGGCAGACTCTTGAGCCTCTTTAGTTTCTCTCCTAGATTTTTGGGAGCAGGTTTCAACCATGAACTAGGTCTTGACCAAGATGCGTGAGACTAGATGAAGATGGAAAGAGTATGAAAGGCCAAGAGTTGGATGGAATGTAAATGAATTTGAAGTGTACTTGCAATGTCCAAAGTGTCAGACCAAGTCTGTATGTGGTAGAGTAGGTGTGGCTTCCAAAGAGATGAAAGTTTATCTTGATGAGGTAAGTTGACCTTGACTCTAAGTAAGACCAAATGAGACCCAAAGGTGATAGACCTTGATGAGGGACCACTTAGAAAAATGTTGTTGTATGTAGTGTGTTGACAAAGTAAGATGAGGACAAGCAAGTGACCTTTTGACTCAAGTTTAGACAAATGTGAATGTAATGCAAGGTGTAAAGCAATAATGGACTTTGTGAGACCTAGAAATAGGCTGAATGCTAGATGAAAACCCAGAGAGATAACCTAGGAAGCTCAATAAGTCTGAAACTGATTGCTCTTGTTTGTTGGATTGTAAATTTTGCCAATACTGAACACAAACGTGCCTATATACTTCACAAACGCGGTTCTAAAATTTGAGTGCAATTTTTTCCAATTTGTGAAGTTATTATTGTGACCAAATCTGAATTTGTGACCGTGTTTCATGACAAGAGGACACAATGTTGATGAGGACTCAATGCTTGCAAGTGTTTAGACTCAAAATGACTCAAAAGAAAGTGTGTTGTTTGATGTATAAATGTTTTGCATACACTTGAAGACACAATGTTTGAATGTTTGGTCTTGAATGTTTGGATATTTAAAAGAAGACAAACACAATCCTTATGGTTGGCCAGGACAATAGTTGTTGATCCCACATGGGGTTTCCCGCGAAGCTACGCTATTCAGAGCGGATACTTAGATGCTTGATCCCACTGGCTCCACCCTCAACACTCACTTTTCCAGGGAATCCAAGCATCAGTCCCCACGAAATCTCACTATGGTGTACTTTGTATCTCTACTAAGAACCGTATGTGTGTGGGTCGCTCCAGAGGTCCGACCTCCTGCCCGAACAACTAGAAGGATTTTGGCTTTCTAAAATAATAAGGTGCTAGTAAGGGTATCCGCTCATGTGGCCATACATGCAACACTTTTAGCTTTGTAAATACAAAAGGCTTCCAGCCGGTAGGGGTTACGCCCTACAATTGATCAAATAAATTTGATCAAACAGGTTTATGGAGAGACATAGTGTCGGTATGAACTAATCAACACACGTTACCCATGGCTTTCACCATGGATACAATTATTTACAGTGGTTTGGAAGAGGTGGGTTTTCTTGCCTACCACTTGGGTCGTTCTCTCCTCACCGGTAGTCTGAATGACCACATGGGGAGACAGACCCTCTAGAGATTAAACAAAAAGAGCCTATTGCTCAAGACACAAAAGACACTGGCTCAATTTTAGTGCACCAATTGAAGTGTTTGGTAATCTATGAAAATAAGGCACACAATGAATATCAAAAGAAAACCCTTGCCAAAATTTTTGCAACAAAGATTTGTTAGTAGTTTTGCAATAATACCCCTCCTACAAGCACACAAGTTAGGTAAATTTTAGATCCAAAAGACACTGTGAAAAGGGGCCTTCGACAATGTGTTTTTTTGATAGATTCAAAGATCTCATTTTTCATGAGATATTTTGCATCATAAAAACATAACACCTGTAAAATTTCATGAAATTTCCAGAAATGTAAGAAAATCCAAAAAATTTGCTAATTTGCTCCAAAAATTAATTTTTTATGAAAAATCACAAAGAATTCATAGAAAATGAAAAAATGATTCCAAAAATCTGAAATTTATACTGGAAACTTTTGATAACATTCCAAATCTGTATTAAAAAATTCCTTAAAAAATCTCTAGCAGTTTGTGAGATATGATCAAAATAATGCAAAACCCTAACTTTTAAAGATCTAATTTTTTAGGAAATATTTTGCATCAAAATTAAAATCACAAAGAACAAATCCTATGTATAATTTTAAGAGATTTCAAAAAATGTAAGAAAATCCGAAACATTCACTCATTTGCTCTCAAAATTAATTTTTTATGAAAATGCATAAATAATTTATAGAAAATTTCAATATGAATAAAAAACTATGATTGTTTTACTGAGCATCTTTGATAATGTTCTTGACTTGCAAAAAAAATTTGATGCCAAAATGAAAAGTCGTTGGTGAGATGTGATCAAAATAATGAAAAACCCTAATTTTTAAAGATCCAATTTTTAAGGAAATATTTTGCATCAAAATCAAAATCACAAAGAACAAATCTTGTGTATAATTCTGAGAGATTTCCAAAAATGTAAGAAAATCCGAAAAATTTTCTTATTTGCTTTCAAAATTAATTTTTTATGAAAATTCATAAAATATTCATGCAAAATGCAAATGTGCTCCAAATATTCTGAATTTTGGATTGAGAGCTCTTGATACTATCTTCAACTTTCCAACAAAATTTGGTGCAAAAATTCTAAGCCATCTGTGAAATCGAATTAGATCTCTTCAAGATCTTAATTTTGTGTCCAAAACCCTAGTTTCACAAGGTTATTCTCCAAATTGTTTTACAAAACCGCAATATAGGGTTAAAAAAATTTGCAAAAAACATAGATCTAACAAAATTCCATGTCCCACTGAGCGTGCCAAAATGTTTTTGGTGAAAATGGAAACAACAATATTGAAAGACTAAATGAGTTCAACCACAAAACCCTAGCCTAACAACTAAAAAGATCCACCATAACATATGAAGATTACCTAAGACAATGCAAATCAAATGAAATCACAAAGATTATACCATCACATGTCCAATAGGGTTTGGATCTTCATTCTTCCTATCTCCATTGATCTTGCTTGATATATTTGCTCTCAGATTTTATATGTGCACAAGAGCTCAACAAAGAACGAAAATGTGGTTGCAAGTAGGCTTGATCGCATATGAAAGTTCGAATGCTAGAAGGCTTCAAAGATCGATTAGTTGATTAGAATGATTAGGTTATTGATTAGGGTTGATAATGAAGGAATAATATCTGTATATAAAAGACACTATAAGAAAATGGAGGGATAAGATTGAGAGGTGTAAAATATAAATGGTCGGCTAGGATTAGAGGGTAGGTAGAGGAAATAAGAAAATAATGAGACGGTAGGTAGTGTAGGAATTAAGAGATGAATGATATGTGTCATGGGTAGAAAAGACTAATGAATTAATTAAATAAATAAAGATTTATTTAATTAATAGAAGAAATGGGATCAATTAAATAAATAAAAGTATTTATTTAATTTAGGAAAAAGATAATTTAAACAAATAAAGGTATTTATTTTAATGAGAAATAAGGTTAGAAGAGGATAAAAGAATTAATTAAATAAATAAAGATTCATTTAATTAATAGAAGAATTAGGCTAAAATAATTAAATAAATAAAGATATTTATTTAATTAGATTGGACAATTTTAGGTGTCTACACATACATATACATACACACACACACACACATGTATGTATATGTATATGTATATCTGTATCTGTATCTATATCTGTATCTATATATGTATATGTGTATGTGTATATGTATATACATACATACACACACATATATATACATATGTATATATATGTGTGTGTGTGTGTGTACACACACACACATATATACATGTGTATATATATATACATACATATATATATATATATATATATATATGTATATGTATATGTATATGTATATATGTATATATGTATATATGTATCTATGTATATACCTATATATATGTGTGTATATGTGTGTGTGTGTATATATATGTATCTATATATATACCTATATATGTGTGTGTGTGTATATATACACATATATATACACACACACATATATATATACATACATAGATACATATATACATATACATATACATATATATTTGTGTATTTATATATATACATACATACATATATGTGTGTGTGTGTGTGTGTGTGTCTATACATGTATATGCATATGTATATGTATATATGTATCTATATATATACTTATATATATGTATATATGTGTGTGTGTGTGTACATACACACACACACACACACATATACATACATACATATATATGTATACATATATGTATATATGTATATATATGTAGGTATTTGAGTTAGTGAGTTATGAGTTGTTTCAATAGAAAGAGTTGTGTAGGTGCAAGTGTATGTGTAAGTGTAGGTGCAACTGTAGGTGGTGTTAAGGTAGGTAAGGTTGGGTAGGTAAGATGATTATTGGTGGTTGTGCTTCCTTCCTTGCTTATTTCCATCCCTCGTTCTTTGTTTCCTGCTTCCCTCCATCCTTCGATTATCCTTGTTGGATTCCTTGTTTCGGTGCTTCCCTGCATGGATGAATGCTTGGTGTGCATTCTTCCCTGCTTGCTTCCTCCATCCTTCGTTTCCATGTTCGATTGTTACTATTCTAACCAAGTGGCTTGCATTTTAACTCGTTGATCCTAAAATTCCCAATGGTTGTTGTTACCACCCGTACCCCCCGTGCATACAAAGGGCACCCCCATAGGAACTTTTTGGGTGGTTTGGCTGAGTAATGAAAGAAAGTATGGCTTCCCTTTTTGATAGTAATCATTATTAAAGTAGTGTGTAACCTACCCTACAAGATGAATCAATACGATTTTGTTTAAAAAATTATGTTGTCTTATAAACCTTCCAATATTAAAGAATATTTTTTGAGTTCTTAATCTAGCAGGCATATTAATCT
The DNA here is from genome assembly GCF_030272615.1 of Cryptomeria japonica. Taxonomy (NCBI): domain Eukaryota; kingdom Viridiplantae; phylum Streptophyta; class Pinopsida; order Cupressales; family Cupressaceae; genus Cryptomeria; species Cryptomeria japonica. The sequence goes on along the minus strand of NC_081408.1, from coordinate 610,364,224 downwards.
AGCATTCCTTTCATTTTATTTCTAGCTTGTTCCAGCTTTAATTCATCTGGGTTTCAATTCAATTGCCCCTACCATTCTAAAGGGAGCTTTCCATAGGTCTTTCAGTTTATTTCTAGCTTTAATTCGAGAAAGTAGGACTTTTGGTTTATTTCCAGCTTGTTCCTTCCATTTCACTCCCTTAGAATAGTAGGGCATTCCAGGAAGGTCTAGATTAATCAGCTTGCTAGAGTAGGCTCTCAGTTTGAATTCATTTGAATTGCCCATAGAATTGTAGGGGAATTCCTTCCAGACAAGCCTTCATTTCATTCAGATGAGGTTCATTCTAGACCAGCCTTCACGGAGTTCAGATGAGGCCTAGTTGGCCCTACAATTCTACGACCTTTGCTTTCAGTTTTCATTCATTTGTGTTGTTTCCAGTTTGCTTCAATAAAAAGAGGTTCCTAACGCCTCCCTTTATAATAGGAGGGGCACGAGATTGTATTATGTCTGTATTCCTATAGCAAGAACTGATTGCATGAGATTATATTCTGCATGTATTCCTAAATTAGATCAAATTGGAAAAGACCTAGAGTTAAAGATTGATCGATAGGTAACATTGCCCCAATACCTTTAACCAAAGAGCTACTGTGGTACCGAATAAGAATACTGTTGTAGCTACTGGATGACGAAATGGATTCACATTCTCCAAGAAAGGGACTATCAATAGTCCTGTGGGTACTGAAGACATTAAAAGGACACCTAATAATTTATTGTACGAAGTATTTGAAATACGGGGAAAAAATACCATTCGGGTAATATTTCCAATGGAGTTGCAAATGGATTTGTCAGTTCACCAATCATTGATGGTTCTAGAGCTACTAAACCTATGGTACATGCAATAGTACCAAAAATAACTACTGGAAAATTATATAAGAGATCATTGGGCCAAGCGGGCTCGCCATAATAATTATGTTCCATGCCTTTAGCTAATTTAGCCCTTGATATAGGATCATTTAAGTCAAGTTTCTTTGTTATTGGGATAAGTAGATTTTTATGAATGAATCTATTCCCCAAAAGAACCGGACATGTCAATTTTGATCATCCGGCTTGAGCACTAATTGAAATAAAAATGATGAATGATGTATCTTTAGAATAAGTATAACTAAGAAGATCTATAGTTAATTCATCATTTTCTTTTTTCGTATGCTCAGCACCCAAGTAAGCTCACAAATTCGATCATGATCAATATGCCTTTTGGATCATCTTATTCCTTGTAATATGTGTTTATCTCAACCCTCACAATTTTTTGCATACAAGGTATTGACTTGTTACCGATCTGGCCTTTTTCCTTCTTTAGACCCCTTCTTTTACTTTGATAGTTTACCTTATTGAAAATATATATATATGTGTGTGTGTGTGTGTGTGTGTGTGTGTGTGTGTGTAGTCACACAAATCTGTCCAGTTTAATTAAATGAATATTTCGTATTTATTTGATTAAAAATCCACTAGTCACCAGTTAATCAAATAAATATTTAATTAATTCATCTCCAAACATTCTTCTATTAATTAAATAAATTATTCAATTTATTTTAATTAATTCATTAAATCAAATTCCAATCAATTAAATAAATAAAATCTATTTATTTAATTAAATCCCCCTATTCCTCTTTTAAATAAATTAAATAAAAACATTTATTTAAATCATTATCCCCCCCCACTTGCATTTTCCTACAAATGCAACTTGCACACATTTATTGAAATAAATGAATTTTTATTTTAATAAAATTCTATTTTCCCTCACCCACCAAATCCACTTGCAAAATCTAATCCCCTTCTAGATTCTTTTAACCCCTTCTTAATTAGCCTAATCCATCCCTTAATTATTGTCACATTCCTAAGCAAAATGGAGTCACTTCTCAAAGACTCCAAAGTCTTTGAAAAGCATTTAATGTTTTGTGTGTTCAACAAATTAACCCCCAAAGTCTTCCAAGACCACTAATGGCTCTTACATAACCATTTATGACTCTTACATAACCATTTATGGTTATTTCAAACTTTTCCCCCCAAACATTTATTGTTTTGACCATATTCATCCATTTCACATTTGCACAAGAGTTTATCCATTGGATAAAAGCTTTATTCTTTGAATAAAGAGTTTATTCATTCAACCAACCTTGACTTTAACTTCCAAAGTCATGTCAAGCATTTAATGCTTATTCCCTCCCCTCTCAACCTATCTCACATTGACACTTGTCATCTTGGGATTGGGTTGAAAGCCCTCACATGGATTTGAAATCATTCAATCCTGACCCTTGTTGAGATTGTTCAATCTCAACCATCCATTGCTCCATTTTTCCTATAAATAGAGCTCATTTCTTCATAATCCAGATCCTGAAAAACTTGTATGCATTTAAGCTATAGGCATTTTAAGAGAGCATTTTAGCATAATTAATTCATATATTGTCATTTTGGATAAAATCAATCATTTTAGTATCAATAGCTTAGTATTAGCTTTTCATTTCACATTTTGGAGAGCAATACTACAATCTCAATCCTCCATAAGCATCCATAGTGCAAAAAGCTGCTGATAGCTACACTATTTTGGAACTTGGAGAGGAGAGGAACAAGGGAGAAGAAGCCAAGAGCATGTTAGGAGGCATTTGGAGATGCCTCATCGTATTTACCTTCCTAGTTAGACATTCTATCATGCTTTTGGTATCTCTTTTGATATGCTTGTGTAGGAAAGTGTTTGGTTTATGATTTCTAACACTAACAACTTGGTTTTTCTTCTTATTTGTGTTGTGTTATCATTGACCAACCTTCCTTCTTTTTGCAGAGCATCATTTGGTGAACCCGACGTGAATCCAAGCACCAAAAAAATACCCTTTTTTTTGTAAACTAACCTGTCTGATTGTTGAATTTGTCACACAGGTTGCGCTTCGGCGCTATTGAACACGTTCTAGTGCTACCAACACTTTCCATTTTAGCGCTATTGTTACTAAAATAGCGCTATTGTTAAAATTTCAGCGCTTTTGGATTTGTTTTGGCGCTTTTGTTGTTCTTTTGGCGGTATTGAAACTCTTTCAACGCTTTTGCCTCTCTGGCTTTACCCCTTCTTTCAGCGCTTCTGTGTGAAATAGCGCTTCTGTTTAAACGCAGACTAGCGCTATTGCAACAGAATGTTGTAAAACTCATCCTGTAACCAAAAAATTGAAAATCTTAGGCTTGTGGAAGCCCCCCCTTAGACATCGATTTTACTAACAAAATTGTGGTTTGTGCAGGTTAAAACTTACAAATTTTCCTTTGGTGCTTTTAAAACACTTCAAAACAAACATTTAACTTCAATTGCAAGTTAGGATTCATCTTTATTTTGGTGCTTAAAATCAACACACAAATTTGTTTTTATTGCATCAAACTAAAAAGATTTACAATCCACACTTTCAAATTTGGTGCACATAAAAAGAACAATCCATTTGTTTTGATTTTTGCAAACAAATTTTACTTCAAGCAAACGTGTATTTTCATTAAGTTGACTAGGATTTCCAAATTCTAGATTACAAAACACATTGCCTTTGAAAGTTAAAAAGAACACCATGGTTGTTGGAGCAACATCTCCAAATAGTTAGACCACATTTTGAAATGATGGATTAAAAAGAACAAGTGTTTTACGTGTTTGGCACGCTTGTGCAAAAAAAAAAAAAAAAAGTCAGTCGAGTGGTCCTACCTCTAACACACACTATCCTCTCCCTTGGCTTTCGTGGTCCTAGGTGCAAGAAAAAAGTGTTAGTAACACTCAAAATTTTATCTTTTTAAGAGAGGCCTGCCAAGGGATCGATACTCTTGGGAACGACCTCGAGCGGTAAATCCTTCAAGCCGCTATAAAAATCAGGTGAGAGCGAAAGCTGTAGCCTTGGGTATAGTTGTTCCTACAGTGTAACTGGCCGAAAGGACAAATGGGCCCCACCACCAATTACAAGGCTCTTAAGTGAGTCACTGCAGAATGAACTTATGTCCAAAAACATCGAACATGACTAAACACCTTTAAGTAGTAGTCCACCCATTCTATTGATTGAGGATATTTGCGATATAATTTAGTGCAAGAGCATAGATGGTTTTGCTCCCAAGATACTCACCATACATATTTCCTTGAGCAGAAACATAGCTTTTTGAAAAGTCACTTGTGGCTTGATAAAAGTGGTGACTCCCCCATCATAGGGATCATCTATTTGTTATGCTCGTGCAAGACTTAGTATATCACATCCTTACCTGCCACGGCGGGATTCATAAGGTATGTAGTACCAAAGTCGAAGAAATATCAAGATGTGGGCTAAATTTATCACAACTGGCCATTTGACCTTAGGGATAAAAAGTGTTTGAAGTGTGTTCGTTTTAAAGACCAAGTGCAAATTGAGCCGACTTCAGGCTTTGGAAATACACCTTAAAATACATCTAAAGGAAGGGTCATATATAAGTCCAAGGATTGGGTTGATCTAGACCCATACTCATTTGTGCCTTTTTAGGCAACATTCTGGTGTTTGTGTGCTTGCTTTGTTTTCTTGTCAAAGAAAAATTAGAAAATCACTTCCCAAAAACAAAGTATTCATCCAACCAAACATTTGTCAAAACAACCAAACACATCAAGAAGAAAGAGCCAAACAACAAAAGAATCAAAAATTTTATGACCATTCTTCACATCTTGCGAAAGAAGAAGCGTCATCAGAATATCAACTTGAAAAGAAGACCATTGAGCTCAAAGGCTTTGATCAAAAGGAGGAAATTCTTCTATATAAATAGACAAATCTTTGTCTCACATAGAGTCTTTCTACGTCACATGCGTCTCTACCTTCAAGGAAAAATAAACGAATTTGATTCCGAATCATTGAACTGCAGAGCTTTTATGCAATATAGAGCTCTGAGTTATCACAAAAACCAAGGAGGAAAGATTAATCCCAACTTCTTCCCAAACGTCTGTATCACATACAACACAACTCGAGAAATACCACCAACACCCGAAAGGGAAGAGATAGAGTTTGTCCCATTTATAACACAAAGTTTTTATTAAAGTTGAAAACATTTCATCCATCATCTTGCTTATACATCATCATTTCATCATTAATCCATTCCAAACTCTCAAAACATTAAGAGGTTCTTGTTCCAAATTCTCTTTTAGATATTGCTTGAAATCAAACACATCACATCACTTTTTAGATTGTTTTTACATCTAGGATAAGCTCATCCTAAGAAACACATCTACGCAGGTTAAAACTAGTTCATGAGTGAATCCTCTCATTACTAGGTAGTTAAATCTGTAACACATCTCAGATTTCTCTACACCTTATCACATCCAATCTTATCAAACAAGCAAGCAATTCAAAGAAGGAATTTCGGTTACATCTACCTTAAAAGTGCTAGAGATCCACATGCAACACAATTCACCAACCATCAATCTTTCATTTCATCAACGACTCATCATCATTTTCACTCAACTTCAACAAAGACTCATAAACAAAATGGCTCAAACCCGATCACAATCAAGGCAACGAGAAATAGAAATAGAAGAAGAAGAAGAGGAAAATCTCAATGAATTCCAAGAAGCACATGGAGGAAATGCAAATGACGAAAACCCAAGTACTCCTACTCCTGCAACAATAGAAAGGGCTCAGCATAACCCTCTCTTTAACAAACTTTTTGATGAAATACTCAGGAGCAATGCGGATGCTCACTTCTTAAAACTTGCTCAAGAAGGAGCCAAACTCCCCTCTGACTTTGATCTTTCCCAATTAAGACAAGCATCAGAAAGACAAAGTCGCCATGAAGAGGAAAGAGGTAGAGATCCCATCAGATATAACATTCCTCGAGGTAACCCACCACCTCCTCCTCCAAATGAAATGGAGATGTTGCGGCAACAAGTCGAGAATCTCGCCCAACAACTTCATAGTGGTGTCAAGACTAACCAATTCTCACTCAATGACATCTGTCCCTATCCTTTTGATAGGAATCTTTATATGCCACCCTTTCCACGAGGATTCGAAACACCCAAATTCAAAAAATATAGGGGAAAGGGAGATCCTCGTGATCATGTCAGAGAATTTCATTCCGCTTGTCTCGAAGTGGCATATGAAGACACCTACCTAATGCGCCTTTTTCCCCAAAGCTTGGGAGGACCAACCACATCATGGTTTTCCCGACTATCAGGTGGCATTAGAACATTTGAGGAACTCATCCAGAAGTTCCTAGTTCATTACTCTCATAACATTGAACGCGACATCACCATGGCTGATCTGTGCAACACCAAGCAAAAACCAGGTGAATTATTCTCAGTATTCCTGCAACGATGGCGCCAAATGTCTAGTAGACGTTCTCTTCAGTTACTTGAACGAGAACTAGTGGAAATATTCATTTCCAACTTAAACGAAGAAATAGAATTTCACCTGGATGTCAAAGACATAGACTCTTTTAATGATATGATCACCAAGGGTTTGAAGTGTGAATGGACACTCATTAAGAAAGGACTCATCAAAATCTTTAATGAACCAAAAGATGGTCCTCGCCCACGCTTCAATAGCGATAAACCAAACTTCTGGAATAAAATCAAGAATATCGTCAACAATGGGGTTGTGGATGCCCGGACTATTCAAAACGCACAACCTATGGTTCGGTTTGCAGGACAAAATCCTCCACCTCAAAACAGCACAAATGTTCCTTCTAATCAAGGTCACATCACATCTCATGATGAACCTAGACCTTGTCAGCAAAAACAGAAACGCACATACACTCCCTTAGGGGAACCCATTGAAACAGTATTGCGACAACTCATTTCTCAAAATTTGGTCACTCTACCTAAACTATCAAACTATGAGCCTTAGGTCAAACTGGCATGGTGGAGAGATACTGAACACTGTGAATTCCATCAAGGAAGAGGGCACAAGACAAGTAATTGTCACCGATTGAAAGATCTCATTCAGGATCTTATTGATCGAGGAGAAATTGAAATCGAAAGACATGACCCAAAAACAACAAATAATGATCATCTGATGTTCAAAAATCTACTTCCATCACAAGATCAAAGGGGTCCTTCCACTTCTAGGCGAGGCACTGATACCACTGATTATACACAGGTTGCGTATAATTACACTGTTAATCATCTGTATGATGCCAAAGAACAAGTTGCAACCATAACCTTCAAAAATCCCACCTCAATTTGCAATGTTGTTACATGTCGCGGTAAGGTCACCATAAAGGCAGCTCCACAAGGCACCACCTCCATCCCAAAGCAGTACAATCTTGTGGAACAATTAGACAAAACCCCTGTGCTTATATCCATTTTAGAGCTATTACGCCTATCGCCCTCTCATAAAACTATCTTGGATCAAGCACTTCAAGAGGCGTCAGTCCCTGCAAATCTGAATACAGACCAATTTCAAGCCATGGTTGGAAGTCTAAAGTCATCACCTTGTCTCACTTTTTCCGAAAGTGACAACTCTTCCTTCCAGCAACCTCATAACGCTTCGCTACACATTGAAGGCTTTATCAACCAACATAGGATCAAGCGAGTCTTGATCGATAATGTAGCAGGCCTGAACATTTGTACACTACAGTTGGTCACAGCATTGGGCTATGCGGTAGAATCAGTGGATCCTCGTAAGAAGATCACAATCAAAGCCTATGACAATACAGAGCGTTCATCCAAAGGAGCTGTGGTACTACCAATCTGCGTGGGCCTTGTGGTAAAGCACATCATCTGTCAGGTTCTGGACCTTCCTCTGCCATACAATCTATTATTAGGGAGACCTTGGATACATGCCATGCAAGCCGTTCCATCTACCTACCATCAATGTATCAAGTTCCCACATAGCGGTGTAGAGATCACAATCTTGGGCGATGCAAACCCCTTTGTATTTTGCCATAATATCAGCCATCAACCAGAGATTACTGTTCCTAATAATAGAGAAGCCATTTCCTCCACATCATATATAAGTCCAGCCTCTCTTGCCAGTTTGAACACCACTATACCAAAGCAAGAAAAGCTTAAGATGAAAGTAGCAGAGGAAGGCCCTGGGGAATACAACTTGAGTCAACTCTTTTGTGTAGGACAAATGCCCACTTCTCCTCGAACACATGGTAAACCACAGCAGTTACTCCAGCAGCCACTAATCACGTCTGCATGTGCTTTGACGCCTTTCATCCTTGGAAAGAGTCAAGAAGAAGAAACCCAAGACGAGGACTTGGCGGAATAGATCTATAAATATCCCATCACCACTGATCTACCACAAGTTAAACTTCCTACAGATCAGTATGGAAAAGGCCTCCTCATTATGCAAAGGATGGGATATGATGGTCAGAGTGCTTTGGGATATCGCAAACAAGGACGACATGAACCTCTGCTCCCGAAATTAAAGCCCAAAGGTAACATAGGCCTAGGCTTTGAAAAAGAGATCTTTCCTAAGATCAGATTCAAAGGAAAACCCAACAAACCATTTTGTCCACCTACTACAAAGAGGACACCTTTCATAATAAAAGCACCATCAAGCACCATCCCAACTGCCCCATCGAGGCTCAAAACCCCAACTCAACTATCACCAATGCCACTCATCCCACCAAACGAACTCGTAATCCCATCAGCAGCACCATTAGCAACAACAACTGTATCAAAGTCCGCAATAGCATCTATAGCACCAGTAGTTCCAGCAGAAGCCACTGAGTCAACATTACCGATACTCCCCATACCAGATCCTTTAATCTCCATCAATCTTTCTGCAACACCGATCACTACAAAGGTACATCAACCAATCACACCTGCAGTATTTAACTCAAAAGACATCCCAGTATGGTATAGTAATCGGATGCTGGAAAGTGACTTAGAGACCGACTTGCATGAATGGGAATTTGATTCTGTACAACTTAATACTTCAGATGAGGAAGACACATCACCACCTCCACCACGCAAAGACATCCCTGTTTACGGAGAAGCATAGATAAAGACCACTTGGGTTCCCGAACTGGAAACATCTTCCACAAACCCTATGTCTCATCCTACGCCTAATTCTGACAGGGAGAGTACCATTAATGACCTTCACCATAACGTCTTGACCCTCACTGATACATCTAACACACTTAACCTAATCGATGAAGTAAGGCCCATTATCCACCCTGAACTCATTGAATGGAACCAACCAAATCCTCCATGTCTTGACTTCTTCCAAAACGATGAGGCCATCATTGACTTTTTGGAATTAAGGGATAACCTACCAAGCGGGGATCACAAAGCTAGATTCGCCATTGAACTTAATAGCGCAACATACTTCGGGGCGGATGACAAACCTTTCAGCTGCAAAAATATAATAATAAAACATGGATCTTCCAATGAAAACCACACTGTGGCACTGTTTGATCCAACAAAAGTAAAAAGAAAGAGCGTATCCAATGGTGAAAACCTCTCTGAGGCACCTAAGGATGAAGGGTTTGACATTCTCCCTGATAGTACACAACAAGAACGATCAATGATTCTCATTGAGGAAACCAAAGAATGCAATGTGGGGACTCCTGACAATCCTCATATCATACATCTGGCATCTCTTCTCACTCTAGAGGAACAACCTAAATTTATAGAGTTCTTCCAGAAGCGTCAGATCAACTTTGCATGGTCATATGCAGACATGCCTGGGCTTGATCCTGATTTAGTCATGCATCACCTCACCGTCGCAGAAGGAGCCAAACTTGTCAAGCAAAAGCTTCGTAAGATGCATCCTCAAAATGCAGTGCTAGTCAAAACCGAACTCAAGAAACTCCTAGATGTTGGTTTCATTAGACCAATTGATTATGCAGAATGGATCTCCAATACTGTGCCTGTCGGCAAACCAAAAGGGGGCATCCGCATTTGAACCGACTTCAGAGATCTGAATAAGGCATGTCCTAAGGATGACTTCCCCTTACCAAATATCGACATCATAGTGGATCTGACAGCCAGACATGCCATGCTTTCACTCATGGATGGCTTTTCAGGATACAATCAGATAAAGATCGCACTAGAAGATCAACATAAGACAGCCTTCACATGTCCATGGGGCACATATTGCTGGAATGTAATGCCTTTCGGTCTCAAGAATGCAGGAGCAACCTATCAAAGAGCAATGACCACCATCTTCCATGACATGATGCATACCATGATGGAAGATTATGTGGATGACTTACTAGCAAAATCACTCACCAGAGAAGAGCATCTCCACATCTTAGATAAAATATTTGATAGACTGGAACAATACCATGTTCGACTCAACCCAAAGAAATGTGTCTTTGGAGTAACCTCCGGGAAGCTTCTAAGATACATTGTCTCAAGCAAAGGTATTGAGGTCGACCCAGCAAAGGTAAAAGCAATCATGGACATGCCACCACTAAAGAATATCAGTCAGCTAAGGACATTACAAGGACTACTTCAATCTATCCGCAGATTCATCGCACAACTGGCTGATAAGTGTCACCCATTCACACACCTGCTACACAAGAACATCCGCTTTCAGTGGGATGCCCGATGCCAACAAGCATTTCAGACACTTAAAGACTATCTCATAAATCCACCATTGCTGATGCCACCAGATCTAAGAAGACCGTTGTTATTATATATCTCGGCAACAAGTACAACATTGGGTGTACTACTAGCACAACATAATGCAGAAGGAAAAGAGTGTGTTGTTTACTACATCTCTCGCACCCTGGTGGGCTATGAACTCAATTACACACCTATTGAGCGAGCTTGCCTAGTAGTAATCTTAGCAGCCACTAAATTGAGACACTATCTATTCACACACAAGGTACAACTCATTGCAAAGATTGATCCACTCAAGTATTTACTCAGCAAAGCAGCATTGACAGGCCGCTTGGCCAAATGGGTGATGATTCTAAGTGAATTTAACATCGAGTATGTAGACCGTAAAGCTATCAAAGGTCAAGTTATTGCAGATCAGTTGGCCGATGCACCTCTCATGGGCGATCATCCTCTCATTTCCAATTTTCCAGATGAAGATATATTCATGATCACAACAGCACAATCATGGAAACTATATTTTGATGGCTCGTACACTAGGCATGGCTCGGGGGCAGGCATTCTGTTTATCACACCCCAAGGTGACAGCATCCTGAAGTCTTACAGGCTCACATTTCCATGTACCAACAACATCGCAGAGTATGAGGCCTTGATCACAGGACTCAGGCTAGCTGTACAATGGAAATTACAAGAACTACAAGTATATGGCGACTCCCAACTGGTCATTCGATAAGCAACTGATGAATATCAGACCAAGGATGATAAACTCATGCCATATAAGCAAATGGTGGACACTCTAAAGACATCATTTACTACTATCACCTTTGAGCAGATACCAAGAGATCAGAATCGAGCTGCTGACGCTATGGCTACCATTGCATCTCTCCTAGATCTTCCACAGAATTCAACACGCTACGAGTTCTTGGTAGAACAACTTTGGATTCCCACTTATGATATCCCTGAATCCGAGATGATATGTCACCTTGTCGGTTTTGAATCCCCATGGTACGGTGAATTTTACACCTATCTTCGCGATCACACCCTTCCTCCCAACCAATCCAATAACCAACGAAAAACCTTCATTTGCCAAACCGCTCGATATACCATTATTGCTGAAACCCTATACCGCCGCAGTCTTGATGGTACTCTCCTTCGATGTCTGGAACAAGATGAGGTAACAAAGGCTTTGGAAGAAGTCCATGAAGGAATTTGCGGGACTCACTCAAGTGGTCCGTCACTAGCCAAGAAACTCCTGCGCAATGGATACTATTGGCCATCTATGGAAAAAGATTCCTACTACTTTGTCAGGAAGTGCAAGAAATGTCAAGTTCATGGTGACCTGATACATGCACCAGCTCAGGAACTGCAACCAATCACAACACCATGGCCTTTCTGTCAATGGGGCCTTGACCTTGTGGGTAAGATTCATCCATCTTCATCTAATGGCCATAAATTCATTATTACCGCCACTGAATATTTCACAAAGTAGATCGAAGCTGTTCCACTTACCCAAGTTACCGGCAAGAAGATCGCCTCATTCATCCTCAACTACATCATCTGCCAGTATGGTGTGCCCATGTCCATCATCACAGATAACAGTCTTCCTTTCAAAAATTAGGATGTCCGTGAACTTTGTGAGAAATTTCATATCCAACACTGCTTTTCCACTCCCTACTACCCACAAGGCAATGGTCAAGCCGAAGCATCCAATAAAAACATATTAAGGATCCTAAAGAAGACAGTCAATAATGCCGGTCGTGATTGACATGTTCAACTAAATCCAGCGTTATGGGCGTATCGAACTAGCATTCGAACCCCTACAGGTGCAACTCCTTATTCATTGGTCTATGGTGCAGAAGCTATCTTGCCTATTGAGGTCGAGATACCATCATTACGAGTTTCCTTGCATAATCTGATCGATGATGAAGCCTACAGAGTATCCCGTCTTCAGGACTTAGAGTTACTAGATGAGAAGCGACAAGCTGCATACAACCATCTCAAAGCTTATCAGCAGCGCATGAGCAGAAGCTACAATCACCGAGTTAGACCTCATACATTTGAGGTAGGTGATCTTGTTCTCTGAGAGAATCCTCGTAATCAACCAAACAGAGAACATCAGGGCAAGTTTGAATCAAACTGGCTAGGCCCATATGTTGTCACTGCTGTGTTCGGGTCCGGGGCATATCAGTTGGCTACATCAGAAGGAGAACCACTTGCAGATCCAATCAATAGCATGCACCTAAAATGGTTTTATACCTAAGGTGTACAGATCATCAGGCTCCCCTACATACCAAAAAATACCAAAAACATTTAGAAAAATGTCCTGAAGAAAATACAAAAACATTTTAAAAAGTAAAGAAAAATAATGCATCCAAACGGTGAACAACCACTCCGGTGGCACCTTGGGTAAGTACGATGGTGAAAACCTGGCAAACAGGCGCCACTCGTAAAGACAATGGCTCCAGTATCTTTCAGGCTCGTTGCGATCACATACATACACACAGCCATCCATCCAAACCATGGCTTGTTATTTGATTTGTAATCAAAGATAGTACTTCATGCGTCTTGCATCCCACTTTTTCATAGTCATGTCTACACTTGGGGGCAATACACTTAAAAAATCTAGATGATGGAAGTGGATTCTACATTACTGGTGATTCATTGACAAAAACATTCAAAAAACGTCTCACAAAATCCAAAAACATAAAAAAAACATCAAAAATAAAACAAAAACATGGCAACACATTGTACATACTCCTCCGTGCAGATGTAAAACAAACATTGACACAGTACTCACATAATGACCACTTATCAATTGACCACACAATCAACATCAACAATCAAACTGTCTTCAACAAGGATGCATCCTTCCTTACCAAAACAAAGACAAAGTGACGTTTTCTTTGACAAGAAAATTATGTTAAGCTATCAAATACTTGAGTACAATCATTCATTTATCTGTATCGGGATCTTTCAGCATTGTTTTGTATCGTCTGCGTAGTATTTCTGATGAAGTTCTGGGGCATGTACTAATGGTGTCTACGTGGGAAGTTCACTAAGCTATGTGATCATAGGCAAAAATACAGTCATAGATCACTACGGTTTGCTGACTATAGCGTATACCTCGACCATATGGGCATGAACCATTACCAAGGATCCTTATTCTTTATTCTTTATGTATATACTGTTGGTTTGTAGGTACAATGCTCATTCTTTGGTTCCTCCTCATCCAAATTGGATAAAGGTTTTTATCTCTTAGTACAGTATGCACTTGTCTCGGGATATGACAGCCTAAGATCAAGGAGGACGATCCAAGTCATGCATGAACAGAGATAATCCTTGTCTGTTCCGCAAGCAATACTCTGGTCGACTTGACCCTTATATCAAGTCGTTTGTATTAACTTGCTATATTAAAATCCATGTAAGGAATATTCAGGTCATCTTGAATCATTATGTCAAGATGCTTGTATTCTCTTCCAACATTTTAAAGCTCAATGATGAAAATAGAGCACTATGGATCGTCACTTCATCTCATCTGTTTATATATTGCATTCCATTGCATATCACCCATCCATTCACTCATTCATATATAGGATTTATATGCAAAATGTGAAAATTAAGTTGGTCTTGGATACAATCACGACCGAGTACTCTGATACATCATCAGTGCATCATGCAAAGTCTTAAAAATACCTTGCATTCCTCATGGTCATATCATCATTACATTTTAGTTGCATCTTGCATTAAGAAACATTCATGTCATTTTTAACTTAACATTGCATATAGTTCATTTTGGACATTAATTTTCATTAAATCATTTGCATCATTGCATCAATCATAAATAATTAGATTCATTCGTGGGATTAAATTTTCTCTGATTATATTAAGTCCTTTACTAGGCATTCATATAGTGTCAATTATCCATCATCATTTTATCATCCTTTATCATTTCTTATTGCATACATTCATTTATAGTTAAGAAAGTGCATTCATTCATCCATTAACTAAGTATCTTATTATGTTCATTTTAGGATTCATTCACATTGCATTCATTATCCTCTTTTTAAATTGCATTAAGGTGCAGTTATTAAAACATTAGTTATAGTAACATCACATTATCATTTGTACTTAAATCATATTTAGGCATTTAGAATCATAAATCCATTTGTTTCCAAACATTGGTTCATACCATTTTATATATATCCATTTTACATACGCATTCATTTAGGCATTATCATATAAAGCATTTGTACTTTACATTTTGTTTATCCATATTGCATTTATTTAAAACATCTAGATGCATATTCATCCATAAACATCATTCATTCAACCATTGCATTAACATCATCACATAAATCATCTCATCATTATATCAAAATAGGAAACACCAAAAATCCTGTTCATAAATCAACACAAGCATACATCATCATCATGGCATTACATACATAAAGCATTGCATCAACAAATCAAAACAAATCATACATAAACCTACATTCATATGTCAGTATCCAACATCGTACATCATCATAAACACATGCATACAAAGAAACATCTCATCAATGCATACATATACACATATCCATCTAAACAATAAACTCATCATCCTGCATAAACATCCATATAAATTAAAATGCATATCATCAAAATATGGGATCTCCTCATATATCTCATCTCATATATCAAAGTACAATGAAGTCTACAAAATTGGCTACCAAGAGCCATCCAAGATACAGTCCAAAAAAATAAACAATGATACAAATACATATATGCATGAATTCTCTCTCAAATGCCACTCTGGCCCGATGCTGTCCCAACACCTCCACCTACTCCACCACTAGTGCCTGCACCCCCTGTTCCATCTCTCCGTGGAGGCCTCATCGAACCACCACTCCCTCCTGCATCCCTTGATCTCTCCCGCCTCAAAGGACCCATCACTCCCCCACTGCTCTGCATCCTCTGCGATCGCTCTGATCTAGTCTGTCGCATCTGAGTATAACTGAGAGCTCGCTGGCTAACTGGCACCACCTACTCATATAAACCCCGCCAGTACTCTATCTCAACCTGTGCTTGTCCAAACTGCCTCATCACCTCCCCTATAGGCCCCTGTGCTCCTACTCCAACCCGGACTCTCTCCTACAGCTCCACCAATCTCTCCACTGCAGTATCCCTCTCCTATAGCACCACTGTCAGCTCTGACTCTCGTGCAAATAGCTGCACATCCCTAGCTGCCACCTCCGCCTCCAAATCCTCTATCTGGGTCTGCAAGCGTACTATCATGTGATCCCGTAGATCTCCAGTAGCTCCCCCCTCGGTATCCATAGCTGCCTCCCCTGCAACACCCTCTCTAGTAGTCCCCTCTCCTCTGTCCATCGGGATCTCTCTCTCCATCCCTCTCCCACTCAGTTGAACTCCTCTTGGTATCAATGGTCCCTGTAATATCTGTAGAGGCAGTCGACCTCTCCCTCTCCGCTGGCTCCGCATCCCCAATCCTCCACCTCCACCTCCTCCACCACCACCTCCACCTCCTCCATCTCCTCCACCTCCACCTCCACCTCCTCGACCTCCTACCCTCCTCCAGCCCCGTCCCTGTCCCCTCTCATCCTCAAACGCTGGGATCGGCTCTGATGGATCCGATATCTGTGGGATCAGGTGTACTACCCGGTACTGCGTATACTCATCTGTCACCCCTGCATCAACGACCCTCGATCGTATGTCCCATGGCTTCGCCTGCAGTGTCCAGAACTCTACCAGTGCCTGATCATAAGGTAGCACTGGACCCCATGCATACCTCTCTTGAATCACCCGCGCATACTCTCCAGATCCACTGGGCAGTCCCTGCTGCCCTCCAAACTGCCTCATCACTCACCCAGGCACCTGTCTCTCCACATGATATGCAGTCCTCCCAATGAGGAATCGAGTCATAAACACATAAGGTAGTGCCTCTGTGTCATCATCCCATGGCTCACACTCAAAGTATGGCCACCATATCACTGCATCCAGGTCACCCAATGCCCGCCGCCACCACTCTAACTTCCCCAAGTGGGGCTGACTCATCATGCCACTGTACATAAACATGTACGACTGATCCACTGCACGGAATCTAAGACTCACCGGTCGAGTCACTGGTAGGTGCTCCCAAGCCCAAATATGTATCAGCGTCATGCCCATTGCTAAGGAACCCCTCCCTCGGTACACTACCTCATGGAGCTCCTGATACATGTGTGCCAACACGCACGACCCCCATGCAAATTGGGTCCCCTCGGTCATCATCATCTCGATAACCTGCCCCCATCCCACCGCCAACCCATGTGACCGCCTGTCTGGACACAGCAGACCTCCCACAATCCTTGACAAAACTGCTGGAAGAGGCTCATATAGTGTCGCTATATCCTCCCACGCGATCGAGCCATCATCAATATATACATCCTCATCAAAAATCCTCTGCACTGCCACAGTCCCCCAGGATCTATCGTATGTGACCAGCTCCCCTCGAATCGAAATCCGTAGGATGCGCCACACATCCTCTAAGGTCACGGTCATCTCCTCCTGTGCCAAATGAAAGGTGCACGTCTCGCTATGCCACCGCTCTGCTAGTGCTGTGATCAATCCGTGATTCATATGAATCACGGGCATGTGCATCACCTCATATAGACCAGTCACGGCAATGCAGTCTATCTCCACCTGTGTCAATCGATCCCGCAACCCCTTTGTCGCAGGATGTCGCTCACGTAACTGCAACACGCGCAGCTCCTCCTGCACATGGACATTCATCAATCACCATCAGTTGTTTTGTTTTCAAACTTTCTTAAGTTTAAACCTAGACTATTAACAGATACTTTGATCAAGTATCTTCGGGTCTCAACAGGTAAGCAATCATGGCCACCTAGACTTCAATGGGCATTTATCCTAACAAGTCACCTAAGTCTCATCAGGCTGCTATGGTTCAAAACAACTCCCACTTCACATCGCCAACCATCCATCATTGGCATTAGGAGATTCGTCTTCATCCACACTGGGGCATCTCTTTATCTTAAAGCAAAAGCGCTATTTTACCAACAACAGCGCTAGTTTCTCAACAATAGCGCTACAACAACAGCGCTAGTTTCTGAACAATAGCGCTACAACCTTAACAAAAGCGCTCAATCAGCTATACAACAGCGCTACAACTGCAAACGTGCTAAAACAACTATACAATAGCACTACTTTAACTCAATAGCGCTCAATTAAGCCCACAATAGCGCTACTTAACCAAAAGCGCTAAAACTTGCATACAATATCGCTACTACCGAGCAAAAACGCTCAAACAATGGCTCAATAGCGCCATTGTGGCGCAATAGCGCTAGTTCATGGAGCAAAAGCGCCAAAACAGTAGTTCCAGCGCTCTTGCTCTGACTTGACTTGGACTCAGCTAAAAACCTATCAAAAATGCCTAAAAATTAAGTTTTTGAATTTGCGTACCGCTGGTCTGTAGTCATCTGGGCACTGGAACCGACGGACTCGCTCGAATCTATGCTCGGTGATTGGAATCGGCATCCTGGTTGCTACTCGCTCCTCCAAATGTCCCTATCAGAGCTCTGATTTCCAAATGGTCGTGGTCACAAATGATCCTGTTTTCACCCCTTTCACCCCATTTATACCCTTTGTTGTCACCGTAACTTCTCCCCGCTCACCGCCGTGGTCCCTGTGACCTTCCCGAGCCCCCCATTTCTCCATTTTACCCCCGATTTCTTCTATTTTTCACCCGTATGGCTAACTTCTTCTCTTCTACCACCCTGCCAATTTTCATTCTTTTTCGAGAGATCGCCCGATTTTTTTGAAATTTTTCGGCCCATCTCTCGAGGGGGCATACCACCCATTAAATTTACATTTTATGGGGCATTTCTTCACACCATTTTTTTCTTTCTTTGAAACGACGCGATAAACTGCACCGTCTCAAAGAGGGGCAAATGTAGTCACACAAATCTGTCCAGTTTAATTAAATGAATATTTCGTATTTATTTGATTAAAAATCCACTAGTCACCAGTTAATTAAATAAATATTTAATTAATTCATCTCCAAACATTCTTCTATTAATTAAATAAATTATTCAATTTATTTTAATTAATTCATTAAATCAAATTCCAATCAATTAAATAAATAAAATCTATTTATTTAATTAAATCCCCTTTTTCCTCTTTTAAATAAATTAAATAAAACATTTATTTAAATCATTATCCCCCCCCCCACTTGCATTTTCCTACAAATGCAACTTGCACACATTTATTGAAATAAATGAATTTTTATTTTTAATAAAATCTTATTTTCCCTCACCTACCAAATCCACTTGCAAAATCTAATCCCCTTCTAGATTCTTCTAACCCCTTCCTAATTAGCTTAATCCATCCCCTAATTATTGTCACATTCCTAAGCAAAATGGAGTCACTTCTCAAAGACAAGAAGAAGACTGACAACTAATGAGGTATGTTTAATTTCTCAAGTTGAACCGGTATCAATAATTGAAGCATGCAAAGATAAATGTTGGTTGAAAGTTATGGAAGAAGAATTAGATCAGATAGAGAAGAATAACACATGGACTTTAATTCCCCTGCCTAAAATAAGAATGTTATTGGAATTAAATGGGTTTTTAGAAATAAATTGAATGAAGATGGTTAAGTTGTAAGGAACAAAGCTAAATTGGTTTGTAAAGGATATTCTCAGAATGAAGAAATTGATTATGGAGAGACTTTTGCACCTGTAGCTAGGATTGAAGCTGTAAGATTATTTCTTGCCTATACTGCACATAAAAACTACAAGGTTTATCAAATGGATGTCAAGTGTGCATTTTTTAATGGGGATCTTGATGAGGAAGTTTATATTGAACAACCTATTGGTTTTTTATTTTCAGATGATAAAAACATGGTTTGTAGGTTAAGGAAAGCTTTATATGGATTGAAATAGACACCTAGAGCTTGGTAGGCAAGGCTAGATAAATATATTTTGAAGCTCGGTTTTACTAAGGGTAATGCTGGCAGTAATCTATATTATAAGGTCACTGATGATGATATACTGATTATTGAAGTATTTGTTGATGACATTATATTTGGAGGAGAAGATAAGTTGTGCATGGAATTTTCTAAGAATATGGAGAAAGAATTTGAAATAGCTATGATTGGGGAAATGAATTTTTTCTTAGGGTTGCGGATTACTCAAACTGATAAAGGTATTTTCATCTGTCAAATTAAGTATGCTAGGGAATTGTTGAAGAAATTTGGTATGGTAGATTACAAACCGGTAAGTACTCCTATGGTTACAAGTGATAAATTGACAAGGAAAGATGTTTCTGTTGGCATTTTGCATATAGATTGCATTAATGATATGTTGTCATTGATGTCAATTGAACCGGTGAATGGTATTCATGATATTGCTGATGTTATTGTTGTTATTGCTATTGTCTTGTAACCAATATGATAAACTTTAAGGAAGATGTTGTAAACTGGTATATGGTAGTTTGTAAGTTGAACCAGTGTAAAGGGTTAAACCTTTCTATGTTATGTAACCGGTAAACCCTACCAGTTGTTTTCTGTTAAACCCTAACTAATCAAGTTTGTTGGTTTAAGATCTAATGTTGAGAGGTAATGATAGAGACACATGTGGTCATTGTATGAGGGTTAGTTCAGATTGATTTGGCGTGTTTGTTTATTGTCTTGGAAAGAACCAAAGTGGATTGCATCTAATGCATAGCGCGTGATGAGTTACAAAGTCCGATGAAGCAGTTGGAATTTTCTTGATTAATGTGAAGAGATTGTTATGATTTTTAACGGTCAAGATTGTACTGTCTTGTTTGTAATCTCGATGATGAGAATTAGGTTTTTGTTGTGTTACCGACCTAGTTGATTTGTATTTAAGGTTGATGATATTATTTTGTTAAGTGTTGACAAAGTTGACAAGATTGACATAAACCAGTTGAGTGTGTGGTTGCCTAACTGGTGGATGGATCTGTAGTTTGAGTAAAGACAGATTGAAGCTTAAGAAGGATTTGATCAAGCAGATGTAGTGCTATTTAGACAGATCAAGAAAACCTATTGTTTTCTAACAATTACAATAGAAATTGAAATCCCCTAACCGGGTAAGCTCTAACAAGCTTGGTTACTTTCTAAATCCTCTAACAAGGTGGTCCATTAGTTTAGATTCTCAAATCCTCCAGCGAGGTTACTCCTAAAGGGTATTGTGCTTTTCATCAAGGCATATTTGTAAATCCCTTAGCCAGGTGATTCCTAACAGAATCAGTTCTTAAAAGGACTTATTGTAAAAGCTTTAACAGGCTTGGCTCCTAACAGGGTGAACTTTAGAAGAGTTCAGATAGCTATCCTTGTGAGTCTCATCTCAACATGGTTTTTACCTATTTGGGTTTTCCACGTATAAATATTTGTGTCATGTGGTGAATACTTTTGTGGTTATGATCTCATTTGTTGATTTGATTAACTACTTAACTATTTTGGTAAGGCATGATAATTGGAAGCATTGAGAGATGAATATGTTGACATATGTTTAAGAATTTTTTTATGTTTACAAGATTGAAGTTCTTTACTATTAAGTTGTCATAACAGTCAAACCAGTTGATGTTGGTTGATGTTGGTAATCTTTGAGATATTATCTTGACTAAGTTATTTGTTGATAAGTTTATTTTTGAGTTTGGGAGTTTGTATAAGTTTTTCAGTATACTGATTCAGTCCCCCCTCTTAGTATTCTACCAGATACTTATTATTTCATCATACCATCAATTGGTATCAGAGCTTCTCAGGTCCTCTTTAACCTAAAGCCTAACAGCTTGAGGAAAAGATCTTGTAGATCATGATGAAGAAAGAAGGTCCAAAGTTTAACAAAGATAACTATAGGATATGGAGTGATAGAATGAAGATTTACATTAAGAGTCTTGGTAGTTAATATTGGAATCATATAGAAACTAAGTATACTGCACCTCCTGGAACTTTGACTGATGATCAGAAGATAGAACAACAAGAGAATCATCAAGCATTAGAGGCTATTATCAGTTCCCTGTCTGATGTTGAATATGTAGATGTTCATGGTCTTGAAACTACATATGAAGTATGGAAAAAACTTGAAGAGATTTATAGCGGTGATGAACATGTTAAGATTGCTAAAGAGGAGAGTTTAAGAGGAAAATTTGATGACATGAGAATGTATGAAGGTGAGAATATCCAACAGTATGGTCAAAGGATAAAAGAGATAGTTGGTGAAATAAATAGTGCAGGAGAGAAAGTGGAAGATGCCACAGTGATAAGTAAGGTACTGAGAACCCTGCTACCGGTCTATGCTATCTAAGTTACAGCTATTCAAGAGCTAAAATCCATTGACAAAACAAAGGTAACTCTTAACTCTATCATTGGCAAACTTACTGCTTTTGAACTAAATGGCTATGATGGTAGTGTATAAAAATCAAAATCTGCATTCAGAGCTTCTGCCTCTAACTCACCTATGAGAAGAAGTAGAGATACCAACCATAGCTATGAATCTATATCCAACAAAGATGCTAATGATGAAGATAATTTAGTGGAGCTTGAAGCATTGTTGGCAAAATGACTGCCTAGAGGCACTGGGAAATACATAGGCAAGATATCGTTGAAATGTTTTGCTTGCGATAAGATTGGTCATATAGCAGCTAACTGCTCTAATGGTGAAAATGAATACAAGAGAGACAAATTTAAGAAATATAAGGGTAAAGGCAAGAGAGATTGTCTTGTTTCTATTGACAGTGGTATTACTAATGAAGAATTTGATGATGATGCTAGTGAAGATATTGTGTTTGTATCTATTAAGGAAGAGATATCGGATCAGAAGGCACTAGTGTCCAAGATGGATAACTCTGATGATTGGATCATTGCTAGTGATTGTTCACATCACATGACCAGTGATCAAAGCAAATTTCTTTTCTTGAAGGAATTTGATGGCGGTGTTGTCAGATTTGGCAATGACTCGCCCTGTATGGTTAAAGGTAAGGGATTTATTTCTCTTAATGGGAAGAGCAGTGCTAACAATGTCTATTGGGTTGAAGGCCTAAAGCACAATATTCTGAGCGTGGCACAACTTAATGACAAAGGATGCCCACTGGAATTTAGAAATGGTATGTGCAAAATCTTTGACAATAAAGGTGAATTGATTGCAACCAGGAAACAGATCAGAGGTAATCTATTTTATCTTAGTCCTAAAGTTAGCAATTGTTTGATTGCAAAAATAGATGATAGTTGGCTTTGGCATAGGAGATTTTGTCATATAAACTTTGATAACATTGTTAAAGTGAGCAAGTCTAGGACAGTAAGAGGTCTACCTCATATAGACAAACCGGTTAATGCTCTTTGTAAAGAATGTCAGTTAGGAAAGATGACTTTTTCAACTTTCAAGAGAAAGTCCTTCTCAGCAGAGCACTTGTTAGATTTGGTTCGTACAGATCCATGTGGACCAATAAGAACTAGAAGTATTTCAGGTGATAGATATTTCATGATCTTCACTGATGATTGTTCAAGGATGATGTGGGTCACATTATTGAAGGATAAGAATGAAGCTTTTGTTAAATTCAAGGCATTCAGAGCCTTAGCTGAGAAAGAGAGTGGCAAAAAGATAAAATGTTTGAGAATGGATCAAGGCGGTGAATTCACTTATGAGGAATTCACTAAGTAATGTGATGAGAATGGTATCAAGCGGCAACTTTCTGCACCAGGGACACCACAACAGAATGGCATAGCAGAAAGGAACAACCGGTCAGTGGTTGAAGCAGCTAGAACTATGTTGATACAAGGAAATGTAGCAAAAATATTTTGGTGAGAAGCTGTAAGTACAACGGTCTACACAATTAACCGAGTTCTAGTGAAAAGAGGTAAGGACAAGACACCTCATGAGTACTGGTATGGAATATCACTTGATGTTAGTTATTTTAAAATCTTTGGTAGTAAATGTTTTATTAAAAGAGGTGGTTACATAAGCAAGTTTGAAGCTAAGAGTGATGAAGTCATATTTCTTGGCTATTCCACCAAGAGTAAGGCTTACAAATGTTTCAAAAACCGGACACAGAGAATTGTTGAGAGTGTTGATGTTCGTGTAGATGAATGTCCTAAAATTTCAGAAGGAACCTATTTAGAGAGAAAGGATGAAGATCCTTGCATTTTTCTTTTGGAACCTGAAACTGTTAAATCAGAAACCGGTAAAGCAAATCCTGATGTACTTGTTAAACTGGAATAAATAAATTTAGAGGAAGAAGACAATGAAGAAGCTGAACCTGAAAAGAATGATCATGTTATTCCTAGATATGTGAGACTCACTCATAGTCCTAAGCAGATTATCGGGGATAAGGATGTTGGAATTTTAACTAGAAGGAAAATTAGAGAGAACTCTTGCATGATCTCCACCATTGAACCTAGAAGTGCTAAGGAGGCATTTGGTGATGATCATTGGGTGAAAGCAATGGAGAAGGAATTAGATCAAATTGAGAAGAACAACACTTGGACCCTGGTACCCCGACCGGTAAACAAGAATGTTATAGGTACTAAATGGGTGTTCAGAAACAAGTTAAATGAAGATGGTGTTGTAGTTCACAACAAGGCAAGATTAGTTTGCAATGGTTATGTGCAAGAAGAAGGAGAAGATTGTGGTGAAACTTTTGCACCAGTAGCAAGATTGGAAGAAGTTAGAACATTACTTGAATTTGTAGCCCATAAGAAGTTCAAAGTATACCATATGGATGTTAAGTCTACATTTTTGAATGAGATATTGGAAGAAGAGGTTTATATAGAGCAACCTGATGGTTATGCATTGACAGGTAAGTTAGACATGGTATGCAAATTGCATAAACCTTTATATGGATTAAAGCAGGCACCCAGAGCATGGTATGAACAGATTCATACACATCTGATGAAGATAGGCTTTGCAAGAACCAGTGATGACAACAAAATTTATCTCAAGTCTGAAGGAGATGAAATACTGGTCAGTGAAGTATTTGTTGATGACATTATATTTGGAGGTAATGATGTCACGAGAAACAATTTTGCAGATGAAATGAAGAATGAGTTTGAGATGTCATTAGTAGGAGAAATAAAAAAATTCCTAGGCTTGCAGATACAACCGATGAAGAATGGTATTTTCATTACTCAATCTACGTATGTGAAAGAAGTTTTAAAGACTTTTGGCATGAGTGACTGTAAACCAATTGGAACTCCAATGGTTACAGGTTGTAAATTGTCCAAGGAAGATGCATCTAAGTCTGTAGATGAAAAGGAATACAGATCAATGATTGGCAAATTACACTATGGTGTTCATATTTGATCGGATATTGCCCATGCAGTTGGTATAGTTGCTAGATTTCAGAAAAAATCCAAAGGAAGCACATCTGATAGCAACCAAGAGAATTTTTAGATATTTGAAAGGTACAGTTGACTATGGGTTATGGTATCCATATGGAGGAAACTTTGATTTGAAGGCATACACTAATGCTGATTGGGCAGGAAATATTGATGACCGGAAGAGTACTATCAGTGGATAATTCTTTCTAGAAGGAAGGCTAGTTTCATGGAGTAGTAAGAAGTAGAGTTGTACTTCACAATCTACTATGAAAGCTAAGTATGTAGCATCTTACATGAATTGCACACAAGCTATTTGGATGAGGCACATTTTGGAAGGTTTTAAGATGAAGATCTCAGAACCAATAAGATTTTGTGTGATAATACAAGTGCAATAAATATTTCTAAGAATCTTGTTTTGCAAGCAAGGACTAAGCACGATGAATTGAAGTATCACTTTTTGAGGGAAAAAGTTCAAAGTAAAGATGTTATCTTAGAGCATGTTTCTACCCAAGAGTAGCTTGCAGATATCTTTACCAAACCTCTACCTAAGACCACTTTTGAGTATCTTAGAAGTCATTTGGGGGTTGTACCTCTTCATGAAATCAGCTGAGCATGATGTTGATTGCATCAGTCCCTGAATTACTTGCAGAATCTTACATGGATTGATGTTTTTGGAAATGGATGTATTCCACAAGGGGAGCATCAAGTTGCAGTATGTTGATGCATAGTGAGAATTTGGAATTACATGTTTTACTTTCAATTTGGCATTGTTGTCAAAGGGGGAGAATAATTATATGATTGAGGAGAAGAATTATGTGTCTGATTAGGTTAACCAGCGACCAACTGAAGATAGATAGAGCATGGTGAATACTTGGTAATGTAAACCAGGATTCCTATTCACCAATCCACAACAACAATCAGAGGCGTTGATATTTGTATTACCATCAATGCCAAAGGGGTAGATTGTTGGCATTTTGCATATAGATTGTATTAATGATATGTTGTCATTGATGTCAATTGAACCGATGAATGGTATTCATGATATTGCTAATGTTATTGTTGTTATTGCTATTGTCTTGTAACCGATATGATAAACTTTAAGGAAGATGTTGTAAACCAGTATATGGTAGTTTGTAAGTTGAACAGATGTAAAGGGTTAAACCTTTCTATGTTATGTAATCGGTAAACCCTACCAGTTGTTTTCTGTTAAATCCTTACCGATCAAGGTTGTTGGTTTAAGATCTAATGTTGAGCGATAATGACAGAGATAGGTGTGATCATTGTATGAGGATTAGTTTAGATTGATTCAGTGTGTTTGTTTATTGTCTTGGAAAGGAGCAAAGTGTATTGCATCTAATGCATAGCACGTGATGAGTTACAAAGTCCGATGAAGTGGTGATCATGAAGCGGTTGGAATTTTCTTGATTAATGTGAAGATATAGTTATGATTTCTAATGGTTAATATTGTACCAACTTGTTTGTAATCTTGATGATGAGAATTATGTGTTTGTTGTGTTACCGACCTAGTTGATTTGTATTTAAGGTCGATGATATTGTTTTGTTAAGTGTTGGCAAAGTTGACAAGATTGGCAGAAACTAGTTGAGGGTGTGGTTGCCTAACTGATGAATGGATCTACAGTTTGAGTAAAGTCAGATTGAAGCTTAAGAAGGATCTGATCAAGCAAATATAGTGCTATTCAAACAGATCAAGAAAACCTGTTGTTTTCTGTAGCGTCCTAAAATTGTGACACTTGCAATTTCGACTGCATTTTGGTCTTCACGATGGCGACGCAACACGCAACCTGAATGGAGACCCCAAAACTTGCTCACGACACCAAAAACTGCATTTTTCAAGCACCATTGGCCTGAACCTCCTTGCACCCCGCTGTCCCGGAGGTGGGACCAGAGCGCCCAGCGCCCTGGTCCTCCAGGACCATGGCGCCCAGCGCCCTGGTCCCTGGGTCCTATTTTGGGCCCGGTTTCCTAAGTGATATCGGGTCTTTTTGATTGCAATTTGGAAATATACTTCCCTGGTCGGCCTAAGGTTGGGAAAATCAGTCTATCAGCCCTAATTGACAAGTATATAAACTACATTTTCCTCTCTCATTTGGGTAGATGGAAAAAAGGTGAAAGCAAGATTCAAACATTCAAGCATTCAAGCATTCCTTCTAAGTCTCCATTCAAGGCTAAGTGTTGCATTCAAGACAAGGATTCAACCATTGAAGAGGAGATCACTTATTACATGCTACATACTACAACATACAACATCTAAACCTTTGCACATAAGGATACAAACATCCTTAGAACAAGGTATTAGTACTTGTTTTACATTACAGTCATTTACATTTACAGCACTTGCTCATTTCTTGGTTAATTCCAAAACCGGGGTTTGACCTAAAGGCAAACCCTTAATCCCTAACCCCCCATCGTCTTCGCTTTTTTGTGTGTAGGTTGAAGGTACGCGGCTGAGATTGAAGATCTGGAATCCTTGTGCAGAGACGAACCGATCCCCCTTCGTTTGACGGATTTTTCGGAGGACCGTGGTGTCGGGCGCCATCGTCCCGACAACTTTTGCTCAAATTTGCAGGACAGCGCCGTATCGACATTTTACTGCTAATTCTAGGTCCGCAGCTTCATCCTATAACCTAAACTCAGTTTATAAGCGAATCTTTATGACTTTCTATGTATTCTTGGCTTAATTTCCTTAACAACATTCTTTACAAAAGAGGGTAGCCTTGCTTTCCTAACCCTTGAAATTCATTTAGCATCCAATCTTACATTGTGTGGGATTGAATCTTATGAGTTTCAACCCCTGAAAACCCATCGAATCCTAGCGAACCTCCCTTCTCTCTCCTCGGAGTCGAAAGAGGGGAGAACAACTAGGGTTCGACCGCGATTTTCCGCTTTACAGATCTGATCAAGCAGATACAGTGCTATTCAAGCTTAAGAAGGATCTGATCAAGCAGATACAGTGCTATTCAAACAGATCAAGAAAACCTGTTGTTTTCTAACAATTACAACAGAAATTAAAATCCCCTAATCGGGTAATCTCTAACAAGCTTGGTTACTTTATAAATCCTCTAACAAGGTGGTCCATTAGTTTGGATTCTCAAATCCTCAAGCGAGGTTACTCCTAATAGGGTATTGTGCTTTTCATCAAGACATATTTGTAAATCCCTTAACCAGGTGATGCCTAATTGTAGACACCTAAAATTGTCATGTCTAATTAAATAAATATCTTTATTTATTTAATTATTTTAGCCTAATTCTTCTATTAATTAAATAAATCTTTATTTATTTAATTAATTCATTTATCCTCTTCTAGCCTTATTTCTCATTTAAATAAATACTTTTATTTATTTAAATTATCCTTTTTCCTAAATTAAATAAATACTCTTATTTATTTAATTGATCCCATTTCCTCTATTAATTAAATCTATCTTTATTTATTTAATTAATTCATTAACCTTTTTTACCCATGACACATGCCATTCATCTCTTAATTCCTACACTACCTACCCTATTATTATTTTCTTATTTTCTCTACCTACCCTCTAATCCTAGCTGATCATTTATCTTTTACACCTCTTAATCTTATCCCTCCATTTCTTGTAGTGTCTTCTATATAAGGAGATGCTTCCTTCATTATCAACCCTAATCAAGCCTTCAAGCATTCAAGCATTCTAGAATTCTAACTTTCATATGCGATCAAGTTTACTTACAACCACATTTCCGTTCTTTGTTGAGCTCTTGTGCACACATAAAATCTGAGAGAAAATATATCAAGCAAGATCAATGGAGATATGAAGAATGGAGATTCAAACCCTATTGGACATGTGATGGTATAAGCTTTGTATTTTATTTGATTTGCATTGTTAGGTAATCTTTATATGTTATGGTGGATCTCTATTGTTATTGGGCTAGGGTATTGTGGTTGAATTCATTTAGTCTTTCAATATTGTTGTTCTATTTTTGCCATAAAAATTTTGGCACGCCCGATGGGACTTTTGTCCCTTTTGCATTTAACATATTTTGTTGTAGATTTTGTGCCTTGGAAGTTGCAGATCTGACATTTCCGACAACATCTTGACATTTTCGCATTTGCGCATTCTGGAACTGCATTTTTGCTTTTCTGCCGCATTTGTGACCTTCGTAATAGCGTCTGCGTTAGACACTATTTTATTTTATTTTGTAGATTGTAGGGTTGAGTCTCTGTTTTCAAATCGCGTCTATGCACCTTTCAGACGCGTCTGTGTTTGGGAGTCACGTTTGTGGTATCTAGCCTCGTTTGCGATGGATTTAGGTGCGTTTATGATTTTTTGTCGCATCTGCGTTAGGTTTAATCGCGTCTGTGTTTTGGATTTTACATCTTTCAGTTTTTTGATCCAATTTCGAGGCTTTATTTTGTCATTTGGATTTCAGATCTGGTTTATTTGGGCTAATATCTTGTGATCTAGCTAACAAATTCGTGCAGCTTATCCTTGAAGTAAATCACATTGTTGAAGGCCCCTTTCTCACAAAGTCTTTTGGATCTAAAATTTACCTAACTTGTGTGCTTGCAGGAGGGGTATTATTGCAAAACTACTAACAAATCTTTGTTGCATAATTTTTGACAAGGGTTTTTTATCTTCATTTGTGTGCCTTGTTTTCATAAGACTAGCAAACACTTCAATTGGTGCACTAAAATTGAACCAGTGTCTTTTGTGTCTTGAGCAATAGGCTCTTTTTGTTTAATCTCTAGAGGGCATGTCTCCCCATGTGGTCATTAGGACTACTAGTGAGGAGATAACGACCCAAGTGGTAGCGAGGAAAACCCACCTCTTCCGAACCACTATAAATAACTGTATCCATGGTGAAAGCCATGGGTAACGTGTGCTGATTAGTTCATACCGACACTATGTCTCCCCATAAACCCGTTTGATCAAATTTATTTGATCAGTTGTAGGGCGTAACCCCTACCGGCTGAGAGCCTTCTGTATTTACAGAGCTAAAAGTGTTGTATGTATGGCCACGAGTGGATGCTCTTACTAGCACCTTTTCATTTTAGAAAGCCAAAATACTTCTAGTTATTGGGGCAGGAGGTCGGACCTTTGGAGTGGCCCACACACATACGATTCTTAGCAGAGATACAAAGTTTGCCATGGGGAGTTTTCGTGGGGACTGATGCTTGGCTACACCGGAGAAGTGAGTGTCGAGGGTGGAGCCAATGGGGATAAACATCTAAGTATCCACTCTGAATAGCATAGCCTCGGGGGAAATCCCATGTGGGATCAACAAATATTGTCCTGGCCAACCATAAGAATTGTGCTTGTCTTATTTTAAACATTCAAGATCAAATATCAAAACATTGTGTCTTTTGTGTCTTCAAGTGTATGCAAAACATTTTTACATCAAACAACACACTTTTCTTTGAGTCATTTTGAGTCTAAACACTTACAAACATTGAGTCTTCATCAACATTATGTCCTCTTGTCACGGAAAAATGGTCAAAAATTCAGATTTGGTCACAACAAACAGCTTTACAAATTGGAAAAATTGTACTCAGTTTCCAAAAATGTGTCTGTGTCTTACAAAAAGACGTTTGTGTCATTTAACCCTGTCTGTGAAGTACAGAAACGCGTATGTGTTATCCTAGAGAAAATTGCATTCACAAAATCTCAGAAACACATCTATGCAGTGTTCAACCAAGTTTGTGTCATTTAATCGCATCTGTGAAGTATACAGGCACGTCTGTGTTCAAAATTGGAAAAATTTACTGTCCAGCAAACAAGAGCAGTCAGTTTCAGACTTATTGAGCTTCCTAGGTTATCTCTCTGGGTTTTCATCTACAATTCAACCTATTTTTGGGTCTCATAAAGTCCATCATTACTTTACATCTTGCATTACATTCACATTTGTCTAAACTTGAGTCAAAAGGTCACTTGCTTGTCCTCACCTTGCTTTGTCAACACAATACATACAACAACATTTTACTAAGTGGTAATTCATCAAATTCTATCACCTTTGGGTCTCATTTGGCCTTACTTAGAGTCAAGGTCAACTTACCTCATCAAGAGAAACTATCATCTCTTTGGAAGCCACACCTACTCTACTACATACATACTTGGTCTTACACTTTGAACATTGCAAGTACACCTCAAATTCATTTACATTCCATCCAACTCTTGGTCTTCCATACTCTTTCCATTTTAATCTAGTCTCAAACATCTTGGGCAAGACCTAGTTCATGGTTGAAACCCATTACCAAAAATCTAGGAGAGAAGCTAAAGAGGCTCAAGAATCCAGAAACATGAGTGCCTATGAGTATGACAGTGATGTCTTTTTCAATTCTGATAATACTACATTACCTGACATGGATGCTTATAGAAACATTCAAAATGTTGAGAACATGGATAACACAAACAACAATGATATGCACAATGACAATATGGACAACTTTTCTTAATATTCAGCTGAAGTGGAAGACTCCATTATGGATCCCCATTTTAATAGATTGGTTGAGGAAATCATGAGAAGAGATAGACAATATTTCTTACAAGTGATGGCATAAAGTGGAGCCAAGATATCTCATGATTTTGATATGTCTCAAATAATGGAACATCGACCTTTGCAACAACCTCACCTCAACATGAATCAAAGGAGGCCTAGTAGTGGAGGCAATAGAGGACCACATATGGTGCCTGAATCACCGTCATCTTTGTTTCAAATACCAGAGTTCCCACATACATATGGTCAAGCATATGATACTCACCTTCGCAGACCATTATGGAAGTCTTATGCAAAAAAATATACTCAATCACATACTAATGCTGAGGACCAACCATTAAAGCAATTGGATATCCAAAGGCATGATCAAAATTTGGACACGAGGAAACCTTGTGTCAAATTTGGGGGCAACACACTAGAACAAACTCATGACATGCCTGTAGAGTATGGTATACATGGACAAAACAAATATTCCATTCCTCGTCATGACTCTATGCCAAGTGGTCCATATACACATCATCATTATAGACCTCCTCCATAGGAACATGTGTATGATTAGTATCATCCATATATGCACATCCTCCCACTCCTCACAGTCTAAGTACGGCCTCCATACCACACTGTCTATCTCATCGATAACCCTGCGCCAGTATTCTGGCCTCCCAATCCGTGGTTGAGAAGTGATCATATCATACAAGTGTACATAATTGCACCCATGTCCCCTGCCTCTAAAGTGTATCAGTCGTGTAACCGGAAGATGCTCATATGCCCATACTTGCAATAGTGTCACTCTGCATCCCAATCCTATTGATCCATGATACACAAACTAATGCAGATCATAATACAAGTGTGTCAGCAGACACGACCCCCATGCAAACGTGGTGTGCTTTGTCACCAATGTCTCCAGAGTCCTCCCCCATCCCACAACCAACCCTCATGTCGCCCTATCCGGACAGAGGAACCCACTGATCACTCACCGGTAGTGCCAATCTTGTCACTGTCATAGTGTCCCAAGCCACATGTCCTGCCCTCATCTCTAGTCTTGGATCCTAAAATACTCGTCTCAATGCATCCCTATCTCCCTCTCGATAGTAAGGAACTAACTCCCCATCAATCGGTATCCTCAAGATCCTATATAGATCCTCCAAGGTGACTGTCATCTCACCCATTGACAAATGAAACATGCAAGTCTCTGAGTGCCATCTCTCAGCTAGCATAGTCAACAATCCCATGTTCGCCTGAAACTCAGGCACATACATAATATATCATAGTCCCATGACCTCAACTGCTACTCTATCCTCGAATGTCAGCTCTGATCACAAACTTTGAGTCGACGAGAATCTCTCTCATGACTCCAGCATCGGTAGGTCCTCCTGCAATCAAGAAAATTAACTATATTATTAGCATTCCCTGTTCATCACAAAGTGTTGCTTTGTATCCTAGTAGTACTCCTTGTTCATCACAAAGTGTTGCCCTTTTATCCTAGTAGTACTCCCTGTTCATCACAAAGTGCTGCTCTTTTATCCTAGTGGTACTCCCTATTCATCACAAAGTGTTGCTTTGATCCTATCCTTTAGGGCACCTACTTGAGTGTATCCTCTTGAGTAGCTTATCCAATTGACAACGTATGTTCTATCACAAAATTGTCAATTTCAGCCTAATCCAGTTGACAATGTATGTTCTATCACAAAATTGTCAATTTCTATGGTACTCCCTGCTCATCACAAAGTGCCTTGATCTATCCTATCCTAGGGCTCTGCTTGAGTGTATCCTCTTGAGTAGTTTCCTGATTAGTAGCATATGTTCTATCACATAATTGTCAATCCCAGCCCTATCTGTTATCCTAGTCTTCCCTAGAGGACCTGCTTGAGTGTATCCTCTTAGCAGCTTATCCAATCGACAATGTATGTTTATCACAAAACTGTCGATTCGACCTTGAAGACATAAACACGCATTCATGACACAAATGCGCTTACATCCTTCACAAATGTGCATGTCCTACATAAATGCACCTGAAATGCACACACACACTCGCATTGAACACAGACGCTACTAAAATCATAGACGCACCTGACACAAACACAAACGTGCCTAGCCTACCCAGATGCAACTGACACAAACATAGATGTGCCTAACCTACCCAGACGCGCCTGTCACCAACACAGACACGCCTTAACATTTTTTCCCCCGCTTGACATTTTTCTAGACCTACCTAGAGCGCATTTATTGCAATACCTAGCATGCATTTATGACAACAATTAATGCAATAAAGTACAAGAAGGTTTTGTGGTACTCACCAGCTCTCCTGCATCTGCTGGCCTCTAATATCGATGAACGTGATTGAATCTGTGCACCAATGCCATCACTCTTGGCTGCTCTCTGCTCTCTTTGCACTCTGATCTCTTGGATGTGTGGATGACAATGAGGATATTTTCCCTCATAGTCTATCTTATAGACTACCCTAGCCCTAGTCTCCCGAGTCAGTCTTCTTTATCCCGTGACTCTATCACCCTATCCTATCTTGTCAGTCCTTTCTAGCCTTTCTTTCTTATCGAGAGATTGTTTGTGATCTTTCCAGACATTTTCATCTAATCTCTCGAGGGGGCATATCATTCACATCTTGGGGCAACTTTGTATCAGTTTATCTAATCTTCTTTGAAACAACACGACAGCTGCATTGTCTCAAAGAGGGGCAAAATGTAGACACCTAAAATTGTCATGTCTAATTAAATAAATATCTTTATTTATTTAATTATTTTAGCCTAATTCTTCTATTAATTAAATAATTATTTATTTATTTAATTAATTCATTTCTCCTCTTTTAGCCTTATTTCTCATTTAAATAACGCGACAAACTGCATTGTCTTAAAGAGGGGCAAAATGTAGACATCTAAAATTGTCATGTCTAATTAAATAAATATCTTTATTTATTTAATTATTTTAGCCTAATTAATCTATTAATTAAATAAATCTTTATTTATTTAATTAATTCATTTATCATCTTCTAGCCTTATTTCTCATTTAAATAAATAATTTAATTTATTTAAATTATCCTTTTTCCTAAATTAAATAAATACTCTTATTTATTTAATTGATCCCATTTCCTCTATTAATTAAATAAATCTTTATTTATTTAATTAATTCATTAACCTTTTCTACCCATGACACATGTCATTCATCTCTTAATTCCTACACTACCTACCCTATTATTATTTTCTTATTTTCTCTACCTACCCTCTAATCCTAGCCAACCATTTATCTTTTACACCTCTTAATCTTATCCCTCCATTTCTTGTAGTGTCTTCTATATAAGGACACGCTTCCTTCATTATCAACCCTAATCAAGCCTTCAAGTATTCTAGCATTTGAACTTTCATATGCGATCAAGTTTACTTACAACCACATTTCTGTTCTTTGTTGAGCTCTTGTACACACATAAAATCTAAGAGCAAATATATCAAGCAAGATCAACGGAGATAGGAAGAATGGAGATTCAAACCCTATTGGACATGTGATGGTATAATCTTTGTGATTTTATTTTATTTGCATTATCTTAGGTAATCTTCACATGTTATGGTGGATCTTTGTTGTTGTTAGGATAGGGTTTTGTGGTTGAATTCATTTAGTCTTTCAATATCGTTATTCCATTTTTACCATAAACACTAACATAAACAGTTCTTAATAGGACTTATTGTAAAAGATTTAATAGGCTTGGATCCTAACAGGATGAACTTTAGAAGAGTTCAGATAGCTATCCTTGTGAGTCTCATCTCACTGTGGTTTTTACCTATTTGGGTTTTCGACGTATAAATATTTGTGTCAAGTGGTGAATGCTTTTGTGGTTATGATCCTATTTGTTGATTTGATTAACTACTTAATTATTCTGATAAGGCATAATAATTGGAAGCATTGAGAGATGAATATGTTGACATATGATTAAGCATTTTTTATGTTTACAAGATTGAAGCTGTTTACTGTTAAGTTGTCATAACAGTCAAACCGGTTGATGTTGATAATCTTTGAGATATTATCTTGACTGAGTTATTTGTTGATAAGTTTATTTTTGAGTTTGGGAGTTTGTATCAGTTTTTTCAGTATACTGATTCAGCCCCCCTCTCAGTATTCTACCGTATACTTATTGTTTCATCATACGATCAGTTTCTACATTGGTCAATCCTACAAGATAAAAATCTATGATTGGAGGTCTTCTTTATTTGACTCAGACTAGGCCTGACATAATGAATGCTATTTTTATTGCATCTAGATATTAGAGTGATCCTAGAGAAAATAATT
Source organism: Cryptomeria japonica (assembly GCF_030272615.1). NCBI lineage: Eukaryota > Viridiplantae > Streptophyta > Pinopsida > Cupressales > Cupressaceae > Cryptomeria > Cryptomeria japonica. The sequence continues at coordinate 610,328,595 of NC_081408.1, read as the reverse complement.
AGAGTGAGATGAAAAGGATTTTTAGATACTTGCAAGGTGCATCAGAATATGGTTTGTGGTACCCTAAGGATGATGAATTTACTTTATATGCATATACAAATGTTGATTGGGCTAGAGATGTTGACAAGAAACAATCATGTACTTCTTTATCTACTATTGAAGTTGAGTATGTTGCTACTGCTACTAATTGTACACAGGTTGTATGGATGAAGCAAATGTTGAAGGATATTAAAGTGCATTGCATTGCACCAGTAGTTATTCACTGTGATAACTCTGCTACTATTGACATATCAAAGAATCTGGTATTTCATTCTAAGACAAAACATATATCTATCAAGTATAACTTTTTGAAGGAGAAGCTGGAAGAAAATGAGGTCAGATTGTTTTATGTGAACACTAAAGAGCAGCTTGTAGATATTTTCACTAAACATTTGCCTAAAGAATCATTTGAGTACCTCAGAGACAGGTTAGGGGTTTCTGCCCCTCTAACAGAAAAATGGTTGATGTTATTTGGCATCAGTCTGGTATGTTTTATCAGAGATTATTCATTCCGACATTGATGTGGGGATGCTACTGCTCAGGGGGAGTAGTTAGTCTTGTGATTCAATGGTTTATGTTTTTGATTTGATATTTTTGGCATTGATGTCAAAGGGGGAGAGATATATGTGAAAAACAGAGCTTTATAGAGATATCATTCACATGGGGAGTTTGGTCTTTGTTTAAGAACTTCATTGCTATATCTTTGAGTGGGAGATTGATGGTTGTCTTCTATTAGGGGAGACTTGTTTGAAATTTCTTGGCACTTAGATATTTTTCACATCTAGTGTTTCCATCAATGCCAAAGGGGGAGATTGTTGGCCATTTGGAGGAATTGATTATGTGTTTCATTGATGTTTTATCATTGATGTCAATACTAGTTGTTTTGGTTGCTTTACCGACACCCTTCTGGTCTGGTAGGATGTTTAGTTTCTGGTTGGTTTGGATCCAACATGATCCGGTATGCTCTGGTATGTTTGGGCTACAAAATTGGCTTATTCATGCTACTTAGGTGCATGTTCAGTCAGTTGGTTTTGGTCTGGTGATCGGATGTTATCTTGTTTTTCTAGCAAGCTTGGTTTGTGGTTCCGGCAAGGGTTTCATCGGCAGAGCTTTGTTGAATATCTTTGATGATATGCATAAGTGGTGTTGGTACGGCTTCTGGTAGAGATTCAGGGATGGTGATCATGTTTGAGATTGGCGGATTGGGATCATTGGTTTAGCATGTGGACCTAAATTGGGTCCCGGTTTATCTAGGTTATGGACCGGCTTAATGTAACGTGTGGATTGGACCTCTCGATATGTTTCCAAGATTTCTTATAGGTTGGATATTATTTGTTTGGTATTAGGCTGAAAGGTTTTGTAATTATGTAATTATTTTATTGTCTGGTGGCTGACCTTATTGTTTATGGTCGAGGGTTTGTATATATATATGATATAAGATCTCATTGTAGATCATATGTGAGGATGTAATCAACAAATAATGTATTAATCATTCAGGAAGAGGATTTGGTCGATCATTGGTGATCGAGTTGAGTTAATGTAAGAGGATTTAGTCATTTGCTATTGAGCTTAACCAGAACAGTACTCAGGCATAGAAGATGTTATCTTTGCAGTTCATTCATTCTTCTAGATTGTAGTCTGGATTTCTATGTAGTCAGTGAGATTCCTTTTGTGATGAGCAGTGCGCTCTAGGTTGTTGGCCTTCCTACAAGTGCATGCCCCTCAACTTTAATTCTCAGACTTCCTGCAGAAGTATTATCTAACTGTGGGTAGGCTTCCCACCGTGGTTTTTCCCTTTACAGGGTTTTCCACATACAAATCTTGGTGTCATGTGGATGGTATTTATTATTTGATTATTGTTTATGCTTAATTGGTTTATTTTCTATTTTGGTATTAATGTTTTGGGTTCCGATATTAAAGTTTTAATTACTTAAGGTTCCGGTAATCTAAGACAATTGATTCACCCCCCCCCCCTCTCAGTTGTCTTCCAGTTATTTGAACTGTCTAACACGTACCAATAGAGAAGAGATAGAGGCTAAACCGGTAAGGTTGCAACAAAGAGTGACGGAGAGGAGGATTTGAGCGAGCAGAGAACCAAGTAGAGGAAGACCGGCTGAGAAGAGTAGAACTGAGAGAGTAAGTTGAGTGTGAGAGGTTACATAATTCATTTGGAACCGGGTTATTACTTTGTATTGATATATATCATTGTAATCACTGAGTTGGATCTTAGTGCAAGGGTTGGTGTCCTAAAGCAGGGGTGGTGGGCCTTGGGTTGGTGCCCTAAATGTTGTAACCATTATTTTATTGAGGCTGGATTGGAGAACTATACAAAACAACATTTCTCACCGAGATTTTTCCCATGTTGGGTTTTCCTCATATATCTCGTGTTATGTGATATGCCCTTTTGTGTGTGCATTCATTTTGATGTTCTCTCCTATCTCACTGGTATGTTTACTTTGTTTTGGATCTGCTAACCAATACACACACTTAGGTTTAAAAGGTTAAAGTTTGAAAATCACTTATTCACCCCCCCTCTTAGTGGCATCTTGTGTTCAACAATATATATATATATATATATATAGAGAGAGAGAGAGAGAGAGAGAGAGAGAGAGAGAATGTGCATGTGTGTGAATGAGAGAGACGAAGGGGGAAACATGGAGTGCATGTGAGAGAGTGATAGAGAGATATGTATTAAGAGGTTAGGAGATAGAGAGATAAAGAGGAACATGGAGATGGAGATGGAGACATAGATAAATATATAGAAGGAGAGAGAGGGAAAGATAGGAGAGAGGAAGAGAGAGAAATAGGTATAGAAATTGTAATTCCCGCCAAAATACCCTAGAGAAAAATACTAACTAACATGCAAATAGAGATAATTTAAAAAAAAACATCTACTAATGCAGCTAACACAAATAATGTTAATGCATAGTAGCTTCGGTAAGATAAATTATTGAATGAGAGATAAATGAAGTCTCTCATTGAATCATTTATCATATCGATAATTATGATGAATAACTTAAAGCCTCATTGGATAAACCATTCTTTATTTGTATATGATCAATCAAATTAGTTCGATCAAAATGCTTAACTGTCAATTATCATTCTATAACATAGAATCCCGATTTAATATCGGTTACACTATTTGTGTTCACTGATTATTAAATTGGGTTAACCATTGCAATCCGAGTTGATTCGGTTAACTCATTTAATGATAAAACAAGCAATTATCAGGTAGACCAAACATCGATTAGTATCGATGTTAACTTATGTTTGCATCGATTGATATCGGGTGGTAGAATAAATATACACCGACTGTTATCGGGTGTTAAGGCAAGCATTCACTGATTGGCATACACCGATTGTTATCGGGTGTTAATATAAGCATACACCGTTTGGTAAATAAATGCCATGTATTTTATTATAGCGAAGGGGCACAATCAAGTAATGTCTTGATCGACCATGCCTAAAAGACATGGATGGTCAAGGCATTGCTTGACCATACCCAATCTGCTATATATATGTCAAATGGCATTTGTGAGAAAGGCCATCGAAATTTATAAATGCCCCTCTCACCTGGCATACAAAAGAAGATAGTCAAATTTATATTTTAAATCAGTAATACATAGAACAAGATAATATCAAATAGAATATAACTTGCATATTGAATGTAAATTCAACATCATTTACATGGTATCAGAGCTATATTTAAATTGAACCTGAGGCTATTCAATTTTACGTAAAATTCAAATCAAGCATATATTCAACATCACAATCCTATCAATGGCTAGCTATTAGATTTGAAGACAGACTCAGAGGAGGTGATGACTTCTTTGCATGGAAATTCAGAATTCAAATGATTCTAAAAGAAAATAAAGTCAAATCATTTGTAAAGACTGAAACTGAAGAACCTGAGACTGAACCTGACAAAGCAATCTGGAGAGAAGGAAATGATAAGGCTATCAAAATATTAGTTGTTGGGGTAAGGAACAACATTATGCCCATTACAAGGAAACATGAAACAACCTTCAACATGTTCAAAGCACTTGAAGATACTTTTGAGATATCTAATGCCAGTAGAACCTTGGCTCTAAAAAGAGAAATAAATCACATAGCCACAATTAAAGGAGAATAAGTCAATGCCTACTTCATGCGAATATCTGCCCTAAGGAATGAACTGGCAACCCTTGGATATGAGATCCAAAGCAAAGAATTAACCCTCATTGCTTTAGATGGGTTGCCTAGCATATGGGAAACATTCGTCCAAGGAATCAGTGCAAGGGATAATTTCCCAAAATGTGATAGACTAAAGGCTGACTGTCTCCAAGAGGAATCAAGGTAAAATAAGAAAGGGATCAAACAAAAGAATATAGATGAAGATCTTCAAGTTCTAAATACGAACTCAAACAAGAAAGGCAAGTAGAAGCAATTCAGGAAGAGAAAAGGTCGTCACGGCAAGAACTCCTTCAAGAAGGACCTCTCTCAGATTCAATGTTATAGATGTGACAAATTTGGGCACTACGTTGCCAAATGTCCAGAAAGAGCTAAACAAGCCACATTTGCCAAAAAAGGAAAATCCAAAAGGGAAGAGGACTTTGACAATTATGTACTCTATTCAGCACTCACAAATCAAGCATCAAACAAAATAAACTCGTGGGTGATTGACAATAGCTGATCTAGATACATCACAGGATTTAGAGAAGTACTAGACTCCATGAAAGAGGAGAATGAGGAGGAAGTAACTATCAAAGATGATTCTACACACCCTGTCAAAGGAGTTGGAACCTGCACCATCAAACTAAAGTCGGGTGTATCATTACAACTTAGAGGAGTGCTATATGTTCCAGGCATTAAGAGAAATCTAGTCTCAATATCAGCACTGGAGGACAATGGATACATAGTAACCTTCATGGACAACAAAGTATTGGCTTGGCCAAAAAACTCATCCATCAAGAAAGCTAAAACAATTGGTCAAAGACAAGGCTATTTGTATGAGCTATGTACAGAGCCCAACTTAGCCCTAATTCATGAGACTACAGATACCAATGAAATATGGCATAGAAGACTAGGCCACCTAAATTTTAAAGCTTTATCATCAATGGGAGACCTTGTCACAGGTCTAACTAAGTTAAAGCAATATCATTCAGGGGCATGCACAGGATGTGCCCTAGGTAAAAATACTAAGGGTGCTTTTTAGAATAGTACTAGGAAAATAAGTAAAATTTTAGAGTTAGTTCATTCTGATGTATGTGGTACTATGTCCGTACCTTCATTGGGGTGATTTCTGTATTATGTAATATTTGTTGATGACTACTCTAGGAAAACTTGGATCTACTTTCTAAAATGTAAAGAATTAGAAGAGATCCTTAATAGGTTTAAAGAATTCAAATCACTAACAAAGAACTACTCAGGAAATAAAATTAAAATCCTAAGAACTGACAATGGTGGGGAATACACATCAGAATTATTTAAAGAGTTTTGTAAAAATTTAGGGATTAAGAGGGAGTTAACAATACCTTATAACCCTCAACAAAATGGGATATCTGAAAGGAAAAATAAGACAATCATTGAAGTTGCCAAAGATATGATTCTTGATCAGAATCTAAATATCAATCTTTGGGTAGAAGCAACTAGCACTGCTATATATATTCAAAACAGATGTCCCCACTCTCATCTTGAAGATAAGACCCCTAAGGAAGTCTTTACTAAATCAAAACCTGATATTAGCCACCTTAGAATATTTGGATGCCCTGTGTATATTCATGTACCTAAGTAGAAAAGATTAAAATTAGAGCCTTCTGGGAAAAGGGAAATCTTTGTAGGATATAGTGAAACCTCCAAGGCTTACAGGATCTATATACCTGGTCAAAAGAATATTGAACTAAGCAGGGACGTGATCTTTGAAGAAGACTTAGCTTTCAAAACAACCCAAAGCTCTCTAGACCTTGAAGTCTATATCCCCACCCCTTGCATAGATAGAGATCCTACTCTTGAGCTTCAAAGAGAGAATCCTAAGGAAACTATAAGTGAAACTCAAAGTCCACCTAGAGAAAACCTCAAGAAAAGACCACTATGGGCCACCAAAACTGTAGTAGAAGCTCAGAAGTTTGTTTCTCCTCCAGGAACCTTCAGGGAAAGAAAAAGGCCTAACAAATTCACTAGCTATGTTTCCCTTGTGAATGATCTCTCCAAAGCCGAACCAAACAATGTATCAGAGGCTCTTGAACATCAAGTATGGAAGGGTGCCATGTTTGAAGAGTATCAGTCCATTATGAAAAATGATGTTTGGAAGATTGTTCCTAGGCCAACTAAGAAATCTGTTGTTTCATCTAAATGGTTTTTTAGGATCAAACATGTTGCAAACGGTAGTATTGAAAAACATAAGGCTAGATTTGTAGCTAGAGGTTTCTGTCAAAGGGAAGGAATAGATTATGAAGAAACTTTTGCACCTGTTGCCAGATATACATCAGTAAGAGTTGTATTATCTATTGCAACAGCTAAGGGGTGGAAGGTACACCAGATAGATGTTAAGACAACATATCTAAATGGTGAGATCTCAGAAGAAGTATACCTAGAGCAACCTGAAGGGTTTGAAATTTATGATGCAGAGTCTCATGTGTGCAGACTCAAGAAAGCTCTCTATGGACTTAAACAGGCTCCTAGGGCCTGGTATGAAAGAATTGACACCTATCTCTCAGGACTAGGCTTCTCTAAAAATGATGCAGATCCTAATCTCCACTACAAAAGAAATAAAGTTGATATGCTAATGTTGATTTTATATGTTGATGACTTATTAATCACAGGAAATGACGATCTTATAGATCAATGCAAGAAAGATCTATCCAAAGAATTTGATATGAAGGACTTAGGACTCCTTCATTACTTCCTAGGATTGGAAGTATGGCAGAATTCTGACAACATTATACTAAACCAAGTAAAGTAAACCTTGGATATATTGAAGATATTCAGAATGCTAAACTGTAGGCCCATGACCTCTCATATGGAAACCAATTTACATAAACTTAAAGAAGCAACAACAGAGTCACAACTCACTGACTCTACTAAATACAAATAGATGATTGGGTCCCTGATGTACTTGGTGAATACAAGGCCAGATATCTGTTACTTAGTTAATGCCTTAAGCCAGTTCATGTGTGAACCTAAGGAGATACACCTGGTTGCAGTAAAGCACATCATGAGATACCTACAAGGTACTCTAAACCTTGGTCTCAAATATGAGAAAGTTGACATAAACCTACATGGATTTATAGATTCAAATTGGGCTGGAATTGTAATTGACAGAAAAAGAACCTCAGGGTGTTGCTTCAGTTTGGGTTCAGCCATGATATCTTGGATTAGCAAGAAACAGTCCTCTGTAGCTCAAAGCTCCACCAAGGCAGAATACATTGCAGCTTCTATGGCTACTCGAGAGGAAATATGGATTAGAAAGTTGCTTGTGGGGTTTTTTGAAGAACCTATGAAACCCACTATTATACACTGTGATAATCAGAGCTTCATAAAACTTTCAGTTAACCCAGTGTTCCATGACAGATCCAAATATATTGAGATCCCATACCACTATGTGCGATATATGGTAGACTGAAATGTAATTCAATTAGAATATGTTTGTACATGAGATCAAATGGCAAATATTCTGACCAAACCTCTTTCCAGGGTGAAGGTTGATCACTTCAGAAAAGGTTTAGATATGATAAAAAGGTAATTTGCTTTGTAATCTATATTTACATATCAATAAGATGTTTAATGTGTAAACTTCTTTGGCATGATAGGACATTTTGGATTTTTATCCCCTAAGTTCATATCTAAGAGGTGACGATCTCTCAAGATAATGAACACTTTTATGGAGACATTATAAGGTGATGATCTTATAATGTCCAAACCAGTTATCATGTTGAATCTCTGGTGTATCATGGATGAGCCATGATTGTGTTGTGGTAAAACATTTATATGAAATGTTAGTGCACCTACCACAACTTGGATAAAGATGAGAATTGAATATTTTCTCATATGATTATCCTTAAGTATAGCGTGCTTAGGCAATACTGATATCACGTGTTTTGGTGATATCATGCCATCACAAGATTGATGTGATAGACACTTTGTATCATGTGTTTAGGTGATACTTCATATCATGTGATTAGGTGATATGATCTCCTAGAAGGTTAGATTGTGTAAAAGAATGATAACTATCATTTGAATTGTGATGCTTGATACACTGCTCTCATTTATCTTACCTAGCTAAGAGGGAGTGTTAATGCATACTAGCTTCGATAAGATAAATGATTGAATAAGAGATAAATGAAGTCTCTCATTCAATCATTTATCATATCGATAATTATGATGAATAACTTCAAGCCCTCATTTGATAAACCATTCTTTATTTGTATATGATCAATCAAATTAGTTCGATGAAAATGCTTAACTGTCAATTATCATTCTATAGCATAGAATCCCGATTTAATATCGGTTACACTATTTGTGTTCACCGATTATTAAATCGGGTTAACCATTGGAATCCGAGTTAATTCGGTTAACTTATTTAATGATAAAATAAACAATTATTGGGTAGACCAAACATCGATTAGTATCGATGTTAACTTATGTTTACACTGATTGATATCGGGTGGTAGAATAAATATACATCAATTGTTATTGGGTGTTAAGGCAAGCATTCACCGATTGGCATACACCGATTGTTATCGGGTGTTAATATAAGCATACACCGTTTGGTAAATAAACACCATGTATTATTATTATAGCGAAGGGGCATGATCAAGTAATGTCTTGATCGGCCATGTCTAAAAGACATGGTTGGTCAAGCCATTGCTTGACCGTACCCATTCTGCTATATATATATCAAATGACATTTGTGAGAAAGGACATCAAAATTCATAAATGTTCCTCTCACCTGCCATACAAAAGAAGATAGTCAGATTTATATTTTAAATTAGTAATACATAGAACAAGATAATATAAAAAAAAATATAACTTGCATATTGAATGTAAATTGAACATCATTTACAAATAACAACTCATGTACAATGAACATCCATTAATCAAATAACACCTTATGCCATCATGAACATAATCACCAATTATGATATGCAAGCAGAAATAAAACACAATTTAACATCTACCATTCCGTAGGGCATCTCAATGTCATCACCTAATCTATCCATAAGCAATAACATAACATCATAAGCATGATTACACATTTTCTACCAGTGAGGTAATGCACATTAATTGTAACATTATTTATCCTTCCCATGCATATCTGATCATTTACTAACCTTGATATGAATACAATCATCTACTATGCATGCATTAACCATTCCCTTTAAGTTCATTTTATAAACCAAATCCAAATGCGCTTAACCCTCTCCCATTTCCTATCTACAAGAGCATTTCTACTCATTATATCTAATCCTAAGATAATCTATCATATTTCCACCATCACATAAGACTATAAGCATATCATAAATCAATTTCCATTAATGAACCAATATCACAAGTTACATCATCAATTCTCCTAACATACTATTATAACATATATGAATACAATATCCTTCACAACAACGATCATAGTTCTATTGACATTTCAATTACATCATAAATCAAAACATACAATGCCATATAACCATTCACATCAATCCACTACAAGAATCCATCCAAAGCTGAGAAGTCAAGCTATCCACATCCACACAAGAGCATCCAACGGAGAACATCCGAATGGTTGAAAAGCACCAACCATTCGACCATGTGGAACCAAAGGAACCACCCCCCGTGCTAGGAGATGTCATAAGATCCCACTCATACTCTAGACCTGGGCTGACACCTAACAACCAAAGGAAGACCAACACAAGAAACACAAGAAATAAGGAATGCAAAATCATAAAAACCAATAAGAACTTCAACACAAACCTCTAGAGGCAACACACCAAAGAAGCTCATAGCATTAGGACCTACATGTAGGGAAAATAATGTCATCACATGCAACATGTGGGTACCTGGGCACTCGTCCCGGTTATCCCAAAGTACATGTGGAGCCATCTCCCTTTATGGAGTGAGGAAGATTATCTTACCTGGGTTGCCAAGGCCTTCCCAGTCCTATCCCGGTCCTCTACCATAGGGCAAGGCAAAGAGGCCAACATATTTTATTATCTTATTAAAATTAACCAATCTACCCAACCTAGGTATTTTAATTAGGTTATCACTTGTTTACAAGGAAAAATTCTCGTGAGATACCCAGTGATCTAGACCCCGGGTACACCTGGCAGCCCACTCCATGTGATCCCAGTCACTCACTAAAAAGCTCACTCTCCCCCTTGCATGCACCTAGACCTTAGGATAAAATAATCATCATGAAAATAACTCAACAAGACTGTGGGCTTAACTAATGCACAATCAAGAACTAACATAAATAATTCAATCAAGAGCCCGACTTACAAGAATCTCACAAATACAAATCAAAAGGCCAAAAGAACATAAATCAGACCTTAAATTATACTTGGTACATCTCAGGCAGCAAAAAACAACCTTTGGATACCAAAAAACAAGAACAGAAATTTGGAAAAATCACTTAAACTGGCAAACTGACTCAACAGACAGACTAGCGCATTTACCCTACAGATTAGCGCATACGCTTAACAGTCTATCACTTTTGCTTAACGTTTTAGCGCATACACCTAATTAATCATCGCATAAGACATGTGAAATGGTGCATATAACATATAGAATGATGTATGCAACATACAAAACGATGCATACAACACACAAAACAACGCATATGACGTAATCTATGGTGCATATGATCAAATCTTTAGCGCATATGACTCAGAAACCAAAAACTTATAAACGAAAAGATAAAATTACAACTTGGAAAATAAAATCAGACAAATAAGTTTTCGTCTCAAAAATGCAATCAAAAGAGATGTAAATCCAATAAGAAACCAAGGAGCACAAATTCTAAACTCACGATAGCCTCTTAAAGACAAGATTCAACTTAGAAGTAACAATTCCAGACAAAGTCTAGCCATGAAAACTCACAGAGGACCAAAATAAAATCTCACAGTAAACCAGGAAACCAAATAGCTTCTAGGAACCATAACCTAACCTTCAAACCTAACAAGAATTCATATCCAAAGAACCAAAATGCATGGACACAACAAATGAGAGCCGATCATTCACGACAATCAAAATATAGACAATTATTTATTTCCCCAAACTATATTATAAACTAATACTATAATCATTCTATGAAATATTAACTATCCAAAACTAAGTAAAGTAAATATTTATCTCCCAAACAACCCTGAAGACAATCTTTCCTAAAAACACAATGCAGACAATCTTTCTGAAAATGAAATACCCAGGAAGAAAGGATTTCTCCAACCTGGATAATAGAAGTAATAGAAAAGAAAATCTGAAGAAGCTCAATCCACAATCCAAGTAAGCCAAGAAATCTCCAATCTCCAAATCCTCAGCCAAAATCCAAACTTGCAGAAGAATACCTGAAAATACTAACCCAACAAAATACACAGTAAAGCCAATAAAGAGAAAATCAAAGCATAAACTATAGAAAATACTGGCCAATCAAAATAATGCAAAATAATATATTTCTTACCAACCATTTGCAAAACCCAAGGTAAGAATAATAAAATACTATTTAATTTACTTACCCAATAAAATAACCAATAGAATAATAGGGTAGGTAGAAAGAATCTACCAATTAAATCAAAAGAGTAAAAAGAGAATAATAATACAAACAACTCATAAAATCATGGGCACAAATAATTATAAAAGCCCATTCAATTAAATAATCAAGAGGTATAAATAAATACCACCAATAATTAATAAATAAAAATTACTCTCAAATACTAATAAATAATCCTTGATAACCAAGGTGATATTAAATCATTAATTAAAATATAAAACCCAGGAATCAATAATAATAATAACACATTATTATTTAAATATTTATACCAACTATATATATAATTTATTATTATAAACCAATTCAATCTGTTAATTTAAATTAACATTATTAAACTATATAAATCAATTACTTAATTAATAAATAACCAATTAAATAATTACCATACTACATCAATCAAACCACCAAAGAATAAACCAAGAAAGCGTTACACACTAACCACAACTTGCACCAAGACTCTAAACTAACAAGGGTAATCAACTTAAACCTAGAGTATAGGGTGGGTTCCCATGTCAACTCTGATCAACTTGCCATTGGGATAAGACACACATAGACCTGTGGAGCCAGGTGGAGTTGGTGTTTGGTACCTGTAAACCCATCACCACCAATATGTATAAAATGACATATACAATAATATATGAAACATGAAATAAACAAAGAAGTGACAAAGAATCGCAATGACATATCATGCTCGCAATGAGTAATATGAAATCGTATCTACTGACACAGACAACCACACAATATAACATCAAGACATCACATAGAATCATAACCATGGAATAGGGTTAGTATATCATAAGATATCATCAAATAATCATAGAGCAGACATGAGACACACATAGGAATGAGCACACATGTCAATCATCAAAGAGTAATCCATCATCATAATAGTCTATAAATTTCATCATCCACATGTAATCATGATGCTCGCACAATATAATATGTCTAATATCCATAGAGAAAGCATCTAAAACATAGATAAATCCATAAAAATCTAGTCCAAGCATCATAAAAATTGTCTAAGCTATGCCAATATACTCTAATGATGCACAAAAAGGAAAGACGAATCAGGAAGAGGCACTTCGGAAATAAGGGGAGACAAAGAGAGAGAATAAATAAGGATAAAAGGGGGGATATAAAGATAGAGATAAAAAGTAAAAAATCCAAATATTAATATGTTTTTTTTTTAAATTAATAATAAATAATGAAGCATGGTTAGTCACTTAAGAAATATTTGATCAATTTTTGTGTACATTTGTGTAGTACACGAGGTTAATTGGTAGGTCATATAGCAAACAATGTTGTTTTTGCAACAAAGGTCTCAATGAATAAGTGAAAACTTCAAATCAATTACGCTTCCATTTAGAAGGATCCGAACAGGATTGAAAAAAATCTCCAAATCAGGAGGACAATTAGACTCCATTATAATATTATATGTATTATAGATATATATTGTTAATAATTATATTATAAATAACTATTTTATATATATATATATATATATATATATATATATATATATATATATATATATATATATATATATATATATATATATATATATATATATATATATATATATATATATATATATATATATATATATATACAAAATGAAGAATATCTAAATGATAATTGTCACACAAACACGTGAGTACAACATCTGAAAGTTGTAAAAGAAATCGTACAAAACATTTTTGTATGTAGGAGTAAATAAATTAATAAAAAAATGAGGATCTTTTATTGATTATTGATTTTGACGGAGAAAACACTCCTTAGGTAGTAAAAGAGTAATTGAGGCAAAATAGGAGAATACTACTAGGAATAATTTCAATGTATAAGAATAAAAGCTGAGGTGAAATAGGAGAATACTATAGGGATGACCGTTCAAGACAAAATGCAAATGAAATGCCAATTCTTTGATGAAATATTTATTTATTTTTTACATTAACTCATAAGTGGATCATAATATTTAAACATTAATCTATTGTGAGTAGCAATTTATCATATTTTAAAACATTTATTCATATTTTTTAATGTAATAGTTTTATCTAGCAAGGGCAAATCTACCATTGTTCGTTGGGTACCTAGTGAGATATTTTGTCCTAAAAGCATAAGCCATGCTCGATTATGCTTGCGTGGCAGGATGCAATTATAAAGATTATTCGTGAAAAAAATTTAAGCTTTTTATTACATGTTAAAATAATGCCCACTTGTATCATGGTTGTTAATGCTGCCAAAGATCACGAAACCCCAAACCACAATACAAAGTGAGTTAAAAGGCGAAGTTCTCATCTCAAGAAAAATGCGGCAATGAAAAAATAGGTGTGTTCATCCTGATAAAAAGAAAGAGGTATTTCATAATATTTTATCTATTTGTAATAGGTGAGAGGGCATATCTCCCAAAGTGAAATATGATAGTAGCAGACCCACAAACTAATTAGTACAAGACATCTTTACTCATCGTAGACGGTAGTATTCAATATGACAGGAGACACTGAAAAGTGCAACAAGGATGGTAGTAGAAAAAATCAAACGTGTCACGCCCGCACTATGAGGCCTAGAGGACAATACATTAATAAACAATAAAAATGCAATTTTTTTTTAAAGATTACTTTACACAAGCATCGAGATACATACAACAAGATGAATGATGATACACATTAAACAACTAACAACTGTCCTCAAGGCCCCATAACGATGCAACATAAGGTTGAACATCATCTAATATATCCAACAAAGAACTGCTATACAAATTACAATATAGATCATTACATGGGTACAAGATCCTCATTACATTACTTGAGAATTTACATATGAACTTTAAATACATTACAATGGATTCTCAATACACAAATCTCTAAGAGTCCCAAGAAGGGAAGAATACATGAATTTGGTACAACAATAACAACCTTCTGTCTTCTCACGAGCCTCCTCGAACATGCAACTGAAGGAGCCAAAACTGAATGGGTGCGAATAGCACTCCACCCAACCATGTGGTACCATAAGGTACACCCCCCATGCTAGGAGGTATCAGCTCGACCCACAAGGTGGAAGCAACACAAACAAAGGTACCATCATGAATCACAAAGGAAACAACAAGGTTATATTGGCAAGAGACTCACATGAGTACCCACAATATGGAATACACACGAGACACACAAAAGAATCATCAAGACGGATTACTCACGAGGCTCACAATAGAAACATCACAAGATACACAAATATTAAACCACTTACTTCCAGAGGCTAAACAATCCACGAGAGAAAGCATAACATAAGTCACCACTAGGCAACAATAGGGAAGAGTGTCATCACTAGGTTGCCATGAGTTACCCTGGTAGGTCTTCACTATGTCCCGACTCCCATCCTGGGTTACCCTGGTGACCTGTCCCCACCCTCGACCCCCATACATACACTAGTGGACCACACCAACCTTTCATGGAGACAAGATTGGTGGAAGCCATTCTAGGCCCTTCTCTACTTACCCCAAACCTAGGCAACAAAGAATTATCTTTATTAATGTGAACTAACTACCCACCCGAGTTCATTAATTGGGTTATCACTTGATTACAAAACTTCCATTGAGTTACCTAGGTGACCACTATGGGTCATGACCCCCAATGAAAGCCACTCCCCCTTGATTTGTACCTAGGAAACAAAATATATCACAAGGCCATGACACCCAAAACACGAGGTGACAAGATTCCAACCATAGCAAGGCTTAACCCACTTGCTAGAATAAGACAACTATTCAGTTGGTTCAAAGCAACATGAACAACGAACCCATGCAAGACACTAGTCCCAATCATTCGGGGACAAAGAGAAACATGCACCGAAGGAATTCTAACACTATTCTAGCCTCTGGAGTTAAAAGACATTTTAATATCAGACCAAGAAACCCACAAAATAGACAAAAAAAACAAAAATGATACATGGTCTCATGAATCCAAGCATAAAGGAATGCAATCTAAATTAAGATATTAAGAGAACTTAATCTTGTATAAACAATAATTAATTCAAGTCATTATTAATTTCAATAGCCCAAAATATATACCACCACAACTCATTCCATTCCTATTAATAGCACAATGAACTAACATTCCCTTATTCTAACATTTAAAATAACATTATACACTATTACCATTATCTAACACGACTTGACCATCTATGTATTACAAGAAGGAAACCAAAGATCAAATGTCAACATATAAGTATTATCAGTCTAATTAAGGCTTAACCACGTGATGGATAACATATGTATAAATCTAATTTCATTTACTTACTCAAGAATGTTTCTAATTTCTATTAGAGTCTATATTTAACAAATTTTCAAATGTATATATCGATTCCACACTATACTCTAAATTCATTTCTATTAATCTAAAAGAAAACTAATTTTATCTTTTAATCTATCCTTTCCAAAGTCTAACTATATTTATCTGTGATACAACTATTTACCCATATTACTATCTTAACTATATTTATCCCCAAATATATCTATTATGCCATAACAATAATTTTTCCAAAATATAAACATATAAAAATATTTATGTAATCCTTTGTCAATTTTCATGCACAAAAATATAAATATTTCCAAAATAATAAATAGCACTATTATATATATATATATATATATAAACTCAATTTTAAATGATATTAACCACCTTAATAATAAATAACATAGTTTATTTATTTAAAAAAAAAGAAGAATCAAACCGAACATGGTGGGAAAATCCACCACCATGGGAGAGCCCACGAGAGGTAGGTCTCGTGAGTCTCCCCACCACCGTGGGTGTCCCACGGGAGGTGGGTCTCCCCACCATCGTGGATGGCCCACGGGTGGTGGGTCTCCCCACCACCGTGGGTAAACCCATGGTGGGTGGAGTTTCCCACCACCGTGGTACCCATGATGGGGGGGAAGGTATGCTCACGACATCCCCAAAACTGAATACAGAGAATTTTGCAGATAGAAAAATATTATATTTTAAATTTAATATTGAAACCAACATGCACAGGTACAATAAACAAAAACCAGAGAAAAACATGATTCCGGTGCACATAAATTTCATGATTAAAATAGATCTAACCCCCAAATTTCCACAGAATAAAAAAAAGAAACGATTTAAAGCTTGCATAATAAGACCCACATATTTCATCTTTTCGAGCCATAAATCTTGTCTTGAGTTAGAAATTCGAGAATCATAGAAGAACAATTCACTCATATACGAACCCTTTTTTTTTCCACTAAATTTTTTCATTAACACAACACACAGATTTATATTCAGAATGAAAGGAAATATTAACATGCAAGAAAGGAATAAAACAGAAACCTAGCTCTTCTGCAATCCGAACAACAACACAGAGGAGGTAGTAATGAATTCCAAAGAAATCCACGACAAGCCACATAAATCCGAAAAGAACTACACAAAATCAATCCAATTCCCTTACTAATTTCTTCTCCCACATATTTCACCCCAAATTCCTTGAATACCCCTGTAACCAAAGAAGAACCAAACAAAAATGCAGAGAGAGCAAATTTCACAGCCAAAAACAAAAAGCCTCTCTTTCTCTCCAAATTTTCCAAAGATAAGCTTTTTCAAAAAAAATGTAACTCCCCAGATGCAAGATTCTTTTTCATTTATTTATCATTAATTAGCTCGTTAAGAAACTCCCTCACAAGAAATTTGAGTTAAATTATTTTAATATTTATTGCCTTTTTGAATTAATTTCCAAAAGTACAATAGAATAATTAATCATTTTCTTTAAAATTAATTTTTAAAACAACTAAGTGATAACAATATTTTAATAGATTATTACATGAGTAAGGAAAATTCTTAATTAAATGTTTATAATAAGTCAATGAAACAACTATAATGAATTATTAATTAAGTAGTTTTCATATAAATGATTGTTATTTTTAAATCCCCTTATAAATACTCTTTTCAATATTTATGCTACACACAAGAGCAACAAAATACAACAAATTAAACATCGAAGACCAACCGGGCTAATAACTGACAAAACATGGCAAACACTAAACAAGGATACCTGATAGGGGACTCGTTCCATAGAAATGATGGTATGACGGGGTCTGACTGATATCTCCCTTTGTCCACTTTACCATTGGGTTGTAGAGCACGCTCAGACCAGAAGATCCAGGTGGAGTCGATACTCGGTACCTGTAGTCCTGCATCACATACATACATACATACATACATACATCTAACATATACAGGCACACCGGTGGAGGAGAGTCGTGACAATCGGTGTCCCTCTGAAGTGGGTGACGAAAGATCCCCTCGCACCCCATACAGACTCATATTCATATAAAAAGACAAACACAAGAAATATTTCATACATAAAGAAGATATGTCAGTCCAGGGTTGATACTTAATCATATTATCTAACATCAAACATCCACAAAGATATAATGCACAATTAATATTTATTTAATCCAAAATATCATATCAAAGAGCAAGTATCATCCAGTCACTTGAACATGGAAAAAGTCAACCAGAGTCAACAGGGTTAAGTAGACCCTGATCACGAAGGGGCATTACAGATTGGACCAGATGATTTCAATCATTTTGCATGATGATAGAGGCATTTGCAACCGTTGATTGTTCAATTGAGATTGTCCATTTCATATAAGAGACACCTTTGACATAAAAATATGTTTAGAAACATAATGTTATGTAAATATTAAATGTAGGATGTATTAGACACAAAAGAAGATAAATAATATTGACCTCATCCTCTCTTGAAATGATTTTTTTCCCTTAATCAATTAAACACTAACAAATTTTTAAAATTTACAAGGAAAATTCATCCGGATAACATTTCTACGAGGATTCACACACTTACAGATTGTTGCCTGCCACACCAAAGCAGGCAAAGGAGTCTGTGCGGATTATTGCCTGCTAAAATGCAGCTTCCATTTCGAATTCGCACATCGTTTTTACGCAGTTCATCTCCGCACGTTCCTTGTCGTAGATTTTCTTTCATTTTAGATTCAGCTCGTTGCTTTTCTTCTGCTATGGGGAGCACTGCGATTGGAGACGTGGCTGCCACTCATCCAGGTAAGAATTTTTTATGGTTTGCACTCTCTGTTATTATGACAAGTAATATGCCGCAACAAAATTTATTACCCACAATTGTATTATGACATGGTAAGAATGGCCCTGCATATTTTGCTCATCTTTAATCACACACTTCAATTTATCCTATTTCCAGTTTCCATTTAGTTCAAATGTTATTAACATCTTTACATCGAAATCTCTATAGGAATGTTGTGAGGATACAAGTAGCTATTAAAATTATATAGATGCCAAAATCAGCCCACTTAAATTCACTCTGCTCACCACTTGTATATATAGTTCAACAGTACTTTTATACGAATAAACATGATATGTGCCATATTATTTTCACCTCAGTAAATACCCCAAACATGGAAGTATTGCTCACTTCGAATACCTAGTGGAAAAAACAGAGTCAGTCCTGCATTGCATTTATTATATCAGATATGTGGCCAACCCTATCCCTTTTGGATACAAGGAGAAACTCCTTGACTTTAAAATGAGCAAGAGATTAATTTATGCAATTGGTCCTGTTATCACACAGATTGCACCTCGGTTAAAAGCTCTATTTAGCCATCCGATGAAATATAGAATCACTCTTGGACTTGTGGATTGCCTGTAAGTTGGAGTGAATCTCCAGAGTGTGCTGTTTCCGTTTAGTATTTCAGCTAATCTACTGCTTGCTGGGAAAAGAGAAAGACATTGCTTAAAATGAAACTTAAGCTCTAAATAGGTGATACACCAAACTGACACTTAGGCTCATACTACTGTTTCTTGCTCACAAATAGTCAAATGCTCAGCTGTTTCTTACACAACCGAACTGTCTTGCATATTTTCTGCATCAATGTTTCATAAGGAGGCTTAAGTTTTCACAGTTTTGAGAAGGAAAACATAAATTTTCACATCACTGGACTGTTTATACTCATTGCACAATTAGAACCTGCAAAATATAAATGTTTTCTATTTCAAGGTGCTGGGATGAGAGAAAAACCTAAGGACTTACGAAAATCAAAAGAAACATTCATCCATCATCATGATACACACAAGAAAACGGAGAGATGAGAAGGCAAAATCATTGTATTTTATTGATATAAGGTGCTGTAACAGCAGGACATACCTTCAATGCTTTGAAAAAATGAAAATACGTTGCCATTTTAGTAAAAAATGACTGCTTTTTTTGAGTTACAAGACAACTTTCTGATAGAAAGAACCTAAGAAGTTACAATGCTTAGCAGAAAGAAGGTAAGAACTAAGAAAAATGACTCTCTAGGTGTACTGTTTCTCTAACTCCCATTGTGAGAGAAAGTAAGACCTGACTTAAAGAGCACTAAAACTTTTCCTTGCTTAAGCTGACTGGTTTGACTCCATCTTGGTGCTGAGAACTACCCTTCCTTTGACTCCACAAAAAGCTCTTCATTGGTGTTGGAGAAGGTGGTCTTTGGCTTTTTCTAACTGCATTTTCTGCATCATCTCTTAAATCTACATCTAATCCTCTTGGAAACTTCCAACTGCTGTCATAATTCCTTCCAACTACCCCTATATTTCCTCCACCTGTCTCCTAGCTCATCAAAATCCCTCCTAGATGCTTGCCACTGTCCATAACTGATCATCAATCCTCCAAACTGCCACAATTTCTTTATCCAAGATTATAGGGCATGAGCAAAAAACCAAAGATAAAGATAAGAAGACGTGGGTGACCTCTCAGAACTGGTATTTGACATGTGTCATATCTTTTAATACCTTGCTATTTGTTGTGACGTATTCACACATTGCCCCATTGCAAATGGGAACCCCTACTTTTTTTTGCTTTCTGGGGTTTGTTTCTAGGTCTTTTAGGGTTTTGTCTATTAGCCTTTGCATGCTGAGTGTTGCCAAAGGGATCACTAAGAGAGCAGGCTCTGTTTTAGCTAAAGGTGAGTTAGTGGATGCTCTGGGTTAGGGTCATCTTTGAAAGTCTTCCTTAGGCCTAGTTTTGCTCTTGTTGCTAATAGTGTCTTGTTTGAGTTTCAGGAGGTCAATGAAGCTTGGTGAGTGAATATCCTCTTTGAAGGTCTGAGTTACGTCAAGTTGGTGAGTGATGAAGTTTGGAATGTCATCCTAATCTTCAAATGTCCTGAAATTTGGCTAAGTCTGGAATGCCATCCTATTCCTGAAATTTGACTAAGTCTGGAAAATTGAAGAATCCTCCAAAAGCTAGATTTTGCATTATAACTCCTGGAGGTCCGAAACCACTCTCAAACATCCTGACAGTATATATGGAATATAACTTAAAGTATAAGAAAGATATAAGGAAATGTCACTTATACTTCAATGTTATATTCCATATATGAATCCTGACGGAGAGACCAAAATGTCAAATTTCACTCCTGACCCTTCCAAAGTGTCCAAAGCGAATTTCAATTTCGCTCCTGACCCTTCCAAAGGGTCTAGAGCGAAATTTTCCATAAGACATTCTACTTTGACCCAAACTTAGAGCTAACTCATTCCCAGGCATTATTGAGGGCAAAACACTTGTTTGGATGAAGAAATGTGAGAAATGAAGTCAAGATTTGAGCCTAAATATGAATTTTGCTCCTGAGAAATGTGAGAATTTTGGTCCAGAGCGAAATTCTTGAATGACTTTGTTTTCTCACTTAGACCTTGAAATAAATGCCACTTTGAGAGCAATTTTACTTGATGATGGTAGGAGGCCTAAGAAGTCATATTCAAGCCAAGAAAGGGAGGAAAAAGGTGAGAAATGAGCCCAAGTAGGAATTTCGCTCCTGACCCTTCCAAAGGGTCCAGAGCGAAATTCACATAACCTTCATTATCTTCCTTGATATGGCCAAGTTTTGGACTTCTAAGGCATGGTTGGAGTGACCTTGAGGTGTTCTAGCCTTTGAAAAGAGGTTTGATGCGATGAAATGGTGGAAATCAACCTAGAATGGAAATTTCGCTCTTGACCCTTCCAAAGGGTCCAAAGCGAAATTCCCTATAGGTCCTGTCCTTGGCCTAGGTCCAGAGTGAAATCCTCAGTTTGACCCCCTGTCTTGCCTAAAATGATGAAAACAACCTTGTTTTGAGCTAGTTTGATGATGGATTCACTTAAATGTGGAGAAAGGAGCTTGAATTTGATCAGGTTTGAAGGAGAATTGGATGAAGGAAGTGGAAAACCAACCAAGAATGTGGATTTCGCTCCTGACCCTTCCAAAGGGTCTAGAGCGAAAATCGCCATAGACCTCATTTTCTCCCTTGTTTTGGCCAAGTTCTTAGTTTCTAAGGCATGTTGGAAGGTGGATTGACATGTTTTCGCCTTAGGGAGTGATCACCAAATGTGAAGGATTTTAGCCTAAAATAGAAATTTCGCTCCTAACCCTTCCAAAGGGTCCAAAGCGAAATTTTTGAAAACTCCTATTTTCATCTTGGATGAGGTCAAGACATTGATTCTTATGGCATGGATCCAAGTGGAGTGGTGTATTTTTGCCTTGTAAGGAAGATTGGAATTGAAAAGATGATGAGTCAAGCCTAGAGTGTGGATTTCGCTCCTGACGCTTTTAAAGGGTCTAGAGCGAAATTCCACAAAACCACTCTTTTCTCCCAGTTTTGTGCCAAGTCAAGTGTGGGTCAGGGTGAGATAGGATTGGATATGTCCTTAGGAATGACTTTGAGTTGCTAGTGATCAACAAATTTGGAGGAATTGAGCAAAAACTAGGATTTCGCTCCTGACCCTTCCAAAGGGTCCAGAGCGAAATTCCTAAGATCACCTATTTCTCTTGCAAATCAAGTCAAACTTTTGGTTTTTATGGTCTAGGAAGGAATGGAGTAGTGTTTCTTTGACCTTTGAGGTAAACTGAAGTGGTGGAATGAAGGAATGAGCCCAAGAACAAGGATTTCGCTCTTGACCCTTCCAAAGGGTCCAGAGCGAAAATCTTAAAACCTATTCTATCTTCCAAAACTTGTGCTAAGCCAAGCCTAGACCAAGGTGAGAGAAGTTGGGAGGTGCCCCTAGGATTGCCCTTGGATGGATTTTAGCCACCAGAAATGAAGATTTTAGGCTAAATCAAGAATTTCGCTCCTGACCCTTCCAAAGGGTCCAGAGTGAAATCCTAGATAGGTCCTGTCCCTGGCCATGTTTTTTAGCGAATTTCTGCTAGCAAGTGATTTTCAGGTCAAACAAAGTGTTGCAAGCATGAGAGAAGGATCCAAATGGAGAGTCAAGGTAGAACAAAGTGAGAAGAGTGGAGCCAAGTAAGAGAAATCAACCTAAAAGAAGAATTTCGCTCCTGACCCTTCCAAAGGGTCCAGAGCGAAATTCCTCAAAGCACCTATTTTCTCCTTGTGTGAGGCCAAAATGTTGATTCCTATGGCATGCTTGAAGGAGGGGTGAGGTATTCTTGTCTTTTGAAGTAAATTAGAATGAAGAAAATGAAGGATCAAGTCAAAATCAAGAATTTCGCTCTTGACCCTTCCAAAGGGTCCAGAGCGAAATTCTCAATGTCACCTAGTTTGCTCATGATGAAGGTCAAGTTGTGGATTCCTAGCCTTTGGTGAGGAGAAGGATAGCATATGCTTGCCTTGGAAGGCATTTTGGAGTAGAGACATGATGGAATTTGTCCTAAAATGCAAATTTTGCTCCTAACCCTTCCAAAGGGTCCAGAGCAAAATCCTTAAAAACTCCATTTTGCTCCAATTTTACCTCAAACTTGGTATTGGTTGAGATTATAGGGATCCTTAGGCATGCTTCTAAGCAAGCGTGGTCACAAAGTGAGAAGAATTTAGGCCAGGAATGCAAATTTCGCTCTTGACCCTTCCAAAGGGTCCAAAGCGAAAATCTACTAGGGCCTGTCCTTGGGGAGAATCTTGAGCAAACTTCATTTTGATGTCTTCTTGTTGACGATTTAAGGTAGAAAATGCTATGTTAGAATGAATTTATTATGTGTCCTTAATCATCTTTTGGTTTGTTTTGCAGATGAAGGAAGACCAGGCCAGGACAAGGACGACCTCTTCCAGTCTATCGTCATCAAGGACGTTCCACAGGCAAAAGAGAAGACTCAAGGTGCTTTGAAGCATTGGAAGACTAGGGGTGTTCAAGGAGATCAAGTTAACCTCAAGACTTCATTCTTTCACAAGATGACAAAGAAAGGGCTCTGGCAACACTTCCAGGCAGAGGTGTGCTACCGGAGATGAAAGACTTGACAATAAGAAAGCCTGGTCAAACAAAGGAAGTACATCATTCATCATGTTAAAAGACTGAAGAGGATCAACCAAGTCACAAGTGTTAGACAATGTGGCATCCCAGTCATCATTCTTCTAGTCGGATTGGTCCACCTCAGCATGACCATATTCAATGTACCTAATTTACCGGAGGCGGCACAAACTTCGATGTACCTACCCCTGCTTCTTATTGGTCCTCACTCCTGAAATGTAATTTTCTAATTGGCTAAGGAAGTTTGTTGTAACAAACCCTAATTAGGGTTTCTATCTTGTAATCCTAGCCATTGGTTCTAAGTCAATCAGAGCTGTCTGTTTGTAAAGGGTTCTTTATATAAAGCCTTGGCTCCTCATTTGTAAAGGTTAATAGTCGGTGAATAGTTAGAGATAGTGAATTGTTAGCTGATAGAATAGCAATTAGAGTAGATTAGGAGGACAAGGCAAGAAATTGTTGCCATTGATTGTAAATAAACTCCATTTTCATTGAAGTTATGGTGAAGTGTGTTGTTTCTTTGCAATATGCATGGTCTCTTGTTGAATCTTCATTTTAGATGATAGATAATTAAATTGAATGAAAGAAGTTATTGAATGCACTCACATGGAATCCACCTAGTCCAAACCACTAGCCTCTTGCTGATTGTAAAAGCGCCTTGCGTGGTCAACTGGCATAGAACGAGCTTAATCCCGAGTCATAACACCTCTGTTGTTCACGCATTATCTTGAATGGTGATCAGTATCTGATGGTGTACGATTTGGACATATTTGAAACATCCCTTAGAAGATCGCACTGAGTTGGTGTTGAATTGTTCAACCTGATGGTGAGACCCAGCTCAGTAGGACTCCACCTAGTCATTCATCCATCTTCTTGCATTCTAGGTCTTAGAGTAGATTTCCTGAACCTTGTATCTTTTACCATTTCTTATCTTCCAGTTAGTAAATAGGACTTGTGATTCCAGCAAATCAGACGTTCAGGTCATCGAAAGTAAGTCCCCTTGTGATTCCAGCAAAATCACATCGTACCACAAAGAGCTTATCCACGAGTAGAGAACCTACATATCAGAACCTTGGAGTTACTCCGACTGATCCTTCGGCGAGATCTTCAGCAGTCGGGAAACTTTGTTGAAGAGAGGATAAGGTACCTCTGGGTATTTTATTCTGTGTTTGGTCGTGTACAAAAGACACATCAACACTATCCAAGGCTTTCGGACTGTCATTCTTGTTTATGTTTTGTCAAGTCTCTTGTCACTTTGATGATTGGTCTCTCAATTCTACAGAGGGTCTATTCTTGTCCCATACTTCCCACAATCCATCTTGTGATATCAACTGCCCACTTACAAAATGTTGTCTTTGAAGGACTCTAGAGAATCACTTGCCTCAGTTGTCTTGACTCTGTCTAGTGGCAGTCTCATTTTAGAGTGGATGGTACTGTCCAAAGCCTTTGGAATATTTTCATCTTTACAACATCATTAGGAGTTGAGTTTTTCTCTAGCATTGCTTCAAATACCTTTTCTTCTAACTTCAGATTTGGTCACTTCCTCATTCAAAACTGTGAGCTTATTTAGCATGATCGAGTTTTAATCTCAGCTCTTCAATACTTAATTGAGATAACATGAGACTTTGCTGCAAAGATTGAACTTGAAGAGACAGGGACAGGAACACAGTCAAAGACTTTTCTATTCTCATCTACTTGAGATTTGAGTTCCTCTTCATGAAGATGTAATAACATTTCTTGTTCCACCATCTTATCTTGGGCATCCAGAGCATGCCTTATCCTGTATTCCCTTCAAACTTATAGACAACTGCTGCTTTGTTTCTGTTCATCAACAGTATGGATCTCTTCCTCATGCTTCAAGTCATCTTCTTGTCTTGCCAAAGTCACTTTAGGTTCTATACAGCGAGGCCCACATTTTTTTCTAATCACTTAATGTTTATCCTTTAGATGCTTGAAATCACACTTAATGCATGCCACAGGCACACTACCCTAACTGTCATACCTTACGGGTTTGTTTTTATTCAACTGCCCTCATACCATCTTGTTCATTGGACTATCTTTATGTTGGACTTTTTCTTATTGCTTTCAAGATCTTAATAACAATCCTCTTGGCTAGGAGACTTCAGAACTCTGTCGTTTTTTAATTCTATATGAATGGCCTCTGAGTTAAATGTTGATTCTCTACCATGGATAATCTACTTTTGGACTGTTGGAGCATTGTTCTACTTGCTATTGTCACTGCCATGTGATGAAGTATTTGATGAAGATTCTCTTTTTACCTCCAATCCACTGTTCATCTTTCTGTGCATAGGGCTATCATAGTTTTGCTTGCATTCTTATGCCATGTTGGCCCTATCACACCTATGGATAGCACAAAATGACTGTGAGTTTTACTGTTTCCTTTTGACATCATTACAGTGTATGAACTTTATGGTTCCTTTTCTTGCTCTAATGATTGTCATCTACCTTTTCCTCTATTTGACAATCTCCGATGATTGTCATGCAAGGGACTGTCATACTTAATGTTGTCGGGAATAATCTTTATGTTATGTTGTCATATTATGTTTATGTTGTCGTCGGTAATAATGAGTTATGATAGTCAGTTAGTTAGTCGTCCTGAAGGGCAGTTGGACGCGACGGTTGGTCGCACCCCTTCGGGTATTATATATTGCATACCGTTCCTTCTTAGTATCATCATGATAGTCGTATTTGGGTTTAAGGTTATAAGCACTTGATGTACATGGACTGTTGAATTAATACAGAAACTGGTTCTTTAATATATTTCAATTATGTTCTGTGCATTTACTTTCTGTGTTTAATCGTTTACCCGTATGTGGCAAACATTTGGCGCCGTGACCTAGACATACTCGGGAAAGGAAGGAGCGGATGGCATACGGACACGATGGGCCTAACCGTCGGTGAGATTAACCGAGAGGCCGACGACACACAAACGGAACTCTACGACGGAGAGGACATTGCAATGAGGGAATTATCAATCCTGCTTCAGGCGGCCATCGAGACCTACGTCCGAAGAGAGGCCACGGAGGCTGAAGTCCCAACAAGTGCCGTGTGGACCGCATTGGAAGTTAGCCCTGCAGTGAATCAGTTGATGAACCACTTCCCCCGGTTGCTTGCACAAGCATCACTGGCACAGTGAACCCGCCTGGAGGAGATTGCTCGTGAGGAGCGACGCCAACAGGTCCTCCGACAGTATGAAAAAACAATCATCGTTGGGATGCAGAGCGTGATGGCAAGAGGCAAGGGGAAAATAATAAACCCTGTAATAATCCCGACACAATGTTGACATAAATTGTGGCCGAAAGGGAAAATAATAAATTTTTTTTTTTGTGTACATGGCGTGTGCTTGCTATGTAGGGAAGTGATTTATGCCCAATTTACTAAATAAGGACATAAGTAAAAAGATGCGAAGTGACGAATGGGAAGTGTCACAAAGAGCGTTGAATCTCAGACAACAACTAGAACGAAGGCGTAGGCTAAGGCAGCTTGCCGAGGGACGTCCGGTCAAGGGGTTGCTCGAAGGGAACCTAGGAGGTGTCACAGAGGTTGTGGAGGTAGAGATAGATGGAGAGAATTACACTCTCTACACTGTCGTAGGGTTGCCCGAAGGGAACCTAGGAGTCACGGAGGGTGCCGAAGGAGAACTCTACAGTTCGCCAGAATACCACTGTAGGGTAAGAAGTCGCGAAGAGTTGGTGGAACAAACAAGGCGAAGTCTAAACCTGATCGACGCTACCAGAGACCTACTAAAGAACTTGTCCATTTCGGAGGACAACCGGAGGAGACGACCGAAGGTGATAGTACGGCCGATGGTGCCGAGGGAGCACAAGGGTACCGTACGGGAGGCAATTTGTTCGGTTTGGGGTCAACAACCTTCTCCAGAGGACCCACGAGTGGAGGGTCAGGTGCAAGAGGCGGAGGCGGAGGATCACTAGGTACAAGCACACAAGGTACCAGAGGAGCAAGACCCAGCGGTGGGATGGCAAGTAAGCAGAGCTGTTGAAGTTCAACGGCGACGGGAAGGAAGATCCCATCCGCCATTGCCGCACTTGCGAAACCATATGGTCAGCCAACGGTGTTACCGACCAGGATGAATGGGTAACACAATTTCCAACAACCTTAAGGGGAGTGGCCATCGACTGGTACTCCGATACGGATAAGACCAAAGTCGGCAAATGGCCCAACCTGAAGAAGTAGTTTGAGATAGAGTTTCGCCTCCTCATAGACGACAATGAAATAGTAGCCGAAATCTATGGCACAAAGCAGAACAAGAATGAGACTGTCCGAGCCTATAGTTGGCGGCTCAAGGAACTGTTGGGGAAAATGGAGAGTCAACTAGCGGATGGGTTGAAAAAGAGATGGTTTGTGGAGGGACTGAAACACTCCATCCGGAAGAAGATGAAAATTGTTCCACCAACCTCGTACGAAGATGCATATAATAGAGCGATGGATCTCGAGAGCGAGACCAAGACATCCAAGAAGAAAAAGAAGAAGGATAGCTCGTTCGAGGATGATGACTCTTCCGAGGGAAGCAGCAGCGACGGCGAGTTCGGCAAAAAGGTGCAAGCCCTGCAGAAGGACATGCTGAGGATGATGAAAGAGTTGAAGGTTATGAAGGGAGGTCCGAGCAAGACCGATGAAGGGGAGCTTTGGTGCACGGAATGTAAGATGGACGGCCACACGAAAGGCTCCTGCCCAAAGAAAGCCTATTGTGATATATGCCAGTTGATGGGTTATCCCACCAGGGAATGCCCCTACAACATGAAAACACGAAACCAACAAGTATTGCTTACGTAGGAACAACCAACTACATTGGGCGGTACCTGCAGCTCCCAAGCGAACAACAATGCAACATCGGGAGGCTACCGAGATAACCGGTGGGGAGGACGAAACAACAATAACAACACAAGGAGTCGGATCCAATACGACTCCAAAGGCCGACCGATGATACAATGCAGAGTGTGCAGCCAGTGGGGGCACTTCGCCCGAGACTGCCTGAAGGGAGAGGCCACACAATATTTGTGCAAATGGTGCGGACCGGGAGACCACGAAGATGCCACCTGCCCAAAGTCCGGCGTCAACTTGCTCAATATCGAGGAAACCAAAGAAGAGGAAGTGCTGGCCGTAACCCACGCCCAAGCCATGCAAGCAATGTGCCCAGACTCGGAGACGGAGAAGCGAAGGGTACAGGAAGCATGGGAAGAAATTGAGAAAGAGATACGAGAAAGGGCGAAGGCGAAGGGTACGACGGGTACTTCCAGCTGACCGGAGGCAGAGGAGGCTATACTAAATCAAATTTTAAAACTGGAGGTGCCTGTGAAGGTACACGACCTCCTCCAGATGATGCCTCAATTACGAATGGCGTTGCTAAATAATCTCTCCCAACCATGCACCAATACCAACAACCGCACAGATGTTCCTGGGGGTCTGCAATAGACCCCATGCTGCTGGTAGTTAACACTGGAAGGAACCGAACCATTGTGGAGATGGGTATCCTTGGCACCATTCTAATCGATACCATCGTCAATGGTGGAACCTGGCAGAAGCTGGGGAAGCCGACGCTGTGGCCATCTATATTCAATCTGCTGGGAGTAGATCAGCATGGAATCAAACCCATCGGGACACTGATGGGCCAACAAGTTACCATCGGGACGCAACCCTTCATACTGGACTTCGTGGTAATCCCACTAAAGAAAAAAGGGTATGATGCGATCTTTTAGGGAGAGGGTGGCTGGTGGCAGCCAAGGCCACCCACAACTAGAAGAAGAACACTTTGTCTATGTAGAATGGAGGAAGGAAGTTTATCATAGACCTCGGGACACAGTTGGTTAGTCAGGAACTGGTATCATCTTCGGAATCAGAGGGTGAAGGAGAAGGCAACCTGAGGAACGAAGGACAGGGCTGCAGGGAGCCCAACGACGAAGGGATTCTCAAACTAGGAGAGTGCTCTGAGGATGAGACATGGTCATTGAACGGGCTCTTCCACTAGCAGATGGAGGATTACGAAATGTTCCAGAGCTACAGGCTCGAAGTAGAAGAACCAGAGCAAGTAACGAAGGAGGTGTACCTGCCGAAATACAAAGAATATTGGATGGGAGACGCCCCAAACCTCGGTGACGTAGATAATCCCAAGATCATTCGTGTTGGCAACGATTGGAACCCTATGTGGAAGGCCGCAGCCTTCAAAATCTTTATTCTTCTTCTTCTTCTTCTTATGTACGGGAAGGAGACCATGGTTCCTGTAGAATTTATGGTTCTAGGTCTTCGGATGGCCATTGAAAATAGACTTGCCATCAACGGGTCCAAATTGAAACCCTACCACGAGAAGCCCGCAGGGGACCCGAGAGGCCAAAAGGACACCTGAGAGTCTGGAGGGGGACCCGAGAGGATGGAAGGGGACTCGAGAGGCCGGGCAGGCGACTCGAGAGGCACGTGAAAGAAAAAAAAAACGACGACCAGATTTAAAATCATTCGATGGAGTCTGGAGCCAGGACACTGAAAAATTAGAGTGGAGAAGCAGGTTTTTGGCATCTTAAAATATCACAAAAATGATGTGTGCTATGGACTTTCGTGTGGTTTTGAACCCCTGGACCCCGTGAGGGGCGCGGCCCCTCGACCCCGCTGGGGGCACTGCCCCCAGACCCCCAGTTTATTTTTGAGCTACAATACACTTTTTGGAGTTGGGCAAAGGGCATCCGAGAAGTTACAGTAAGTGTTGGGGTTGTTCCGTACTGTGAGAAAGAAGCCTGAAGCTAAGCATTGGCGGGGAAGCCATAAACCGTAGAGGGAGATGGATTTGTAGGTTGCGAACAAAAAGAGTTTGAGGGAAGGCATTGCAAGAACGCGAAGTCGTACATCACTAGAGAGTTATTCAGTTCAGTTATCAGCCTTTGGGGAGTGTGATGGAGGATTTGAGGCGTCTCCTAGCCTTTGTGCCAGAAGGTTGTGGCCACTTCCAGGCATGAATGGTACGCTTGAGGAACTTGGAGTATGTCTCGGCTGGACATGAGGTTGCCTTGGTGGATGCACAGAGGGCTCAGGAGGAGCCGACCACCAGGTTGGAGGCAGTAGTAGCGTGAGACTTAGCTCAACGTACCCAGGAGTTGGATGCCGAGAGGGTAGCACGGGTGGCTATCGAGGACAAATTGGCTAGGGAGACAGTATCATTTAAGTAGCAGTTGGTGGAGGCTGAGACTAAAAAGCGTGTTTTGTAGACAAGTTTGGTTTAGGCATAGGAGGACTGTGATGTCAAAGGAAGCACTAATGGTGAAATCCGCACTTGAGCATCGGATGGTAGCAGAAAAGGGTTTTCAGGCGAGGACGCAACAGGTGTATGGGTTCCGGGCTCGACTGGCGTTAGCAGTTCCTACAGTTCTCTACCTTGGTTCTGTTTAATGTCATCTCTATTTTGTATTAAGTCGTCCGGAGACGACTTCTTTTCTTGGGGGGGATGATGTTGCCGGGAATAATCATTATGTTATGTTGTCATATTATGTTTATGTTTTCGTCAGTAATAATGAGTTACGGCATTCAGTTAGTTAGTCGTCCCGAAGGGCAGTTGGATGCGACGGTTGGTCGCACCCCTTTGGGTATTATATATTGCATACCGTTCCTTCGTAGTATCATCATGATAGTCGTATCTGGGTTTAAGGTTATAAGCACTTGATGTACATGGACTGTTGAATTAATACAAAAACTGGTTCTTTAATATATTTCAATTATGTTTTGTGCATTTACTGTCTGCGTTTAATCGTTTACCCGTATGTGGCAAACACTTAACAAGTGCAGCATTGTATGGGGCTGTCCTAAAGTGTTCACAGTCCTAATGCCTTCTTTACAGTCAACTTGACTATCCTTCTTGTCTTGGTTCACTATGATGACCTCACTCCATATCCCTATGCTCTCTCAAGAATCATGCAACCAAATTCTCATTGCTTTGCCATTGAAAATTCTAATTAGGCACATTCAAGCACTTGGTTATCTTCAATATTATCACTATCAAGAGAAGAAATTAGGGACAGCCCTTTTAGGATCTTCCCCTTTTTAAATATGGACTGCTATTAGGCTGTTTACTAAGGTCCTTCAAAGTATCTTCTTCTTGATTATCTCCATGAGCCCTTTCAAAAGCTAACCTGCCACTGTCCTCTTTGCTGCCTCTTACCATTTCTCTTCTTTCTTTATCTTATCAATGTACCTGTTTGCTGTCCACTCAAGGTTTACCAAGAGACCTATCTGTTTCTTGTGATGACAGTGGCATCTGCCCTTTAGACTGTCACATAACCCTCTGCTGCATTTATGTCTTGTGGTTCTCTATGTATCCTCCATTTCCATTTAGTTGCCTACTTTTCCATCTTCTTTCTTGGTTAGCATGTGTATGGGAGGAATGAGGCATCTGACAATCCTCTTCATCTAATTTTAAAAACTTTCAATATTCTTTATGGCTGTGACTAACTCTTTTCTTGTACTTAATTAGTGTGCTAGACCTATCCATATGCTCTCATTACAGCAGATACCAAACTTCTCTACACTGTTTTCTTCTTTCCTCGCTGAACAAACAAAACCACACTGTGAAGTGAGTATCGTTGACAGTAAAACTGTGTTTAGTAAATCTGCATACGAATTCTAATTTATTCATACTGCTGTCAAAAATGAAGGTAAGCCTCCAACAACATTTCTAATTCCTCTGTGCCTTCATGATCACCATCTATACTTTTATGTCTGATGTGTATCAAACTTTCGTTTCTCATGCCTTTGAGATTCAGTGTAAAGATTTTTCTGACTGCCATGTAAGACTGTGAGTTTATCTTGTCACTTTTTCCACGTGAACTACCATAGGCTTCTTCATATCATTGGCACTCTTCTCTGATGAATCTTGCTCATTATTTCCTACTATCAAAACATGCAAAGATATCCTTAAACTTAGTGCCTTTCCTCTTTCAACTCTAAGATCCCTTCACCCTCTATAAAGAAATGGCAAGTTACTAGAGAGGCAAAATCATTCCCTGTTCAGATTGCTTTGTGTGAATATAGTGAAACATATAGTACCCTTCTTATCTCATGATTTCTTACCTCCTTGTATGCTCACTATCATTTTAACCTGCCACCCTTCAGGACTGCGCTTGCTTAATAGCATACTGTACTGTTATCTCTTTACATTTTCATACATTCAGATTTCTGCTTGACCACTCATGACAGTGACCCTTAGAACTGCCATAAACAGTCTATCATGAACTGCAGGGATATTATCTGATACATTTGTATGATTTTTCTCTTGACATCATTGCTACAAACTCTTAACTCATCTTACTTTTGACATATCATGATACCGGAGAAAAATAATTAAGAACAGTTGTTTACCCTTATGGCAACTTACAGTAGCAGCTTTTTAATCAGTCTGATACCTGAAACAATAGTTCATTATAGATTGATTGAGTGATTACAAATGGAGACAAAGTCTCCTTATATAGAGAAATAACTAAGAAAGAAAACAGAAACATTCTAAAACAACTAACTGGGAAATTTAGAAAGTATCTAAAAGACTAAATATTCCTAAAAGACATAAATGACCATTATAAGGTAAATAATCTAATATTATTCTAATACCCTCCCATAATGGGCAATTTATTAACCAACCACCTTACACAAGACAAAATCTTTAAAATGCAAAGAAGGCTGACTCCTCATAATGCTCTGTGACATGAGCCTACTGCTAAGACTCTCCCTGGTTGGTCTTCTGATCAGCCAACCGCTTTCTACAGAACCTCTGGATATGATCAAGCTTCCCACAATAGTGATAGGTGAAATTCTTCTTGTAACCGTTCTCAGATGTGCACTATCATTTCTGCGGAGTGGACTCTCCTTTGCCTTTATCCTTGGCAGTAAATGCCTATTTCGTACTGACCATGTCACTATTGCTAGCAAACTGCTATCTCCATCGAGCTTGCTGCAATAGCTTAGCGCACAACTCTTCAAACTTCAAGTCAACATTAGTGGAGGTAATGTTGGGCATCTCGATAAAGTGTTCATATGAGCGTGGTAGACTCTTCAATGTAATCACTACCATGTCCTCTTCCGTCTTGCGACAATGGCGACCAGTTGATCGCATGTATCCTTGATCTTCATAAGATGTTCCTGTAGAGACATCTTTTCATTCATCATCATTGAAAACAGCATGTTCTTTAGAAAGAACGCTTGGCTCTCGTTTGACGTCTCCTGGAGATCTTTCAGATGTGTCCATATCTCCGTAGTTGTCTTGCCAATTGGCACCTCTGGAAGGGTTTCGTCGATGATTGATAATTTCGGCAACATAACTGCTTCTCTGTTATGTTCATCAAACTTGTTCTGGTCTTTGCCCGACACTGTGGGATGAGTATGCGTACCCAAAACAATATGATCGAGACATCGATACTCAAAAATTGAGAGCATCCTTTGCTTCTAGGTATTGTAGTTCCTACCGTCGAACTGTTGATTGGCCTCCAACATGATGTTGGTCAACGACACCATCCCTCCCATTTTCTTATGCACGAAAAACAAGGTCAAATTCCAACCTAAAAAAAAAATCTGATTTTTCTATCAAAAATCAGTCAAAAACCTTCAGTAGCAGCTGGTATAAACTCCGAAAAAACTGAAAAATAGGCTTAAAAACCTTAGCACGAAACTCAAAGTACGAATTTTTGAAGACCTAGAAAATGTCTAAAAACCCATAATTTTTTTTTGAAACCTTAGGTTGCTGAAAAATGTGCCCGAGGACGTAGAAATAGCATAGTAAAACTGAAAGAGACCACGACCTACCAGGAAAACCCTAGCCGACAACAGACAAAGGAAGAAAACCCTTGAAATAGTCAGACTGTTGAACACAAAAAATGCCCTTTATCCAGTTCGGAAAACTAAATCCTCATTGCTGAAAATCCTTGGAAAAATGTGAAATTAAATTGTGTTCAAAAAACTTGAAACAAAGAACAATGCCTAGAAAAATCACGGACTTAGGAAATCACGAAAAATCATGCCGCTGTAGAAAACACATGAAATTGTGGAAAATCATAGGCAAAACATAGATCGGACACTGCCAAAAAAAAACAAAGATCAGATGTCGCCGAACCCTAATATGTCGTGCCGCCGGAAAAACAAAAATTGCGCTTTGAAAAAAAAAAACATTGTGCCCTTGCGAAAATACCCAAACGCGTGCAGAAAGATGCACACACACAGAGGATAAATAGAAGTCGCAAATATGAATCACGATTTTTTCAAAAAAAAAAAAAAAAATTCCACAATTTTCTAGAAACCTTTGTAGGCAACGAAGTGCCAAATCGATCAAAAAGAAATTCTCTGCAAAACTTGCGAACTTAAAAAAATCTTCGCAATTCACAAACCCTTGAACTAAAACAGCTATCCGATTTTTTCATAAAACAACCTCTTAAATATTTTTTGGAAATTATTTCCAGGTAGACTGGCATGAAAAGTTTCTAAAGGTTTGTCACTTGCTCTGATACCATGGAACAATATTTCATTATAGATTGATTGAGTGATTACAAATGTTTACCTCACTGGGTAAACAGGAAGAATGCAGAAACTGAACAGCAATGCACAATGCAATTACAAAGGAAGAACCAGAATATGCTTTCCATTAATGTCAAAAGATGTTCATATTATAATCTGTCGTCAATATTACATGTCCTCCAACACCCGGAGGTGGTACAATATATGACAGCCGAAGGGGTGCGACACAACCGTCGCGACTCCAACTACCTACCCATCGGCTAACTAACTATTGATAATTAACATTACTAACTATACACTTTTTCCCGATAACATCATCCCCCCCCCAAAAAGAAGTCGTCTCCGACGACTAACAACAAAATGGAGACAATGCATATATACACCCCAAAACAAAGTCAAGGAGGGGGCTGAGGAAGCGTCCCTAAAGTCGAAGGCTGAGATGCGGGTGTCTGGGCCGCCAGGCGGGCGCGAAGCTCATAGACCTGCTGGGTGCGTGCTGCCACATCCCGCTCTGCCACCAACACCTTCTCTAAGGCCGTCTTCACCATAAGCGCAGCCTCCAGTAGCTCCTTCTCCTTGGTATCGGCGGACTCTGTCATGCGAACCAACTGAGCCTGAACAACATCTAACTCCTGCTGGACGAGACTCCGCGCACTCTGCTCCTCCGAAAGACGGGTGTCCACCGCAACCTTCTCTGCGTGGGCTGTCTCAAGCTGTGCTACCAACTGTGATCTCTCGGCTGCCCACGAGGCTTGTTGTCTGGCCATGTCCTGCTCTAACTCAACTCGAGCAGCCTCGCGAACCGCAGACTCATGCTGCGTCTGGCGTAAGGCATAGTAGGCTTCCTTGTAAACCTGCTCAATCTCCCGGACGAGAGTCGTCACCCTACTCTCCACGACGGGCTGAGGCATACTCCAAGCCTCCAACATCGCATCCGTCTGGATAACTGGCCACCCTCGTGCCTCAAAACATGAAGTGAAAGCTGCGGGACAGCCGTCTCGCATAAACTGGAGGACCTACTCTAATTCCTCCACAACCTGCTGCAGAGCTCGTGTCTGAGCCGCGGCCACCACTCGCCGACCCCTCGTCACCATAGCTGCCAAGTAAACCTCAATATCCTCCCCATCCAGCCCCGATGTAGGTACAGGAAGCCCACGTGGTAACTCAAAAGTCTCCTCAGGGACCACACCTGCTGCATCCTGCTGGCACAATGGTGTCTCCCCCGCCCCCTCAAGTGTAGCAGTCGCTTGCTCTGGGCCGGTAGGAACACCCTCTCCAGTCACCTGTCCCTTTGTTGGTGCCTGTGTCTCCGCCGAGGAATCCTCCAGATCCACCACCTCAGTGGGAGGCTCTCGCCGAGGTGAGAATATAGCTGCTCCTATGGGTGGCATCACTGTCATCTGGAATCTCCGGGTCAGCCAACTCCCCATAGCCGCCACCGATGGAGCTGCACTCAACACCTCCGACCCTCTCTCCCCCTCGGAAACATGCCCTGCCATGGGCTCCTCCAACAAGGAGGCAGCAACCGTCACCACTGCCTCGGATCCCACAACGTCCAATCGCACCTGAGGCTCCGTCTCAACCATCTCCTCTGCCACGCCTCCCTGCGGTGGACCACACGACTCCACCCTGCTGTCAGTACATGCCTCTGCAGGAGTCGGTCCTGTGGCTGGTGCATGAGCCTGCTGCGGTGGTATGGCGGAAGGTGATGCGGCCGGCTGCATGGGCCCGAGTGTAACGGGCGTGCGGCTCTGCCCAAATGCCGGAATCTAAGTACTGCCCGCTGACGACCCCACAAGTGTGCCAAGTGGGAGTGTGGGTGGTGCAAACAACACTCGCTCTCCGGCGGGCTCCATCCTCCCCTCGTCTGTGGCCCGACTGCTACTGTCATCCTCATCCTCCTCATCCTCCGAATCCTCTGCACTGCTAGAAGTTTCTCGCCCACTATCAGGTTCTGCTGAGGTGGTCTCTAATATCCTTTTCCGCTTCGCGGAAGAGTGTCCAATGTCCAGGTGTCTCCAGTGCATGATAGGAGGCTCACCATCTGCCAAAGGTCCCTGCGGCCGTACCTCCAACTCGGCCTCTGGCACAACCTCCCGCGTGGCCTCTAAAAACAGTCCAATGGCATAGTGGGGCAGGAAAAACGTGCGATGCTCCATCATCAAGAATGCGCACATCCGCTCGGATAACAAGGTAGCCCAATCATACACGACACCGTTCAGTAACCCGTTCATCAATACGATCTGTGGTAGAGCGATGTCTGATGCCCTACCCGACCCTGTCAACCTGCTTTTGATGACGTCCATTATGCACCGCCAATGACCCTCTGCGACAAAGGACCTACGCATCCCCCGACCCTTCGTGGCATCAACAATGCTCTCCAACTCTGCTGGGGTCAAGTCTCGGGACACTCGTGTAATCCAATGTTCCTTTTCCTCCCGTGTCATCTTCTTAGCCTTCAAGTCCACTTTCTTGCCATGTATGCCCGGGATGCCAAACACTCTAGTGAAATCTGCAGGTTTGAAGGATATGGTGATATCCTTCCCAAGGTACTCGAACGTACTCGTCCGTGAGTGGCTATCAAAGGTATCAACCATGTATCGTAATGCTCCCACGTACTCGCGGATAGCGAACACAGGCATCCGGATAGCCCATTCTACCCCTGCTTTGCGGAGACTCGTCTTCACCAAATCATCATCAGGCGTCTCCTGCCACCATTTCCGACATTCCACCCCATTCAATCCTTCAAAGGTGATACTCTATGAAGTCAAGGTGTTCTTCCCTCGTGCAGCATGCTGCTGCGGTGTCTTTTTCTTCTGCCTGGCGTCCATTGTGCCACCTACTGTTCGAACACCCGAAGGAAGAATACGTATATCCGGCCTCCTATGGCTGCTATCCTGCAACTGTTTTTTCCAATTCCTTTTTCCCGCAGACTCCATTACTACTACCTGGGAACCACTTCTTGATTTTGCCTTGTCGAACGAAAAGCACCTAACTACTTCCTGGCAGGTAGGCCGTACGGCGGTAATCCCCAACTACCTCCGGCTAGTAAAAAGCTGAGCAAAAGTCCTCTTGTCCACCTCCCGCACTATATATATCTCCGCCTATATTAGTGAACACCGCACGGTAGCCTCTGCTCTATCTTCTGTGTACAGTCAGAGGTAAATTTCAACATCAAGACAATATTAACAGCTTCGGCACAAACAGATCACAAGGGAAAATATAGCTTGTTTCACACAGGACACGATGACATGCTACACGGCCCTGCCACAGCAAGCTCATCCTTCATCTCCCACACAAGGTTACGGGTTCCCAGAACGAGGAAGCCTGCATTCGACCCTAACAGCCCTTTTGTAAAAGATTAAGTGACGCAATTGCCTCCTATCCAGAAGAAGCCCTAAAACAAGCCGTTCGGAGAAGAGGCCCCCGCTGCTTCACTTGCTCGACACTCCCGAAGTTGACAATCGACCAATTCATCGTGTGCATTGATTATCCGTTGGTTTCACTTATTGCCGAACTCGTCATAACACAGATGCTTTAATCAGCTTTACAAAATGGATCCAGAGATCTTCACAACCTGGTGCAATATTCTTAAGCATGTACCAAATAGTGCCTTATGGTTTCTGAGATTTCCTGCTGCTGGCGAGAGTAATGTGCGAGCCTTTGCTGCTGCACAGGGTGTTCGACGTGCGGAGTGCGGTGCGGAAGAAACTAATGAACCGAAAATGAGAGTGCGGTTTGTTTTTATTTTTTTCAACGTGCGGTGTCTTTTTCCTTAGCGTGCGGTGTCTTTTTCTTTTCCTTCCTCGCCGTGGTAGCTTCTACCTCTCCTCGGCGGTGTGCGGCATTGCGTGGTGGCGTGGTGGTGCGGGTTCAGCGGCTACCTTTCCCTTCGGCATGTGCGGCGTCCTTGTTTCTTCTTGTGCGGCGTTGTAATAGAATCCTTTCGTTTGGCAGCCTTTATTTCCCACGGCCTTCGGTGGGTTCCACCGCACGGTGGCTTCCACCGTCGGTGGCTTCCACCGCACGGTGGATTCCACCTTCGGTGGTGCCACCTATGTGGCCACCGTACGGTGGTCTTTTTCTTCTTCGTTTGTTTTTTTTTTTTTTTTTTTTTTCTTTCCTTTTTTTTTTTCTTTTATATATACTTTTTTTTTTTTCCCAAATTTTCATATATATATATTTTTTCCCATTTTATATATATATATATATATATATATATTTTCAAATTTTCTAATTTTTAGCTGCGGCCGTCTGTGGAGGTTCTGAGTTCCCTCCGTTCGTGATAGACCTTCAATTTGGACCCGTTGACTGCGTCTGGTATCTCCTTCCCGTCCAGCGTCCATAACTTTATCGCCCCGTTCATGTTGACCTCACGTATCCGGAAGGGCCCTAACCATCGAACTTTGAATTTCCTCGGTTTAATTTCGTTTCGTCCATTATATTTCAAAACTAACTGCCCCGGGGTGAACCTCGCCCTCCGAATGTGTTGGTCGTGCCAATGTTTCCTTCGTTGCTGGGCCACGTCTGTCACCCATTGTGCCATCGTCCGTCTTTCATCCAACTTATTTAGGGCGTATAGTCTCTCTCGAAGGCTTTCCATGTCGCCTAGCCTGTTGTCAAGAGCGATTCTGAGACTTGGCACCATGAATTCCACCGGTACCACAGCCTGCTGGCCGTACATCAATTGGAAAGGTGTCTGCCCGGTGGCTACTTTGTAAGTTGTTCGATACGCCCAAAGTATCGACGGCAGACACTCCTCCCAGTCTTCTTTTTCAACCCCACAGGACTTATAAATTACCAACACCATGATTTTGTTGGTCGCCTCAGCCTGACCGTTTGCCCTGGGATAGTACGGACTTGATAGGGAATGAAAAATTTTGAACTCGGTTGTCAGTAGTCGAATAATATGATTTACAAAGTGCCCCCCTCTATCACTTGTCAGTTGAATAGGTATTCCGTACCGGGTGATAATCTGTTCATAAATGAATTTCGCCGTACTGACGGCGGAGTTGTCTGCCAAACCCCTTGCTTCGACCCATTTGGTCAAATATTCTGTCGCCACGACAATGTATCTACATTGTCGGGCGCGACTCGGTTTCAATGGACCAACGAAGTCTAACCCCCGTCTTTCGAACAACTCTTGAGCATGCGACGGGTTAAGTGGCATGAAATCTCTCTTTAACGGTCGCCCAGCACGCTGACATGTATCACAACTTGTCACCCATTCTCTGGCGTCATTATGCAGTGTCGGCCACCACAAGCCCGCTAGTAGGACCTTCCTTGCTGTCGTATCCGGTCCCATGTGTCCTCCAGCGGCCCCTTCATGGGCTTCTCTCAATACTCCTGGGATTTCCTCTTCCAAGACGCATCATCGTAGGATCTGGTCAGGTCCCATTTTGTAGAGAAGGCCATTTATAAGTTGGAATGTTCGGCTTCTTAATACAAGTTTCCATCTTTCGCCTGCTGACATTTCCTTAGGAAATTTTGACGTTGATAGGTATTCACCCACACTCGTGTACCAGGGAGGAAGGATGGCAATGCGGAAAAGATGGGCATCCGGAAAATCCTCGCTAACGCCTTCGGCCGGCTCTCCAGACTTGATCCGTGATAGCTGGTCGGCTATGACATGGCTCCTGCCAGGTCTGACAATGATGTTGAACGTAAATTCTTGTAACAGCAACAGCCATCGACTAATCCGCCCCTGGATGATTGGCTTGTTCACCAAATACATCAACGCTTGGTGATCCACATAAAATGTGAATGGTGTCGCCAATAGGTAATAAAATGTGAATGGTGTCGCCAATAGGTAATGTCGGAATTTTTGGACGGAGTATACCATGCCGAGGGCTTCTCTCTCTGTCGTGCTGTAGTTCCTCTCTGCGTTTGACAAGAGTCGACTTGCAAAATACACTGGGTGGTCCAGCCCGTGGCTGCCAACCTGTGCCAGGGTGGCCCCTATGGCGAAGTTGGATGCGTCGACATGTACATGGAACTCTTTGTCCCAGTCTGGGTATGTCAAGATTGGCGCACCCACCAACTGTGACTTTAACTCTTGAAAAGCCTCTTCTTGGGCCGTCCCCCAGACGTATGGCTCCCCCCTTCGTGTCAGCCTATCAAGTGGGTATGATACTTGGGCAAAGTTCTTAATAAACCGCCTATAATACCCGATGTGTCCAAGAAATGACTTGACGCCAGTGACATCGTCGGGCGCCTCCATCTCTACAATGACCCGTACTTTGTCAGGGTCCGTCTTTAGTCCAGCCTTGCAGACGATGTGCCCTAGTAACTTGCCCTGAGGCACCATGAATCTGCATTTCTTGGGATTTAGGGCGAGGCGGGCTCGTCGGCATCTCTCCATGCATTCGCCAAGTGCGGCCAGATGTGCCTCCTCCGTGCTGTAAATGGACCAATCATCCAAGAATGCTTTGAAGTTTCCTACGGACATTTTATCGAAGATATGGAGGATTATCCGTTGAAAGGTAGCTGGCGCGTTGCACAACCCGAATGGCATCCGGTTGTATGCATAGACGCCATCTTCTACGACAAAGGTGGTCTTCAATTTGTCCTCCTCTGCAATGGAAATTTGATTATATCTGGAGAATCCATCCATAAATGAATAAATTTCGTGACCCGCGACTTCCTCGAGGATGGTGTCTGTGAATGGTATGGGAAATGGATCTTTAATTGTGACAGCATTCAAACACCTGAAGTCTACACAGATTCTTATCTAATCGGCCTCCTTTTTCAAGGATATCACAATGGGTGATACCCATTCACTCGTCTGGACCTTGAAGATAATCCCTGATTCAAGCATGCGGTCAATTTTGTTATTTACCCTGGCCGCATAATTTTTGTTCATCCTGTATGGCCTCTTCCGTACGGGCACGGCTCCGGGAACCAGAGGGATCCGATGTACACAAAGTTCTTGTGGTACCCCCTTGAGGTCCTTATACGTCCAAGCGAACACATCTTTGTATTCTGTGAAGATTTTGAACGCCGCCGTCTTTAAGACCGGATTCCAGTCGTCGCCGATTAGAATGTTTTTCTGTTCTGAAGTTTCTCCAAGGTTTGTAACTTGAAGTGCGGATTCTTCGTACCTTATGGGCTTACTTTTGTCAAACTGGTGCGCTGGTGCGTCATCCATAGGGACATCCCCTTCCTTGTATTGTCCGTATTCTGGCGGAAACTCGTTTATGTCAGGTCCTTCAATCCCCAACATATTGCACCCGTACAATAATTCATAGTCTTCCATTTGCCAATGGAAGAGCCCTCTCAAAGAATCCGTCTCATCCTCAGAAGAAGCTTGAATTCCTAAGATGCCTTCGTCATCTGGTTCCCTGCCATCTTTTCCTTCGTCGGTATCGTTGTCTCCGTCGGACTCTGACTCTGACGCCAACTCTTCACTGACCAGTTGAGTTTTGAGGTCAATGGTATACCTTCTGCCAGCCTTTTCCATGGACAAGGTGTTCTTCTTCCAATTGTGGTTTGCTTTGGCCGCCACCAACCAGCCTCTGCCGAGGATGGCATCATACCCCTTCTTCTTCAATGGGATGACCACAAAATTCAAGACGAACGGCTATGTTCCGATCGTCACTGGTTGCGCCATGAGTGTGCCAAGCGGCTTGATGCCGTGTTGGTCTGCTCCCAATAAATTAAAGGTGGACGGCCAGAGAGTAGGTTTACCCAATTTTTTCCATGTTTCCTCTGGCAAGACATTTACTCCCGACCCGCCGTCGACAATTGTGTCGGTCAGGATGGTGCCCAATATACCCATTTCCACCACTGCTGGGTGTCTACCATTATTGATCGTCAGGGTTAATGGGTCTGCCGCTGTCTCGCCAAGGTTGTCCTTGCCATGTATTGGTTGGCCTACTGGGGTTATCATTGCGGATTGCAACAATGTCGCTCACAAGTGCGGCATACTTTCCAGGAGGTCCTTCATTTTGACGGGTATCTCGACCTGTAACAGTTGGTTTATAATGTTTGTTTCTCCTTCAGAGCGAGAAGTACCCGCAAGCCCCTGTGCATCCTTGCTCGTTGACATCTTCTCCAATTCCGCTCGTGCCTCCAGTGCCTTTCGTTTTTCCGTGCGGGGATTTGGATAAGTGGCTGCTTTCGTCTTGGACCTTGTTATGGCGAGTACATCCTCCGTTTCTACATTCAACAAGTTCACGCCAGATTTGGGACAATTGCCATCATCATGGTCCCCCGGACCGCACCACTTGCAAAGTTTTTGTGGTGCTTCCTCCACTGTACAGTCTCTGGCGAAATGCCCCAATTGATTGCAAGCTCGACATTGTATCATCGGCCGCCCTTTAGCGTCGTATTGGATTCGGCTTCTATTATTCGTATTGTTATTATTACCTCTTCCTCGCCTGTTGTTTCGATAGCCGCCAGACGAGGCATTGTTGCTTGCAGGCTGGGACGTGCCGGCTGACGCAGATGGTTCTGTAAAGAGAACCTGTTGGTTACGGGTCCTCATATTGTACGGACACTCCTTGGTAAGGTGTCCGGCAATCTGGCAAATATCACAAAATGCTTTTTTCGGACAAGACCCCTTGGTGTGTCCGTCGGTACGGCAGTCCGTGCACCATAACTCCCCTTCGTCGCCCTTGCTTGTGCTTCCTTTGGTTGCCTTTATCTCTCTCATCATTCGCTCCATATCTTTCTGGAGAGCCTGTACCTTCCGATTAGAGTCGTCATCACTGCTATCACTTTTGTCAGAAGAGGAATCATCCTCCGACGAGGATTTGTTTTTCTTCTTTTTGGACGTCTTCTGTTCACTTTCTAAATCCATTGCCCTGTTATAGGCGTCGGAATATGAAGAGGGAGGTAGTATCTTCATTTTTTGTCTAAGGGATTTCTTGAGACCTTCCATGAACCACCGTTTTTTCAGTCCGTTTGCCGGCTGGTTCTCCATCTTTCCTAGCAGCTCTTTGAGCCGCCGGCTGTAGGTTCGAACAGTCTCGTCCTTTCTCTTTTTCGTGCCGTAGATTTCGGCTACGATCTCATTATCGTCTCTTAGGAGACGAAACTCTTCTTGAAATTCCTTCTTCAAGTCTGGCCATGTGCTAATTTTAGCCTTATCCGTATCCGAAAACCAGTCGATGGCTACGCCCCTCAGGGTTGCGGGAAACTGTGTTACCCACTCGTCCTCATCGGTAACACCATTCGCTCCCCAAATTGTTTCACAAGTGCGACAGTG
This sequence comes from Cryptomeria japonica, assembly GCF_030272615.1. Lineage (NCBI taxonomy): Eukaryota > Viridiplantae > Streptophyta > Pinopsida > Cupressales > Cupressaceae > Cryptomeria > Cryptomeria japonica. The sequence continues at coordinate 610,283,842 of NC_081408.1, read as the reverse complement.
GCGGACAGGGTCTTCTTTCCCATCCCCATGGAACTTTGGAAGTTTTTGTTTTTGTGCCATGCCTTGTCTTTTTACTACTGGTGGCTGTTGTCCTACTCCGGATGGGTCAGATCCTATAAGGGGTGCTTGACCGCCGTGCCCCGGTGTCCCTCCGACACTCCTGGCAGCCCCGGTGTCTTCTCCCTCTCCTGCCTCCTCCCCACTCCTTGGAGTTTTCCTGGCCTCTGGTGTGTGTGGCAAGTCCCTCAAATCCCTCAACTGAGTTTTGGTACACTCTATCCTATGGCGGGTTTCCGCAAGTAACTCCTCCCGACTCCGTGGGTGGCTGCTAGCCTCACCGTCCCCTTCGGAGCGTTCCTCCTCTCTTCGCTTATACCTCTGTCGCCTTTCCGCTTGCTGTTCAAGGATCAAGGCACGTTGGGCTACTGCACGTTCATCTATATATTGTTGCTTATTTTTGTCTTTATTCAGTGTATTGGGCATTAATTCCCAGACAGCTTTCTATATACTTAATGACATAAAAAGTAGAACACTTTTATTCATTCATAACGTGGAAGACAAGTTTATGCCAACAATATGACATAATTATTACAATAAGTGTTCTTTATTCCGCCCCGTATGGCTCACGGTTCAAATGCCCCTGACCTGGCGCCATCTCGTTCTGCTTCCTGTTCCTCGTACTGTTGCAAAATTTGTTGGCGTCGCTCTTCCCGGGCAATCTCCTCCAGGCGAGCTTGTTGTGCCAACGATGCTTGTGCTAGCAATCGGGGGAGATGGTTCATCAACCGATTTACCTCCGGACTCACTTCCAATGCTGTCCACACGGCACTTGGTGGGACTTCCGCCCTCGCCGCCTCTCGTCGAACGTAGGTCTGAATGGCTACTTGGAGTAGAATTGAAAATTCTCTCGTTGCGGTGTCTTCTCCTACGTAGAGTTCTGTTTGGGCATCGTCGACTTCTGGGTTTATTTCACCAACGGGTAGGCCCATTGGGTCTGTGCGCCATCCGTGTCTTCCGTTCTGAGTTCGTCTAGGCAATGGCGCCAAATGTTTACCTCACTAGGTAAACAGGAAGAATGCAGAAACTGAACAGCAATGCACAATGCAATTACAAAGGAAGAACCAGAATATGCTTTCCATTAATGTCAAAAGATGTTCATATTATAATCTGTCGTCAATATTACATGTCCTCCAACACCCGGAGGTGGTACAATATATGACAGCCGAAGGGGTGCGACACAACCGTCGCGACTCCAACTACCTACCCGTCGGCTAACTAACTATTGATAATTAACATTACTAACTATACACTTTTTCCCGATAACAACAAATGGAGACAAAGTCTTCGTATATAGAGAAATAACTAAGAAAGGAAACAAAAACATTCTAAAACAACTAACTAGGAAATTTAGAAAATATCTAAAAGACTAAATATTTCTAAAAGACATAGATGACCATTATAAAGTAAATAATCTAATATTATTCTAATAATAATTGATATCTCTTTCAACACTTAACAATGACCCTTCGTAGTAGATTTTTCTCACTCTAACTCTATAGATTCTTTTGTAATCTCTTGGATCTTTGCATGCATGATCACTGGAACATTACCATATATAGCCAATGCTTTACCTTAAAATAAAAATCTTATCAGGTATCCATAATTTGCCCTTTTGCACTCATGTTTACTGCCTAACTCAACTAGTTATAAAGTAAATGGAAATGTACATTAATAGAACATAGGAACATAACAATATAACTCACTGTGCATATTCGGAAAATGTATCTTTCATTACCAAGTAATAAATGTGCAAGATATGCAATAAGTACAATGACATCGGAGAGAGATGTCTTGACTACAAACGACTACATATAAATAGTGTACCGGGTTGGTTACAGCTACCGATCGCTGGTAACTACCAATTGCTAACCCAAAAGTAGTTAGGAACTAATCTTTGCAATAACAAAACATAACAATATTTATTTAGTTGACTATGAGTAGTGTTGTGACCTTTTCACACATTGCCCCATTGCTAACGGGGACCCCCTCTTTTCCTGCTTTCCGCGTTGTTTAGGTTAGGGTTTTGGCAGCTTAGTGGGCAATTATGTGTTTCCCGTGCCCATGTCTTAGAGTTTTGATCATGCCTAGCGTCGTTTAGGGTTTTGAAGTTATAGGATCAAGCGCATGAAAATTGAGATTTATAATGATCTTAGTTTTGTCTAAGTGTTGACCCCTTGGAGCGTTAACGTGTTTTAAATGTCCTCGTCGGTGATTTTAAGTGCTAAGGTGTTTTTAGACCTTTTGGAGTTGTTTTCTCGCTCCTAGGAAGTTATTCAAGTTGATTTCACACTTTATCCCGATAGATTTCCTTGTGTTACGCTCCAATTTTTGATAAATTTGCCCAAGTCCAGTTGAGTTTTATTGAGTTTCGAAGTTTCCTAGTGATTTTGAGTGGACAAACCATCATTTTCCAGATGAAAATCCATATTCTAAGGGTTAAAAGGTCAAAATTCCATACTAGAGGTGCTTTCCCCCTCATATTCTTGACTACCCATGGTTTTCCCCACTCAAAATCCAAACTGGACATGGATTTCCCCTGAAATCTATACTTGCCTCGATTTTCCACCACTGTGAATCCATTCTGGATTCATTTTTCCCCTGGATGCATTAAATTTTGACTAAGTTTCAGGATTAATCCTGACTACCCACATTTTTCCACCAGGGAGTATGGATAGGATTGCGGATGACATTTGTCTTGATTACACACCTGGGTCAATTTTCCACCAGGACTTTTGTGACAAGTTTTGAGGATTTTTTGTGTAGACACTCAAGTCTTGACTCAAGTTGATTTTCCACCGAGAGAGATTTTCAATGTTTTGAGTCCGGATTTTCATCCAGATTGGGTTCATTTTTCCACCAGAGGGGTATTTTTGTGTGATGACTTAATTTTGAGTGGAATATTTCATTCCACACCTAGATCGATTTTCCCCTAGACCCCCATTTTATGCACGTTTGATAATTTTCAATGGAATTTTTCTATCCCTACTGAGATCGATTTTCCCCTAAAGGGATATTTGATGATTTTAGGTGATTTTTGTGAGGATTTTTTAATCCTTACTAGGATTGATTTTCCCCAATTGGCCCATTTTGGATTTAAATTGAAATATTTTAATAAAGTGAGCCCCATTTAATTGTTTTTTAATGAAAGGCAATGATTATTATTTAAAATAAATAAAAAGCAATTAATGATTTGCAATGAGCATTTAATGTTTTCAACCTTCTAGAAGCAAGTCGGTTTCACCAAGCAAGTATAAGAACAAGTCTTTTATCCCACATTGCTTCTGTGGTGAGATTGGATAATGAAAGTGAGTTCAAATAGAGGGAAAGCCAACATTATTTTATTATTGAGTTTGCTAAGTGTGTCTATGCAAGGGCGATTTTCTCCATAGTTGGCGATTTTGGAGCAGGTGTTCAAGCAAAGTGATTGATTGAAATAGGGAATAGGGCGATTTATGTACGTTAGGAAATAGGGAATCATCACAAGTATTATAAACATTAATCAATTAGCTCAATCACGAAAGCACTCATTGCAATGATCTATCCTAAACAACACTCAATAGAGACATGAAATAAAAACATTCAAAACTAGAAATTAAGCAAACCAAAGATATGATTTGAATGCTCCTTCATGCGGCTCCATTGTTCTTCTTTCCTCTTCAAATGGTTTGGTTGTGGATCTCACCTACAAGTGCACACACATAATTGAAAGCAAGTAGACAAGATTATTGATCAAGAGTACTAGAAATGTGATTGACTAGAAATTGGATAGTCTGATTACCAATTAGCTTTGATTGATGAAGATCATCCAATTTATAGATAAATTGGAGATAGGATCAAATTTAGCATGAAATGGATATTAGAAGCAATTGATTTCAAAATGGGAAAAATGAGTGAAAAGAAGAAGGTTATGACACCTTCTATGTCATGAATTATGACATATTGCCAATGCAAAGCTTAGAGGACTAGAACCTTATGACATCTTGCTATGCCAAGAGTATGACGCATGAAGCACAAAAATAGGGAGCACTAAAGACAAGTTAATTAGGTGGAAATTAAAATTAGGAAATTAGAAAATAGGTGGAAATTAGGAATTAGGAAATAATGAAATTAGGAATTAGGGAATAATGAAATTAGGAATTAGGTAAATTAATTAATAATTTGTCATTTATTAATTAATTTACAAAAATAGGAGGAATTAATTAGCCAATTAAATGAAACATTTAATTGTAATGAGAAGACTTAGGATAAATAAACAATTTATTAATCCTAAAGGAAGAAATGACACACAAGGTTAAATGATTAAATCATAAAACCCTAGAAGACGAATTAGCAATGCGAGAATGACAATTAGGTCTTGACAAAGGATAATTGATATCGATTCGATTTGATTTTGGATTGATAAATGACCAATGTGATAAATGATTTGATTGATAAATGCGCCAATTGACGAGGAACAATGACTAATTGATCAAAATTGACATAATTGAAACAGACAACGATCGATGACAAATCGATCACAAAATGACAAGATCGAACAAGAAGACAAGAATCGATGACAAAATAGATTGCAAGATGACAAGATTGAAAATGACCACGACCGATGACAAATCGATCGCAAAATGACAAAATCGAACATGACAACGACCGATGACAAATCGATCGTTAAATGACAAGATTGAAAATGATAAGGATTGATGATAAATCGATCGCCAGAGGATAGGATTGACAAGAGGACAACGATCGATGACAAATCGATCGCAAGATTGACAGGAGGACAAAACCCTAATTAGGATTGACGATGTCCAAAATGATGACAAATGAGCATGCACATTGATGCAATAAGATAAGATCGATCATGACTGGAGATTGTTGTCGACAAGACCAAATTCGAGAGCGAGATGATTGAAGAATGTAGAAGAATGACTCAATGCTCGCAAATGATAAAAATCAAGTACGAATCATAGGAGAAATGTTAATGCGACGCAAAAACCTAAAATGAGGCAATGCGCAAATGTTAAAGTATGACTCCGCAAGCGTTGACCATTTTTAGGTTTCTACAGATTTGCAATGAGCATTTAATGTTTTCAACCTTCTAGAAGCAAATCGGTTTCACCAAGCAAGTATAAGAACAAGTCTTTTATCCCACATTGCTTTTGTGGTGAGATTGGATAATGAAAGTGAGTTCAAATAGAGGGAAAGCCAACATTATTTTATTATTGAGTTTGCCAAGTGTGTCTATGCAAGGGCGATTTTCTCCATAGTTGGCGATTTTGGAGCAAGTGTTCAAGTAAAGTGATTGATTGAAGACTCTTCTTGCTGCCATTACCATTCCATTTTCCAGCTGGGCGACATGTTTGGTGGCTGCCATTGTTGATTGAATGCCACGATTTTTGGGTGAGGTAGCAATTTTGTGTGGAGGGGCGATTTCGTGCTTGGAGCTTCTACCTCCAACTTGGGGCGATTTTTCTTGATACCTCCATCCTTGCTTGCTGTTCTCAGACCTGAGTTGGCAAATTTGAATGCCATTGGTGACATTTTCAGACTTGTGTGAGGTGACGCCATAGCTGAAAAATTTCGATTTTGGTTTGGTGCCATATTTTGGTGGATCCCTTCACACTTGGTGGCTGCCACTGTTCCTACTTGCTGTGGTTACTGCAGATCTGAATTTTGACGCCATTGCTTCAGCTAGTTTGACCTCCCAATTTTCAGACCTAACTTTTATTGCCCAACCAACTACAACTACAGCGATTTACATTTGGAGACATTTTGGGGGCATTTTGAGATCATTTTCAGACCATTGGAGGGCTGTCACAGGTCTGCAACTTTGTTATTGGCTGCTTGTCCTCAGAAATTTAACTTTTACCAGCCATGCCTATGTTCCCGAATTTTGATCACTTTCGTCATCATGTCCGATTTTTATCAAATTTGTGCATGTTTCAAATGATTGCAACTTGTTTTGAGAGGTTAATTTATTAGTTGCAGGTTGTCTTCAGATTTTTTGGCAGCCATTGTTGACTTTGGAAGGTGTCCTCAGACATAATTTTTGTGTGAAAACACATCCTTTCACATCTTTCCTTAGTCACTCTTGATCCGGTATACTCCTTTGCACTTTAATTTGCACAAAATTTCTAAGTATAAGGAAGTGTTGATTTCATGAGGGTTTCATACCCTAACCTTGTCACTTTTCGTATTTAATTTGTTGAAATCTACCTAGAGCGTGGATTATTTTCCTGATTTCCATACCCTAATCAGTCTAAATCACTAAGAAGTTAGGAATTTTATTGAGAATATTATTATTTTTCCTAAGTTCTAACTTCAAGCTTCGTATAGGTGCGATGTCAAAGTCCGGACTTAAGGAAAGGAGAGAACAACAGAAGATACTGAAGAATGGATTCTATCCAGAATCCAAGATGTCATCCAGATGGAAGGAGATAACGGATACGAACATGCATTTCCTGAACCTGAACCTGAACCTGATGCGACAGCGGATGTTCGGAGTTGGAAGCCAGATTCCTTCCCCAGTGTATGTAAACATTACGAAGAGTGGTATTTTTCAAGCCGTTGAATTTCCATAGTCCATACAGTGCAGTGAGCTTATCCTGGAGTGTGCATGATGTTATGATCCTGGCTCCTGAATGATCAAGACTCCTAAGGGCGTTGTCATTGCCTACCTTGCCGAGGATGCGATTGCTGAAGTGTTTGGAATTCCACGTGGAGCAGACATGAAGGATGTAACTAAAGATGAATACGAAGATTGATATACAAAGAAGATGGATGCGTGTAAGACCATGGTGAATAAGGAGTGGATGATCGAGCCTAGACCTCATCATTCCAAGGCTCTCAAGACACTCATGTGCACGGACTTCAAAGAGGAATATAGTGATTTAGTATTCCTGCTTAACCGAGTGATGGGGATGCCGTAGGGTGCAATACACGATGGATGGATGTTCTATTTTATCCAGGATTGTCTTAGAGGAACATTGATAAATTGGTCTAGAATCATAAGTGAAAATCTGGACTTTCAGTTGAGGAATGTGGAGCACTCCAAGTCATTCGCCATGACTTCCTATTTGGTGTACCTGCTTGCATCATTTGTTACATACAAAGGTTTGATATGCAGAGGTGAAGTTGGGAATGGGCAAGGACAATTTAGGAGTTACGAGTGCTATCTTAGCTGAGCATGTATAGAATTGAAGATTATAAGAGAGTGAATGATGTATTCACAATTTACATCACACGGATGCTGTAGGGTGGAATCCACAGGAAGGCAACAAAGCTGATAGAGAAATATGGATCGTGGTATATACAGTTTCCCACTTTCATGTACCTTAGGATTCATGGGTTTCAATCCAAACCCTACAGACTTCCTAGGTATCCTTCCGACAGAATGATCTTGTTGGAAGTGGTGAGACAACTTCTAGAGTTTGATTCCATTCAGAAAGAGAAGCATAGGACAGGCATGACATTCCCTCGTTCAGTTGGGAAAACGTTGGAGGTTTGCTAGTTTGCCCTAGCCGCCAGCACTGCGAGTGAGGAGCTTGCATTCTATCGATTTGTACCCTTCAAGAAAAGAGAAAGATTTGATCCAGATAAGAAAGTTGGAAGGATCAGGGGAGAGAAGTTCATCCACAAGGTAGACATAGAAGATTATTGGGCCAACCTGATGGACAAGCAGGTAGTGAAGAGACAAATGTGGTCCAGAATGTCAGTGGATTTCATGAGGAAATGTGGAATTTTCCTCCTTCCTGATCAGGTGTTAGACGATACAGGTCATACGCATCCATAGTATGAAAATGAAATGAAGAAGGCGATCTTATTGCCTAATTGGTCAGAGTCAGAAGAGATAGATTTAAAGATATTGATGAGAGAGGTCTTGAGTTTCTCCTGTGCATGGGTGGATATTCAGATGAATAAGTTAGTTCATATGGGCGTTTCCTTCACTTATGAAAAGATGAAGCCGGAAGAATCCGCTTCCGAGGACGATCAGAGGACTATCAGTGATGTCAGGATTCATGCGGATGAAGAGAGTCAAGCTCCCAAGAGAAGGAAAAACACACCAGGAGGAGTCAAGGCCAGAGGGAAGAAGATTGAGGAGGTCAAGAAGAAGAAACAAAAGACTATCATTCCTTGGCCTATCATTCCTTCACCCCCTCTCAGTGTCTCATCAATCAAGTGTTGGCGGTAATATTGTACGTACGGGAATAAAAAGTAATTAAGTAGGAAGTACTTTGTTTAGTAATGTAATCCAGGGTAGGTAGTTACGGGTGCGACGGTTGTCCCTCGCACCCCCTCGGTACCTTTATATACCATGTGATGTAACTTGTTAGTATCACGATTATGAATGAAATGGTATCTTTTCAGTTGGCTTAATATTGTTCATCTGGTATCTATGCCATTACCGTTTCTTGTTAAGTATTCTGTCTACATGTATTAAACTATTCACCCAGAGGGCAAACATCTGGCATTGTTGCCGTATTAAACCTGGAATGACGGGAGCATACTACATGGCACGACGATAATGGGACAACCAGTGAGCGAGTTGACAAGTAGTAATCCCGAGGAAGAGCCGGAGGAGTTGTTCGAAGGAGAGAGAGCACTGACAAGGGATTTCACCTGCATCCTACAGGGATTGATCGAAACTTACGTACGTGTGAAACAATCTGGTCGGCCAATGGCGTGACCGACAAGGTGGAATGCGTTGTGCAATTCCTCGCCACCCTACGAGGGGTAGCCATCGACTGGTACTCCGATGCTGATAAAACGAAGCTGGCAACTTGGGACGAATTACATAAAGCCTTCGAAATAGAGTTTCGACTTCTCAGGGACAACAATGAAATTGTGGTGGAAATCTTGAGTACCGAGCAAGGGAAAAACGAGACCGTCCGAGCGTATAGTCGGCGCTTGAAGGAATTGCTGGGAAAAATGCACAACTAGTCGGGCGATGGATTAAAGAAAAGGTGGTTTGTGGAGGGTTTGAAATCGTCCCTCAGAAGTTAAATGAAAATTGCACCACCCACCTTCTACGAAGATGCCTATAACCGGGCAATGGACCCGGAAAGTGAAGGCAAGACATCCAAGAAGAAGAAAGACAAATCCTTTGGGGAGGAGGACTCCTCTGAGGGAAGTAGCAACGACGAGGGGTCAATCAAGAAGGTGCAAGCCCTCCAGAAGGACATGCATTGCATGATGACGGAATTTAAAAGCATGAAGGGAAGCACCGGTAAGAATGATGAAGTGTGGTGCACAGAGTGTAAGGAGGAAGGTCATACAAAAAGCACCTGTCCTAAAAAGGCCTTCTGCGACATTTGCCAAGTGTTGGCACACTCCACCAAAGAATGTCCCTACAACATGAAGACATGAGGGAATCAAATGCTTTTCAGCCAAGAGCAGCCGTCACCCTTCGTTACAGCGGGCACATCCTAGCCTCAAGCCAACACCACAACATCATTCGACGGTTACAGAGGTAACCGAAGAGGAGGAAAGAACAACAAAATGGAGTAAAAAATAAAATAAAAATTATGGCTTAAAAAAAAACAAAAACAAGCAACAAAATAAAAATAAAAAATCACCATACGACGGAAAAGTGGAGCCACACGATTGTCGCATGACAATAAAACCCAACCACACAATACCGTATGGCAGCGGAAGAAAGAAATCATCCGTGCACCGTATGGCGTAGGGAAAACCGACGGTATATAGCCACCGTAGGATTTGTCGTCACAGAGAACGACAATAAAACCCAACCACACAATACCGTACGGCGGCGAAAGAAAGAAATCATCCGTGCACCGTACGGCGAAGGGAAAACTGACGGTATATAGCCATTGTACGGTTTGTCGTCATAGAGAATTCCTCATACCGTGCGTCATACGGCAAAGGACGAGATTTTAATAAAGATGGAGAAGAAAACAATGTATAGTATATAGGCACTCGTATGGTGGACAATTGAGGGAAACCGTACCGTATGATCACGTGGTTCACTTATGATGGCGAAAAGAAGAAAAGACATAATCGTACGGCAAATACCGTACATCGTACGGTGGAGAACAAATTGTTGCGCGATACATTGATTGTACGGTGGAGTACAACGACGGCGGAGAAGCAACACGCACAAGGGGGAAGTGACCGTACGGCGACGGTACGACATCGTTTGGTTCCAAAGGATGTACACAAGTGTAGCGGCACAGAGGGATTTGGGGGAGCATTCAAAGGAAGCCACGTATTGGAGGAAAGTAAGCACGTGCCAAAATTTGCTCCCTAACCCTATTTTTTAATATATTTATTGGCACAAGAGACAAAAGAAAAATCATTAATGGACCCCAGCAGTGGAAAGAATTGGAAAAGACAGTTGCGGCAGTTACTTGCTACAGTGCCGTGAACCTCTGTCAACAGGAAAGCTATTTGGATTTTGCCTTTTAGTGTGAAAGTCAGGGGTAGCATGGCTGACAGCAGCAAAGGCAAAGGCAAAAAGGTGCAACCCAAAGTGCAGCAGTAGATGGCAGCGAAGAATGTGACCGTGGACACCATTACCTTTGAGGGTTTGAGTGGAGGAGATTGTAGAAAATGGTGGAACGAGACCCCGCATGATGATCCCATGAAGGCACAGCTGAGACATGCATAGGTATAATGGGGCATCCAGATGCCCATCTTTTGTATTAAGGATTTTGAGGTTGTGCTGCAGACCATGATTGGTGCGTATGACACACACATGCGGTAGTCAGTATTTGATTATGAGCACCACCAAGTTATGGTCTCTTTCGCTTCCACAGAGTTTATGAGGGTTTTTGGTATTCCAGGAATGTAGGAAAAGAAAGTAGATAAGGGGTAGAAAATATCCCCAGATTTAAAGGATAAACTCCTGAAGTTGATGTGCCGTGACGACCTCACACAGGCCGAGCTCGACAGTCTCCAGCATGCCAGCAAGGGAAGAGGCTTGAAAATGTTGTTTTTGAGAGAGGGGGTATGGCGGTGCCTTCTGGTTGTGTTGAAGAGCCGCTTGATGGGAGCCAGTAGAGCTTCGGACATTGCCATGGCGTAGGTGGTATTGATGAATGGCATTTGCAATGGTGTGGTATACGACTGGGCATTAGTACTAGCGGATAGGATGGAGGAATTTATGACCCTGCAGCATAGAACCTTCTACATGCCCTACCATGCCATTGGACTCTTCTTGGATGACGTACGCCTTTAGGGTTCACCAAACACAACACTTGGCACCACAAGGCCATGTACACCTTGGGCAGCCACCTATATTCTATTGGGTTCATTTAGATATCATGGCACCTAGTGGAGATACACTATTAGGCAAGAAACGAAAGGGGCAGGTGGTGGTGTCTGAGTCCGAGACAGAGTTGGAGTCCGAGCCTAGTGACCCGAGTGAGGAGGCGAGTGCAGAGGAGGACTTCGTGGATACGTCACAAGCCATCGAGATTAGTTTCAGGAGCGTGGGTAGAGGACAACAGGTCGAGGAGGAGATGGGGGTCACATCTTCTGTAGTTGTGCGGACAACCACACCTCCACCTCCCGTAGTTGTGCCAGCGGCGGCAGCCACACGGCCCCCGGGTGAGTTATCCCAGCAGACAACCTCAGCAGGTGCCACTCGGGCTCTGCCTGGAGCGACAGTATTGGCAGTGTTGGTTGCTGGTTTTGGGCTGGGTCGGACACCAGTGATTATGATTCCCCCACACGTGGCCACGACATTGGTAGCCCTACTAGAGCCTCAGACGATCGGCGTTAGGAGTCCCACGGCAGTAGTAGTAGAGGTAGGGACCAGTGGCGGGACGGTTGGTAGGGAGGTTGCGGTAGTATTGGAACATCCTGGAGGGAGTGGTACCCCTTCTTAGACGGATATGAGTGCTTGGCTGAGTCGGTACAAGATGGCACCAGTAGCATCGGTTGGAGTAGCGGTCCTCTCCCCATGATGTGAGCCGAGATCTCATGAGATTGTGGATTTGGTTGGAGATAGCTCACCAGGGACTTCATGGATAGTACAGAGAGACCACTCAGCCATTCGTGAGTTGGTGCTGAGTCCCAGGCAGGAGGAGGAGTTGATCCAGAGCCCCCCTCATGACGAGCCACTGCAAAGTCTTCACTAGGATGCCCAGGAGCACGGTGTCCTAGAATCTTCGAGAGTGGAGGGTGATAGGGACTTGGAGTAGTTTCTTGCGGACATGGCTGTTGGAGCTAGGGAGATGCCAGGACAGATGGATAGTTGGAGCAATTGCTTGGGTTTATGATGGACAGGTGCACGACACACTTTGCTCAGTGTTTTGAGTCTAGAGGGTCACTGTTACGGAGGATAGAGCAGGTCTTCCAGGAGACATACTATGAGCTGAGAAGGACACAGTATATTGCCCAGGGTACGAAGACCTAGCGCCAAGAGGCCGTGTCGGCACGAGAAGAATTGGCTGTTCGACTCCAACAGTTGGAGGAGTCGCATAGGGAGCAATTGGCTCGGGAGAAGGCCTCGTGGGTCACAGAACGTGCTACCTTGGAAGCAGAGTTGGCCGAGGAGAGGTCGACGAGGGATGCCTTGGGGGCATGGTTGGAGGAAGCCCGGGAGGACAGGGCTATGTTGGAGAGCCGATTGGCTAGTGCCTTGGAGATGGTGGAGAAGAAGGATAAGGAGGTCTTGGTAGCCGCGATGATGGTGAAAATAGCTATGGAGCGACAAATGGTTGCAGAGCGGGCCCAGAAGCTGAGGATTGAGTAGGCCTATGAGTTACGGGCACGCTTGGCAGCCACACCCCGCGCATCGATACTCTCCTCACTAGGGACGCTTCCTTAGCCCCATGCTCAGTCTTGATTTCTTTTTTTGTTGATCATCCCATTTTATTTTCAGTCGTCTAGAGACAACCTTGTTTTTTGGGGGGGATGATGTTGGCGGTAATATTGTACGTATGGGAATAAAAAGTAATTAAGTAGGAAGTACTTTGTCTAGTAATGTAACTGAGGGTAGGTAGTTATGGGTGCAATGGTTGTCCCTCGCACCCCCTCGATACCTTTATATACCATGTGATGTAACTTGTCAGTATCACGATTATGAATGAAATGGTATCTTTTCAGTTGGCTTAATATTGTTCGTCTGGTATTGGCATTACTGTTTCTTGTTAAGTATTCTGTCTGCATGTATTAAACTGTTTGCCTAAAGGGCAAACATCAAGGAAGTTGAAATGACAATTAAGGAGACCCAACAATGTTCCAACACAGTGATACTACCAGAGAATATTCAGGATTTACATGCCACAACTACATTTGCTCCACCGAATGAGAATGATGATTAGCCGGGATCCCCTACTGTCCTTTTGGAGGTTAGTTTGGGAAATGAGGTATATGATTTGACCGGGAGTAATCCTGATGATGATGATGATGTTATCTCGGCATTGAGAGGGCTTGATCGAGAGATGTGTCTCGATGATGGTATGGAAATATCCGCTATTCCTGATTGGCTGATGAAAAGTATGGAAAAGAGTAAGAAAATGATAGAGGTACAGACTATTGATAACATTGATGACTACTTAGCTAGGAGCAATAAGGAGCCAGAACCTAAGAGAGCTGAGATCTTGTCACACATAGCTAGAGATGAGACAGGAATGTGGATCGCGCAGTTGGCTGTTCCTATTGGAGGTGTGACGGCGGACATTGCTACTCCTATGGATTTCTAGATTACTTCAGTTGCCCTCGGCTGTACTACAAGAGAGCAAGAATTTCAGGAGGTTGGTGATAACCTTAGTGCGATCAGTGCAAGATTGGATAGAGAGATTGAAGAGAAGGAGAAGTACAGAGAAGAGAATATCAGACTTAGAGAGTACATTGCAGGGATAAGGCGTGAGAATCCCACCCTTATTTCCCCTATTGCGGTTGATCATGGACGACATTCATACTATGAGGTAGTGAGAGATGCACTCTCGGTGTTGGAGAAATGGATTGAAAGTGCAAGAAAACAGGCTGATGATTTCCTTACTCAGTTTGTCCAGGCATATGGTAGGACAACAGGGCTCATGTTTAGAATCCAGTATTTGGAGGGAGTTTGGGAGGAATTCTGGCCTATCCAGGAGAGGACTATTCCACACCTCAGAGCTTTGAAGAAGATTCCCAAGTCTACATTGATCAGGGAGAATATTGTGCACAATGGAGACATATACGATTTCCATGGCTAGTATTGTTCATTGGCCATGAAGAAATCAACTTATGAGAATGCCCAGCTAAGTTGTACAGAGATGTGTTGACGTGTATTTTGTACACTGCCTAACACAGAATAAAATACCCAAGGGTACCTTATCCTCTCTTGAATAAAGCCTCCGAATGCTGAAGATGTCGCGAAAAGGATCAATCGGGATGACTTCAAGGTTCCTGTACGTAGGGTCTCTACATGTGGATAAGCTCGCCGTGGTATGATGTGATTTGCTGGAATCACAAGGGGACTTACATTTGATGATTGAACTTCCGATCTGCTTTGCTGGAACACAGGCTCTTACTAACTTAGATTTGAAAAAATGGAAAAAGGGGTGAGGGCGAAGAGAGGATCTAATCCTAATACTAAGAATGTAGGAGCAATGATTTGATTTTTGATGAAACTCTAACTAGGTCTTGTTTTGACATCAATGGACCATCTCCACAAGGCTAGTGCGATCTTCTAAGGGAAGCTTTATGATGTTCAAATCATCACCGCAGGCATAGACACCATCAAGTTGATGCATATCAATGAAGAAGCGACAAATTGAAATTGAGCTTAAGCTGAATGATTCCAGTTGACTACACAAGGCAAGTCTGCAATCAACAAACTGCTAGTAGTATGGATATACGAATTCCACCATTAATCAATCGCATTTCCTCCATTCATCTAATCATCTACCATCTAGGATTGAAGACTCAACAAGAAACCATGCAAATTGCAATAAACGACACACTTCACCATTACTTCAATGAAAATGGAGTTTGTTTACAATCAATGGCAACAATTTCTTGCCTTGTCCTCCTATTCTACTCTAATTACTATTCTATCAATTTCTAACTACTCCCTATCTTATTGCTAATTACCCTTTACAAATGAAATGTCAGGGCTTATATAGTGCCCACAATACAATTTGATGGCTTAGATCAATTCAAGATCAATGGCCAAGATTCAACAATGAAAACCCTAATTAGGGTTTGTTACAACCATTACATAACATTTAATGCTTGACCAATGATAAAATTGTATTGCTTGGACACATGTCCCCTCTAGAAAAATCGACCAATGGATAGCCGGGGTAGGTACATCGGAGTTTGTGCCACCTTCCATGAGTTAAGTACATTGAATTTGGACATGCTGAGGTGGACCTCACTAATTGGAGAAATGATGACTGGGATGCCACCTCATCTGACACTTGTAGCTTGCTAGATATTCAATTTGATGTCGTTGAGAGGCTTGCTTTAATTAATTCATCTGGAACTATTTACTTCTTCAACGAGCCCTTGTTCTAACTCCTTGTGTCCTTGATGTGCAAGACGATTGATGTACCTTGCCTTGGAACACTGGATTGGAAGAGGTTGCCCTTGATGACGTTAGTCCAAAGAAGGTCGTCCTTGTCCTTGCTTGATCGTCCCGACGAAGACCGTCCTTGATCCGCCTTGATTTTCCTTGATGAGATCTCCATTTGATGCCTACACAACATTTCAAAAATAGGAACATGATTTTGCAATGAATAACATAGATTAAATTAATTTTTAGGAAACTTCATAATAAATCCTTGAGTTATTATTTCCTAAAAAACGATTGAGCTTATTGAAATTCAAAATTTCAAAAATTCAAAATTTTTAGGCTATGACGATCAAAATTCGAAATTAAAACAAGGGATCTTGTCATACCTTACTTGAGAGTTTAACACTAGAATGCAAAATAAAGGAATTTGCCCAGGCAAAAATCAAAATTTGAAGCCTTTGACTTGATCTTGAAGGATAATGAACGTCCTCTTTATCAATTCGCTACCCTTGGGGATATCCTTGACGTGTTCTTCAATGTCCTTGGCAAGTTCGCCTAACTTGAAACTCGAACTCCTTTGATAATGCTTGTACTTTCCCCTTTGAAATTCGCTCCTCCTCTTGAATGATAATTTCGCACTTCCTTTGTATACTCCAAGTCGCATATGAAAGAGGATGCTTGAATAATGATTTAAAAATGAAATAAACACCTCCTTTTATAAGCACTTTCCTCATGCATTACCTTAGGCCGACTTGGTGAAAACAAAGACAATTAAAAGCCATTTTTAATAAAAACCAAGGCCGACTTTTGTAAATAAACCCAAGCGCTCAACTTGATTTTTTAATTGATAATTAATTAAATGCCATCGTTTTTTAATTAATAAATTCGATTTTTTACAAGGCAAAAAATAATTAATTAACATTTTACGCTATTTTTAAATGCTAATTAATTGAATCTTTTAATTTATCGAATTTTAGCATTTAAAATAGATTCAAAAATATTTGTTTGAGTGCCAAATTTTGAAGATGAACAATACATACCTCATCGCCCTGGTCCCTGACTGAGGGACAGGAGCGATCCATTAACTTTGTCTTGATCCTTGCATTTTTGACGTTCAAAGTCTTCATCTCCACGTTGAATTTGCCATTTTCGCTAGGGATTTCGAGCTAGATTGACTTGCTTGTGTGAACAAGTGCTTCTTGATATGATATCGCCCTGGTCCCTTGGAGAGGGACAGGAGCGATCCTTATGTTTTCTCCATTTCAAGCTCAAATTGGTAACATTTTAACGTTCACCTCCTTTGTATCGCCTTCCAAATGATGTTTTAAACCTTGTGCAACTTTGTTTTGACGTGATCTTCAAAGGATAACAAGTGTTTTAGCAAATATCGCCCTGGTCCCTTGGAGAGGGACAGGAGCGATCCTTGTGTCTTGGTCTAAATTCGCCATCTTTCAATCTTTGTTCTTCGTTCATTACCTTCCAAATAGCGTCCTTGACCTTGCCTATCCTTGCCTTGTCTTGGTTTTGACGGAACATGAGTGTTTTAATGAAAATCGCTTTGGTCCTTGTCCAAAGGACAGGAGCGATATAATCTCTATAGCTCAAATAATAACCTTTTGACGTTCAAAACCCTTGTATATCATCTTCAAAAGACACCTTAGACCTTGTATGACCTTGCAAAACATTGACTTAACGTGATTTTTGCATGAATTGGCCAATATATTCAATATCGCTCTGGTCCCTTCCTGAGGGACAGGAGCGAACTTCAACATTTTGAGCTTGTCCTTGTTTCGGCCAACTTGCAATTACTTTCATTGTGCAAAATAAAGTCCCTTGATCCTTCTTAGTCGCTTGATGCGTGATAAACTTTCAAAATTTATGCCTTTATGCAAATTTCGCTCTAGTCCCTTCCTGAGGGACAGGAGCGAACTGGGATATTTTAGTGCAAATCTTTCAATGTTGGCGACCTTTGATGCTTTGTGCTTGATTGGAACACTTCGAAACGTCCTTGCCACCCTTCACCTTGTCTTGGAGAGGCTTGAACTTAGCGAAAAGGCAACATAACTAAGATATCGCCCTGGTCCCTGGCTGAGGGACAGGAGCGAATTTGTACTTTCAAGCTCAACTACACTTTGCCACCTTCAAAAATTATCTTCAATGGTCTTGTTGTGCTCCATTTTATTCATCTTTGGCTTGGAAATCATTGTAACTTGGCAAGAAATTTGTCAAAAGTAAAAATCGCTCTGGTCCCTGACTGAGGGACAGGAGCGAACTTGGGCATTTGGGTCCCTTTTTGACGTTTTATAATCTTCAATTTATCTTCAACGGGTTCAATTCACCTCCTTTCTTGCCTTCGAACATAAAACTTGCTTGATCTTTGCCCAGTGCATACCCTATGAAGAATTTCGCTCTGGTCCCTGGGAGAGGGACGGGAGCTACAATAGACTTCGCCCTGGTCCCTGACTGAGGGACATGAGCGATTTTTGCATTTTGGTTCATTTTTCTTCACGACGGCACTTCAAGTTATATTCATTTGGTAAAATGCATCTCTTTGGACTTCTTCAAATCATCAAGTCGTTAAAATCCTGCGAGGACAAAGCAATGTCAGACTTTAAGCTCCGGTCCTTCACTGAGGGACAGGAGCAAAATTTGCTCTCTAGGCCAAATCGTTACAATTTTCATCAAAAAAAGTCTTGGCTAAGGAAGATATCATCTTACTTAATGCTATGAATAAAAGTTAATGTCCAAAAAAAGGTCTAAAATTGTGCATATAAAGAAAATCGCTCTGGTCCTTCAGTGAGGGACAGGAGCGAATTTGACCTTCTAGGCAAAAACTTCATCATTTCATCGTTTTTGATCAAGTCTGGATGCTCTATCATGCTCATTTCGTCCTTCACCATGCCTTTGATGTCTCAATTCGTCCAAACAAGGTCAGGAATGACTCCACTAAGCATTTTCGCTCTGGACCCTTGGCGAGGGACAGGAGCGCTTCGCCTTGGTCCTCCTGGGAGGGACAGGAGCGAAATTCGCTCTGGATCCTCAGGGAAGGACAGGAGCGAAATTTGACTTTTCGAACTCTCTATCAGGATAAGTGACATTTCCTTTTATGTTTCTTCTTTCTTATACTTTAAGTTATATTCCATATATACTTTCAGGATGTTTGAGAGTGGTTTCAGACCTCCAGGAGTTATATTGCAAAATCTAGTTTTTGGAGGTTTTTCAGTTTCCAAACTTAGTCAAATTTCAGGATCAGGACATTCCAGACTTAGCCAAATTTCAGGATCAGGACCTCACTCAAGCAGGACTTGCTATCCTATTGATCTCCCCGACAGCACTCAAAATGCAAAGGCAAACTAACAAAACCCTAAAAGACCTAAAAAGACAAACCCTAAAAAGCAAAAAAAAAGCAAGGGTCCCCATTTGCAATGGGGCGATGTGTGAAAACGTCACAACAAGATGGAAGGATCGATCCAGGATATTCAGATGAAGATCCCTGCCTCGATTGAGGAGTCATTGAGTGTTGATGTTAGTGGTTTACACTTAGCCGAATTAAGAGACAAGATGAAACTTATGTATTTTTGTTAGTTGGACTCTTTGAAGAAGAGTCAGATGGATGATTTGGTCTCTTTGTTGATTCATGTTCATAGTTCGCAGAAGCTCATGCCAGATTAGGAGAACACTTTGGATGCTTGCTCGGATTCATTGGACGTGATTGATTTGCAGCAAGATACCTTACCTAGCATTTCCACGGAGTTAGATTCAGTATTGGCTAGATTCTTGGAGTATGCTAGGAGAGAGAGAGATGCAGGGAGGAGTTTTCTAGAAGATTCCCTATCTGATGACTAGGTATCTTTCTATTGGGCCATATGTTGTTGGCACCATTTTTGATGTAAACCTTAATTAGGGCAATTCTAGGGTTTTGTTGGCATGATCTTGGCCCTTGATTTAGTTTTAATCCTGGCCATGCATTTTGTATGAGACTATATATACCTCATTGTCTCTCATTTGTAAGAGAGAGTTTTTGTAGAATTGTTGGTATATACTGTAGCTATTTGAATCTCAATCATTGTTCAATTTTTGGTGATTTTGCTCTTCAAATGTTATCTTTGCATTCATGGTTCTCAATTCCTCCAAGTCAGATTAGAATTTTAGATTAGAATTTGTTTTCATGTTTATTAGATTGAGTGAAAGATTTGTTGAATATATTTGTGTGGAATTCTTAATCCATACCACTAGCCTCTTGCCGTTGGTAAGTGCACCTTGTGTGATCAATTGGAAATTTGAGTAAGCTTAACTTCAATTATTATGCGTCCCTTGACAAGCGTCAACTTGGATGGTGTCAACGTTTGATGGTAATAGTCTGAAAATCCATAAGTATACCTTAGATGATTGCACTAAGCTTATGTCAATACCTGTTTGTGAGACCTTGCCTAGTTCGATTCCCTTAGATTTATTCATCATTTCCTACATTCCTAGGCTTAGAATTGATTTCCTGAACCCTATTGTAATATCCCTTGCCCAAACTGACTGATTTTGGCTCAAGGAATATTCTCAAACACTTTGTATGCTGTCTTTCTCTATTCTGATTTTTGTATTTCAGATTGTTTGATACACTTTGAAAGTTGCCAAGAAATTTAGGAAGTTCACAAATGATGTTGACAATACCTCTTACAATGAACTAGTATGCGAGTGTAGTTCTTTTTGGTATTTTCAATGCATATACATGAAAACTAGATATGGAATGCATACTTACAGCCAACTGACATTTCGACAAACAACTGGCATGCAACTATTATGCTGATCATATATGCTATTAAAAGGACATTTCGTCAAACAAATGGTATGCAACATATATCTTCTTTATTGAATTCATTCCTAAGTACAATGCTGCTATGGATTTGCCAAGACTAATTGGCTTACAAAAAGACTACAGCAATGCCAAATCTGATTCTAAGTTATCACTTACAACAGCAAAATTATATACCTAAGATTTCAATACTAACTACTAATAGTTGCAAGAGGAACCTGATAATAGTGATGCTCAATGATGGAGATGAAAGTTGCAATCGGAATCAAGAACAAATACTGTAGCACGGCACTGTTCACGTGCACTGTTCATGCATACTGTAGCAGCAAGAACAAACTTTAAAAAGAAAGATTACTAATGGCTGCCAATGAATCTTCAGGTCTGCACTCGATAGTCCTCAATATTCTTCAAACCCTTTCTGTTATTCCTTTACTTTAAGCACAAATAGAACTCCAGAGTGAAGCTCTCCTGAAATGCCAAATTCAGTGGATATTTCACCACCTCAAATGGTTGCAACACTGAAGAATTGACGCTCTCCAATGGCTAACTGAAATCAGAAACCCTTGGCTTCTTCTCCCAATTTCATATCAAATGCAATTGACAATAATCCGATGATAAGAAAGAACCTCTCATGTTAATTTATTCTTTCCTTGTAGGAGCTCACTTACTTTTCTTCCCAATTTGGGATAAAAGATTTTCTTATATTTGTACCTTATAATATTAAAGTGACTTTATTATTATAAGTTATTTTATAACTTTATAATAACATTAAAATATTTAAATAAATCACTTAAGTCACTTAAACTTTAATATCTCTTGAAATACTTGTCAGATTGCTATGCCGTCTAAAATAGGAATCTCTCCTCATAATTCCCCATGTGACCAAACACACTTTCTAAAAATAGAAAGGGTCCATCTCTATTACCCCTGACTTACTATACATAGTAAGTATGGCAAATGGAGTCCAAATGATATCGAACAAAGGCCAATTCCCTGAATGTTGGAGAAGAATCAATCCTCAGAAGACCCTCTAACCATCCACATTAGCCTACGAGGGTCCAATTATAGGCTAATCATTGGCTAGCATGATGTCACTAGCTAGAAGGGGACATCATACCTATTCCTTTTGCCCATTTTTTAAGTAAGAATTAAGTCCGGAGCTACATTGTTAAATCCTAAGTTGTTAGCACCCCTATTCCGCATATTTCATGATCAAAGAAGATAGTTCAAACATTTGTGTAAGTCTCCAAGTGAACACAACAATTCACATCGACCATTGAGTTACCCACTCGTCAAGACCTGACATGTAGAAACCTTGGAATCATTCTAGTTGATCTTACCCTTAGCATCTGAGGTGATTTTGTTCAAGAGAGGGTAAATTACCTTGGTATTTTATTCTGAAATGTTATGTGCATAAAACACACATCAACAAGTATATACTTTTGCCGACTACATCAGCCCCCCCAAAAAGAAAGTTGTCTACCAGATGACTGGGACAAAATTGGGAGCAAGACACAACAAAATTGAAGAAAATATCTATTGAGAGGGGTGAGAAGACGTCCCTGGATGTACGGAGGATGTAGGGGTAGATGTGTTGTTGTTGAAGGTGTTGGAGGTGTTGGCTGGCCACCAACACTTGCCTTCACCATGTAGGTGACCTCCATCAAATGCTTTTTGGTCTTCTCGAGCTCCTGTTCCTTTTCTAATAACTTGCGATCCCTATTTGCTAGTTGTCATCCTTGTTCAGCAAGGTGGGTGGTCTTCTTTGCCAATTTTTTGTCCTTCTTCACCAACCGGCTCTCTCTCTCCACCACCGTCTTCTCCAATGTTGTAACTTGGTTGTGGTTTTGGGTTAGTTGCTTCTGGGACTTGAATTTAATTAGCTAACTCCTTTTGAGCTTTCTTGGCCTAGCGAAGAGCCCTGTCTTGTGATTGGGTGGCTTCCTCCATTGAAGCCACATGCTTGTGGTAGGGGAGGAAAAGGTCTTGAAAGCACAACTCCATGCCATGGAGTGCTCTCAACACTAGATCATGTTGGCCTCTGACTGTTGGCCGCAAAAGCTGCCAAGCAACTAGCATCTCCGGTGTCTCCATGTGTGGCCACCCTCGGGAAATAAAACATTCGAAGAACTCTCCTTGGCATTCTACTGGCATAAAGGTGATAATTCGCTTGGCCGCATGTGCTACAAGTGGGTCATGGCCAATATCCAAGTCTTGAGCAATGTCCCCCACTATATCCATGAATGTGGCCATCCCCTACAGTTCTTGAATGTATTGTTGGATTGTGCTGACAAGATCATAGGGATTTTGTTTATTGATATATTTGATAAATTAAATACATGAATCAATAATACAAATGACAATGAAAACCAGATACTGGAGTGAAATATGTCTTTATTTGCACATGAAATTGTTACAAAAGAAGACTAGATGCGATCAGCCAAGGATCGAAGCTAATCCAACTACATCATACTCCTTTCCATTATGATACTGTAATATCCCTTGGAAATTATTTAAATATGTATGCAATCTTTTTAAAACTCCTTAAATTTAATTTTTGCCCAAAATTAGAAATTACATCAAACACTGTCAAAGGATTTGATTGGACAATCACACTCGAAAGCAAATAAGTTCAATTAATCGATATATAATTGATCGATCAGATTTGCAGGAAGGAATAACACTTTATTTACTAATAAAAACTGATTTTATACAACAAATAAACTTCTGCGACATTCATTCAAGTGTTCAAACAAAATATTTTTCCAATAGTGCACACCCAATTTCACTAAAATACATAGAAGACTCAATGAAACCCTTCCAAACTTACACCAAATTACTTTGATTAATGAATAAAGGAAAATACAACAAATTAGCAACAATACCACGTGATCAAACCACCAATAAACTTATGCAACACAAAATACTCAATAGAATACTACCAACTGCTCCCAAATACTTGCAAGCCAAAATGGTGTAATCAAACTATCAACTCTCGACAACAACTCGATTCGAGATCTAGTAAATGGCTCAAATCTTAAAATTTACAAAGAAAGGGAGATACCTACTGTGGCGATAAACATGTTGGAGTATGCTACTTGCGGTGGCTGGACGATTGGAAGGAATGAAGAGCTTGAAGAAGACCTTGTGATAACTAAAGTAGCATACAGGCCAAGCCTCAACTGGGCTAAACCAATGATGATGTCGGAGGAGAGACTAGCAAGGAAAAACGTTGAAGGCGTTGCAGTCTAGAGAAACCATAAACATCTTACCAATGCTCTGTTTGGCACACCCGCACTGTGGGTACAGATGAACAACTATTGGAAATGGAAGGCACCATATGAGGGGAGACGCGAAGGATATGTCGCATAGGACATAGATGAAGAAGTAGAAAGGAAGTGCAAGGAAGAACAAGCCAATAAGGAAGATGTATGAGGAGAAGAATTAGAGGAAATAGACTTGGAGGAGTATGGAGCCACCCTCAGACCATACCTGAAAATGGTTTTAAAAATAGATGATTTGTTTGTCTCAAAGAGAGATGGTTACAACAAACAGATCATCGGACAATACATGGACAAAGGGAGAACAATCCCACCCTTGCCTACTTCCAATTCATTATGGAGGGTCATCCCAAACCCAGTCGGACCTCCAACGATCAACTGAGAGGAAGCGGTCTAGTATCACAAATACGGTGGCAGGTATGTGGATGGACAAAATATTTGATCTTGAATATATTGGAACGTGTTGTGAGAACGAGTGTTACAAGATGCCTCCAGGAACTTGTTGGTGGCGGTACGCGACGGAGGTGAAGGTTCGGTCCAATGTCGAGCTGAGGGGAATGAAGTGAAAGGATGGAATTGGAAATAATGCCAAGTAAAATAAAAAGCAAAAAGGCCATGAAAACACAGAGGTATGCAATAAAGGAAGGAAATTGTTGGGAAAACTAAGGACGACAAGAAGGCACGTTGGAAAATAAAAAAGTTAAAAAATTAAAAGGGTAAGGCTAGTAGGCAAAGATACACTTGCAACGATGGAAACAAAGCCAATGAAAGGGAAAAGCAAATTGAATAAATCTAATGTCAGAACTTGCTTCAAAGCATTAAAGGTATGGAAAATCAAATTTAAAAATGCAGGCATAGGGAAGGTATGGAGAAAATATTTTTTTATGATATTAAAGATAGGAAAGGTCATGAGATAATATATATTAAAAGGAAGTCATTGGGAATTATTAAAAAATTAAAACAAATGAGGGAAACGATAAAGATAGAAAGAGAAAAATAAATAAAATGAAATGGGGATTATTTAATAAAAAGTTAATTAGATATTTACTCCTAACCCTAACCTTGGCACCAAAAGGTTATAAAGTTCAATAAGTGGCCATCTAGTCCCAAAATATAGTGAAGGAGAGACAGAGACACAGGAAGAAGGATCTGGAACTACAAAAGAGGTCAGCATTGTGCATAGTGAAGTGTCCAACATACAAACCCATACGTAGGCAATAGACCAAATAATCATTTCTGTATGTCGCATGTGCATCCAAGAACACCCGTACATAGATAGAGGGACCCATACAGAGATAGGGGGACCTATATGAGTGGGAGAAGAAACGGTATGACCAAAAGGAAACGTTAAGAGGAGAGCCACCGTACGATTGAGAGGAACCAGGTGGACATCATATGCCACAAAGAGAGTCACCTTACGGAAGCACAAAATTAGGTCGTACGAGGTTGGGAGGAATCAAGAAATTCATACGGGGTAGAGTCTGTACGTGAGCAATTGCAGTCCATACGAAGAACGAGGAGTAAGCTGTACTACATTAAAGAATCCGTACATCGTAGGAGGCAAGTCGTATAGTAAGGAGCTCTCAGATACAATGTACGTGAGAAGCCGCCAATCACAACCTTACGAACAACCGTAAGAACAGGGAATTCAAAGTCCGTTCATAAGCAATGCTCGTACAAGGGAGGGAATTGGTGAGGATAGGAACATGGTAAAAACAAGTTTTGGAAATCCTAGTGGTTGTGACAATTATTCTAGAAAAGGTAAAAAGGGGAAGGGAAAAGGTTAGTCGTCTATTGGTCCAATGATGGCAGCGACAAGCACTAGCAGTAAAAAGGAGACTTGGCCGAGGATACAAATAGATGAGAGTGATAGTGGAAACTCTCACATTCGAGAGCGTGAGCGGCATTGACTACTACACATGGTGCCAGGAGGCTCCAAAGGATCATTCGATGAGGGCCTCACTCAGGAAGGAAGAAGTCGACAAGGCAATCCAGATGCCTGTCTTTAATGTAAGAGAATTTGAGCCAGTCTTGAGGAGCCTAGTTGTAGGCTATGATTGCCATTCCGACCGGTCCATTGTAACATTCCAGGGGAGCAAGGTCACAGTGTCATTTGCGCCAGTTGAATTTACAAGGGTATTTGGCATTCCCTCCAAAGGGTTCAAGGTGGCCAAACCCTCAGGGAAGATGACCAAGGAAGAGAAACACGGGTTATTAAAGTTGG
This sequence comes from Cryptomeria japonica, assembly GCF_030272615.1. Classification (NCBI taxonomy): domain Eukaryota; kingdom Viridiplantae; phylum Streptophyta; class Pinopsida; order Cupressales; family Cupressaceae; genus Cryptomeria; species Cryptomeria japonica. The sequence continues at coordinate 610,258,007 of NC_081408.1, read as the reverse complement.
TGTGCAGGAGTGACTTATCAGACAAACAATGGGAGAACTTGTGGAAAAATAGCAGTAGCAAGGGGGTCAAGAAGACCTTCATGGCCGCAATCGAGTGGAAATGCATCATGGACTTAGTGAAGAGCCAACTTATTGGGGCCATCAAGGCCTCTGACATTTCCATATGGATGATACGGCTCATGAACGAAATCATGAATGGTAGTGTGTATAATTGGGCGAAGGTGCTCCCAGACCGCATCCAAGAGTTTGTCACCCTTGAGCACAAAACATTCTACATGTGTCACCACACTATTGTTCTCTTCCTGGACACACTTAGAACGCAGGTGCCTACAGGCAAGTGGGGATAGTTCCAACCTCTTAATCGAGTGGAACCTACGAAGCCAAAATGTTCTACTGGACACACATGGATACACTCACGGTTGGAGGTGAGCAACCAACTAGGAAAAAAAGATGACAGGAGTTACAAGACAACATTGAGCCAAGTGTGGAAGATGAGGGCAGCCTATAGGAGGAGGATACGATAGAGGTATCATCCTTGGAGAGTGAGAGCAGAGACAATACCTTCAGGATGGCGCTTCATCGTAGTGATCAAGATGACATAGGAGACGCCCAACTCGAGGATACGCCGGAGGACACTCTAGCTGTACCACCTCTGAAGGATGGTACAAGCAAAGGAGTAACACTAAAGCCGAGGATTGTGGTAGTTGAGGGAGAGGTACCATCATCGAGGGTTGGGGTAGCCGAAGGAGAGGTACCATCATTGAGGGTTCTAGCAAGCCGTAGCATCACGATTGCACCAACCAGGCTATCACCAACGACACACTTCCTCTTGTGAAATATAGTACTATGGATTGCCATGCCTGAAGGGCCACAGGAGGCTACCCTTGTCGCCTATGCATGGCAGACAATGCCTACTCGTATTGCTGGGAGCACTGTACCAAAGAATACCAGGGTTGCACCTGCCAGGGATACTGAACTAGAGGATGCTAGGCCAGTTGCTACGCCAGCCAGAGGACTGCAAGAGGTAGATACCTCACTCAATAGCTAGCTGAGCAGATTTGACGTGGCATTGAATGGACCTCCACCGCAATCACTAAGGATGACAAATGGTACTCACTTCTAGACAATAGATGAGGCACAATGACAGGAGGTAAAACAAATAGAGAATATACCTACGAAGATGGAGCCCCACATTGAGATGGTAGTGGAGCACAACAGGGAAGAAGGGACTCACCATGGACCATTAGTTGAGAAAGAGGTAATAGAGATTGAGGAGGAGAGTGCACATCATGGTGAGACCACCCTGCAAACTGGGATGGTGATCGAGGAGTCCAACAGAAGGGAGATTTAGGAGAGCATATTCGGGTTTCAAAACCTGACCCCCAAGATGCTCTTGGTCTATACGGAGATATCTCGTAGAGTTGAAGGACATCAATTCGGTCACCCAAGGGGTGGCGGAGTTGGTGAGATGGGTTGACATCGGCCTTGTACTAGAGGCCGAGAGACTCCTTGCCTTCATGTGGAGTGGTTGTGAGGAGTTTGGAAACATTTCACAAACCAAGGGTGGCCAGCCACTGAGACATCGAAGATGGTTGAGACATGGTGTCAGGCACAACTAGAGAGCGTCAGGGCGGTATATTATCCACCTTGCATAGCATGGAGAGTTCATTCAAAGACATTTTATTGATTGCAGAGAGCGACAAAGTAAGGCAGAGTGGTTGCACTGGAGGAGGTAGCAGCTGTGCGAGAGGAGTTGGCACAACATAATAGACTTATCACTGTGGATAGAGAGAGAAGAGTGGCCTTGGAGGAGGAACTGGAGCATCAACGAATAATCAGGTCAAGGTAGGATACTAAACTAGTGGAGTTGGAGGCACGTCTCGTAGTAGTAACTGAGCAGCTAGAGCATAAAGAGCAGGATGTCATGGAAGTTGTATACATGGTGAAGACAAGACAAGAGTGTTAACTTGTGGCGGAGCCAGACTTGCGGCCGCGGATAGAGAAAGTGTAGCACCTGTGGCAATAGCTCTCGACATCTTCAACCACTCTAGGAATGTTCTCTCACCCTCCTCTTTCTCAGTGACTTTGTAGTATTCAGCCCCATTTTGTTTTCGTTGTTTGGAAGACGACTTCTTTTTTTGGGGGGCTGATGTAGTCGGCAAAACTATCGCTAGTAAATAAATAATATTTTCTTTTGTTAATGTAATTGGTAGTAGTTGGGTTGTTCCCAAGAGGGTTGTAGTTGCTTATAGTTTGTAGTCTTAACCAACCTCCAGGCATTATATATACTTTTGTTGTATTGGGAAACGGGAAAATATTGATGAGTGTACATTTTACACTAGATAATAAAAGCATAAATCTTTCTGCCATGTGTTGTGTTCAATGTTGTTAATTGGTATCATCTCTAGTATGTTTCTATTTTTGTACTCTGTTTACTATGTGTAAATTAAGAACATTCCTTTTGAGAGTAACCATATGCCATCAATGTTTTCAATGGTTTGATATTGTGTTGGTTGACACCTACCAAGTGGAATGTCGATGGCCAAAGGATTGGTTTTCCGAGACATTTCCAAGTGTCTTTTGGCAGCACATTGACTCTTGAGCCTCTATCGACAATGGTGTTCATCAAGTTTTGCCCCATTATTTCCATCTCGACAATGGCCAACTTTATCTTGATGCTCACTTTCAATAGCATGGTATCAACCTAAGTCACTAGGTTCGAATTCGAATTCGAAGTTTGACAACTTTGAAATTCGAATGAAGTTAGATGAGGGAAAAATTCGAAATGTATAAAATTCGAATTAAATTCGCCATATGTAATTTTTAAATTGTTTTAATAAATATATGTAATATATCTATAAAATTGCCTAAATAGTTTAACATTGATAAATAGATTTGAAATCGTTACAAAAAGATGACATTTATAAAATATAAACCATAGCAAACATATGCTAGGGCACGAACGACAGGCAAAAATTGCAGGCGAACTTCTCCTGTAGGCTGCGACTATCATGGGTTTGCGACTACTACTCCTGCAGGCCGCGACTCACGACAGACTGAAGATGTGTTTAAAAAATATTAACAAAAGAAGGCCAAAAATTTATTAAAAAAAGAATTTTTTTTTTGAAGTTCGGCAAATTTCAATGAATTTTTTTTTTTTTTTTTTTTGAAGTTCGGCGAATTTCGAACTTCAAGGATGAAATTCGGCTGAACCTGGTGACTTAGGTATCAACAACCTAGTTGCCTTCGGGCAGTGGTTTCATTATTGGTTCCTCTTGTGGCTTGCATTACTTCCCATCGTACTTCAATTGTGGCATAGTTTGAAGGTCTACTACCTTTACAGATATTGTTTTTTTTAATCGGTAATATAGTAATTTTATTAATATTTAAATATTGATTTACATTGATATTAAAAGTTTAAGATAGTAATAATTATGGAAACCCTAACTACCTTTCCAAGATAGGTCATCATAATGTTTCTTTCACAGAATGCTATTCGACACACAAAACCCCTATATAGATATACATCACATATACTATAGAGTCGTAACTGCATTTGGCTTCCCATATAAGATTTACAACTATCAACACAATTACAGATATCCAAGAAAAAAACAGTCTTTCAAAATCACAAAAACCACAAAAGAACCTACTTTTTGCTTGCCCTAAGGGGTCCATTGACCCAATAATCTTCAAATTTGTGCTCTATTCGAACTCTGCCCTTCCACTCCTTTGTCGCACCATGATCCTCACGGTCCTGTTTTGCATGAGCTTTCCCCTTCTACTCTTTCATTGCACCAGCATTCTCACGCTCTAGGTTTTGCTCACGAAGATAGTCTTTCAGAGCCTCCCATCCAATGTAAGCTTTCACTTTCCTTTTGTTCACATTACCAGCCAAACTCCACCAAATGAAAGGTTTGAGCTGTGAGTGTGGTCGCCAATTTTTAGCCAATCTCCCTTTGCAACTAAAAGGCCTTCACCCAGACGTACCCATTCCAGAATTGGCCTCAACCCATACGTCCAATCTTCTTTCACATGCTCCTTGAGGACACATTGGACATCCTTCTTACTTACCAACTCCAGCCCCCATGCCACCAACAATATCAATATTTGTTCGATATCTATGCTCTGGTCGCTTGAATTCTTCCCCAAATAGTATATCTAAAATCTGTACAAACAATGGGTCATCAAATTTAAAAACACTATGGAGTCACTTCTTTGAAATCCGACCCAAGAAAGCAAGTTGCTGCTTGGGAGTAACCAGGGTGAAGTTCGCCTCCATCTTACCTCACTTCACCACCAACCCACTGCAAGCCACCTTATGCCACCAACAATGGTCTTGCATCAAATAAAGCCTTGATGTTAGTTTAAAAATGAACTCTTGTCCCATCACATTAAGCACACACACCTTCCCATGATTATTTTTGCATTCGGCAGCATACAACCTGTCATATGTCATTGATTGGGATCCCCCGTAAAGCTTCCCAATAAAATCCGCTTGTTCCTCCATTAATGACACCGCCCACTTTGACAACCTATTTGCCACCCTGTTTCTGTTCCTCAACACATGGGAAATTTTGAATTCTTTAAAATAAATTAAAAGATTTATAATAATTTTGACAAGTTTATTTAAATTCCAAGTAGGATATTCACCCCTAATTGTAGCATTAATAATAATTTGAGAATCGCCTTCTAAATGCAATTTTGCTACCGACATTTTATTGGCCATCTTGATTGCTAGTAGTGTCGCTTGGATTTCGGCTTCATTATTGATGCCCTCCTTCAACGTTTTAGCACCGTAGGCTAGCACGTTGCCGTCTTAGTCTCTTGCCACAAACCCTGCTCCTGAGGGTCTCGGGTTTCCTTTCAAGGCCCCGTTGAAGTTGACTTTCACCCAACCTATTTCAGGATTCAACCATTCATCACAAGACTTCACCTTGGGATCCAGGTCAACCTGGACAGGCCTATTAACAGGCCATACCTTCACAAATATTGTTGTCTGCAACATTTGTTGTACTATTTTCTTCTTAGACTCTAACCTTAGTGAAGTACTTGTGGTTTTGTTGGAGGTTCCTCTCTCATTTGCCATCGCCCATTCCATGTGAGCTCTGGCTTCTCGAAGTCTTTCCTTATTCGTACGAGGATCTGGGTACATTACCTTCCTTGACTGTAATCTAGTGATCACCAAAAGTTCCTTGTTCAGATCCTCCATGACCAACATATTCGCTCCTTTTTGTTTTGGGCAGTCGGCGTCTTTGTGATTACCCAATCCACACCACTTGCACAACATTCCCAAATTGTTTTGACCACTTTGGCATACTCGGGCAACGTGACCCCATTCATTGCACTTTCAACACTAGACCATCGGTCTTCCTTAGTGTTGTACTGTATTTTGCTCCTTGGGCCATTGTTGTTATTGTTATATCGATTATTGTTTCTTTGCTTGTTGTGGTATTCACCAGGGGATGAATTAGAATTGTTTTGTGGTTTTGGAGGTGTAGTCGGTGGGGTTGATTGTTCCCCTTGCGTACTTCTTGTCTTTAGATTTTACGGGCATTCTTTGATTGAATGTCTTAGTATCTGATAGATGTCGTATAACAACTTCTTTGGACAATTTGTTTTTATGTGACCTACTTTATAGTTGGTGCACCATAGTTCCTTGCTTTCCTTAGAACTCTCCTTCTCGGCCTTTAATTTCTTCATCATATGCATCATGTCTCACCATAGGGCTTGGATAGTTTTTGATTCTTCATCACTGCTATCCTTTGTACTCTCGTCATCATTTGTCTTTTGTTTTCCTCGAGAGGATGTTTTGGATTCACTTCTGTTGATGTATTTTTTAGGACACCTCAAACACAAAGTAAAATACCAAGTATTCTATCCTGTCTTGAACAAAGAAACCTCATGTGTTAAAAAATGTCATCAAATAAGGCAACTCCAAGGTTTACAATGTGAACAATCAACTTTATATTCTTGATAGACTTAGTGATTTGATGTGATAATGCTGGTAATCACAAGGGACTTATGTTTTGAAGTACAATTGGAATGTGGAATCTAACTTAACTTTCTTGGAGAAATAAAAGACGAAAGGGATGAAGGTTAAGGAAATCTACTCGAAACCTAACAATGTAAGAAATGATTGCTAACTCGATGAAACCAAACCAAGCTTTGCTTCGCCATGAGGAAACAACTACACAAAGATGGTGCAATCACCTAAGAATAAATGAATGATTTTTATAGCACTTACGCACACCAACACCATGAACAATGAGCATAAAGCAATTGAAGTGAACATTTTAGATAAGTTTAGTCTAACCATACATTGCAATTTGCAATCAACAAATTCCAAATGGTATGAACATATAGGTTTCACCATTCATCAACAATAAACCTTGCATTCAACTAATCAACATCTAAAACTTGAGAAGTAGAAACCACGCAACATGTAGAAATTCATACAACTATCCACCATATTTTCAATGAAACCAAGTATTTATTTCAACAAATTCTTGGCAACAATCTCTTCTTCTCCTCCTACTCTATTGCTAATTGCTAACCATCAACTACTAACCTTTACAAATGAGAAGGCAATGTCTTATATAGACATCCCAATTACAACTCAAGGGCCAAGATTGATTCAAGATCAATGGTTGAGATTACAAGATGAAACCCTAATTAGGGATAGTTACAACTAACTCCTTCGACCAATGAAAAAATTACATTGCTTAGAACACATGTTCTCCTTTGGATATGAACCAATGAGAAAATATGTTAGTTGCGTTGAATAATATTTGATGTAGTGCCATGTGTCACTTGCTCCTTCACTGGATGAGTCAAGTTCAATGTACTTGGACATGTTGACATGGCATTTCCTGATTAGTTGATGACGAATAAGTGCCACCTCAGTATGCATATCTCTTGATACTCAACATTTCCAATTGCTTGAGGTGATGATTCATATTTCCAAATTGCATCATCATGGTGATCAAGTTTCTAACTTTGCCTTAACTCTTTTGAAACTATTTTTATCCTTTATCACGTTCAATTTCATCTTCTTGTTTGGGAATTTCAACCAGTTCTCTCCTTGATGATGTTTGATCCTTCTCTTGGTGTTGTCTATGCTTCACCATCATCTTGATGTGTGGTCGTTGCAAGTACATCCTCCATTCGCTTTCATTACTTGCGCATGATGTCCTTGACAGAGATTACCTCTGTGTTGTACTGACCTTGATTCTTGGATTTCTGAAGGAAATCCAAGATCATTGTAATTGTATCTCTTCCTTATGCTGATCCTTACACTTGCTTTGTTGAGGTGTTCCTTCCTTAATGAGTTCCATCCCTTTGATTACCCTCTCAATGTGATTGAATCTTTGAAGTTGTGATGATGTTTTTCTTTGATTTCATCATTGAAATGTGGATCTTGCAAAGGTGAGTCTTCATGTATCTTTGAATGTTCATCCTTTCTAGCCCTCCGTCTCGAGCTTAGATTTCTCTTGCTATCCTTTGAAACTTCTTGCATCCTCCTTCTTGAATGTCTTAAATTTGTCTTCCGTGAAGTTGTGATGATGTTGACTCGCCTTGGAATGTAGAAAAAATCCATGTCTTGAATGTGTGGAACATGTCTTTGTTGTTTCTCCTTCATCCTTACGCTCCATACACTTCATTGCTGGCCTCAAACCTGAAAAAGAACATAATTTGAATCAAAACACCAGAAATGAAAATAATATTCCACAAAATTTATGCTTCCTGCAACCCTTTCAAATCTGTAAATGAATTTTCTGCTGATGAAACTTGCTTGTAATTAGGTCTGATTCAAAATGTTGACTGAGGTCTGCTTAGACTCGGACCAAATCAGGGACAAATTCACACTAAATGAGGCTTGATTTGTAAATTCCTTTCAATGTAGAAGGAAATTGTCTAAGAATCTGATGGAAGTTTGCTCCTTGAATTCGCAGGTCTGCTGGTGTTAATTGGTTGCAAACTGGATTTGGTGTTTGAAGGACTAAATCTGATCCTAACTTTATATGATATTTCACCTCTTGAATTACAAGTCTTTATCCAGCCAACCTAGGCATTGTTTTTCAATTTGAAATTTAATTTCTTTTCACATGAGCCAACTTGAGTATTTAAACTGCCTTGAGCAGGTTTATGAATGCATTAGGGACAACTTGTGAGCTTATTTGAGGAGTATTGAAGGACAAGTCAAGCGCTGATTCAATGTGCTCAAGAACAAGTCAGCCTAAGGCATTTGATTCATGTTTTGAAGGTTGTTTCATTGTTTTTTCTTACATCAGGTCAGCTAGGGTTAAGGGTATTGCTTTTGTAATGTCCTCTTTTTAGCTTGTTCATGGATTGGCCTATTATTGGCCATCATAGGCTAAGACTGACGGTTAGAGGGTCCCAGTTGGCAGTGCAGGAGGCTTATTCACATTCCGGAGGTCAGAAGTGTTCAACATTGCTTTTCGTTTGGTTCAGTTTGGCCTTCGTTTGACTCAGTTCTACATACTATTTATAGTAAGTCAGTGGTTGATACATGAGAACTTCATTTAGAGGTTCTATTTGTGCTAAATTTGTGAAAATTTATAAGGGTTTTAGGCAGATTTGAAGAAGTTTAATGCTCAGATTGGAGAGCTGAATTAGAGCAGCTATTGTGCAGATTATTAACATCTATTACAAGGGCTGTATGGCTGGGTTTTCTCAGTCTTCATTTGCAGTAGGTGGCGAATTGTATGTAGGGAACAATTTTGGGTAAGGAGTCCACCAAAAATTCAAAGAAACTCAGGAAGAGAGGTGGCCAGAATAGGGGGAAACTCCAGTATCAAAAGCACGAAGAAGTTCCATTAATTCTAGAGGATATCAATCATTTTGAAGTTGCTTTTTGCCAGGAGATTATTGAGGAGAAATCTGATCATCAACCGGGTATGCATGTGAATGTAGATGTTTTAAAATTACGAATAAGAGACAATAAATGATTTATGCCCTTATTACTATATTTTCAATTTAGATTTTAATTTTCAGAAGTTCCTTTGTTATTATGTGCATTGCTTTTCATGGCAAGAAACCCCCAAAAATTATATAACTCAGAAAAATCAGAAAACAAACAATCAATAGTCCAGGCAAACATTGAGAATCATAGTAAAAGTGGACGTGGGGTCTTCACAGCTTTTCACATATAAATAAAGGTCAAATTGCCCTCCCCAAAACATAATCTCCCACCAAAATATTTACTTGCTCTGCTCTGCATTTACCTAATGCGGATTAGGTCTGATTTAATGATTTTTAGGGCTGATCTAGTGGTTTTTTGAAATGCTTTAGGACAGATTTAGATTTGATTTAGGTCTGGTTTTTTATCTTTTAAGGTCTGTTTTTTAATCTTTTGACTGCTGGGCACATTCAAGACACCCTAGTGCACAAAACCCTGAAGTGCATTTGGGTAGTATGCATGCACAAACATGAGGGCGGGTTTGGAGGGGCAGTGTGCACAAAGGAGAGCGGATTGAAGACCTTTGCTTGCACAATTGAGTGCAAGGCACAAATTAGGGATATGTATCCACTGATCTGTCCTAGAGTGCAGTTGAGATGTAGGTTTACACAAATACCATGTTGGGCGCATATTGCAAGTGTGCTTGCACAACTTGATCGACTTTGAAGGGGATAGCTGCACAATGCTAGGTGGCATTGAGAGGTATACATGCGCTATGTAGGGCGCAAATCATATGGGTGCTTGCACAAAAGTTGTGTGAAGCTGACCTTGTGAATAACTTGGGCGGGATTTTGGTGTATGCACAAACTCGAGCACATTTTTACCTTGGGTATACACAATTCAGGCTCATTTACTAGCTGTGTATGCACTTTGCCTAGGGTGTGTTTGAGATATGAGTCTGCACAATGCATGTTGAAACCACCCTAAGGCAACACTTAGCCAATTTTTGAATGTTGATTTGCACAATGTATGAGGTCGGATCTTGAGTGAAGGTTTGTACAAGTTTAGCAAGTGGGACGGGTTGTAGGGGGTATGTGCATAAGCATGAGTGCATAGGAGATCTAGAATTGTACTAATGCTAGTGGAGACCACCTAGAGGTGTCACTTAGATAATCACATTTTGCTTTATAAGGTCGGTTTTGGGGGCACTATTGCACAAACATTGCTTGGAGCGAACCTGAGGTGTTATCCTGCACTACTTTGTGCTCTACTTGAGCGGGTTCCAAATGTACCAATGCACAAATGTATGATGACGCATTTGTACCCTAGTCTTGCACTACATGAGCGGTAATTAGGGGTTCTTTTGCACTAAATGATTGGTTGGTTTATACATGCTACAATAGGGTTCATTCCTGGCTTGGACAAATTTTATTTCCTCACCAACTTTGGACGCACCTTGAGGGTTTCACTGCACAAAGATCCTCCTTAAGCGCATTCGGGGTAGTGCAGGCACAAAGATAGCGGGTTTGAGGGGTGCATGTACACAATGTTGTGCATGAATTCATGCATTTGGGTGCATGTACATGGTGTAAGGGGGTTGACTCTTGATTTAGTCAAATTTTCATACTTTTCCCCATCTAGATCTTGCACCAATATAGACTTGAAGTTAATGACCGTAAGGTATCATGCTTGCAATTCTTGACGGAATTACTAGAAAACTTAACAATTCTTTCTCTTAAATCCATTCCTAAGGACAAACCCTATGCATCTTGACACTTTGCCAAAATTGACAACATTAACAACCTTGACAAGATTTTGCAACATTTGACAATCACAATATTGACAACTTTTTAGCAATTTTAGCAATTTTGACAAGATTTACAACTTCACCTTTACTCCTCATCTCGAACATTTGTTTATGAATTTCGGACTTGACCACACTAAAGACAAGACTTTACAATCTTAAGACATATTAAAGGTTTCTCAACACTTGTAATTTGGACTACTAAGACAAACCTTACTCTCAAGAAGAGGTTAAAAACTTCAACTATTGCTAGGCTAAAGATGACTAAACTAAAACACCTAAGTTGACAGGCGAAAAGTGGGGGGTCCCCATTTGCAATGGGGTGATGTGTGAAAACATCACAACTCTCAATGTCCGTTGCCCAATTATAGGCATTAATGTACAATGAGGGGGGTGCCACTTTCTTTTTCTTGCAATACGAGGGAATCAAATCCTCAATGAACCGCCTCTTCTTCAACTCGTAAACTAGCTAATTCTGTAATTTAACCACCAACTCCTTGAGCCTATGATTGTAAGTTCATACATTCTCATGCTTCCCTTGTTTTGTGTTATAGATTTCAGCCACAATTTTGTTATCATCTCTCAATAGTTTAAACTCCGCCTCGAATGCCTTCTTTAGCTCTTCCCAAGATTTTGTGGATTCATCATCAAGCTTTGAGAGCCAATCAATGGCTATCCCTGTAATGTTGCGGGAAACATTCTCAACCAATTATCTTTATCCAAAAGACGCCTGCTATCCAGATAGTTTCCCATGTCTTACTGTGCCTTACCAGATCCTCTGATTCATTTCCCATAAACTTTGGGAGTTTCTGCCTGTTGACATTTGGACTCGTTGGGGGAGTCACCATCTTTGTTAGTCTGTATGTACCCTATGCCTTGGACTTGGTTGTATTGTTTTGCTCGCAACGTTTTGGTGCTTCACTTGTACTCACGGGCCGTATGAGTCCTCTACACGTCCACCCTTAGCGTCCGTTGCACCTTGGCTACCTTCCTCTTCGTTTTTGGACTCTCTTCTCCTCGGGGTCTTCGGCTCAATGTGGAATACCCTCACTTTGAAATAAAATTTAATAACAAATAATAATAATAAAATTAAAATACAAAAGAATAAAAATAAAACTTAAATTAAAATATAAAGAATATTATTAAATATAATTTAAATTTAATTAAGTTAATGAATGGTCAAAAGACATGGAAGGAAAAGTTGTGACTCCCTCAAACATAAGATATAAAAAGGGAGAAGAGAACCTCATTTAAGAAGGGGATGAATTGGGGAATCAGAAGTGCAGATCCGATTTAAATAAGAAGTGTAGATCTGATTGTGAAAGGTTGTGTTCCTTTCAAACGACAGAAATAATGAAGAGTTGCACTCTTTAAAAAGGTGCTAACTAATGGTGAAAGGGTGTGTATCTTGCCAAAGGGCATACATGATGAAGAGGTGTGATCTCTCCCTCATATTGAGAGATATAAAGGAAAGGAATCAAAAGCATCCAGTGACGTCACCATTGATCAGATCAGAACTGTTATTAAGTTACAGGCAGTAACATCCTTGTTCTTGGTGGTATGTAGGAGGATCAACAATTAATTTATAGTCTTGAATTCAGAAAGACAACAATAAAGGCATATATAATTGTTATTGAGGAGTGATCTTATTATCAACTAAGGCAGTGATGAATTTATTTAAGCAAAAACTACTTTAAGGACAGAGATGGATAATTAATTCAGATAACTGAGAAAATCAAAAACAATGAAGGGGCAAGCAGATTCCATTATCCATCGAAGGCAGTAGGAGATTAAATTCAGTCAGCAACAGCAGCGGTTAGGAAAGCAACAATTCCAATCAAGAGAAAGGAAAGAGGTCCAAATTACTGGTAAGATGTATGCTATGGTTTAAGCTTGAGTATTCTGAAAATAATCATTAGATCAACAGGAGTTAAGAAAACAACAACTAGAATTAAAAATGTCAGTTAATGACTCGATTATCTTAGAAACTTATAACTATGTTAACTAGACATAAATGTATGTAATATATTCATGCTATGCTTAACTCATTGTAAATATGTCATACACAACTTAAAAGAATAATTAAGTATGTTTAGGAATACATTCTTGTAAGGGTATGAGATGTAATGAAGGGGTGGCGAGGGGCTCTTAAGTAGGCTGTTCTAGAATGACTAAAGTGGCGTCTAGGACTTCGAGGGCCCTTACATGGAGGAGTCAAGGAACCCGGTTACATTCTCTGCCTAACCCCACAAAACATGGTTAATTTGGGAGAAATAAACTGAAAGGGGAATTCCAAGCACAAGAAGAAGGATAAGGATGGAAGTGATGAAGGAGAATGGTGAAAGGATACCTCACTAGTTAGACCACCTCATGGTAGTTGATCGATGGTCCCATGAGGCCAAGGGTGGCCTGGCTTTCACTCTTCTCTTGGGCCTAGGGTAGAGGATCTCTTGGACACTTTATCATTCCTCCTTACTCCCACTCTCTTATGGTTGAGTTTCAATAAGGAATTAGACATAACTATGGTTAAGTTAATGTTCCTGACCCTAGGTATAGAGAATTTATGTTTAGTTATCCTTTTTAGAAGATTTATATTATGGATTATATACATTTCAATGGTTTCCTTACCTATTGTAGGATCTCAATTAGGTGCGTATCTTGTTCCATTTGTAGTTTAACATAAAAATGGTTATTTAGGGCAAGGACTAGGGTTTTTACAAAAAGGGGACATTACACAGTGCCCCTTAGGTTCTTCCAAAATGGATAGTTGCTCTATGTAGTGTAAATTATTCTCAAGTATCTCGACAAACTCATCCTCAAGGTTTCCTCCCCTGTCCTCTTCGCCTCGTACTGACAGGTTACTCTCCGCGAACTCAGTCTTAAGGTTTTCTTCTTTGTCCTCCTCATTTGATACTGACTAAACAAATGGGTTACTTGTTTGGTCAGCAAGGTCTTCATATGCTTCATCAAGGAGTGGTAGGTGTCTTGCAAGTTCTACCCACTATTCTTCGTTTGCTTATTGTTGGTGGGATTCTTCCTTTTCTCCCAACTACCACTTTGCCTGATGCTTTTACTTTTGCTTCTCAGTGAACTTGGAATTTCCCTCAATAGTCCTTCGTTTTCCGCTTCTACAATTCTTCTCAATTGTCTTCGTCGCACTTTGTTCTCTCAGCCGAAGGGATCTTCTTATAGATCATCCTGTGATTCCTTGACTACTTGGAGTATGTCTTCTATCCTTGTTCGGCTACACGGGCATTAATTTCTGGAGGTACATCTCTTGGTAGTGTCATGTTCTTCCTCCTCCCTTGGGTTTCATTCTTTGTATTGCTACAGTATCTGCTGTCTACATTGCTCTCTTCTCGAAGTTCTTTAAGGGCAATAAAGTTACTTGCTAGCAACCTTGGCAGAGTCTGGAGAAGATGGTCAACTTCGTTGTTAACTATTAGGCTATCCCAGATGGTGCTCTGGAGAACCTCTCGTTGGAGAGCCTCCCTTTGAATGTGCAAATTAACCGACGCTTCCCACAAGCACACCAAGTCTTGTGTTAGTTTATCTTTTGTCACGTATTCCTCTTCTTCAATTTCAGTTATTTCTGGTTCTTCCACGGGTTGACCCATTACATCACCATACTGCTTTTCAGTGAACTATATTGTTCTAGGATTCATATGAGCTAGCGCCAAATGTTTATTTTGTAACTTAACTAGTTATAGAAGTAAAGGAGAATGTACATTAACAAAACATAGAAACATAACAATATAACTCATTGTGCATATAACAAGTAATAGATGTGCAAGATATGCAATAAGTACAATGACATTGAAGAGAGATGTCCCGACAACAAACAACTACATATAAATAGTGTACTGGGTGGTTAAGACTACCAACCACCGGTAAATGCCAACTACCATCCCAAAAGTAGTCGGGAACTAATCTTCTCAATTACAAAACATAGCAATATTTATTTAGCTGACTACATCTATATACTTTAGCCCACTACAACTCAGATTTGCCTTTGAGAAAAGAAGTTAGCCCTTGTCTCATAGAGGACTCATGACACAAAATGCTTACACACAATGCCAAACCTTTCTATGTGATGATCATGTGCAAGCAATTTTTGAATTGCGTAATAAAGGAAAAGCAATAACTGACCTGCGTATGATCATTTCACGTTAAGGCTGCAGCTGGAAGCTGATAAAGCACATAGGAACAAGCTGTCTCAGTTCCCTGAAATCCCTCTAACAGCATCCATTGTGCCATACATTACCTCTTTTTCCTTGCAACGTGTCCTCCATTCCTGTGGAATTCCCCTTCTTCCCGCATCTCTCTTGGACAAAGTTTTCAACAAAACCCTGAAGAAAGTTTTAAAGGCAAAGAGAAATTAAAAACTGTCTTCTCATCTTTTAGCATTGAAACATAGCCAAAACCTAAGGCATATTTCTCTCCTAGAAAATAGTTCCTCTCCCTTTTCTTGTGCCTATTTTTCACTGCAGAGGAGCTAAGTTATGCGAAATATTGGTGGGGCAGGGGCCTCAAAAGTTTTTCTCAGGAAACTGGCATGAAAATAAGTCCCCCATGGCTGCGCAAATAACCATATTTTCTTTTGGCATAGATTCCACCATTGGAGGGGCTAGATGTACAGGGTGCCAAATTTAGGATTTGGGAGCTCAGGAGCAGATACACCAATAATCACATAGGCATGCAAGGGCACACATAAAGAAAGGCAAATACAGGTGGACATGCATGCATACAAACAATACAAAAATAAAAAACTACAAATTTTGATGCAGGTGAGGGTAAATGGGTTATACCGGGAGGATGCAAACAAGGAATGGCAGAAAAAACACAAATTTGTTAGTGGAGATACAAGCCCTGCAAATGTAATGCATGGAAAGATGTTTTATCTTGATAACCAAAATATGTATTAGACAGTGTTCTGATTTTATCCTTTCCTCCTAAAAGAAGATCCATATTGATGCTACATTACCTCAGTATTCCACAGCAGTTACACACATTAAATGCAAACACAATCATCAAACGGCATGGCATGGAGAGTACCCTGCCACTGAATAAATCTGTTGTGTTTGAATTTTTTTGAACTTGGATAACTCAGGGCTCAAATGCTAAAAGTTAAAACCTATCCAACACATGTCTCAGTAATTAAGATAAAAATTTAAATGTCTTTCCTAGGTTGCATTTTCAGGGCTTGAAATTCACCAACAAATATTTGCTTTGTTCCTAGTTATAACTTGTTTGTCATATTTCAGAATCCTCCTGGTGTAACCCTGTTGGCCAAACTTCTTAGGGTGCCCAAGTTCAAAGGCTGGCTGGAGAGAAAATTTCCAGCATGGTATACAATTGTCTCCAGAGGTCAGGTGATCTAGATAATCTTGAAATTGCTCCTAAATTGTAGGAGGAATTACAAAACCTTGATGGACAGTGAAAGCCCAATAATCCCAGCCCTGCATACCCTACGAAAAGGTTTGATATGTAGTGCACGGATCACCTAATTCCAGGATCTGCAAGAGGTGGCATCATGTTCAGTGAGTCAGGTAATCCAGCAACTGGATTTAAAAAAATACATATTATACTTAAATCATTTTCAAACTGTAAAGGCAAAGTACAAAGTGAAATTGCAATCACAGGAAATGAAGGTTTCTCCTAAGTTGCAGGGTTCGCCAGGTTCAGGGCCTGTTACTGGTCCGGTCCGGTTCAGGTTTGGGTCCTGGTCCGATTTGCCTTTGGGTTCGGCCAGGGTTCGTGCCTAGACAAGTTGGTTTGTCTGGGGCGAACCCAAGGCGAACTTGGATGTCTGGGTGCCCAAATTTATGTTTTTTTTTTGCAAAATTGAATGTCCAGCTGATTATGACTATTGTAGCTCCCATTAAAGCCATCTACAGAGTGCACTAGATTGCAGCAACAAATGTCCATGCCAGTAAACACCCTGTAAAAATGGTAATATTCTGGGACAGCTTACAAAAGATAGTTGTAAATCTGCATGAAATCTTGATTAGTGATAATGGAGATCTAGCTGTCTCAACTGTGACACCAAGCATCCAGCACTGTGGAACAAAGCGAGAAATTTATAATAGGAAAACATTCATGACAATGTTTGAACTTCACAGGTAGGTTAAGCTCCCTAAGATTTATGACTAATCAGTCAGAAACTTTATAGCCATAGGCTATTTGGGAATTGAAAATTTAAATAATTAATTCAAGGCTGCACATCAATTCCAAAATTCAATGTAGTATCCCTTGGCTAATCTGACCCTGTTTCGCTTATTTGAACCCCAAGTAATATTGTCAAACACTTGGCATACAATGTTTGAAGCCGCTGTTATGAATTTTTTTATTGTCTTCTTTGGGTTTGTAGGCTGCAATTGAAGTTATGGAAAGCTTCTAACAATGCAAGATTGTTATAGAAATGATATACTAGCTGTTTTAGACCTTTACACACATGTAATGACTGAAATTAACTAGTACAGCTAGTTGACATTAAGACAAATACTTGTCATGCATCCCAATGTATACCTACAGCCATTAGGCATTTAAGCAAACAGTTGGCATGAAAGCTAAGTGGCTGATCAATGTTGAATGTTACCATGAATGTGGAATATGCAACTTATATCTCCATTAAACATATGCAACCTCCAAGTATTTCATGATATAATCATAATAGCAAATGATGCAATGAAGTAATGATTATCTAATACAATGACCATAGATAGAAAACCTGGAATTTCAATGGCTGCCTTGATATATTGGTTTGAATTTCTAAATCCCCTTCTATAGAATTCGAACTACTGCAGCGCACTGTTCATGTGCACTGTTCACACCCACTGTTCACAACACTGTAGTCTCTTTCAATCTGCAAACAAACTCTGAAATAAACCCTCCAATCAGCTCAATATTGACTCCTGAATGAAGCCAACTCTCACCAGCATAATCAGATGATATCGCACACCCTCTATATGCTGTTACAATGAAGAAGCCACGCTCTCCAATGCCGACAAGCTTTGAATCCTGCAAAAACCCTTGGTATTCTACACTTCAACGCTTCAGAGAAACTTCAATCAAAAACTCCAATCACATAATGAAGTTCGATTCCTTTTGCACACTTATATTTCCTCAAGAAGTTTGAACTTCTTCAAAAAGCTCTTAATTAACATTAAAATGTAATAATATTTCATTGGCATCAATAATGTAATTAAACCTTGGGTTATGTGCTCATAAATTATTAATAAACTTGCCCCCCTTCTCATGATAAATAGACCCTCATTTAAGTGCTTTATAATATAAAGTCATTTTATAACTTAATAATATAATCTCCAAATAATTAATGTTTAATTGAGCCAGTTAAACATTAATATCTCCATGAGTGCTTTGTATTTTCGAACGCTGTCTGAACTGGGAGCTAACATGAGGAGACTGCATATGACCATTACCCCTTTACTAAAAATAGCAGGGGTCCATCTCTAACATCTCAAGACTTACTAAAAATAGTAAGTAGAGCAAATGATGTCCGAATGATGCCAAACGAAGACCAAACTGAAGCACTCTGAACACTGGGGATGATACCGATCCTCAAAAGACCCTCTAACCAATCCCATTAGCCTATGAGGGTCAGGGTAATAGGCTAATCCTCACTAAAGAATTGATGTCAACAAAAAGGGGACATCACATTCAACCACACATAAAATTTAAAATAGCTTATCTAGCAAAGCAACTATGATAATGATTTAGAAGACATTTTTAATGTAGTATATAGTATATACACTCAGTGCAAAAGCTATGTGACATTCTAATCTTAATTCATGCTTCTAGGCTATAAATATATATATATCTTAGGGTTTCTCTATTTAAGTGCAAAGGTGCCAAACACATAAGTTTACAAAAAACAAACAAACAAAAAAAACTGCAAAGGTGCCAAACACATGACCAGCAGATAAGTTTACAAAGAAGTGACTGTAAAATTAGTGCACAGACATAGATCTGCGCAAGTGGACTAGATAAAAAGATTAACCCTGATTTCAGCTAATTACAATGTAACCAAGCCCATGCTAAGGAACCAAATCTTTAACTGTCACTGAAAAATATTTTATCTAATATTTAAGTACCAATATAGTTTAAATGAAGATAAAATAAAATTGTGAGCATTTGTAATGGGTTGCAAGCATTATCACATTTCAGACTCAAATAAAACAAGCTCAGTTCTGATAGTATAGGAGCTAAAAAATTGCTTCAGTGAAACGTGGCATGATAGTTTCTTGCATACATCACTTCAACATGAACTTTAAAGAAAATAAGCATCAGAAATTGCAAGGAAAGTATTGTTTAGTTGACATCAACAAGCATGCTCGGACTTAAACCCTGATTCGTTTAAGTGTGATTAGGGTGAGATTCCATTTATCTGGCTGAACTGTAATTTTATCTGCACAGCCCCAACACTATATAATGAAACTGACAGTATAACCATAATCTTTTTCATTATTATGGTAAAACATAATTACTGTGCTGACATAATAGAAAGCAGATACTTATGTGATGCATAATCTGAAAAGATATATCTTGTTATTTCTGGACACAAGCTTTCTTTTAATTAATGTATATGGACAGGTTGGAAGGACAAACTTTATTCATTTGAATTTAAACCTATTTAAATAGTTTAAATAATCTTTCTTCAGATTCTCTTCCTCATTAGGCCGTTTTAAGTGGGCCAGTGGAATTTTGAATTATAACTTTTCATGGAATGCATTCTATAAAATGTGAGATTGATTCATAAAGATGTATAGCTTTTATTAGTGTCCAGGAGACCAAAGCAGTCTATGGGACCAACAGATACAACTTGCCTTAATTTTAATACACAGGCATCTTCAGTATGCCTGTATCTAGTGCACAACCCTACCCACACATGTATAATTATTTTCTTCTCTGATAATGCATGGATACATATACTATTTTTGTTTTAAGATATAAAAGTGCCCTATACCTTGCAGTCATGTTTATGGGGTCCACACCATATGCTGCATAGACTTTACCTTTGGACTGTTGCACTCCTACACACTGGCAGCCTTAGATGACTGTTATGGTATATTGACAGCTATGATTTATGAAAGGCATGTTACAACTAAATTTCATATAATAGAGAAAATTTCTGTTTAAATATTATTTTGGACTATCAATGAATATAAATACTCTTTTGCAAATTTTAATGTTAATATAACAGGCCTAGCAAAGGTAGTGTTGAAGAAAGGAAAGGCGAAGGTCTTTCAGGATGGAAGTCCCATGGTATACAGTGGAGCAGTAGATAGAATAGTTGGACGACCATCCCCAAGGACAGGTGATATTGTGTTAGTTACTAATGAATCAGAGAAACCTTTTGCATGGGGTATTTACAATTCGGTCTCCATGTTTTGTGTCCGCCTGATGCAGATGGAAGAGGATTCTAGTAGGTGAGTCAATGTTCTAGCCACTCAATATGTTGTATCTAAGGTATATTGTTGGAGTATCTGTGCACAAATGGTTGACTTGATCCTTATATATTTCCTTTGGATATATGATGTCAGAGATCCCTCAAGCATACTTGACATGGAAAAATTACTTCAGTTGAGGATGAACAATGCACTAGACATGCGCAGGCGTCTTGGACTTCCTCGATCAGATACAAATGCATATCGTCTTGTGAACAGTGAAGGAGATAGGCATGCATGTTCCTTCTGTACTCTACCTTAAAGTGTCATCCATATTTATTCTGAGAATGTGTATGTTTTTTTCTTAATTGCTTCAATTATGCTGAATACTAGGAAATATGCATTTTTATTCTTCTTTTGATTTTAATTTGATGTCACACTGAGTTCTAATTTATCAAAAGCAATACTTAAACTAAAGGAGAGATTAATGTTTATATATTTGTGTTAATATGATTATTTATCTACATTCACCTTGTCTATACTTCAAAACTGAGTTTGTCTAATTGATATCTGGGATGGGATTTGTCTAGAAAAAGCTTTAATTTGTGAAATAATGATTAATTTTGAAAGAATGAATGCACGGAGTTATAGAGAATTGGATAACACACACTTCATTGAGTGTGGCTTCTATTTTCTATTGAATGGAGTGGTTACAAGTTGGTTTTAACTTAATTATAAGTTACTTGCAAGACATAACTAATGCGGTGTTATTACATCATTAACATAAACAATAAATGTCTATATGAACAAACTACAAAGTGTATTTTGACATTATCTCCAACATTATATTATATCTAATACACCCTTAATGACTAAACCTGAGACAAATCCAATTTTACCCCAAAATTTGACAAAAGAGAATAGCATCAGAAGGTTTAGTCATTATATCAGCAAACTATTCCTGAGACTTCCGTTGATGCATGGAAATATAATCAATGGCAACCAACTGTCAAATGTAGTGATGATGAACATCAATATGCTTGCTGTGAGTATGATAAACTGGGTTATTTACTAACTTCAAGAGTGCTTGATTGCCATAGAAAGTGGTGAGGATTTAGCTTGAGGAATTTAAAGATAACTAAAAACTTGGCATAACCATAAAGCTTCACAGCTGGCATTGACAACTGTTTTATATTTCCCTTTGGTGGAAGATAAAGCAAAATAGTGTTGAAACTTACTTTGCCATTAAATAATTCTTGAGTCCAAGAGAAATATATAAATGGTAGTTGTCTCCAAGTGTCCACTGAACCAGCCCAATCAAAGTTTGTATGTCTTGGCAACTTCAGTCTTTTGTCCTCTAGTAGAGAATGCCAAAGTCGAGAGTGATGGGATTGAGGGTAGGGAATCAACTGAATGATGACCTTTTTCTTGCAGCAACACTTCACAGCACTCTTCTACAGGGTTTACAAAGGTACGATAATGCTTCACAAACTAAAATGTGGGACTCCACACTAAGAACAAACTTCAAAGAACAAATTGGCCAAAAAAGATTCCAAATTTGTGAATTCTGTGCAATGTTTTCCTCAAGAGTTTTAACCAATTGGTTTTCTGTTTTATGGCAGATCTTTGACACTTATGAAATACATCACAAACTAGTATACTAGAGACAACCTCAACACATCAAGTATGGGAAAATTACCGATTTCATTATGGCTGTAACATTACATTATACTTTCTTGGAGAGAATTGGACAGCTATTCCCCATTGGAAACTGGTATTTGACAGATATTAACTCCCTTACAACACTCCTAGACTGAAAACATCAATAAATAAATCCAAAACTGCACAATAATTGGCACTCTATGTGCTAGTGAATGAGAATCTTGACACATCCTTCTTGAGCTCTTCAACATGTAAACGGAACTTCTAAATGCTTTCTCTACCTTCAACTTGCAACAAAATAATCTGGAACCAATTTTCATAAGCAACAGGGTGCCAAAATAAGAAGCTTTCCAAGAGAGAACAAGAGAGAAAGTAGAAGAGACTTCAGGAGCACAATTTCTCCAATGTGGTGCCCAAATCAAATTGCATGAGATGATTTAGGAGTAGAACTCCAACCATTAAGTCATGATTGTGGTGCCATCCTTCAAGATGAGCCAAAGATGACCTGCTAAACTTCAAACAAGACCCCTACAATATAGCAACTATGATATGCAAGCTTCAAGATGAATTGCAACACTTCTTTCACATGGCCACATGGATCAAGGATCAAGGCTTGCACACAAAGGTGGCACATGCAATTGGAAACAGCCTCCAAGCTTAACCCCAACTCTCCATCAAGTTCAATTCCTCAAACTCCTCTTCTCAAGTGCTTGTAAATTATTAATAAATGTGACAAGTGGAGTCTTCCTCATGTCTGGGGCATTATTTTGGATTGCTAGACACCAACTCATGGCAAATCAAATCCTCCACATATGAAGTCTTCCTCATGTCTTGGGTGTTATTTTGAGATGGAAAACTGATTAGAGTTAGAATTTGAATGTCCTTCTTCACACCTAAGAAGCCCCAAGTTAGTGTCAATAAACATTTTTTTTGATTGATGCTAACTGTTCAATTCCCCAAGATGATTCTACATCAAAGAGTATCTTTGATATATTGCAACACTCGTTTTGCAACTTGCCAATGAACAAGCTCCAGTTGGGCTAAAAACTAAGAGAGATAACTAACAACAAAACAAATATTAGGTCATGTGGATGTAAAAATGTCAAACTTCCTACCAATTGTTTGTAGAGTGACTCATCAACTGGTGATGAATTGTCAATGTTGACAACTTCAGCACAACCTCCATAGGTGTACTGGAAGGATTACACCCAACCATACAAAATCATTCCAAAAGAGTTTTAGCATACTTGAATCGACCCATGCAAATGAAATGGTCATTTTACTAGAATTCTACACCTAGGCAATACTAGGGGAGACCTAGATGACTCATCTCTAACACTATGTTACATCTAGTAATTAATAATTTTGGTTCAAGATGCAATTCTCAAACAAACATTAACTTTATGACGTCCCATGTAAAGAAAAGAGCTCAGAATGAATAAGATTAGGTTAGTGGAGTGGATTTTCCTTACCCGTGCTTGTCATTGATCATTGTACTAAATGCTAATCTGTTAGGTGCTTTACTCATAAAAATGCAGTTCAAAATATTCATCAAAATTATATAGGCAATGATGCTATCAAAAATATAAAATTTGTGAATCTGCTCTATGGTTGTGAGGTAGAGATATCTGGTTTGAAGAACTCCTATTAGTGATACATCAAAAGGGTCCTTGTTGATGCAAGCCTGCACATGCTCAGACGGCAATTGCAGATGCTGCAATCTCACTAAATTCGGGCCTTACTATCTACTCAATTTTGTCATATTTGATACTTAAAATAATTCGATGCATGCCAAGTACATGCATAATCTGGACAGAGTAGATATTACTATGTAGTTCCAGATTTTCTGAGATTAGATAGAGAGGCTTTGACTATAGTTTTATTTGCCCAAGTTAACTCATTGTTGCATGTCTTGCAACTAGAATAGAATGGATTGCCCACCAACTCTATTCTCTATTGGCTACCTAAGAATGCTAATAGATATTAATAGGGACGCTTTGAGAAGATATATAAAGTATGAAATTAAAAATCAGTTGGACCGAGGCTCTGTTGAAAAACCTCCTCCACATGCCACTATTATCATCAGATATATAATGAGCTCGTTATTGAAAGGAAATACAAGAGCAGGAAAATGAAAAATAAATCCAAGTAAGTATGTTGATTGAAGTAATGTTACCAAAGTAGAGAGCAACTTGAGAGCAATCACCCAAAACTTGAAGAGGAGACACAAAAGATTTTGAAAGAGGAAAAGCAAAGAAAAACCCCTTATGTATTATGAATGAAGGCAAAGCCTAGAGAGAGAGAGAGAGAGAGACCAAGAAGATCATTACAATGATATCCAAAGTGAAGAATAAGAGGAGAAGCATCTCTTAAATAGAGATGAGGAGAGGAGTTACAAAGTAACTCCTAAATCTATGAATGCCACCATTCACAATATGTGTGTGCAATGTGTCAACATCCTCTTAAGAAGGAAATCTAATATTCCTTAATAAAGGAAAATAAAAGAAATGACTTGTCCTCACACATGTACTAGAGGACAAATTACACGTAGGGATTCCAAAGGAATATCCCAAACTAAATACAAATAAAGAAACCTAAGACAATTAAAGATTAAATATTTTAACAGTTATCATTCCATATCATTTCATTATCAATACAGGACCATTGTATGGGTTCAGTTTTCTCTAGAGGCCAACCACAGGCATATTTTTAGTAGCTCTAGATAGACACAAATCATCATTTATCTAGTCATTGTCTAATATGTAAAGTTTATGTACACTGCTAAAAATGGAAAATTGTTCCATATTCAGATTCTTAGTTTATTAGAATTATTATTAAGGTAATAGGACTTCGAGTATTTAGCAAGTCTTCCATGTTTGAGTTTGAAAAGGCCCAAATGAGACCTACTGAGCATTGTCTGAGTCTAACTCTGGCAACATTGGCGATTGGTAGGGTTTTTTAAAATATCATTACTAGGTATCTTTTTTAGGAATCACTTTTGTGCTCGTTATTGAGTTTGTGTTAAGTTTTTCCGAGTTAAAGTAGTAACATGATTAGAATTTTTGCAGAAGTCAGTTTAATGTGGGGGTGTGCAGCTTTCTTCTTCTAAAAGTTGATCTATAGAAGAAGCCTTCTTGTAGCATATTTATTTATAGTTTTTGCCACTTCTCATCACATCCTTATTTTATTCTCATGGTCATAATATATCACATCCTTATTTTATCCTCATGTTCAACTATATTATGAGAACCAATTCCAATATTGATTATTTGAGGACAAGATTGGATATTGTCAACTTTTCCTAACTACCACTAGCCTCTTCTCTCTAACTTTCGAGTATCCATATTCACATGAGGGTTTCATAAGTTTTTTGTAGCTCCTTTGACTATCTCTTCTTATTTGCTTATATATAGTATTTGTTTGTAATATTGTTTATATTATAGCCTCTTCTTGTCATTGCATTGCATTTGTGTGAAGTAGTCCCCTTGTATAGTGTACAAAACAAAACAAATGTGTGGAAAAACTACTCTTTGAGTTGGAAGAGAAAAGCTCCCTATAAATAAGAAACTAACCTAAAACTAGATAATATATACTTGCAATTTACATTATTTACTATAATTTTTGGGGCGGTTCATGTTCATGCTGAAATATTTGTATATATGTTTTTTGGTTTTTCCTAGGGTAAAAAGGCTAAGATGCTCTTTCAACATTAGGCAAAGGATTTTATCTAAGTTGCTGGTTTTGGTACCAATCTTGTTTCAGGTTCGTGTGTTTGGCTAAGTTGCTTTGGGGGGTTTGGGTTCATTTTGGGTTTGCCTGTACAAAAAAATGCAAAAGTCATATATATATATCCAAAACCCTTAAAGATTTGGTCGATTCCTCCTATTCAAATGCCTCTGTCTAGCACCTGTGTGTCCAGCGTTATGGTTTGTAAACTCCTTCAAAAAATGTGATGGCTGGGATTTGTAGAGCCCACGGTGGTACAGTCAGCCTTTAATCCATACCAATATTTTAAATCTTCTTTTTCTTTATCATTTCATTATGATTTGCAATATGGATGAATACAGTCTCTCCCAAACTGAAATATTCAATTCCAGTTTTAATCTTTCACAATTGTTTAGCACACTAGTGAATCTTGTGTGAATCCACTGACAAAATGGTGAGGAGGATTTTTGTCCACAAAACCATTCTCTGCCAAAGGGTTTTCTTCCTAGGGTGAAATAGACGAACAAGTTCAATCTTCACAAGCCGAGGTTGATAAAAATGCATGGAATGTATTTCTCTTTTGCAACTCTCCTTTTTATACCCTTTTCTTGAATAATTGAAATATTATATTTCATTTTCTCTTCAAAGTGACTTTTAAAATTTCCTTTTAATTTAACCTTACTTTTGGGCCCCAAATAAGTTACTTTTTAATAAACCACCCAACTTAAACGAAATAATTAATTAAATATAAGTTGCCTGTAAAATGAATGTCTTTAGGCAACTTAATTTAATTAATTAATTATTCCCTTGCCACATCCCAATTAGCTTATGAGAATTGAATAGGCTAAGGGTCTCTGCCAATTGTTTGTGCCTGTGAAGAGGACATTACATGCCTGTAAACTAGCCCTACACTTGGCACCTTTTTTCTATCCAATTTGCGTTTAGGTATGAACCTTTTCTGGTTTTGGATTTTTGAAAACTTCACTCTTTCAATTAGAGAAGTGCCTTTCTTCTCCATTTTTTCACATGTATCTTTGAATGATTTGAAAATTTTTCCTAGTATAGGCACACATCTTTGTTTGTACTTGTATGTACTCATACAGCTTTACGTATTACATGGCTGATTAATTAAGACTATCTTCTTGCCTTTGTTTTCATTATCTTTCCTCACATTATAGTTTATACTTTTGATTAAGGGATGTTCAAATAATTCTGACTAAATAAGTAGTGTGTAAAATTAATAACCTATTGTTATAAAATGTTCCTCTCCAATTTTGAACATGGTAATTTAGTGGCTTATTGTTTGGTTGGCAACATGGTTGAAAATTCTCATATGCGGTTGCTGTTGTATACATAAGTAGAAGAGTATAAGCTATTTTTCTTGTTATCTGCACAGGTTGTCTGGGCTCATTGTGGATGTGTTTAGTAATCATGCTGTTATTGCCTCATCTGCGGCATGGGTTGAAAAATATCGGTCTATGATAGAGCTACTTGTGAGGGAACTCCTTGAAATTGATGATATAAAATGGAGACCCTCTATTGAAATATTGAAGGAGGAAGGATTAAATATAAATCTTGAGTATCAGAAGCCAATCTCTGCAGAAAACAGAGTGAAGGTGACATCTTTTATCTCTGAATTTTATGCATTAATGATACTTACATTTCTTTCTCCTGTTTATAAACTTTGATTGATGAACTTAAAACATTCAAAATTTTTAGATACTACATGTATTTAGAACTTAGATGCCTAAGAGATCTAAATGCACAGATACAAAAGAAAGAAGTTAAAACTTAAAATTAATGATACTTACATTTCTTTCTCCTGTTTATAAACTTTGATTGATGAACTTAAAACATTCAAAATTTTTAGATACTACATGTATTTAGAACTTAGATGCCTAAGAGATCTAAATGCACAGATACAAAAGAAAGAAGTTAAAACTTAAAATATATCTTTATATCCACAAATGGCCAAGGTAGGCCAATTACTGAGAAGTACATTCATTTGCAATAGAAGAGTACCTGGGTAAATATACTCTAGGTTCTTAAAAGAAACTCAACACAAAAGCAATGTAAACATAACTAGAGAGAGAAAACCTGAAGTGGTTAAACTCCAAACCATAATTGCCAAGTACAAATAATTATGCCAGACAAAAACTCCTCAATAAAATCATTAAATGAATATTCAAAGCCAGAGACCAAGACTAGGGATGAGTGCCATTTCTAGCAAATCTCAGGTTTGAAGAATCAATGACTTCATGATTGATACCGCAAGAGGGGCAACATAGATATGATAATGCATGCAGGAATGATTAGGACTGATGGCGTTAGGTTGGGTATTCTTAGGAGGAAGCAGGGTACTCTCTGTTGTAGCAGCAAAAATCTTTTGGAAAAAAATCGGCAAACCAAAGTATAAGATTTTTTTTTTAAAATTGGGATTTAAATAGGAAACAACTGGACTTAAAAAAAATGTAGAAAAGGGACAAAAACTTGTTTTTAATAACTTTTTTTAAAAGGATTTTCTATAGCATAGGGATATAGAGAACAAATAAAATTGAGAGTTTAGCCCATCAATTGTGGAATATAAGATTTTTTCATTTATTTTCTATCACTGATTACATTAATTCATTCTTCATAGTGCATAAATAATAACTAGATGCTAATAGTTCTCAAAATTCCAAATCATCTTGTCAATCTTTATCTTTGCTTTGTCTGGTGTCTAAAAACAAGATGGAGATAACTTTGCAACTAATGTTGTCAAAGCAATTCAGCTATAATAACTGAGTTTGGGTGGGACTTAATTAAGTTGGAAGTGCTTTGAATTGCACCAAACCATCATAAGTGTCCTTAAAATCAATACCCTTAAATCATTTAGAGATCAAGAGTAGATAGACACCAGCATAAGAGATGTCTCTTAGCATTATAGCAAATAAACAACTCCAGACTAATGTTGTCAAAGCAATTCAGCTATAATAATTGAGTTTGGGTGGGACTTAAATAAGTTGGAAGTGCTTTGAAATGCACCAAACCATCATAAGTGTCCTTAAAATCAATACCCTTAAATCATTTAGAGATCAAGAGTAGATAGACACCAGCATAAAAGATGTCTCTTAGCATTATAGGAAATAAACAACTCCAGACTAATTGCCTGATACTTATGTTTTGCCTGGAATAGGTTATATATTAACAAAATTCAGGCAAGCTTTAGTTATTTTTCCAATCACAAATACCTTGAACAGTGTTAGGTATACAAACCTAAATGCTAGGATCTTGATTACAAAGAAG
The DNA here is from genome assembly GCF_030272615.1 of Cryptomeria japonica. Taxonomy (NCBI): domain Eukaryota; kingdom Viridiplantae; phylum Streptophyta; class Pinopsida; order Cupressales; family Cupressaceae; genus Cryptomeria; species Cryptomeria japonica. The sequence goes on along the minus strand of NC_081408.1, from coordinate 610,229,221 downwards.
CTCTGTACTATCAATGGATCTCTTAAAAATTCAAATTCCATGGTGATAGATCTACATTCTTGGAGTATCTGGAAGAGCTGCTGCTTATGGTGCAAGGTTTTATTAGAGAAAGAAATGATCCTGTGTGGAGGGGAATGGGGGCTAATGAGAAAAGAATACCAGGAGTGAGATTGCTCTATTTTAGATGGAAAAGCTGCTACAGTGTGCAAGAACCACTAAAATAAATCAGGGCACAGGAGGAAAAGGGATCTTGTATCAGCCAATGTGAACTCAAATGAGGCAAAATGATGCATCCAAAACAGAAATTTGCGAAGTGAAATTGAGAAATGAGAGCATTTTCAATATTCAATATAATTGATGATTTCAGACCCGAGAACAGATGAATCTTTTATAAACCTATGCCCTCTCCTTTATGATTGCCACCCTTTGTAACCCAAGGAAATCTAATAAAGTAGTTTCAAAATTTGAGGTGTGACCCATTTGTTGTGGTAAAGTTTTCATCAGCTGTCATATATTATATAAAACAAAGCTTACTAACATAAAGTATGACAAATTATAATATATACTGGGAATTTTTCAACTCCAAATTAAAGTATTCATCACATACTACAGTTGTTGACCTTGCAGAGGATGATCTCAAGTCTCAAATTTAAATCTCTTTCTTATGGTTGTTCCTTATCTGTATCAATCTAATTATATGCAGTGACCATTTCCATTTGTAAATCAGATTCTTCTGGTTATTCATTTGAATATGAAACTGCAAACCTTACATATGAATCACATTTTTGTTTTGCTGCGCCTGCAACTGTCATGGTTTTGCCATTAATAATATTAAATACAAAAGCAAACAAAAATAAATCATCACCCACAGGAAATGGACACAATCACCTGCAAGAAAAAAATGCTCTCTTGTCGCATTGTGTGAAGCCATCACCAGATTTCTGCCAATTTCCATGGATATTGTGTGTAAACCCTACCACATGTGAAATATACTGTGTGCAAAAAAAATAAATAAAAATTTGTTGAAATCCATTGACTATGCATTGAAACCAGTTTTAATTGTGATAAAATCAGGAAAAATTAGGTCAAAAACGACAAACGATTTCTTTGAAAAATGTGATTTTAATAAGGACAAAGTTGGGATCCCTGCTGATCTGTTATTAATCACATATGATTGCAATTTTTTTGAGATTTTTGCTTCCATGCTCTCAATAGCCTTGCCTAATAGCCAAGTTTGATCAACTAATATAGTTAAGTGGAAAAATCTATATGATCTAGGTTGCCAGCAAGGGAGACAAGAAAGCTCTCAAGATTTTAATGAAGCAGATCTGAGAGGTCTAAATGAGAGTGAGATAGGTGGGCACCTAGAAACATTGTCTCATTGAACTGTTCCAATTTTTGTGTAAATTTTATGTATTTAAATAGCATACTTGGTAACTCTAGAGGTTCTTTGTAAATTCCTATGTGTGTAAGTGATATGGTCTTAAAGAAAAAGGGTTTGGAACCTCTAATTAGCTTAGTAGAATAGAATGGACAATCTCTTGAGTCTTTGTACAAAGAATCATACCTCCCTTGGCTCTCATAGTAATAGATTATAGGACACCTAGAAATACAATGTTCCTAGAGGAAACATGGAATATTAGCTTGTGGAGTTTGTAATTGGTGGGAGCACACCCTCATGTAGCTGAGGATAATCCTCAAGCCATGCAACCAATGTTGCTAGAGACACACAAGACAAATGTTGATGCCATCTGTTGGAGTTGATAATGAACCTTAGAGCTCCCAGAAATCGCTTGCAACCAAAACACTATCACATCTGAAGAGAAAAATCCATGATTGTGTGCTATACAACCTTGAGAGAGAGATTGATCCAAGAAAGCATAATTGATATACCTATGTTGATTGATTGAATAAGCTTGGATTATTTGGATGGATTACAATGAAATTATGAATGCTTATAAAAGCATAAATATAAACCCTAGATCTAAACCCTAGGTGAGCATTAAATTAAAGCATGGCAAGTGTCCTCAACTTATGAATAGAGACAGCATGTCCTATAATAAGCTCAATCTAAATATAGAAAAGCACCTCTAAGTTTAGCTTAATTGAATAAAGTGATAGGGGACCTAAGTAATTAATGATTGATTAATGAATTACCAAGTTGATTATCTAATTACTCCAACACCATCAACCACATGTAAGAAATCCTAACACAGATAAATAACATAGGGTTGAGAAGTTGTGGGAGAGAAGTTCAAGTGACCTGAATTTATTGCAAGTATGTTTTCTCTCTAATAGTACTATTAATAACCTTATTTAGAGGAAGAAGATGAGTAACAATATCCAAATGGTATTTGAATGAAGGAATCCAATCAATAGAGATACTAATAGATTGAAAGAGAAAATTAGTTTCATAATGCCAAAATCTTCAATGTCTAGTGAAATCTAAAGAGGGAATACTCTTTGAGGGACAAAGTGCTATAGGCATCTCTCACAACTAGAGAATGATGAATCACAAATGAGTCTGAGCTTGAAGATAATCTCAAGGTAAAGGGTTTAGGCTAAGTTACTAGTTCGCCTGTAGAAGAACCTGGGTCTCAGTTTGGGGTCTCAAGCTGATTCGCTGTGGGTTTGAATAGGGTTCCAACCATAATCTATTGGTTTGGCCTTGTCGAACTTGGGACAAATTGTCCCTAGACCAACATGTCCAACAAATTTGGTGCAAATTTTTTTTTGACTTTTTTAATTTGTGTTTTAATGCAAAAAGGTGAATTTCCCCCCCCAACCCTAAATTTTGCCGTACAAAACATCTAAAAGAAAATAGCTATCACATTTTTGCTATTGTGAATGAAGAAATATTTCACTTCATCGTTGAATGCTGCAAGATTGTTGTTGTGCTATTCCTACACATTTGAAAGTGTTGGTTTGTTGTCAAAGAGATTGTAGAGGAAGATTTCTTTAAGAGGTAGGTTTTTTGAAGTTTTTGGTTTTTTCCATTTATTTTACAAATGAACTCTCTTGTTTTGTTCTGATGTTTTTTCTTTTTGGTTTGTTTCAAATGTGTTGTTTATTGAACTTGTTGTCGTAGGTATTAAAATGATAACTATTTCTAGCTCTGGAAGCTAACCTCCCTTCAAAATCGGCCCACACTCTCCCCTTTGGAAATTGTTCAAATGGTACAACTTCCAGGCAGTAGAGGGTACATTTGGATTTGTGGTGTTTGCAAAGAAAAATATTCGAGCTCGCACAGTTGAATGAAAGCCCATTTGTGCTTTTTTCCTAACCAAGGCATGAAATATTGTCTTGATGAACCTAGCCCAAATGTGAAAGGCCTTCCAGAGGAACAAGAATTGGTATATTGAAGAGCAATAAAAAGCAGACCGAGCAACAGGGAAAAAAATTGTAAATCATCCTTTGCTAAAAACTAAGAAAGGATCAAAAGGGATGAAGGGCCCTCCATCACCTTCTCATCTTTAATGTACAAAGGGCCATCCATTTTTGTCCATACATGAAGAACAACTTGTGACCTCTACACATAAGAGATTAAAGGGATTGTTGGAAATGCATTTCATGATGAGTCTAGAGAGCTTGGAAATAAAGACATAGCTATATGTGTCTATGCGAATGGATATGCTTCAATGTTGTTTGTTCACCACATTGGCAAAAAATGGTGAAATCAATTAATGAGGTTCCAAAGGGGTACAAGGGCCCGAGTTATGAGAAGATGCTTACAAACTTATTGGACAAAAAGATGAAATGTGTAGAGGACTCCATGTGGGTTGAAATAGGGGTGTCCATCATATGTGATGGACGGAAAGGTGCAAAAAATTGTCCATTGATCAATGGTATTGCAGTTTCCCCTAAAGGGGCAATGTTTTTGAAAGCAATGGATTGTGAAGGAGAGGTGAAGTATGGAGCATTTGTTGCTAACATTTTTTGCCAAGCCATTGAGGAAATGGTCCCTTGAAATGTTGTGCAAGTTATCACAGAAAATGCCAAAAACTATAGGGTCACTAGGTTATTGGTTGAGGAACGTTATGAACACTTTTTTTGGAACCTTTTCATGTCCACTCCCTCAATGCTGAGGCCGAAGAGATCCAAATGTTTGTCATCGACCACCATATGTCATGTTGACCTTCCCAATTAAAACAATAACTCGGCTTGAAACCTGAACTCAGGGATTGGACATCTATCCTGATTAGCTATCATTTCTATGGCCGAGGTTCCATTTACTTGTCAACCCAGGGACGTATTACTTGAAATGGGCCAACACAGTTTGTGCACTAAGTTCCAATAAAAGCCATTTTATTCTACTGCAACAAATGAAATTACTAAAATAAAACATACAAAAATGTAATGACTAGAATGCTACAGGAAATCTTAATGCTGAAAGGTAATTCAAGCAACTAACTATTACTAATGTTCGAAGCTAACAAATAGGAACTACTCTGTTTGTCTTGGCTACAGGAATAGTCACAGGTTTTTGTTCCAGTGGGTGCAAGAACAGTCAAATGCTAGAACAACAACTATAGCAAAAGAAAATTAACGTAACAAATACACAGGATTGCTCACCAAGTGGGTCCCCTTCGATGAGCAGGTCCAGAACTCAAATAGCCTTATATGTTCAAAACACCATCACTTTATTTGTCATCCCAAAAGCTGTTACAGTCTATGGAAAATTTTGTCTATTTCTCTAAACCTTCATCTACCCCCGCGAGGAGGTTCATAACTTTATTTATATGAAATTACAATAGACTACTAACTACCTAGACCACGCCCAGAAGAATAGGCGGAATTTTTTATTAGAACAAAGAAAGAGGAAAGAGTCAACCATAGAGATCGTGGGACTTTTATCATTATAAGACCAAGAATATAGCACAACAGTTCCTGCTAGATTGTCGTTCACTAAGGACAGTCATAAATAAATTCTTGAATTGCTCCGCTATCCTTTAGCCACTTAGTTACCAACTTCCCTTATTGTCTTCAATGCTTCCAACCGCCTCGACTTAACCTTTAATGACTTGAATGGCACGATCCTCCTTGGCATGGTTTGACCGCTTCTGCTGCTACTTAATAATTCCTGCATCATGAGTTAGCGCACAAAAACACATACACATCCATTTTCTATTAACCATAACATTCATTCATCCACATACGAAGTTATCATAATAATTCGCATAGCTACAAGAATATATTAGCCAAAACAATACAAAGTTTAGTTAATGTCGAACATGCATAGGATCAAAACTTCTAGGAAGATTATCTAACAAACACATCCTATACCCTCGACATTTGTCCAATTATGTAATTTAGACCATGGAAAACATAACAAATATGAACACAAAAAGAGCTATTTTTTTTGCTCATCATTTTGCCCCCCAACCTAGCTTCTTGCTGGTCCTCCAACGATAGGAAAATTCCTCACGCGGGCACTAATTCTGAAATCACCAATGGTATCTTGTCTAGTGCCTCTTGCAGTTAAGTTCCAATAGAACCCTTTCATTTTCTCCAATCTGGTCCACCTGGCTTCTTTTGCTGATTCATCATATGGCTTATCATTAGCCTTGCATCCTATGAGTGGCCACATGAGAATGGGCGGTTGAAAGATTAGAGGTAACCAATTGTTCTCTTTTGTTCTGCCCAAATGAATATATTTGGGGGCTCTTTGTATTGCTGCATAATAATTAGGCAAGGAATTGGCCTCAGCCTGTTTAAGTTCTTCAGGAAGGCTATTCCATCGCTAGGCCAAATGTCCAACTACAATTTGTCCTTCGTTCCCAATCATATTTTCATATTCTTCTGATGCCTCCTCCTTGAGTGGCAGATTTCGGCTTTTATTCTCAAATTGGTACAACAATTTTTGCCAATCATAGTACAATAATTGTGGATTTTTGGCCTCAGCCCTAAGCGATAGTGGAAGATTAAGCTCCATATCCTAGTGTGCCCTATATTGTTCCCCCATGCTGATTTCATTTTGTATCCAAGACATTAACACCCTTAAAATGAATATCTCCAATGTATAACAGAGGGTTCCATTTAGTATCAAAAGAAACAACATAATTGTGCAAATACAACTCACACAGTAAATTTCTAATGGCTGTAGGAGAAATTTGATAAGCATGATAAAATTCTTGTGGGGTCTCCAAAGAGGGACTTAAGTCTCTAACAATGCGTGTTAGCTTGAAACACAAATGCTGTTCTTTTAAATACAAAGCATAAATCTTTGGTGGAGCCCTACATTGCATCAATTCAGGAATCATTTCTACCATAGTATCTACTTTGGTTTGCAATTCAACAATTTGTCTATCTTTCTCCTCAATTTCCTTTTTCTGTTTGTCAATTATCTCCTGCATTCTAGCTTTCTCTATTTCCCATTCTCTATAAAATGAAAGAGTAGCAGATAGACTGGTAATAGAAGAGGGAGGCCTATGAGCAGTTACCTGGGGTTTCAGACCCTCGCCACTTGTTTCTGTTAATTGCTTTGCAATATTAGCTAGGTTTCTTAATCTTTCAGAACCTTGACCCTTCTGCGGTTGAGTTTTCGGTTGATTGCCTTGCTCTCGCTCAGGCAACGCAACATAAGTGATTGCTTCCTTACTTTTTCTTGTTGACAGCCTTTGTCTAATCCTATGACTCCTCCTTAATGATGGTTCCTTTGTGGCTGCAGGAGGGTCAGCTGCAGGAGAATCATCTTTCTCTACTTTCCTTTTCTTGGCCGCAGGAGTAGCTTGTGCCACATTTTGCTTCCCATCAATTCTTTTTGCCACAATTTGCTTTACTTTGTCCTTCTCCTTACAGGCCACAACTCTAGTCTAAATTGGAGTTGATGAAGGCTCGACACTTGGTTCACTTGAGATCTCTCCTGTGGCTGATGGAACGGCTTCAGTAGCAAGAGGATTTGTAGTCATGGGAGCCCTATATGATGAGGCTCCGTCGGTGGCCCCTTCTTGAGCTGGAACTTCTCCTGTAATAGGGGCATCATTTTCCCCGAACCTTCTAATGTCTTCAAATTCCCCCTAGGTCATTTGGGAAACATCCCTCAAAGACCGCTCCACCAACAACTTAATTAAACCATGATGACTTACAAACCGCGAGCTACCTCTCCGTGTTTCTTCAACACTAATAGAGAGAAGGTTATACAAAATATTTGGCACATTCATTCTCTGCCCATGCCGTAAATGACTTAATAACTTGAAATGAATGGACTGCAAATTAGAATATCTGCCCTCACATGTTAGATACTTCATCAAATGCTGTGCTGCTAGCTGCCATGTCTCTGGGAGAGATGTTCTCCTTACCCCTTGCTTGTCCACAACGAGGTCCATCTTTTGGACGAGTAAATTTTGCGCATGCGCTTCAAGCATATTTAGTTTCAGGAAACAATTCCCCATCTCTCGGCAACCCTGTAACTTCTGATATTTTCTCTTACGTGGCCACAAATCGTAGCCCCTTAACCGTAGCTTTACCATTGTTGAATGTCTGTGTGAACTTTTGCGCTATTTTCTCATTAAAATCTGTTAACTTCAAGAAACAATCCAACCACCCGCAATTCTGAAAGTAAGGTTCACACAATTGATCTTGTAGCAAAGCATCATTTACAATAGGTTCATGGCGGATGGGCGCACCTCCCATGTTCGCTTAAACATAGAAGTTCCTGTCAAAATGCTAAAAAAACAGAATGTTGGAGCACTCTCAATTCACATTGCCATATCCTACAGCCTTTTCCGTGTTCATTACAAATCTTTATTGCAAGTTATCCCACAGTACCATGCAATAAGAATGGCGGCAGGAGAAACACGCTTGGAAAAGATTTTCAAGTATAAATTGCTACGGACTGTCACATCAGTTCTTAACTCATTTTGAAATGATTCCAAAATTTAAAAAGAGAATTAACAAAACGAACTTAAGTGACATGGACAAGACACACAATCAGGGTTCCGTAAACTTGCAAACTCACATTTAATAACACCCACCGCCCCCCCCGCCCCCAACCTAAGGTGACGTGGAAAAGGACCTTGCGTGTCAAAATTAACTATGCGAATCACATACAATAACAACATAAAGAATAAATAAATGCATGTTTAAGAATAATGGATGATATGCATACTTGAAATCATACGAATTAATACAGCAACGGAAGAGTCACTTAATGATGAAGTGGAGTGGGGTGAGGTGAAGTGAAGTGAAATGAGGTGGAAAAGATATGGGATGACGTGAAAATGGAGAATTTATTGATGGAGAAAGGCATTCCCAAAAGAGGTGGGAATATTTATTATGGCTGCATGCAAAGAGTGGTTCAAGGGTTTGGGATAGAGAGTCCCCCTACATGAGCTGTAGGAAATGCGGCATGTGGTTGGATGCCAAACTGCTGTTGGAATTCCTCTCTAGTGGTAGGTTTGTGATACAAGCGTAGTTTGTGACCATTGACCAGAAGCTTAAATTGAAAAGGATCTATAGTTGCTAACTGAATTGCTCCATTTTGAAAGATTTCAACAATTTCATATGGACCCAGCCAACGAGTCTGCCACTTCCCCATTGAATCCTTATACCGAGAATCATATAGAAGTGTCCAATCTCCAGGCTTGAATTTTTTTTCTTTAATGTACCTATCATGCCACTTAGTATGCTGATTTTGAACAACTTCTGTATGCTGGAGGGCCATCTTCCTTATCTCATCCATGGCATTCAGTTGCATGATGCGAGCTTGTTGTGCCTTAGATAGATTCATATTCAGCTGCAAATCTGTCCTAAGAGTTTTATGTTAAAACTCAATGGGCATCATGGCTAGCTTCCCATACACCATTTCAAAAGGAGTAAAACCAATAGTTGTTTTCCATGTAGTTCTATACGCCCAAATAGCTTTTGTCAACCTGCTTGACCAATCTTTCCTATGTAGAGCTACTGTCTTTGTTAGAATAGCCTCCAACTCCTTGTTGGTGACTTGTACTTGACCATTTGCTTGAGGATGGTATGGGGTAGACTTCCTATGCTTGATATTATACTCATTGACCAAAGTTGTGATTAATGTGGAGGTAAATTGTGGCCCTTGATCTATAACAATTTCTCTAGGCACTCCATATCTTTTAAAGATTTCTTCATAGAGGAATTCAACTACCTTGTTATCTCGAGCATGCTTCATTGCTTTTGCTTCCACCCGTTTTGTGACATAATCAGGCATACTAGGATGCAGGATCTTCCATTGGAAGGAGGGTCAATTGGCCCTACAAAGTCTAATCCCCATTTGTCAAATGGTGTAACCACTACTTGTGGATACAATGGCATCCCATTAGATTTGGTAGGCTTACCCATCCTTGACACCTATCACATTTTCTAGTGTATTTAGCTACATCTTTATGTAAGGTTGGCCAATAGTATCATGCTTTAAGAATTTTGATTGCTGTGCTCTTGGCAGCAAAATGTCCTCTTTGCAGCAAAACGTCCTCCACATGGCTCATCATGGCAAGCGTGAAGAATATCATAGGTTTCATCCTCTCTAACGCACCTTCGTAGGATTTGATTTGGTCCTGTGTAAAATAGACAGTCTGCAATCCAAGAGAAATTGAAACTTTTCTCAACCAAGAGTCTTCTCTCTTTTGGAGAGAAGTGAGAAGGAATCTTGTTAGCAGCCAAATAATTTGCTATATCAGCATACCGAGGACTTTGTACATTTATCAAGAACAAGTGTTCATCTGGGAAGGAATCGTCTATTGCTGTAGGAATGTCCTGTAGCTGAAGCCTAGAAAGATAATCTGCCACTACATTGGCTTTCCCTAGTTTATCAACAACCATGATATCAAACTCCTGCATCAGCAACAACCATCTGGCCAATCTTCATGTGATGGAAGACTTGTTCATAAGATAACGTATTGCTATATGATCTGTATGAACAAAAATCTGATATCCTGTGATATAATGCCTGAACTTATTAAGTGCATATATTACTGCCAACATCTCCTTTTTTGTAACGGTGTAATTGAGTTTTGGCCCTTGTAAATTCTTGCTGATGAAATAAATTGCATTTTCTAAATTACCCTCTTTCTGTTCTAGAACCGCACCTATAGCATAGTCCGATGCATCCGTGTGAATGTGGAAGGGCAATGACCAATTTGGGCCCTTGAGAACTGGCAGCCGAGTCAATGTTTTTTTAAGCTTCAGGAAAGCTTCATCACATGCTGGGGTCCAATCAAACTCAGCATCTTTGGACAAGAGATAATATAAAGGCCCTGCTATCTTACTAAAGTCCTTGATTAACCTTCTATAATACCTAGCATGTCCAAGAAAACTTCTAACATCCTTTTGCTTGGTTGGAATAGGAAGGTTAAGAATGACCTCTATCTTTGCTGGATCAACCTGAATACCAACCTTAGAAATATGATGTCCCAAAACTATTCCTTCCTGCATCATCATAAAACATTTCTCACTATTCAGGGGCAGACTGTAATCTTCACATCTCTGTAGTACTTTCTTCAAATTATCCAATGCCTCTTCAAACTCTGAACCATAAGTAGTAAAATCATCCATTTTTATCTCCATGCAATCATTTGAAATGTCTGAGAATATGCTAATGACAGCTCTTTGGAAGGTAGCTGGAGCATTGCATAACCCAAATGGAAGAACAGAGTAAGCATATGTCACCCAAGGGCAAGTGAATGTGGTCTTTCCCTGATCTTCTAGGGCAATTCTAATTTGATTGTAACCACTGAATCCATCCAAAAATGAAAAATACTATTTCCCTGCCAGGGAATCTAACACTTGATCTACAAAGGGTAATGGAAAATGATCCTTTTTAGTTGCTGAGTTGAGTTTCTTGTAATCCACACAAACTCGCCATTTACCTCCCTTTTTTAGGAACTATAACTAGAGGTGATATCCACTGGCTATCTGATATAGGATAAATAAATCCAGCATTTAACAATTTTTGTAATTCCTCTTTAACTATTTCCCTTAAGGCTGGATTAATTCTCCTTTGTGACTGTCTAATTGGTTTGCATTCTTCCTTGATATATATCCTATGGATACACAACTTAGGATCTAACCCCCTCATGGAGATGGTAGTCCCATGCAAAAGCATGCTTATGACGCTGAAGTAGATCAATCAAGGTTGCCTTCTATGCCTCCGTAAGCTAATTATTAATATTTAAATACTTGTTTGGAGCAACTTCTACCTTGGTGGTTAGGTCGATCTGAGTTGCTTCAATGAGAGAAGAAGTGTGGACCTCCTGTGTTAACAAAGTATGCAATATATTTGTGGCTGCAGGAAATTCTGATGAGGAGGGAGGCAGGAACATTGAGTGCAAGATACATGAAGATGACTCCCACGACTGGTGTTTTGAGCCATGATGGTTTTCTATAATATTGGAAAGCACTCGATCGTCATCTTGAAGTTGTATGAATGGTTCTCTATTTATCATCATGAGGTGACAAACAAAGTTAACTTCCTCTTCTATCTCTTCCCTCACATCAGACCACATGACCTATTCTTGGTCTAACTGAGGTTGTGTAGGTGAATAAAGAGCTAATTTCTTAGTGGAATTCCCATCCGAAATGGTCATATCTCTTGACTGACACCCAATGCATGCATCAGTTGTAGCAAGCCAAGGCCTTCCTAAGATGACTGGATATCCTCCCAATGTGGCCTTAGGAGATAATATCATGAAATCTGCTGGATATTCCCAAGAATCCAAAGTAACTACAACATCTTCTACCATACCATCGGGTCAGACAGTAGAGCTATCAGCAAGCTGCAGGACTATGAGAGTAGGTTGAAGACTGGTTATGTTAAGTTGCTGCATGATGTCCTTAGTCATGACATTAATGGCTGCTCCTAGATCTATTAGAGCATTCTTAATCTGAGTACCATTAATGACTATTCCCTCAATAGGGCTACCTGGATCAGAGTACTTAGGTATTGTAACCTTAGTTGTCCCATCACATGAACTGTTTGTGGATCCTTCTTTTTTCTACCAGGTTTCTTCAAGCATGCCTCCTTATTGACCTTACTACAGATGGGAACATCCTTGATAGCTTGAAACAATGGATTCTTAACACGTGTTTCAGCTGATCAATGAGATCAAAAGTTACATCTTCACTTTGCTCAGTCTCCTTAACTTGTAATCTTTCTTTACTAAGTCCCTCTCCTTGAAGACCTTGACCCAGTTCCAGAGCTTGGGGCCCCAACTTCGAGAAATAAAGCTAGCGCCTGAGAGTTTCTATTACTACTATAAGATGCGGGCGGATATCCCTAAGGCCCAAAGGGGAGAATGACCGAATGTGCCGGAGACGAACTATGTAACTCATCCTGTAGCTTCTAGGGCGATTCATCGGAGGTCAACCTGCCATTATGGCTTTTAAGCACGCACCCGATTGTTTGGAAGTGACTTAGTGTTGGGGCAGACTTAGCTCGAGTGACTTCGAAAATGGCTGATGTTTCAAGGCCTGCCTTTGGATGGAGAGATTTGGTCAAGGATGTGATGTTGTGCCTTCGGAAGGAAGGGTCAACTGAAAGCCATCCCTTGTATTGTGTTGGGGCATTTAAAGGTATTAACCCCCCGGAAGCCCATCCCCACACGATGAGAAGGGAATCTTCTCGATAAGAGCTGGCACTCGATTGACAATAAAACAAACATATCTTCCAATCTCCGGAACCAGGTTCGGATGCTAAAACAATGATCGTAGGAAATGGAGGTGTTTTATTCACTGAAGGCATACTTATAGGCTGTTGAGCTTGGGTAGACTGAGCTGGCTGATTTGGTGGGTTATCTGATACTGCTTGCTCTGATGGTACTTCAGTAATGACTAGAGAAGATGGATTAGGCAAAGTAGTCCCTGATCTAAGATGAATATCACTTATATTAAGAGAATATGCAAGGTACTGGTTAGGGTCAGCAGAATATACTTGTTGTTGTGGCTGGGGTTTACTATTTGGATTTGGTACAGGTTGAGATGGCAGCTGAGTAGCTTTAGGTGGAGTAGCATTAGGAGCAGGGGGTGGCATTATAGCAGGTTGTTGTGGTGGTTGCAGGTAGCTAGGAGGTTGATTTGACCACTGCTGGCCCCCTCTACATTGAGAAGTTGGGTGCCAATTTCCACATGGAGGCTGCCATGACCCTAGAGGTTGAGACCAGTTTCCTTGTGGCTGCTGCCATTGGGATGAAGGATTGGAATAATTTGACCACGAACTTTGGGGATTATACCAAGATTGAGTTGGAAAATTTCCAAAGTTTTGAGCATATGGAGGTTGCCATTGATTATTCAGTGTATAAGAATTCCCATAAGAACCAGCAAAGATAATGGATCAGGAGGCATACCTTGTCTTGGGGCCCATGACCTTCTTTGAGCAACATAGAATAGCTGTTCATCATCTCCATGTACTGGCTTGAACTCAAGAACATGGTGATTATCAAGATTGACAACTAACTTACATCTGCAGTCCTTCTTTTTCCTACAGTAAGGACAAAATTTTGCAAGCATTGCTTTAGCTTCTTCATGATTCTTCTTGGCTTGAAGTGTGTCCAATTGAGTGGCCATATTGTTTATAATATCTTCCTTGAAATCCTTCAAAAGGTGGCTTAGTTCCATACGGGAAACTCCACTGCCTGCCGTTGATGAAGACATTCCAGGCCTATAACACCTATTCTTCTTGGTAGTGGCCTTGTAGTATTTTAGACAAATTTGGCTGATTTCATTCCATGATGATTGAGTAATATCTCCTCCTCCCATAAGGTCTAGAGCATCCATGCATTCATCACTGATACCCCTTAGAAATATCAACTTGAGAGATTCTTCATTTAAAGTACTGTGTTTAGACTTCTTGACACAAAATAGAAATCTCTCAAGATAGTCTTCTAGACTCTCATTCTCCTTTTATGTCATCCTAAAGATATCATCCCCATGGCAGTCGGTTCCTCTACAATAATCCTTATATTTCTCAAGAAACAATCGTTTCATCTCATCCCATGTGTCTATTGAGCTATTCCCTAAGCTCATATGGCATCTCGGGACAAACTCTTTCAAAGTAGTTGGGAATATTTTAAGTCTATGGGCATTTGTAGTGTAATCATAGCTCCTACAGTGGACGTCAAATTGGAACAACAAAGTGTCTGGGTCCTTTATAACTAGCCCATAGAACTTAGGCAAAGAAGAAGTTGGGATGTTCTTGAGGTTAGCATTGTCATGCAGATTAGAGATGGGAAATTCAAATATTGGATTAACAGGTGGATTGCCCCCTCCTGGAGGATTACCTCCACCTCTTGGTGGATTACCTCCACCTCCACGTCCCGCCATTGGTCCTTGGTAAACAACTAAAGGGTAGTGATCCTCTTCAGGTGGTCCAAAAAGAAAATGAAGGCCGTTTTCTGGAAGTTCGAATGCAGGATAGTACAAATTATCTGGGGCTTGATAAAGTGCAGCAAAAAGATTTACATCTGGTGCTTTATAGGGGTTGAGCTCTCTAATATCAGGGTGATTAGGAAGAAATTTGCCACGGGCATCTCTTCTTCTTCTATACATGCAGATTCCGAGAAATTATTGAACAACTTATCTTAAACTACCAAAACACTAAATAATTGAAAACTGAAAGCTCATGGCTATGACAGGTTCTTAGTTTGGCACCATCCCCGACAATGGCACCAAAAATGTTGACCTTCCCAATTAAAACAATAACTCGGCTTAAAACCTAAACTCAGGGATTGGACGTCTATCCCGAATAGCTATCATTTCTATGGCTGAGGTTCCATTTACTTGTCAACCCAGGGACGTATTACTTGAAATGGGCCAACACAGTTTGTGCACTAAGTTCCAATAAAAGCCATTCTATTCTACTGCAACAAATGAAATTACTGAAATAAACATACAGAAATGTAATGACTAGAATGCTACAGAAAATCTTAATGCTAAAAGGTAATTCAAGCAACTAACTATCACTAATATTCAAAGCTAACAAACATGAACTACTCTGTTTGTCTTGGTTGTAGGAACAGTCATAGGTTCTGGTTCCAGTGGCTGAAAGAATAGTCAAATGCTAGAACAACAACTATAGTAAAAGAAAATTAACGTAACAAATACACAGGATTGCTCACCAAGTGGGTCCCCTTGGATGAGCATGTCCATAACTCAAATAGCCTTATATGTTCAAAACACCACTTTATTTATCATCCCAAAACTGTTACAGTCTATGGAAAATTCTGTCTATTTCTCTAAAACTTCATCTACCCCCGCGAGGAGGTTTAGAACTTTATTTATATGAAAATTACAACAGACTACTAACTACCCAGACCATGCCCAGAAGAATAGGCGGAAGTTTTTATTGCAACAAAGAAAGAGGAAAGAGTCAACCATAGAGATCGTGGGACTTTTATCATTATAAGACCAAGAATATAGCACAACAGTTCCTGCTAGATTGCCGTTCACTGAGGACAGTCATAAATAAATTCTTGAACTGCTCCGCTATCCTTTAGCCACTTAGTTACCAACTTCCCTTATTGTCTTCAATGCTTCCAACCGCCTCGACTTAACCTTTAATGACTTGAATGGCACGATCCTCCTTTCTGGCATGGTTTGACCGCTTCTGCTGCTACTTAATAATTCCTGCGTCATGAGTTAGCGCACAAAAACACATACACATCCATTTTCTATCAACCATAACATTCATTCATCCACATATGAAGTTATCATAATAATTCGCATAGCTACAAGAATATATTAACCAAAACAATACAAAGTTTAGTTAATGTCCAACATGCATAGGATCAAAACTTCTAGGAAGATTATCTAACAAACACATCCTATACCCTTGACATTTGTCCAATTATGCAATTTGGACCATGGAAAACATAACAGATATGAACACAAAAAGAGCTATCATTTCAGCTCATCATTTCACAAGGCATATTTAGTACATTCTCGAGATTTGAGATGTTGAAGGTAAGTTAAATAATAAATATGTTTTATTTTTGTAAGCTTTATTTTATTTTGATTTTGAAATAGGTGACTAAGATATGTTTTGCCTCCAACACAATTGTGTTGAGACAACTTCTGAAGGTTTGTGAGGCACTGTCTAACATGGTAATCAGCCCAAATTGGTCCATATGGAGGCAATCTAGCACTGCAAGGGCAACATGGGTTATGTAAATGATCCTAGAAGACATTTGGTGGGATTGTGCTGCCTCAATTTCATTGAGCCCATATTGAGCATGATCTGTTATACTATCATGGATAGGCCCTGTTTGGGTGAGGTATTTGATGGCATTGACTCAATGATTGAGAAGATGAAAGTCATCATAAATGCAAAAGAGAAAGATCCTAAAGATTTTTTTTTCAAAAAGCTACATCAAATCATGGTACAGAGATGGAACAAAATGATCACTCCGTTGCATATCCTTGCCTTTGCTTTGATTCCCAAATATTATAGTTCGCAACTCCTTTTTGTTGGCACAAGAGTTCCCCCACATAGAGATCCCAAAGTTTCTCAAGGGTACAAGGCAACACTTCATAGAGTCTTTGGTAATTGTGACATGTGGGATGCAACGAGAGCTGTGTTCATGGGTTTTGCAAGCACAAACGATTTTGGTCTTGATGCTCTTTAGGATAGTTATATGGTCGATGCTTATAGTTGGTGGTAGTTCCATGGAGAATCATACACACCTACAACCTCATGTGATCAAAATTTTATTGCAAGTAAGTTTTACAGAAAATAAATCTTTTTTCTTTGAAGTTTTATTTATATTTCAATTTTATCATCAAATTTTTAAATTTTGTCTCTTAACTCTCTAATTTTGTCTTGATTAGTTGCTAGTTCATCGTCATTTGGGAGGAATTGGAGCACATACTCCATCCACTCAATAAAGCGCAATAGAGTACACTCAAAGAAGGCGAAGGACTTGGTGTTTGTGCATTCAAACTTGTGGCTCCTTACACACAAAGAAAGTGCCTACGAAGAAGGGGAGAGAAAGAAGTAGGGTATCAAGCTAGAGCATATTGAGTTGGATGCTTCCACTTCCCACTTTTCTGCACTTGAAATTGATGATGACTATGAACCACCTAGTGAGCATGAGAGTGCTAGTGCCAATGGCACTGTTATCACAAAAACTCGCACCCTTGTTGAGCTATCAACTCAACAACCTTGTGAAACATGGAAAAAACCCCGAAGTGTGGGACCTTGCGCAAGGGGTTGAATCTCTGGAGAAGGCCGGCTTCGTTCTTAATCCAGGTGCAGGTGTTGAAGCAACTCAACACTTCAAAACTTACTCCTAAGCCTATCCTAAAAACTTGCAGAGGTAAAGGGAAGAGAGAAATGCTTAAAAATGAAAGGAGATGATGCACCAAGATAAGAGATTTCAACCATTGCAGCTAGATGGTGAATGTAACAATGGTATGAGGGGAATCGGCTCCTTCAAAAGGTTCCTCTTTGACAGAGGAAAAAGCATCAGTTGCCTCTTATTGTAACAATGTAAATATTAGTTAGGTTTCTTGTTTTCCAAGAAGTGCATGAGCATAGGTTGTTCCCCTTCAGAATTGCTGATCTTGATCCTTTGCAGGTTACAGAGAGAGTTTTCTTCTTTCTTGTAGTTGTGACTCTGTGCCCAATGGATTACATAGGCTACTGATCTATATGTTTAGCAGGCAAGCATCCCGCAGAAATCGCCAAAAATGTTGTCATTTTAGGACATCCTTGGTCCATCAGTAAGAATCGATCAGAGATACGATCCATGACCAGCGTTGCCCTAATTGACCAAGGACCAAGCAGAGGAATCATGGAGTAGGAAGTGTTGCCTTGCCCGAAGGAGGTCCTTCCCCTGGCCTTTTCCTCTTTCTCCGAAACTCCAAGGTTCTGAGGTTCTTCCCCTTTGCCTTCTCTTGTTCTCCTTCTCTGGAATTCCGGAACCCTGAGGTTCCGAAGTTCCTTCCCTTTGCTGCCTCTCCCTTCTTTTCTAGGAACTCCAGAACCCCGAGGTTCCGTAGTTCCCCTTCCCTTTCTTCTCTTTCCCAGAACTCCAGAACCCTGAGGTTCCGAACTTCCTCTCTTTCTTTCTCTTTCTCTTCTATTTTCCAGAATTTCGGAACCTCGAGGTTCCGAATTTCCTTTCTTTTTTTATTCCCTTCCCCGGAACTTCGGAACCCCGAGGTTCCGAAGTTCCTTTGCTCAGTTCCGCCTTTCCCTTGCCAGTTTCCAGGAACTCCGGAACCTCGAGGTTTTGAAGTTCCTTTCCCTTGTCTTCTCCAGAATTGTTCCGGAGTTCCCTCCTCTTCTTCTCTCTCATCCCCGGAACTCCGGAACCCTGAGGTTTTGAAGTTCCTTCCTTAGCTTTCCTTTCTTCTCTCCGGAACTCCGGAACCTCGAGTTTCCGAAGTTCCTTCCCTTTGCCCCTTTTTCCAGTTCTCCAAAACTCCGGAACCTCGAGGTTCCGAAGTTCCCTTCTGCTCTCCTTTCTCCTTCTCGAGACCCCGAAATCTCGATGTTCCAAAGTTCTTTCCTTGTCTTCCCCACTTCGGGAACCTTAGTTTCCAAAGTCCCTAGACTTCCTTCCGATCGGCGACACTTCCAGATGGCGTGATCGACACTCAAAGCTTTAAATGCTCCGACAGTTTTGGTGACTTATGCACGTTCTTTTGTGGAGCCATAGGGGTGAATGTAATGTTTTTGGCAGGATTTCCATCAAGGGAGGTACAGGGCCATGCTTGTTGTGGTGACTTATGTCATGTTTGCATGCTCTGACTTTGGAAGGTCAGTCAATCCACCCTTCTCAGGGTTGCCTTTTTAGGGTATGGCTAGGTTGCTTGCATGTACAGAAGTCAAGTGCATGCACTTCCCTGCACTCCCAAATTGACATATAGGGGTCATGATCACTCTTGTAACCCTTTTTCTATATAAAGGCTGCTAAGCCTCATTGTAAAGGGTTCTCTCCCTGCTGCCTTGAGCTTTCCTACGCTCTTTCTCTTCTCTTGAAGACTTGTAAATATTTTTGCATTTCTGCAACTGTAAGTTTGGCCTTTGGCCTTTGAATGAATTGAAATTACATTCTTGCCTTCCTTCAACTTATGCATGTTGTGTATGTTTCCTTACCTTCATCATAAGTGTATGTTTTGTGGCTCTTCTCTCCATATATGTGGTGTTAACTTGTTTTTCTGAGTGTGACTTGTGGGAATCCTTCTCCCCTCTTGACACTTAGCAAATTCTAACCTCCATACATGCGTTTGGGTCACTCATACAACTGAAGTTTGTGCATCTCTTGGGTATTTCAATTGATTCTTTGTGCCATTTTGGGTGGGGAGAGGAACAATCTCTTATCTTAGTGCATCACCTCCTTTCATTTTTAAGCATTTCTCTCTTCCCTTTACCTCTGTAAGTTGTTAGGATAGGCTTAGGAGTAAGTTTTGAAGTGTTGAGTTGGTTCAACACTTGCACCTGGATTGAGAAGGAAGCCGGCCTTCTCCGGAGATTCAACCCCTTGCGCAAGGTCCCACACTTCGGGGTTGTTTCCATGTTTCACAAGGTTGCTGAGTTGATAGCTCAACAAGGGTGCGAGCTTTTGTGATAACATGCACCATATGTGGTTCTTCTAATTTACCACAATATAAATCATCTAATATGGAGGAGGATGATATTTTTGATGACCCATATGATATTTGATCAATGATGGCTGATTGTTGACACTTGACATTATCATTTTTCAACTTTAATATATATCATTAGAGTCGAGTTTGACTAATATTTGACTATTAAATTGGTGGTGTATTTTGCTATGCTATCTAACTATTAGTATGATGGTGTATTTTGAACTTAATGTCTGTTGCAAATATGTATATATTTTTGGTTTTTATATGTTTTTGTATCGATGAACCCAAAACAAGCTCAACCCCAAATATTTTTTCGTCCGAGCCCGCGAACCAAAGCATTCAACCTAAACCTGAACCCAAACTGGTAACCTAGAGTTTAGGTAATAAAGTCAGATGGAAATGCATTCAACTCTTGTCTCTTTGCTACGTATTATACATTGAAGCATGATTGTCCTACTCCTAACCCTTTCAATGCATGCCCATCAATTGACCCCAAACCTTTGACCCACAAAATATCATGGGTTCAATGAATGTGTTGAAGGGGTACACCTTCAAAAAGAGACCCTATAAATGCATCTAAAGCATTGGTTCTTTAGATAAAATGTGAGATATATCTATCACAAAGATAGGATTAAGAAGCATATATTGGAGTAAAATATGTGCAGCTAGATTGAACTCAATTATTGAATCCTACAAAGAGCATCCTTGAAAGTATTGAACACCCAAAGCTTAGTTTTACTAAGGTTAACCAAAGTTGGCAAAAATTACAAAAGAGAGCAAAGGAATTGAGTTATCATTGTAATCTACAAATCAGCAAGAGAACAATATAGAGGGAAGAAAACCAAAGTCATGGGATTGGACAATGGGGTTGAGTATACCTCCAAAGAGTTTAAGGGTTTCTAGTTTCTACAAGGAGGTAGGGATTAAGTGTGAGTTAATTGTTCCATACAACCCACAAGAAAAATGGACCCATTATAGGGGCTGTTAAGGCCATGATTCATGACAAGGACTTACCAATGTCTCTTTGGGCAAAAGCATGTATCACTATAGTTTACATGCAAAACAAGTGTCCTCATAAGATCTTGGAGGACAAGACACTACAAGAGAATCTATTAGTATTAAGGTAGAAGTGAGTCACTTCTACATCTTTGGTTGTCTAGTTTATATTCATATACTTGTAGAGAAGAGGGCCAAGCTGGAACCTCTTGCATCTTTGGTTGTCTAGCCTATATTCCATAGCAAAGGAAGGTAGCAGTTAGTCAGGATGTAAAGTTTGAGGAAGGCTTTGAATATAGGAAGTCTTGTGAGCTCATTCAAATAACAGAGGTGAGGAGTAGGAAGTTCCAAAGGCTGAGTCTCTGTCTCCAAATATACCAGTTGTTTCCAATTTAGAACAAGCAGCTTTATAAGAGACTTTAGCCCCTTCTACTTTTGTTAGGAGATCTTGATGGTTCACTCAGACACTGAGGGATTCTCAAGAGCCAATTGAGGTTCCTATGAACACATTTAGGGAGAGCAGGCCTCCTAAGAAGTTTCCAAATTACCTGGCATTGCTGAGTAGCATCATAGATTTAGAATTTTAGAGCGTTCCAACTTCCAGGAAGTAATAGAATAGTAGGTTTGGTAGGATGATATGGTAGAGGAATGCAAATCAATTATTAAAACTTATGTATGGGACGTTGTGCCAAGAACAAAAGGGAAATTAGTTGTGAGTTCCAAGTGGCTCTGCAGAATCTAGCATGCTGTGGATGGCAGCAATAAGAAGTTTAAAGTGAGGTTCGTCGTGAGAGGGTTCTCCTAGAAAAAGTAAGTGGTGTTTAGGACAGCAAATGCCTTGGTTGAAACTCTTCAGTTCACATTCTTCAAGAAAAATATATCGCCCTTGTACCCTAAATTATATTTGAGGTGACAAAACGTCGTTGCACACTTGAAACTTTGTAATAACCCAATCTAGATTCCAACCAAATATCCGCTATTCTTTACTGAGAAATTTGTCAAACACTTGGAAATCTATTGAACAAGATAATAGTTCATTGTAGGCTCAGGTTGATATTGGTTTATGTTGAGTGACATTGTTTCGCAAGATTGTATTGTACATAAGATTGCACATACATATAACAAGAAATGAAATTAAATCAGGCTGCTAATTCACATTTACAGATTTATTGTAAGCTTGCCTTCATGGATTAGAGTTTCATTGACAATCATTCTTTGTAAAAGGGTAAGATACAGATTTAATAATTTGTGATGTTCCCACTTTGAAATATAATTTAATAATAAATGATGATAATAAAATTAAAATACAAAAGAACAAACATATAAATTAAATATCAATACACTTATTTAGCACTGATTAATCATCCATTTATTTCTATCAACAATATATTATTAAATAATGAATAACCATTTATCTCAATAATAATAAATTATTAAATAAAATACTAATTTGCAACCAATATTAATTACTATTAAATAATTATTAATAAACACATAATGGCAGACCAATGTCAGATTTGTCCGCCTTTGCAACATCTACTAATACATGTATAAAGGAGAGAAGGAAAGGTACGTAGCATAGTAGGAAGATGGGGTGTAATGCCTAAGGCTCATGAACGATCCATTAAAAACAACGAATAATCCAATCAATATCATCCTCATCCAATAATAACAAGTAAGGACGCGATTAACATTTGGGAAGGGCCACGAACATGGAAGGATATTCTGAGTGAAGAGATGCACCGCTAAGAACCATTACCCATTGAAGGGGGATCATTGGGGATTTTATTATTCATCCTCTGTGGATACGATCAGCCTGAGCAAATAGCCGAAATAATCATATATAACAAAGTGATTAAGAGAGATGTATAACAGTAGTGATTTCTAATCAAACAGCTGTCAACTATCGTCCAGGAGATGTTTATTGCCAGTGATAAAAGGTGGTGTTTTGGAGCCGCCCCTAGATTGGCAGCGAGAAGTCAATATAAGGAGAGCTGCGTTTATGAGTTTATCGTCTGAAGAACTAACAGCGGCATGTAAACTTGACAACGTTAAAAGCTACAGCAATTAAGTTTTATAAAAGAAAGATTAATTAAGTATCAAGAGTGACCAAGAGGTGTGATTCATTGGGAGCTAATATAATCTGTCTGTACCAAAGGGTATGACTCCAGGGAAGAGTCACATCTGTCCAAACCAAAGAAGCAGATATAAAAACAGATCATTGAGATAAAGGAGGGGCTAAGAGGATTACTGGGAGATATATAAATAAGCTGGAGCAATCATATGAGGTATATATAAGTAGTCTCTTCAAAGATCGAACAAGCTAATACAACAATTCTTGAAGAGCAGATGTGGGTAGAAGAAATACGGATATGTAAGTGAAGTATGTTGAATAAGGAATAATATCAGAATGTATAAGAAATCGAAGTGAATTCTATATATACAGAATATATATATGTTCAAGGAAATATTTAAAATAAATAAGTCATTAAAGTCATTAAAGGTAGATCTGAGTGAAAGAATGTATGTGGGTTAAAGAAGATCTTGAGCCAAAATCAAAGGGAGTATATGAGCAGAATTAAAGAGGAAGTGTGAGCAGATTTCGGAAACATTTTCAGAAGGATTATAAGAAGAATACTGGAGTATAGCAGTATTCAGCATTACATAAGTCCCATTGCCAAATTAGAGAAGGCCATCAAGATAAGTTGTATTTTCAGAACTAGTCTTAGAATTTAAATTAAGTTTTAAAATGAAATGTTTTTAGATTTAATGAACTTATATAATTACAATTTTGATTTTTTTATTAGAACTGTCGTTTCAGGATTAAACTAAGAAAATTCCTTAATGGGGACATTACATAATCTGACTTGGAAGTCCAGTCTGCAAAACATGCCCGAGAATTCATAACTACACTTAGCATTCAACTCCCGTCTTTTAAACTTCTGGTTCTTCTGAATCAGACGTTCCTTAAAACACCAATAGTGTTTTCCAATGACCATGATATATATTATAAAGCACCATCATTGTCTTGCGACTCATAATACTATGAGCTCTCATGTTGAGGATAGAGTTGTATGATATTATAGATTTCACACAAATACTTTGCCTTATTCGCCCTTAACGGTTTGTTATCATTCACGCCAATAGAGTTGAGAGCAAAGATTCTGACTGTCAAGAAAGATCCTATCAGGCGGTTGTTATTGAGAAGTTCATTTCATTGTGATCTGCAATTGCTTCTTGGAGTAGGAGTATCAGAATATTGCTTCTCAATTTGATATCGGGCCCATATAATGTTGCTAGCCTTCTGCATAGAACATTTACAACACAAAGATCAACAATTCTAAACTCATGTATCACCATGACCAGCCAAGGTAAAAGAAACCGCTGCACAACCAGGAATACAAGATACCTGACTCTTAATTCAAACTTGCAAAAACCAAAAGAGACATCTTTGGTCCAATAAGGAAAATATGGAGAGAGTAGCTTCAGAAGATCATCCGTGCCAATAGAGAGCCCACTTTTGACATAACTTCATGACCAACAATTTGTAGATGCTTGATGCGAATAGAATAATTGACTGCAATGAATACCTGTGTATGGGCACGAAATATCCAAAAATTTAATGATAATCCCGATTGCAAATTATATCATCCTGTTACCTGTATATTTTCCAAAATGGAATAGAGTCACATACTAGACACACCCATATACGAAGCAAGGTATAATTCAACAAATGATAACCAAATCCGTGTGTGAGGAAGAATTACACACCAAAATGCTTTTCCGTTCAATATCTCAGTGTTGAATGAACTCTTCCCACGTCAAGGTACCCAACCATCAAAATAAAAATCGTCTTTGACTGGAATGCCTTCCTAGCGGAAGTTAAGGCAGATGATGAAGGATGTGTGCTCGAAAGTGCCAATGATATCAATCCCTGTCACTGTTACCTTGTTCATTACTTGGAAATATCCTCTAGTTGAGATTCTCAATTCACAACAATCCAATCGAACAATCTCCTGAAGAATCCTTGTTGACTCAGAATAGCGATGAGTATTAAAATTGCAATCTTCAATACTTAAATAGAATACAAGCATTCAAATACTTTAGAATACTTGGGAACTAATATAATAATATAAACTGCAATTAACATATAAATTAGAACACGGGCATTCGAATAGAACAATGTTGTTATGGTAGGAAACTGTTATATTTCGATATTTTGAACAAGCACCAAGAAATCATATGAATAACAACATACCATCCATATCCTGAAATTCTAAAATTGGTCTTCTTGGGAAGACCTCACCAATTTTTGCAAACCAACCATTAAATCCAATTGAAAAATGTGATTGATTCCTCCAAGATCACCTAGAGCAGATCAGTCGCACTGCTGAAAGTGATGTCTCCAAGTTTTCCGTCCTGAGTCAAATCTGAGAATTTCCTCAGAAATATTAATGTGAAGAAAAAACATAAATCATTCCATATTTCGTCCATTCCCCAAATCTCCATTTTACAATATTATTTCTGATTCCATTCAGTTGCTTTCTCGCACCGTTAATATTTAGTGACTTTAATTAAATTAAACTCCATTTCCTAAAGTCAATTTAATTATTACCTTTTAATTAGACTTTGGGTACAAAAAATAATTAATTATTTTTAATTCCCCCTTTTGATATAATTAAGCTTTGGGTATTAAATAATATTCTATTTTCCAATCTTGTCAAAAATGGGACATTTCAAGTCCTCCCATCTCGAGATTGCTTGTCCTCAAGCAATTGGACACCTGTATACCAAACCCAAAATTCCAGGAGACCATATCAATCTCGTAAATACTTCACCAAGAATCCACCGTGCCACTCTGATATTCTACATTATTCTGTGAAGTACTCCATCAATCATGCAAATCCCTGGATCCCAAGTCTGAAAATTGTCCTCAGCATATATCCTCAAGGAAAAAGGATAAATTTCGTCCATACAAATTCCATCAATTACGAATTCCCCTTCTGAAAAGAAAAGCCCCTCTTTCCATTGTGATGCATGAAATCCTTTACACCAGCTATCCTTCCATTCCTTATATATCATTGGAGATATGAACAAATAATCTTATGTGGGTTGAAAGAAAAATGATAAGCATACCTTGCAATGCAACCAATGTGAGATGCTTTAGCATGGTCCTTTGGAGATCCTTCAAGAATACCACTCTAAAATTTGCCCATATATCCTGTTATAGCAGCTATCCCCTTGCTGCAAAATGTACCATCATAGGAATATTGATCATCTTGTTTTTCCTTCTGATTTTCATCAGCACCCTGTTCCTCCTTTGAATGGAAAATGTTGGAATCATTGTGCATTATTTCATCCTTATGTAATGCATCAATTTCTTCAACAATGTGTATGATCTCCATAGCCGTAGTATTTGTTTCTTGTTCCATGGGAGTGGCTGCAATAAACGTCCGATTTTCTGCTTTTGTGTAAGGAATAGTGAGCCATCCTCAGTTGTAAGCAAAGTTTGTCAACTTCTTTTTTTTATCTTCAACGAAGTTGATAGCAAGATCCCTGTCCTTGAGTAATTGCAAGTAATCTGATTTCCTCTTTTCTAATGCTTCTTTGATTGCTTGCAGCTGTGCACCAGGAATTCCATTCGCAACTCCTTTTTGCCTTTCCTCCATTTGAGTTTTCCACATAAGATATCCAATGCATTTATGATTATTATTAGTCCTTGTTAACTCTTGCACAACTTCCTCTTCTGAGACCACAAGTTGGTCCTTCAATTCTTGCAAATCTAAAGGTCTTTGATCAAATTCATCAAAGTGAATTGAGCTGCTACTCAATGAATTTTCTGACTTACATTCAATTGTAGGAGCAATATCATCATCAACATTAGCTGATTCACTAATTATGGCCATGCGATCCTCTAAAGCGAGTGGAGACACATTATCTACAAAATAATTTATCTCCTTACCAAACTTATCAATAGTGATCTCAAGTTGGCCAACAAGGAGATTTGTGTACCTGTCATCTGTAGCAACCGGTGATTCATTCCAATTGAAGGTAACTCTGGCATTCTACTGGAATAGAACTGTGTTAGTTCTATCTTCTTCTTTGACTGTCCAATCATCCTTTGCTGGTTTAGTGAGATCGGATTCTATGATCTCATCTATGCACTCATTTGTAATAGAGGAAATGCATGAAGAATCATCTTCATCCTCTCTGATGTCAAAAATACTTCCTTCTTCCTATATTTATTTGCAATCTACATGGATATCTGTCACACATTCATTATGAGGCAAGGTATTCTCCTCAACACATTCTTTCATCTGCTTGTGTTTATTCAAGTGAGACTTCAGCTTCCCCTCACATTGTTTGAATATACTGTGGACCGATGTGTATGCAGATGAAGAAATTGCCCATTCTTGGTTCCAAACAGCCCATAGCATAAATAAGATGGATTGGGAGATAGCATCACTTTCATTGATAATATTCTTCATGGCTGCAATGACATCTTTATCATGTTCTCTCCTGATTGTGACCAAGAAATGATGAAACATATCGTAGATCAAATCTTGCAATCCCAAGTCCAACAAAAGGTTACTCACTCTAATGTCTACAAAGATTTTCAGTATGGCAACTCTGCTTGAATAAGAAACGCTACGGATGTTGTCAAGATCTTGAAAACTATCTACAATCAGGTGCAATACCTCCTTCATTGTGTCATCGTCATAGGGAACTTAGGTGCCAATATTCTCATATTCTCATTTAAGCACAAAGTAACCATTAGTTTGATCTCATTATCAAAATATCTGAACATGTGTTGACTTAAAGAAGTCACTACAGGAACAGCATGTAATATCGCCTCTCTAGGCCTAAGTTTTTGTAGGTCATTAGCCTATCATGGGTTCCCCCGTATGCTAATGCTATTGGTTAGGGAGACTTTGAAGTATTTAATTAATTAAATGAAAAATACTCTAAGTTTAACACTAAATGCATTTAATTAATTATTTCAATTATAACCTTGGTTATGGTGCCCAATCATGAAATCAACAAAATATTTCAATATTTAGTTATATTGCTTTGTTAAGTGGGTGTTGTCTTTTTGGGATTCATAAGGAATTTATATTGATGTTTTATTTTTCCAATTTGTGGCTTTAAAGTGGACTTTGAAAAATATTAATTTCTCCTATTGTGGCATGGGGGAATGGAGCTTCAAAAAATTTAACGAAATTGCTAAGTTTAGCATGGGGAGAAAAAAGAAATATGAGGCTTTTGCGATGATTTTTTCTCATACACCCGTGAAGAAAAAAGAGGAGGTTTTTGCAGGTTTTCAAGTTTGCAGAGTAGAGGACATTATCTTCGGGTGTGGGAGATCACCCCAGGATGGTGGATGTATTGTCTCATTCAGGGGCAATGCCTGGTTCATATTGACAGAGATTTGAGCAGATTTTTATGTTTTGGGTTTATTATTCACAGGAAATAATGAAGATTTTTCAGTTCTTTTAATTGTAAATCAGTTCTATTTGAATTGTTGCTAATAAATGATTGCAGGGTTTTGACATTGATTTTCCCTTCAATAAATCTTTACTAGTCGAGCAGCTTTAAAAAGGTGGGAAAAAAATCAAATAAAATGGTTGACTAGGGCAAAGAGTGGTGATTCTGGTTATGGGTATTATTCACACAGACTTCCCGATCACAGGTTAACAAATCTGAGCAATTGTGGTGGAGCATTGAAGCAATTATTATTTAATTATGAAATCGTCCCTTTCCTGAGTGCAGTTGCCTTCATAATCATGTGGGTACTTTGGCCAATTAATCTTAGTCTTTGGGAGGTCGACTTTCAAGAGAATTTATTCTACAACTCTTCTTGTATTACTGCTATTTGTGATTGAAGGTTTTTAGAAGTGGCAGGGAGTTTTGAGTGAAATTGTGTCATCTCTGTGCATTAATGGTGCACCCAGACTTGCAGATATGAAGTCAGCAGTTGTACAGGGATTCATTCTGAGCATTACATCTCTCAATGTGAGGGAGAGGTCACATCTCTTCATCATGTACGCCATTTGTCATTTAAGGTAGAGACAAGTGAGTGGGTCTTGCCATTTGTTGAACCAGATAAGGATTTGTGTTGATTTCAGATTCCTCAACACAATAACCATCAAGGATCCCTTTTTTATCCCATTCACTGATACTATATTGGAGGAAGTGGAAAGACACGAGATATACTCCTTTACGGATGGCTTCTTGGGATATAATCGGATCAATATCGCAGAGGAGGATAAATTAAAAACCACCTTTGTGGTGGACGGGGTGTATGCGCACAACATGATGCCATTCGGCTTCTGCAACGCTCCAACTACCTTTCAACACATCATCCTACACTTTTTTGACAAGATATTAGTAAAGAATTTTAAGGCATTCCTTGATGACTAATCAATATACAGTGAATAAGACAACCACCTCACCGCACTCTCTGAATGCATGGAAAGGTGCCGAAGAGCACGCTGGGCTTTGAATCCCAAGAAATGTCGATTTATGATGCCACAAGGGAAACTACTCGGCCACATTGTGTGCAAGGAAGGAATAAAGACAAATCCTGACAAGGTAGGGTCATCATCCAGATGGAAGCTTCGGGAACGTAATAGGAGTAAAATCGTTTCTTGGGCACATGGTCTACTACCAAAGGTTCATAAAGAGCTTCGCGCAAATCTCATACCCATTTGATATGCTAACATGGAAAGGCGAACCATTGGCTTGGGGAGATGAACAGATGAAGGCATTTGAAAAACTAGAGTCAAGGTTGGTAAGCGTACCAATACTAGCGTACCTGGATTGGAACAAGGAGTTCCATGTGCACGTGGATGCCTCCGACTATGCCATCGGGGCCATGTTGGCACAAGTGGGCATACAAGGATTGGACCATTCGATTTTTTTCGCTAGTCAGCTAGTCTCAAAGGCAGAAAGGAACTATAGCACGACCAAGAGGGAGGCATTAGGGATTGTGTACTCCGTGCAAAAGTTCTAACACTACCTCCGGGCGACACCATTTACATTCTACGTGGATCATCAAGCCCTGATGTATCTTGTCAATAAACCAATCATCCAAGGACGAGTGAGCAGGTGGCTATTGTTACTCCAAGAATTAATTTTCAGTATCATATTATGGCTGGGGAAAAGTTATGTTATTGCTGATCAATTGTCAAGGATTAAGTTTGGAGAGCCTCCAGAGAGGGTGAATGAAGATTTCCCCGAAGCCCACCTATTCTAGATTGTTGCGTTGGCGCCTTGGTACGAGAACATCAAAGAATACTTGTCTACCTCCACATTCTCGAGGGACATGCCTTTGAGTGAATGGAGGAAGCTAGCCCTGAAGAGTAAGACGTTTCAACTCATCAATAGATCGTTGTACAAGATGGGGCCGAACCAGGTCTTACGAAGATGTGTAATGCAAGAAGAGATTCCTAGAGTATTAAAGGAATCACATGAAGGGTTAGCTGGAGGCCACATGGGACCAGACGCCATCGCACGGAAAGTGCTACTGGCAGAGCTATGTTGGCCAACTCTGCATACAAGAAGGTTTCTCTATTAGTAGATTGTGATGCGGTTCAACATCCCCATCTAGATCACGAGTGATCATGGGGTACATTTTGTTAACCACGTCATTTGGGCAATGACGACTAAATTCAAAATATTTCACAACCTTTCTAGCTCGTACTACCCTTGAGCAAAAGAATAGGTGGAGTCCACAAACAAGGTTCTGGTTTCAGTTATATAAAAATCTTGCTGAGTCAAATGAGAGGACTAGAAAGAGAGACTTCCAACAGTACTGTGGGTATATCGCACCACATACAAAGTGATGACAGGACATAACTGTTGTGACGTTTTCACACATTGCCCCATTGCAAATGGGGACCCCTACTTTTTTTTGCTTTCTGGGGTTTGCTTTCTAGGTTTTTAGGGTTTTGTCTGTTAGCCTTTGCATTTTAAGTGTCGCCAGGGGGATCACTAGGATGGCAGGCTCTGCTTGAGCCAGGGGGAGTCAGCAGGTGCTCCAGGTTAGGGTTTCTTTGAAAGTCTCCCTTAGGCCTAGTTTTTCTCTTGTTGCTAATAGTGTCTTGTTTGAGTTTCAGGAGGTCAATGAAGCTTGGTGAGTGAATATCATCTTTGAAGATCTGAGTTAGGTCAAATTGGTGAGTGATGAAGTTTGGAATGTCATCCTGATCTTCAAATGTCTTGAAATTTGGTTGTCTGGAATGTCATCCTGATCTTGAAATTTGACTGTTTGGAAAATTGAAGAATCCTCCAAAAACTAGTGACATGCTATGATCATCTCCACAAGGTTAGTGCGATGTTCTAAGGATAGCTTTATGATGTTCAGATCACCGCTACAAGCATAGACACCATCAGGTTGATGCATATCAATAAAGAAGCGATAATTGAAGTTAAGCTTAAGTTGAATGATTCCAGTTGACAAGTGAAGGCAAGTTTGCAATCAGCAAACTGCTAGTAGTATGAGGATGGCAGATGGATTTGATTATTGTGAGGAGAAGTGAGTTTGATCAAGCTTGAATGCAAAGAGAAGCAGTGGAGTGTGAAATCAACCTTAGTCAAGAAGTTCGCTCCTGACCCTTCCAAAGGGTCCAGAGCAAAATTCCACGAACGCACCCATTTCTTCCTTGATATATGAATCCTGACGGAGAGACCAAAATGTCAAATTTCGCTCCTGATCCTTCCAAAGGGTCCAAAGCGAATTTCAATTTCGCTCCTGACCCTTCCAAAGGGTCCAGAGCAAATTCCTCTATAGGACATTCTACTTTGATCCAAACTTAGAACTAACTCATTCCCAGGCATTATTGAGGGCAAAACACTTATTTGGAGTGAAGAAATATGAAAATGAAGTCAGGATTTGAGCATAAGGAGGAATTTCGCTCCTGACCCTTCCAAAGGGTCCAAAGCGAAATTCATATGAGACCCTTTTTTCTTCACAAAACCTTGAAGTGAATGCTAACTAGGATTGGAGGATGATCATGAGAGGCCTAATAAGTTATATCCAAGCCAAAGAAGGGAGGAAAAAGGTGAAAATGAGCCTAAAATGAGAATTTCGCTCCTAACCCTTCCAAAGGGTCCAGCGCGAAATTCACTTTTCCTCTATTTTGCTCTTTGATATGGCCAAGTTTTGGATTTTTGAGGCATGGTTGAGGAGGCTTTGATGCATTTTTGCCTTTGAGAAGAGGTTTGAGGCGATGAAGTGGTAGAAATCAACCCAAAAGGAGAATTTCGCTCCTGACCCTTCCAAAGGCTCCAAAGCGAAATTCCTTATAGGTCCTGTCCTTGGCCTAGATCCAGAGCGAAATCCTCAATTTGACCCCCTATCTTGCCTAAAATGATGAAAACGGCCTGGTTTTGAGCTAAAAGGATGGCAGATGGATTTGATTATTGTGAGGAGAAGTGAGTTTGATCAAGCTTGAAGGCAAAGAGAAGCAATGGAGTGTGAAATCAACCTTAGTCAAGAAGTTCGCTCCTGACCCTTCCAAAGGGTCTAGAGCGAAATTCCAAGAACACACCCATTTCTTCCTCGTTTGGACCAAGATCTTAGTTGTGTGGGAGTATTTGGAAGTAAATCAACATGTTTTCCCTTAGGAAGTGAATGAGGGCGAAGGGAATGAAGAATCAAGCCTCAATCTTGAATTTCGCTCTGACCCTTCCAAAGGGTCCAGAGTGAAATGCCTAAAATCTACCTTTTCCTCCCAATTTTATGTCTAGCCAAGTGTGGATCAAGATTGTAGATGTCCTTAGGCATGGATTTGAGTTGCTTATGATCACCAAACGTGAAGGAATTGAGCTAAGACTAGAATTTCGCTCCTGACCCTTCCAAAGGGTCCAGAGCGAAATTCTTGAAGGACACCTATTTTCCCTTGGAGATGGTCAAATCCTTGGTTTTTATGGCATAGATAGGTGTGGAGTGACGTGTCCTTGCCTTTTTGAGGTGGTTTGGAGTTGAAAGAATGAAGAAATGTGCTCAAAACTAGAATTTCGCTCCTGACCCTTCCAAAGGGTCCAGAGCGAAATTCCCAAAATCCCTCTTTTCCTTCCATTTTTGTGTCAAGCTAAGTGTGGATCAAGGTAGATTGAGCTTGGAAGGACCCCTAGGCATGCCTTTGAATTGATTGTGGCCACCAATGATCAAGATTTTGAGCTTAAACTAGGATTTTGCTCTTGACCCTTCCAAAGGGTCCAGAGCAAAATCTTAAGTAGGTCTTGTCCTTGGCCATGATTTTTAGCGAAATTCTCCTTTCTAGCCATTTTGAGGGTCAAACAAGTGTTGCATGCATGGGAGAGGGATCCAAAGATGAGAGTCCAAGTATAGAGAGTGAAAAGGATAGACCTTGGTGAAGGAAAACAAGCAAGTCAAGAATTTCGCTCCTGACCCTTCCAAAGGGTCTAGAGCGAAATTCTCAATTTCGCCTATTTTTCTCATGATGAAGGTCAAGTGGTGGATTCCTAGGCTTTGGTGGAGAGAAGGCTAGCATATGCTTGTCTTGGAGGCATTTTGGAGTGAAGAAATGATATAATTTGAGCCTAATTCAGGAATTTCGCTCCAATTTTGCATCAAGCTTGGTATTGGCTGAGATTGAGGGCATCCTTAGACATGCATCTGAACGAGTATGGTCACAAAGTGAGAAGAATTTGAGCCAAGAATGCAAATTTCGCTCCTGACCCTTCCAAAGGGTCCAGAGCGAAATTCCTAAGTGGTCTAATATTTTGCCTAGGTCCTTGAGCAAAACCTATTCCTTGGCAATTTTGGAGGTTATTGACTTGATCTTGGTGAGGTAATGTTGAGAATGAGGTCTGATTGAGCAACTTTGTCAAAATTCGCTCCTGACCCTTCCAAAGGGTCCTGAGCGAAATTCTTATAGGGCCTATCCTTGGGAAGGATTCTAAGGAAAATTCTATCTCGATGCCTTCTTGTTAATAATTTAAGGTAAGAAATGCTATGTGAGATAAATATATCATGTTTACTTAATCATCTTTTGGTTTGTTTTGCATGTGGAAGAAAATCAGGCCAGGACAAGGACGACCTATTCTAAGCCCATCACCATCAAGGACGTTCTAGATGCATAAAGGAGGACTCAAGGTGTTTTGAAGCGTTGGAAGACTTAAGTGTTCGAGGAGCTGCAAGCTAGCCTCAAGACCTCATTCTACCACATGAAGAAACCACATGATGACAGAGAAGAATGACAATTCAAGGCAAGGTATGCTACCAGAGAAAGAACACTTGACAATGAGGAAGCCTCATCAAGCATATGGGAGTCAAGGAGGTACATCATTCATCGCGTCAAAAGACAGAAAAGAGGTCAACCAAGACACAGATGTCAGACAAGGTGGCATCCCAGTCATTTTTCCTTCAGTTGGATTGGTCCACCTCAGCATGTCCAGATTCAGTGTACCTGACTCATCGGGGACAGCACAAACTTCGGTGTACCTACTCCTGCTTCCTATTGGTCACTCCTTGAATGCAATTTTCTCATTGGCTAAGGAAGTTTGTTATAACAAACCCTAATTAGTGTTTCTATCCTTTAATCCTAGCCATTGATTCTAAGTCAATCAGAGCCGCCAATTTGTAAAGGGCTCTCTATATAAAGCCCTGGCTCTTCATTTGTAAAGGTTAATAGTCGGGGAATAGCTAGAGATAATCAATAATCAGTAGTGGTGGTTCAAGAGCAATTAGCTTTTAGGGTAGAGTAGAAAGAGAAGGCAAAGATTGTTGTCAAGACATTGTTGCAAAAGACATGTAAACTTCATTGAAGAAATGGTGAATTCTATGTGTTGATTCGACAATTTGCATGGTCTCTATACTTCTCAAATTTAATTTCATGTTATTAGATGAATGGAAGTAATTTGTATGATCAATGGTGAAATTTGTATATCCATACTACTAGTGGTTTGTTGATTGCTAACTTGCCTTGCGTAGTCAACTGGAATCATTCAACTTAAGCTTAACTTCAATTATCGCTTCTTCATTGATATGCATCAACCTGACGGTGTCTATGCTTGTAGCGGTGATCTGAACATCATAAAGCTATCCTTAGAAGATCGCACTAACCTTGTGGAGATGATCATAGCATGTCAAAGCAAGACTTAGTTAGAGTTTCATTAAAGGTCATCAATTGCTCCTACATTCTTAGCATTAGAATTAGATTCCTCTCCAACCCTTATCCTTTTTTCCCTTTAAAAAAAAATCAAGGATCAGTAAAGACCCACGTTCCAGTGATATCCAAAGTAAATGAGACGCTCAGACAATCAAACGTAAGTCCCCTTGTGATTCCAGCAAAATCACATCATACCGCAAGAGCTTATCCACACGTAGAGACCCTACATATCAGAACCTTGGAGTTGCTCTGATTGATCCTTCTTCGAGATCTTCAGCAGTCGGGGAAACTTTGTTCAAGAGAGGATAAGATACCTTGGTATTTTATTTTTTGTTCGCATGTGCATAAAAAACACATCAACAATACCCTATTCCAACTCATTTATGGGCAAGAGGCAATGGTGCCAGCGGAGTACACTATACTGAGCCTACAGATTGCTGTGGAGAACCATGTAGGGGACGCGAAGAGCTTGATGGAACGTCTCTTAAACCTAATGAAGTTGAACAAGTGACGTATGATGCCACAATGGGCGACGTATGATGCCACAAGGGGCGACGAAGGTAGCCCAATGCAGATGAAAGTTCTGGCACAACAAACACCTTTGGCGGATGAACTTCCGATCTGGACAATTGGTGTTGAATTACAACAGTCGTAACGAACTCCAACTTGGGAAGTTCTAAGTTCATTGGTTGGGGCCGTATAAAGTTAGAGAAGTTGGCTAGAATGATGCAATCAAACTATCAACTCTTGAGGACAACCCCATTTGAGATCTAGTAAACGACTCAAAGCTTAAAATTTATAGAGAAAGTGAGAGACCTATTGTGGCAATAAACATCTTAGGGTATGCTATTCGTGGTGATTGGACAATTAGAAGGAATGAAGAACTCGAAGAAGACCCTGTGATAATTGAAGGACCATATAGGCCAAACCTCAACTAGGATAAACCAATGATGGCACCAGAAGAGAGGCTGATAAGAAAGCAGGTGGATGGCATTGCTGTCCCATTAATTCACAAACACCTCATTGTTGGCATTAGATTGTCATTGATGTCAACAGTTGAGAGGATGCAGTGGACAGTGATGCAAAGATGATAAGTGTCATAGAGAGCAAGTGCAGCTCGACAGAGAGTGTGCAAGGTGATAGCTTCACACCCACTAGACTGACATATAGAGACATCAGATTGGACAAAGAAGACATAGGCCATTGAGTTTGTCAGACATTGAGCAAATTGGTTTGACTCACAAAAGAGTGCAATTGTAGTTATGCTAACACACTGTGTTAGTCGCACGCAATTGCAGGGAGTGTCAGTCGCACACTGTTACAGGAAGCGCATAACACACATTATTATCACTATCGCTATTTCATGGTCAACTCTCTGCATTGACCAAAGGCAGTTTTGAAATTGCGACAGGGGATGTAAATAACACAATGGGTTAGTTGCCCCACCATCCGGCAACAAGGAAGACTTAAGACAAAAGTCTTTGCGGGGTAGTTTCCACTGTGACGGGTTAGTTGCCTCGCCATCTTACAACAAGGTAGACTTAAGACAAAAATCTCTTTGGGGTAGTTTCCAAGGATGTAAATAACACAATAGATCTGTTGTCCAACCATCCCGCAGCAAGGAAGACTTAAGACAAAATGCTCTTCGGGGTAGTATCCACCGTGATGGGCTTGTTGCCTTGCCACCCCGCAACAAGGACTTGGGATAAATGAGCCCTTGGGATAATTAAAATGAAGAAGGTGTGCAATCTCACCAGCTCGCAGGAAGGAAGTTTTTGTGAAAGCGCATAACATGCATGTTAGTCAATTTGTAGAACACACCAACACGCAACCCATGAATCCAATGTGGATTTCTTCTACACGTGGACCTTTTTGTGAGCAAAGGGATTTGTTGATGGGTCCCACCATCCACCATGAGGGTAAGTGACATGTGAATGTTTTTGTTTGGACAAAATGTTTGACTTATAAACTTAAAGAGCATACCTATCAAAGGAGATTTTTTAGCCTACACAGTAAACAAGGAAAGAAATAAATGTTGAGTAGTGTTGTAGCTGAAATGGGGATTGTGTGCAACAAAAAAACAAAACTCCAGAGATTGCTAAGTAAATAAGGAAGGTAACTTTGAATGTGGATAGCTATCAGACTAAAATGAAGAGATAAGGTAGATCTTTCAGTGGCTCGAGAAGATTTTGTTTAAATTTCCTTTTGGAGGGAAAACCCTTGGTGTACGTAATTGACCAAGAAGTGGATTAAGTGGATGTGTTGTGCGGGAAAATAAGGCAGGAGGTGTATGAGAGAGTGAGGTAGGCGTGCAGGTAAAGAAGCTCTGCGAAAAACAAAGGTTACAAAACAGAGAGAAAAGAAGAGGGTGCAGAAAAGCGTTTTTCGCAGGTGCGCATAACACGACGCCAGTGCAAAAATAACAATGTAGGATAGATTGTATGCAAAATGTTCAGATGTGTAAAGGAGACAAGTAGTAGCGGAGAGCAAGAGCAAAGAGCAAACAAAGAAGAGAACAAAAGTGAATAGCAGAGACCAAAGACTAGAGAGTGCAAAGTCGTGGCAGATAACACAAGGTTATACACACTAACTGGGACAGAGAAAGAGGTCTGAACAAAGCAGAAATCAAAGAGTAGTGTGTAGAGACAAGAAGAGGACAAAAGGCAAAGAGCAGAGATTGACAGTAGAGATCAAAGAGAAGAGGACAAAGATTGAGAGTAGAGAAGAGTTAAGTCAATCTTGAGTGTAGATAACATAGTGAGTTACAAAACATCATTTGTAACAATGTACTTAATTGTAACTGAACTTTTACTTATTGTGATCATTTGAGTTGGTGCTCAGATAGGGGGTTGGTGCTCCTTTGGGTTGGTGCCCACAAATGTGTAATCAAACTTTTATTTGTGAGGTTGGATTAGAGCAGTAGACTCTAGCAACATTTCTCATCGAGGATTTTCCCCATCGTGGGTTTTTCTTGTATATCTTGTGTTATGTGCTTGCCTTGTGTGTGTGTGCAAATGTGTTTAATATCTTTGCTCATAGTATCGTGATTTCTGTTATTAAAACTTAGATCATTTAGAAAGTTCAAGTTTTTAATTACTACTGATTCACCCCATCCTCTCTCTCTTAGTGGTCCATTTGTGTTCAACAATTTGGTATCAAAGCAATAGGTTCCCGTTAGATAAGCTTTCTCCAGCTTGGGTAGATTCTGGTTTGTGAACACATGGCTAGGAATGAGTCCTTTGTTAAAGTACCCTTGTTTGATGGCACCGACTATGCCTTTTGGTGTAGAAGAATGGAAACATATTTGTCTTCCCTAGGTTGTGATGTCTGGATGTCAGTGAAGAATGGATACATTGCCCTTGCTACTCCTCCAACTGACCCTAATGCAAAAAAGAAATATGAGTGCAACGTTGAAGCCAAGAAGGCTATTCTCAGCGGGTTGTCTGAAACAGTTTCTTTGAAGGTCAAAAAACTGTAAGTCTGCAAAGGATGTATGGGACAAGTTAAGAAAAAATTATGATGAAGTGCCTAGTACTACTGGATTAGATTCTTGAAGGAAGAAGAACAAAGTAGCAGGCAAATGTGCAGATGATAAAAGTAGATCAGTTAGTAGCTGCAGTAAAAATGAAAAGGAAACCCATCTATTCGTGGCACAAGAGATCCAGAATGAAGAGAGAACACCAAGGTGTAATAGTGGATCTCATTCCAATAAGCAGGGCTTATTTGGCAGTGATGAAGAAGGTGAAGAGGATGTTGATGCTGAAGTGGATTTTGAAGGAGAGCTGAGAGGTGCCCTTGAAGAGTTGGATAATGTAAGAAGAGAATATAAGAAATACAATAAGTCAGCTACAAAGGAACATGATCAGCTGAGCAAAAGCCTTGAAGAATCAAATCGGAATATTGCTGCTTTGACAACTGAGTTAGAAGAAGCCAAGAAAATTAGTGAAGTGCTAAAGTTTGAGTTGGAGACAAGAAAAAGAGTGTCAAAAGCTGGAACAAGAAATGGCAAATTGCAGAAAAGAGCTTGAGAGTTGCAAAGAAGATCTCAAGCTGAGGATGAAGTGTGAGAGCAACACCAATGCACTAAATGATGACGAACAAAGAAGAACTTCATAATGGTGACAAACAAAGAAGAAGGAACAAATCTAGAACAACATCAAGACTTTAGGGTATGGAGAAGATCAACATATACAGTTCACAATTTTAACATTGCAAAGGATGGTGTTACAATTATCTTGATTTTCCTCCGGAAATCCAAGATTTAAAGTCATTACAACATGGAGATACCCCTAATCATACGCATGAAGATCAAGCTTAGGCATCATGAAGTTAGGATCAAACATCATCAAGGTTAGTACAACAAGGGGGTAGGATGTCCAAGGACAATGCAAGATATCACTTGGATTTCCCAAAGTTGAAAGTGAAACATGATCAAAGAATGGAGATAGTTTTAGAAGAGTAAATCCAAGTTAGAAGCTTGATTATCTTGATGATACAATTCGGGAATATGTTTCATCATCATCACACCAAGCTTGGAAATGTTGAGTATCAAGAGATATTGCTTGACACAAAGGAACTTCTTTGTGATGATCTACAAAGAGAAAGCTGAGTTGTCACTTAATCATCATCAACCCAATCAAGTCATGACAAGTCAACATGTCCAAATTTGATGTATCTAGCTTATCCTATGAAGAATATACCTACTTGTGTGGAAGGCACCTAGTTCAACATACCTAAACTCATTTCCTATTGGTTTACATTAAAAGATGGACATGTGTTCATTACAATGTAATTTTCTCATTGGCCAAGAAGGAAGTTAGTGTTGAGACATGGACCAGCTAGGACTCGAACCTAGGACCTTCCATCCGTTGCTGGAGTGCTCTACCACTGAGCTACTGGTCCCTCTTGGACTAGTCCATCGTCAGTCCAGGTGTGGCTTATCTCCAACACCAACACCCCCCCTTAAGCCACACCTCTCGTGTGCTTGGGGCTCCTAGCCTGGACCTGACTCTGATACCATGATGAGACATGGACCAGCTAGGACTCGAACCTAGGACCTTCCATACGCTGCTGGAGTGCTCTACCTTTGAGCTACTGGTCCCTCTTGGACTAGTCCATCGTCGGTCCGGGTGTGGCTTATTTCCAACACCAACAGTTAGTTGTAACTAACCCTAATCAGGGTTTTATCATGTAATCTTGGCCATTGATCTTGAATCAATCAGAGCCATTCAATTGTAATGAGCCCTCTATATAAGGTTCAACTCTCTCATTTGTAAAGGTTAATAGTGCAGTAATAGACAATTAGTAGCAATTAGAGCTAGTAGTAGAGTAGGAGGAAAGGAGATTGTTGACAAAGTTCGATGGAATAAACATACTACTTTCATTGAAGATATGGTGGATTTTGTGTGTTATTTCAAGATGTTGCATGGTCTCTACTTCTCAGGTTTTAAATGTTGATTAGATGAATGGAAGATCTTATTGTTGATTAATGGTGAAGCCTAATGTTCATACCATTTGTAATTTGTTGATTTCAAGTTGCAGTGCATGGTTAGACTGAACTTATCTAAAAGCTTAACTTCAATAGCTTTATGCTCATTGTTCATGGTGTTGATGCACATGAGTGATATGAAAATCATTCGCTTATCCTTAGCAGATTGCACCATCTTTGTGTAGTTGTTTCCTCATGGTGAAGCAAATCTTGGTTTGGTGTCATCAAGTCAACAATCATTTCTTACATTGTTAGGTGTTAGCTTAGATTTCTTGTCCCTTTATTCCTTTTGTCTTTTATTTTTCCAAGTCAGTCAAGTTAGATTCCATGTTCCCACTGTGTTCATAAGCGTAAGTCCCTTTGTGATTACCAACATTATCACATCATACACTGAGTCTATCCAGAATTTAAAGTCAATTGTTTGCATTGTAAACCTTGGAGTTTTCTCATTTGATCACATTATTTAGCATATGAGGTTTCTTTGTTCAAGAGAGGACAAGACACTTGGTATTTTATTTTGTGTTCGAAGTGTCCTAAAAAACACATCAACACTACCCACCCACTTTTCACACTCACACAGTCACATCTATACACATACATATACTTACACACAGACAAATAAATCCACTGACAAGGTTGAAAAACTTGCAAAAAACTCGTGAGACTCGCGAGAAAACTTGTGGACGAGTTTTGGGTTTGAATTGCATTGATTTTACGCCCAAAATCGCGAAAATCGGCAAAAAAATTGCCATATGTCAACATACAACCAATTTTGTTCAAACCCTCACGTTTTCATTTTGTTTCCTGACCTTCATTTCTTACGCCATGTTGTCCTCATTTTTGTTTCCAAAAATGGACCACTACATGAAATTTTTGTGAAAAAATGAAAATTTTTACTCTATGGCACGCTTCCTGAGGCAGAATTTCGTCTAATCCTTGGACTGGCTTAATCCTTAGTCCATCCTCGAACTGCGTTTCAAATTTTGTCGAATTCTGGGTTTGTTTGCTATGTCTTTCTTTCAATTTCGGGTTTTAAAATCCCGACTGCAGGTGGAGAATTTTATTCAAACTGCAAGTTTTAATGATATTCATTGTTTTGGTTGTTGTAGGGGAATTTTTAGCTTATTACATGTGCACTTTTATTAAAAGATGTTACTTGCAATTTGTTTTAAATTTCCCTTTCTTGAATTTGTTATTTTTAATTGTTTTTTGGTCTTGTTTAGTTAAAATAGGGATTTTTTTGCTCAATTACAAGTAAACTTGTAGTTTGGTCTAAAAACCCCTACTTTAATGGTTTTTACATGTAATAGGGATTTTAAATCCTCATTACATATGTGCAAGCATTTCTAACTTGTTGTAGGGATTTTATTTCCCTTTTACAAGTAATTAAAACTTGCATTTCTCTCCAAAAAACCCGATTTTATGCATAAAGTGCATTTTTGACATTTTAAAACTTGCTATTTGATTCAAAAAACCCAAATTTGCTTTGTAAGTGGAAAAGTAAAAAATAAAACTTGTTATTTGTCTAAAAAAACCCGATTTTGGCTTTGTAAGTGAAAAAGTCAAAAATAAAACTTGCTATTTGGTTCAAAAAACCTGAATTTGCTTTGTAAGTGAAAAAGTCAAAAATAAAACTTGCTATTTGTCTAAAAAAACCCAATTTTGGCTTTGTAAGTGAAAAAGTGAAAATAAAACTTGTATTTCTCATCTAAAAACCCGATTTTCACATGCAAGGGTAAAATCGAACTTGTTCTTCTCTCCAAAAAACCCGATTTCAGTTGGAAGCGAATTTGTTGAAGTTTTCAATCGATTTTTGTGAAGATCTTCAAGGAAGGAGAGGCATTTTGGTTTCTACCCTATTCTTATGCATTTGAAACCACTTGTCACGCCATTTGGGGGTTGTATTGACTGGTTTTTCGCACTAAATCAACAATCACATTTTTCTTTAATGCCACATTTTGGTTGATCAAACCTCCAACAAGCTGCAATCTCCTAAATCGATTTGATCTCTCTCACCTAGGCGTGGAGTTTGGGAGGAGTTTCGAGCTATTTAATTATGCCATTTAAGATGCATTTGGTGGCCATGTTTTTCTCCACGCGATTCCTTTGGCTGCGTTTTGTAAGGACTTGACACCATTTTTTCTTCTCCTCCTTAGGCGTTTTGCTATAACTCTCTTGGGTGTGCCCTCTCATTGGCATTTTGGCCCTCCAAATTTGGGATTGCTGCCATGTTTTTCAGTTTGGGGCATTTTTGCAAAAACGTGATAAGGGTTTGGCATTGCGGATTGCTTCTATTTATTGGTTTTTCTTCTTCTTTCCAAAGATTGTTGCATTTTTGGAGAAACATTTTCAGTTTGAAGAAAGGTATGTTCTCTTTCCTTTCTTTCCTTCATTTT
The DNA here is from genome assembly GCF_030272615.1 of Cryptomeria japonica. Taxonomy (NCBI): domain Eukaryota; kingdom Viridiplantae; phylum Streptophyta; class Pinopsida; order Cupressales; family Cupressaceae; genus Cryptomeria; species Cryptomeria japonica. The sequence goes on along the minus strand of NC_081408.1, from coordinate 610,186,649 downwards.
ATTATTTTCTTGTTTTCTTAAGTGTTCTTTCTTAGTTGCATTTTTGGAAATATGTTGTTCTTCCCCCCAAAATCGGTTTTTGTGAGAGAAATCTTCCCCTTAGTATGCAATTTTTGAATTGCATTGTTCTTCCCAAAATTCCCTCTTTACTTCTATCCGGGATTTTTAATCTCGATTACAAGTTCGCTGTAAATTCTCGTTCTTCCCCTACGGTTAAGGAATTTAACCATTTTTGGTTAAAATTCCAAGTTGAAAGGTGTGAAATACCCCTCCCTTTCAAATTCGGGTTTTAAAAACCGGATTACATGTTGAAGAAGTTCTTCCCATTTTTATTAAAATGACATTCTTGGATTTTCCCATTTCTATCCATTCATTTTTCCCATATCCGTACTTACCATCTCAGTCATTTTCCGCAAGTCAAATTCTCATTTTCCATCCATTTCTCCATTTGCAATTTTACAAGTGTACTTGCATTCGGGTTTTAAAACCCCGATTGCATGTATGTTCTTTCCAAGTTGTATACTTGCGAAAATTTCCCCAAGATCCGAAATTGGTCAAAGTCAAGATTTTCCCATATATTTCCCCTCTTCCTCTGACAAAATCGTGAAGTTCAAGAATCGAAGTTTTTCCCATTTGGAGAAGGAAGAATGATATTTGCAGCTAACTATGATGTTGCCTTAACTCTTTTAAGTCTTCATCACAGTATTCCAGGTTCACAATCAATGTCAGATTCACTGGCATCCCCGGCTCCAAAGAAGATGAAATACAAATATGACAAATATCAGAACGAGGTAGCACCTTCCCAGGTTTCTTCTCTTTTGGATCACATCAGAGACACGGAAATAGGGCACGTTGATATGTCGGAATTCGTCAAAAGGGTAGAAGATCCACAGGATAATAACTTGCAATGGCTGTTAGACAGCCATATCCATCATGCATCTTCTTTCCCGGTGGCTGCCCTAGAACCTGAGTTCGTTCTTGCCTGCGCCCATCATTTTGACAAAGAGACAAGGGTCATCAAAAATGATGATGGCGAAGCTATAATCCGTCTTGATGCAGATAGGATCGAGAAGGTCTTCAGAATATCTCCTGCACTTGTTTATATGGAAATCTCCAAAGAAAGTGCAGCGGAGTATTATGTGAAGAGGGAAAAAGATTGCAAGCGACACATCAATAGGTGGATCCAAGAGCCACGAGCATCCTTCTCGAGGTGGGCAAAGTTGTATCGCTGCGATTTCAAATGGAAAATAGGAGACACCATAACTCTTCTCAGCAGGATGATGGGCCTTGAGCATTCCAATGTCTTTGAGCCATGGATGTACCAGTTCATCATGTTCATAAGGCAGTCTCATCACATTTCATGGGGAGAAGTCATCAATGATGCCTTGTGCGAACAACTTGCAGTAGTTCCTACCACCATGACCTTCTTCATGAATTCATATTTGGTATACTTGTGTAATGTCCCCACCCTTTTAGCATCTCATTGGAGTTCTTAGCCTTTACATTCTCCGAAGGCTAAGTGGAGAAATAAGGAGAAATTGATTAAATTAATTTCTTATTAAGTCATTAAATAAAATAAAATTAAAAAAGGTGACTTTATATTTAATTAATTTAATTAAAAGTGACTTAAGTGATTTATTTAAATATTTTAATGTTATTATAAAGTTATAAAGTAACTTTATAATAATAAAGTCACTTTAATATTATAATGTGTGAATATGTCTTTAATCCCACATTGGCCAAGAAAGTGTTCGAGCTCTCATAAGAAAGAATAAGAAGGGACTTAAGAGCTCATTTTATATCATCCATCCAGAGAATTGATATTTGTTTGTTATGAACTTGGGAGAAGAAGCCAAGGGTTTCTGATTCAGTCAGCCATTGGAGAGCGACAATTCTTCAGTGTTGCAATCATTTGAGGTGGTGAAATATCCACTAAATTTGGCATTTCAGGAGAGCTTCATTCTGGAGTTCTATTTGGGCTTTAAAAAGAAGGGAAGACATCTAGGGTATGCAGATTTTCGAATATATATTAATTGCAGGCCTACAGTTTCATTTGGCAGCCATTAAAAATCAGAATTGAAGCAATCATTTCAAAATACAATTGCTGCTACAGTACCCGCGCTACAGTACCGCCGTACGGACTGCTACAGTGCCGCGTGAACAGTACGCGTGAATAGTGCCTCCGTACGGATTGCTACAGTACCGCGTGAACAGTAATTTTTTCAAAAAAATTAAAATTTGCAGTTGGCAGATTTTTTTCAACTACTGGGACAGCAAAAATCAGGTTTTTATCTTACATTGTAATGAATTTGTTTTCCAGGCATATTGGCCATAAAACAGAACAAACATTCCCTTGATAGTCTCGTAAATTAATTCCAACAGTAATATTATTGTTTCAGTATTATTTTAAGCAGAGGAGTTTATTCCAGTATTGTTTCATTGCTCATTATTACCAAAAAACACAAAAAAAATCTATAAACATTCAAAAACCAAAACAAATTCAAATCTACTGCATTCAAAAGAAACAGTCAGCAGAGGAGAGCCAAGTTGGGTTCTTACATTAGTATCAGAGCTAAATCCTGCCATCCTGAGGGTTTAGCAATCACATGCAGCCGCCTGAGGTTGGCTCTCACAGATATTACACTCGCAGGCGAGCTTTGTTTGACAGGGAACAAAAATTTGACAGGCAGCCGGGCACCATGGGTGACAGGCAAGGGGGTAGCCCACCCAGAGGCGATAGGAATGAGGAGCAAGAAACAAGGGAATTTTTCAGAGTAATGGCTACAGGACAGCAGCAGATGGCTCAGGCCTTGCAGGCACTCACCACCATGATTGAGCGCATGAACCCACAAGACAGACAAAATCAGGAGCAAGGGGATAACAGGAGTGCAGTGGGGTCACCTAGAACTCATAGGACTCATTCCAGGACAGCAGACAGGCCTACACGTCCTACCTTCATTAGAGATGAGCCTGAGGTAGCACCTACAGGAGAACCAGGAGAGGAGATGTTCGCAGATATCCTCATGGCTGCGAATGACGAATGGGATTTATTAACTCCACAGGTACGAGAGAGGATGACATTCGAGAGGTTTGTAAATCAGAGGAGAGAGCATTACAGGTCACTCAGACAGGATAGGAGGCCTAGAGGTCAAAATAGTGAGCTGCATAGAGTTACAGGCAAGCTTACTATGCCTACATTTGATGGGAGTGGTAAGATGACAGCTCAAGCTTGGATTTATAAGCTTGACACATTTTTGGCACTGAGGCCAATGACAGAGATTGAAGCTATCAAATACGCCACTTTGCATTTGGAGGGAGTAGCACATGATTGGTGGTACCATGGTTTGGTAACACTTCAACATAATCAGGTGACAGAGTACCAGGACTTCGTGGATAGGTTGGTTGAAAGATTTGACAAGAAAGATCCAGAGGTTTACTTCCGGGACTTAGCACAACTAAAACAAACAGGCAACTTGGAGTATTTCATTGGTGAATTTCAGCGGTTGGCAGTCATGGTGCCAAACATTTCAGAGCGTAGATTGATAGTTCTTTTCATTGAGGGCCTATCCGAACCACTGAGAGGTTGGATAAAGGCATTTGATCCTATTTCTTTACAGGAAGCTATGAAAAAGGCAAGAAGTATGGAACATGCAGTCCCAACAAACAAATTTCAGTCCAAAGGAGCATCTTCTAGTAAGGATAACAAACCATTTTATAAAAAACCAGAGAGGACTGATTTTAAAAATGATTCTAAAGATAAAACTCCAGCACCTTTTGACAGGGAAACATTAAATGATTTGAGGAAAAAAAAATTATGTTTCTACTGTAAGGGACCCTATGATGCAAACCATGATTGTCCTCTTAGACCAAAGGGCAAAGCTAACAGAGTTATGTGGGCATACTATGAGGAATCAGAATCAGATAATTCAGATCAGCAGTCTGATATAGAGGAAATAGATGGTGAAAAAGAGGAAGACAAGGCTGAAAACTTGTCTAAAATGGAGTCCAAGGATGGGGAAGGAGATGGGCAACTTAGGGAAGCTCGTCTCACTAGTATTAGGCAGGAAGGGTCATTCCGGATGAGAGGAGTGCTTGCTGGACAGCGAGTCATAACTTTGGTTGATACAGGTGCCACTCATAATTTCATTGATGCTAGGATGGTGGAGAAGCGTGGCATACAAACAGAGGAGTTTGGGGGAATTAGAGTGAGGGTAGCTGATGGCTATGTCCTCAAATGTGATCGTAAGATCACTGGACTCCCATTGAAAGTTAATAATTATGACTTTAAGGCAGATTTCTATGTCGTGCCTATGGGAGATACAGATATAGTCCTTGGGATGAGTTGGTTGCATGATATTGGGGAGTTCACTCTTAACCTCAAGGAGATGGAGATGAGGTTTAAAGTGAATGGGAAGACACATATTCTTAAGGCAATCAGGGACAGTGATCTCAGGATGGTTTCTTTCCGGAGGATGGCTAGATTGATTCGACATGATCAGGTAGAGTGGGCAGCAGAGTGCATGTTGATGCCATCACAGGAGGGACAGCAGAAGATTGAATATCCTCTTGATATTCAGGAGCTTAGAGTTAAACACTCTAAGGTGTTCAGTGACATTCCACCAGGTAGACCACCAGACAGGGGTATTGAGCACATCATTGAGTTAGAGGAGGGGGCTAAACCCATCATGATTACACCTTACAGGCATCCAAAGAGGTTGAAGGATGAAATTGAGAAAACCGTAAAGGAGTTACTTGCTATGGGCCACATTAGACCAAGTAAGTCTCCTTTCGCTTCTTCAGTGGTCTTAGTGAAGAAGAAGGATGGGACATTGAGGATGTGCATTGATTACAGGGTGCTTAATAGGAAGACAATTAAAAACAGGTACCCCATTCCTAGGATTGATGAGTTGATAGATGAGCTTCATGGAGCTTGCTTCTTCTCGAAGATAGATTTGAGATCAGGTTATCACCAGATCAGAGTTAGAGAGCAGGACATTGAGAAGACAGCCTTTAGATGTCATTGTGGCCATTTTGAGTTTGTAGTTATGCCATTTGGGCTAACTAATGCACCTGCTACTTTTCAGGCAACAATGAATCGGGTTTTCCATCCTCAGTTGAGGAAATTTGTACTTGTCTTCTTCGATGATATCTTGGTATACAGTAGATCTTGGGAGGAGCACTTGGTTCACCTTGACAAGGTGTTGGATATATTGAGCAGAGAGTCCTTGTATGCAAAGGAGTCGAAGTGTGATTTGGGCATGACAGAGTTGTTGTACTTGGGTCACATCATCAGTGCAGAGGGCGTACGCATGGATCCTGAAAAGATTCGTGCCATTGTGGAGTGGCCTTCACCGGTGAACCTTACACAGTTGAGGGGCTTTCTGGGATTATGTGGTTTCTACAGGAGGTTTGTGGATGGATATTCTAGGCATGCAGCACCTTTGACAGATTTGATGAGAAAGGGAGCTTTCTTGTGGACTCCTGAGGCACAGGAGTGTTTTGAGAAATTTAAGGAGTTGATGACTTCTTGTCCAGTGTTAGCATTACCAGATTTCAGCAAACCTTTTGAGCTACACTGTGATGCTTCCAGGGAGGGCATTGGAGCGGTGCTTATGCAGGAGAAGCACCCTATTGCTTATGAGAGCAGGAAATTGAGAGGGCCAGAGCGGAGCTTCAGCATATATGATAAGGAGATGTTAGCTATTATGCATGCTTTGGCTAAATTCAGGCAATATTTGGTAGGTAGCAAATTTTGTATCAAAACCGACCATAATAGCCTAAAATACTTTTTGGGGCAGCGAGATCTCAATGATAGGCAGCAGAAGTGGGTGAGCAAGTTACAGTCCTATGACTTTGACATTACATATTTTAAGGGGACACAGAATGTAGTTACTGATGCCTTATCACGTCGGCCCCATTTAAGCTTATTGACAGACATATCGGAGGATTGGAGACACTTGATCCTTGCAGAGTATGCAAAGGATACTTGGGCAGCTGGATTCATAGATGGGAATATTCAGGACAGCAGATACACCCTTGTGAATGAGCTCATCATTTACAAAGGGCGAATATTTTTGGTTCCAGGATCAGCAGTGAGGAGGATGGTTCTGAAATCTTTTCATGATTCACCTATGGCAGGACATCTTGGTTACTACAAGACATACCGGCAGATTAGAGAGCGCTTCACATGGAAAGGGCTCAAAGTAGAGGTACTTCAGTATGTTAGGGAGTGTCCCACCTGCCAGCAGAATAAGCAAGAACACTCCTATCCAGCCGGTTTACTTCAGCCACTTCCGATTCCTGATAGGAAGTGGGAGTGTTTGTCTATGGACTTCATCACAGGACTGCCTAGAGCCCAAGGCAGGGACTGCATATATGTGGTTGTGGATCGCCTTACGAAGTTTGCACACTTCTTTCCAATCACTGCTACATACACTGCTACACAGGTGGCAGAGTTGTTCTTCAAGGAGATATTCAGATTACATGGCTTACCTCGGAGCATTGTGAGTGACAGGGATAGCAGGTTTATGAGTCACTTTTGGCAGGAGCTATTCAGGTTGTGTGCGACAGAGCTCACTCCGACTACTAGCTACCACCCTCAGACAGATGGTCAGACAGAGATAGTGAACAAATGGGTGGAGGGATATCTCAGAAATTATATAGCAGGGCAACAGAAGGCATGGGTAAAGTGGATTTATCTTTGTGAGTATTGCTACAATACCACTTATCACATGTCTATTCATATGTCACCCTTTATGGCCCTGTATGGGTATGAGGCACCCAATTTTATGGATCTGCTTTTGAGTGACAGTAGAGTGCCCAGTGCAGGTGATTTGTTACAGGAGAGTCAAGACATTGTTAAGACTCTCAAGGATAATATAACTAAGGCACAGAATCAGCAGAAGCAGTATGCAGATCAGAAGAGGACTGAGCGGACTTTTGAGGTTGGAGATATGGTGTATCTTATGTTGCAGCCTTACCGTCAATCCACTCTCAAGAAGAGTGGTGCCGAGAAACTTAAGCCACGATACTATGGTCCATTTAGGATTATCAGGAAAGTGGGAGAGGTGGCTTATGAGTTAGATTTACCGGCAGAGAGCAAGGTGCACAACGTTTTTCATGTGTCACGCCTCAAGAAGGCGCTAGGACATCATATTGTGCCTTCTACAGTACTACCACCCCTGGATGATGAGGGAAAACTTGTTTTGATACCGGAGGCTATCATTGATTTCAGAGAAAGGAACTTGAGGAGACGTAACATCTGGGAATATTTGGTGAAGTGGAAGGATTTGCCAGTAGAGGATGCTACTTGGGAGAATGAGGAGATTTTGCAGCATCCGGAGTTGAAGTTGCTTGAGGACAAGCAATTTCAGGAAGGGCGGACTGTAATGTCCCCACCCTTTTAGCATCTCATTGGAGTTCTTAGCCTTTACATTCTCCGAAGGCTAAGTGGAGAAATAAGGAGAAATTGATTAAATTAATTTCTTATTAAGTCATTAAATAAAATAAAATTAAAAAAGGTGACTTTATATTTAATTAATTTAATTAAAAGTGACTTAAGTGATTTATTTAAATATTTTAATGTTATTATAAAGTTATAAAGTAACTTTATAATAATAAAGTCACTTTAATATTATAATGTGTGAATATGTCTTTAATCCCACATTGGCCAAGAAAGTGTTCGAGCTCTCATAAGAAAGAATAAGAAGGGACTTAAGAGCTCATTTTATATCATCCATCCAGAGAATTGATATTTGTTTGTTATGAACTTGGGAGAAGAAGCCAAGGGTTTCTGATTCAGTCAGCCATTGGAGAGCGACAATTCTTCAGTGTTGCAATCATTTGAGGTGGTGAAATATCCACTAAATTTGGCATTTCAGGAGAGCTTCATTCTGGAGTTCTATTTGGGCTTTAAAAAGAAGGGAAGACATCTAGGGTATGCAGATTTTCGAATATATATTAATTGCAGGCCTACAGTTTCATTTGGCAGCCATTAAAAATCAGAATTGAAGCAATCATTTCAAAATACAATTGCTGCTACAGTACCCGCGCTACAGTACCGCCGTACGGACTGCTACAGTGCCGCGTGAACAGTACGCGTGAATAGTGCCTCCGTACGGATTGCTACAGTACCGCGTGAACAGTAATTTTTTCAAAAAAATTAAAATTTGCAGTTGGCAGATTTTTTTCAACTACTGGGACAGCAAAAATCAGGTTTTTATCTTACATTGTAATGAATTTGTTTTCCAGGCATATTGGCCATAAAACAGAACAAACATTCCCTTGATAGTCTCGTAAATTAATTCCAACAGTAATATTATTGTTTCAGTATTATTTTAAGCAGAGGAGTTTATTCCAGTATTGTTTCATTGCTCATTATTACCAAAAAACACAAAAAAAATCTATAAACATTCAAAAACCAAAACAAATTCAAATCTACTGCATTCAAAAGAAACAGTCAGCAGAGGAGAGCCAAGTTGGGTTCTTACAACTTGGCAGCATCACTTAGACACTTTCCAGGTCTTTCTACCAAGGGTGATCACTCACTTATACCAGTTTGGGAGTATTATGACCAGTTGCCATTGAGACCCAGCAGACTGCATTTTAGAAGAGTCCAAGATGCATTCTTCGGATATTTCACGTGTCAGTTTGACAGAAATCTCAGGAACAAGAGAGTATCAGATGAAGCATGGGACAAGGTGTGCGAGTATGGATGTTTGTTTCTGCAGTTTCCCACCTTCACCTATATGAGGATCGAATGCTATGGCGGTCAACCATACATGCTTCCTAGATACCCAACTGATAAGATCATTCTTATGGAGTTGGGAAGACAGATCATGGCTGTCCACACTTTTCAGTCGACTAAGCACAAAGTTGGAATGGGGATCTCTACCACAAACCCATTGAAAATTGGTCAGTATTCCCTTGTCACATTTGTGAAGGCTAAGGCCATGGAGACTGAATTGCAGGAAATCAAGCTCAAAATGTTTAAACCTAGAGCTGATTTTGATTATAGGGGTATGAAGGAGAAGATCAAGAAATCCTTTGTGCATGTGCATCACATTGAGGACATCTGGGTAGATCTCCGCACAGAAGCTGAAGTTCTGAAGATGGATTACTGCAGGCTCACTGTTGAGCAAATTATTGATTTGAACTTGGTGGATATCCTACAAGGGATGATTGATGATGGGCACATACTTGATCCTGAATACATTTCACGGAGGGTTGAGGAAGCTCCACTTCCTTTGATCCAATGGTCACACAAGGGGTGCATATCCATCCTTGACAAATTTCAGCCTATCTTGGCTAACACCAACGCATGGCTGAAAATTAATGCTGTTAGACTTATAAAAGTCAAGGTTGGTAAAGAAGACGTTTCTACGCGGCCTCTTGGACAGAAGTCTGAGATTCAGATTGACAACAAGGAGGGTGCTTCATCTTTGGGCACAAGGATCAAGTTCAAGTTGCGAGTCAGTCGTGCAGTAGTGTTTCCTCCTGAGGAGACGACAGTTCGTGGGAAGGAAAAATCACGATTCCATGTTCAAGTGATCGATCTGGATAATCTTGAAGAGGGGTAGCAATTTGATGATGCTCCCAAATCTCCAGTTTCAGACTTGCCTCATGAGATCATTCCACCAGTTTCCGTTGAGACGCCTCTTTCTCCTCCTGATTTGCTTGTGGATGAATCTCCTCAGAATGCAATTCCCATTTCAGCATATGAGCCATCTCCTGATCATCAACAAGAGAGTGTTGAAAGTTCCTGAGAATATTCCTACTTGCATCTAGTTATCAGAAATTGATACTTCCACTTCTGGTTTTGAAGAATTCATGAGGCAATCTTCATGCCCATTGGTAATTGAGCAAACCGTGGTCGCTATCCAAACAGATATTCCTCCGGGGATGATTACGGTGATTCAAACAGAAACTGCTTCTCCTTTGCCTACGACTGCTACTGGAGGGGAGTTGATGACTTTGCCTCCATGGCTTAGTTCTTTTACTCCGAAAAGGAAGAAGCAAGAAATCTCACCTGATGCCTTTGATTACTAGCAACTGAAACAATCCAGATCCAAAGTTGCTAAGAAGGCCAAGACTATCTCCAGAGTAACTGTTGACAGCAACAAGATGAAGGTAGCTGAAGTTGTGGAACCTATTGTAGATAAGCCACTTGAAGAAATGTTAGATGCCGATTATAAGGTTACAAGGATAGAGTTGGGAAAATAGACGCATGAGGTCATTAAACATGATGCTCAGTTTTCTGTTGCTTCATTGGTGCAAAGGTGTGATGATCTTCTAGCAAAGAAAGACAAGCTAGAAGAGGAAAACCGACAGCTTATGGCAGCCATTCATAAAATTACAAAACTTGCTGCTGAAGGGAGTAACTCCATAGGTTCTTCTGGTTCCCAAGAATCAATTTATGGAGTGGAAAGGGCTGTTCAATAGGTACAAGCATTGGATTCCTGGGTTGATCAACTTCATGATCTATGTGCACAGGTAATGAAAGACATTTTTCAGATGATGTCTAAGTTGGAGACTGTTGAGGAGAAACTAGATCAAACTTCTAATACTTTCAAAAAGAATCTGGAAAGTGTTGAAGAAAGTTTGACAATCTGGCATACCATGCCCCAACAACAGCTGAGTGTTCTATAGGAGCACGCCATCATCTCTTCCAGGGTCATGTACTTGGAATTTGAAGAACTCCTGGAAAACAAGACCCTTGTTCTTAAATCCCTCATTGAGGAGATCGGTGATGCAAAGAGATTCCGGGGTGAAGTTTTCCAAGATATTGTCTCACATTGTGGAAGGGCCTCTTGCAACATAGTAAGTTAGGATGGAGAGCTGATTCCAGAAGAAGAAGTTCTTGCTGATTTACAAATGAGGATTCATAATGAATGGAGGAGCGAACAATTCACGGCTGCTTCAATTCAGACATTGATGAAAAACCAAACCTTTCTGCATGAAATGCAGTCTATCCCGGATAAAAACAATTCTGCGCTCCTCCGCTGTCACGACACTATTGTGAAGACCATGGTTGTTGCCAAGAACACCCATGAACCAAATCCCGAGGAACTACAAATGAGCATCCAAAAATTTCAAGGATTTGTCTCTTCACAAAATGCAACTTAAGTGTTTTTCAACACTTAGTTGAATTTTCCTCTTTTGTAATCTTTAGTTGTAATTTTGTTTTGACAAGTTACATGTAAAAGTAGTTTTTGTAAAAAGCAAGTTACACATTACTTGCACTTTTGTAATTACATGTAAGGCAACTACAAGTTGTGTCCGATTAGGACTGTAGTTGGAATAAGTCTTAGTTAGTTGGAATAACTCTTAGTTAGTTAATGAAGTCTCAGTTAGTTATTGAAGAAGTCTTGGTGGTTGAGAGAATCTCTCAAGTTAGTTAGGATCCTCCCACCTTTTTCTCAAGGCCCCTCTTCTATAAATACTTGAGGGGTCTATTGTAATATTTATCTTTTGGGAAAGCAAGCAAAAACTCTGCCAAATTTACAGCAAGAAGTCTTTGAGCTTATGTATGTGAATTGAAGGTTTTGAAGAATAATAAAGAAGGATCACTCAAGTTTTGAGTCTTTGAGCTACATGTTTGAGTTTGAATCTTTTTATTTCTTCTATGCAAAGTGTTTCTAAAGGAGCTTAGTCCAATTTGATTTGAAGTCTTTGAGCTGCAAGTAGAGAAGATTAATTAAAATAGGAAAATCTCTAGAAGGAGCAGCAAGTTTTGAGCTTGCATTAGTTCTTGTCTTTGTGTTGAAAGAATAGATTATTCCAGTCTTTGAGCTGTTGTCTTTTATTCGTTGTAAAAATTTAATATAGCAAAGGGTAGATAGGACTTCACATAATCAAGTCTTTGAGCTTGATATTGCTGTCCCGTCTTGAAGGAAGTGACAAAAGTCTTTGTGTTTTCAGGAAACTTCATTTCCTTTCTCTCATTTCACTCGAAAGTGGTTACTGCTGTTCATATTCGATCGCTATCCTTTTCTGTGAAGAGAAAAGGATATTGTCTTTCTTGAAAAAAGAAGAAAGATTGCTGTCCCATCCTATTTTATTTTCAAAGTTGTAGTTAGATAGGGGGAGCCTTCCCTTAATTAGGAGAGTTTTTACTCGTGTGCTGTGGTTGAAACCACAATTTTGTATATTTCCCCAAGTGTACAAAATTTTCAACCAACACGCCATCTTCATTCCTGACGCACGAGGGCACGATTTTGGACGCGAACAAATCTGAGTAAAATCGGAAAGGGGCATTTGAAGCTGGCCTGTATTTCTTCAATTTGTTTTCAACAACGACATAGAGGGATGTAGGGCACGACAACGGAGTAGAAGCCTAGTGTTTTGTTTTATGATATTTTGATTATTTAAAGATTTCTTTATAGTTTGTCACAATTATTATTTTAATTATTTTTGTAAACAATTATGCTTGTTTTATGTAAACTATATAAAAATCATTTATAAATTATTTTATTTAGAAATCTATATAGAAATATTTTGATTATTTTATAATTTTTTAATTGTTAACCATACATTATAATTGTTTTATAGTTTATGTATATAAAAATCTTCTAGTTTAATTTTATAATTTTAGATTGTAGTTTTTTATAGATTATGTTATTTACATATGAGGTAGAGCTTATCAATACATTATAATTTTTTACGATTATTTATTTAAAATAATATTATATTGATATTAATTTTAGTTGGATGAAAACAAACTCTCTCTCTCTCTCTATATATATACAACATTTTCATTGATATGTATTAAGAGGTTGTATTTATTTATATATGATGGAAATTAGTATATGTTTTACAAATTCGGTGTATATCTGTGTTTTTTAAGAATATTTTAAGAAATTAAATATTTTCAAATGTTCGATAATTTTGCCGAGTTATTGCCGATTTTTTCTCGAGTTTTTCGGCGAGTCCCGAGTTTTAAAATTTTTTGGGCTAGCCAAGTTATTGCCAAGTCCGAGTTTTTCAACTTAAACTACTGCCACCTATAGGTAGGCTTATTCTACAATTTTTGAATATACGGATCTAGAAATCTATCAATAAAGTTGTAAATATTTTTAAAGGTAAATGAGTTTCAGGTGATGAAGAATGACATCCATTACATTGTTTGATTGGAAGGTCAGAAAACAGGGCTTTATGCATATACCTTTACACACACATATAGACAAATATATCGACATACATTACTGTACCTATGATAGGTAGGTTTGTTCTACAATTGAATATCTGAATCAAAAAATCTATTGATAATGTCCTAAATATTTTCAAAGGTAACTGTGTTTCAGGTCATGGAGAATGGCATCCATTACATTGTTTCAATGGAAGGTCAAAAGACAGGGTTTTATGCAGATCAGCGTGATAATCGACTTTTGGTGGGTTCACTTTCGAAGGATAGGACAGTTCTTGATCTGTTCTGTTACAGTGGAGGTTTTGCACTCAATGCTGCTTTTGGAGGTGCTGTTCATGTTACTGGTACGTAGCTTGTGAAACCTTATATATGTCCAATACAAATATTTTTAAATCTTATTTTTAGTTGGGATGATCACTGATTCCTTATCAACTGAATGTTTTGAATATCGTGCAGGAATATCTATTGTATCTTAATGTCTTTTCTTCCTGACAAAGTTATTTCTGTATCAAAAGAAAAATATCTGCATTTTTTGTTTGAAATACTTCAGGAAGAGGGCCTATGGTTTACTATTGATATGATAAATAATACTAAGTACAAAACAAAAAGTTAGGCAAATTTTCCACTGTATGATTAATCTTTGTATTCACCTTTCCTAATTCCTTTCAACTGTGTCCATTAGGTATTGATTCTTCATCACCTGCTTTGAAGCTTGCAGAGGAAAATTACAAACTAAACAATTTTGACTCTAGCAGAATCTCTTTTTTGAAGGAAGATGCAACTGATTTTATGAAAGTAGCACTTTCAGATGGAAAATCTTGGGATTTGATTATCTTGGATCCACCAAAATTAGCACCAAGTCGCAAGGTTTGTCAAATGTGAAGTTAAATCATGCTTTGAATAAAAAACTAAATCCTGCATTCAATAGTTCTATAATCTATTCATGTTTGATAATGGTGAATATCAATAAACCATGTCTTTGGTAGATCCTATATTAGATACCTTTCCTGTTTACATCAATCATATATGCTTTATATCTACTCCTTAAGATAAAACTTTCAAGGTTACATGAAAATTCCTACCAAACAATCAATGTGAGAATCAAAGTATGAATATCTGCAGAGACTCGGGGCTCAACTTCTAAATGTCTTCTCTATTATGTTGATTTTAGTGCATCTAGGCATATTACAAAGTAATAAGGGTGGTTTTACAATGTAGTGCCCCAAATTGGGATCTCAAACAATATGCAATTTTATAATATTTTTGTGGATATGCAAACTGAAAGTAGAATATGAAAATGCTGATCATCTATGGTAAGTTCTACAATAGTTGTTTATAATTGCTAAGAAATGAAACATGGAATGGAAATTTTCATAGTTCCATTGAGTTTCTTGATGGGGGGATGGGTTTCATGGACGGGAGTATGGGGTCTAAGTTTGGGGATAGTGGGGGGATGGCAGCAAGGGAGCGGTGCAAATACATATAGTACTTGAAAAATTGGTTGTAAAAGCTGTACAAGGAATAAGTAAACACATTGCAATGATTGCATTGAACATTAAATTATTAACATTTAACTAGTTTTAATTTTATTTTTTAAGTTTTAAGTTTTAACATTGAATATTGAATATAAATAGTGAATCAAAACATCGACATCGGAATGAGAATTTTCAAAATTTCATAATGATGATTCATAATTACAATCAACAATGTTCAAACTTAATAGTAATATTAATGACTCATGAGTCAATGGCTAATGGCCTAATGCCTCTAATCATCCACAAGCTCCTCGCTAAACTCTTCAATACTAGAACTACTAGACTCTACATACTCAAGCTCATCTACACCAATACCAACCAGCCCTATTTGTGTAGCATCATCATCAACTTGTGCTGGCTCTTCTAGCTCTACATCCCATCCAGCTATGGAATCTCCTTGTATGTAAGTGTGTTGCGGTCAATGAAATGCAAGGCACTATGTACAACCACAAGCTGCTTTGCCCTCCTAGAAGTAAGCTTGCTCCTCTTAATGGAGTGGATGAAGCTATGATGCTATAAGTAGACCAGTTCATCTCAGTAGCAGTTGAACTAGAAACCTGGACAACAAAAACATGGCTAGAGTAGTAGTCAAAGATCTAGTACCATGCATAGTCCACCACAACTTGGGGTCCTCTTGTGCCATAGTCTCCAAATGTATCTTGGCTGCCTCTGAATATCCCCAAAGGGTGGCAAATTTTGTCCATTTTGTACGAAATCAAGCTGGCTTTTGTAGAATCATACATTTTCTTAGTGGCCTTAATGAACCCTTCCTTCACCTCAACATCCTATAGAGGTGTAATTCTATCGAACCTTTGCAGGTACCACTTCAAGTTCAATGGGTAGGCAGCCATGTGTAAGGGAGTGTTGAGCTTCTCCCATCTATGATGAATGATTGGCTGAATATGCTCGATATAGAATTGCAATGTGGGGTCCTCCTCTCATACAATAGCTTTCATTTGATCAAGCATAGAGTCAATGCACTCATACACCTCTCTAACGGAAGGTGCATTATTATAATCCCCATATCTAATAACTGTGAAGATTGGACTAATGATGGAGATAATATATCTTGCATCAGCCGAAAAGACATCACTCTTCACCACTTCCTTCACCCTCTTCCCCTACTATGTCTGTGACTTAGGCCACCAATTCCATTCTCCTATGTCTTAGACTAGATTTACCAAGGATCTTGGGACATCATAAAAGGATTCTAGTACAAGAGTTTGGAAAAAGAATAAGAAAAAACTATCGGCCATGGTAGCCACTCAAATAGTCACAATTGTTTTTAACCCAACATCGAGCAACATCGATATTTGAATGAAAGCCCAAGAATATCCTAATGAGGGTATTTCTCATGCAAGCAATAGATCTATCTTCGGCTCCATTGGGTACCTTCAAAATAATGCATGATTTGCCTAAGGCAAAACAATATTCTCCTGGGATCAAATGAGAAGAATTCAAGGTTTAAATAGAAAGAGAATGTAGTCAACATAAAATGCCTATTGTTATGTTTGATAATATTTGTTATCTACCAATGTATCAATTGTTCGTATTAGGTGGGTTGTCACTCTCGTTTAGTTAAGGTGTCAGTTGGTTGACGGTTGTGTTCTTCTTGGCAATAATCGGGTTCTTTAAATATGTTGCATACTGCCAAGGAAGGTAGTATGGAATAGTCGAGTCAATTGTAATCCTTGATTGACCAGCTTTGGTCTTCTTCTTTGTAATAATTGAATGTGCAAATAAAGATATATTGTACTACTTTGTTTGGTATGCATTATCATTTGTATTATTACTTCTTGTACTTAATTTATCAAATTTAATAGCAAACATTTTAGTGCCATTGCCTTAAAAAGAAATCGGGTCAGTCTTGAGTGATTCATTCCTGTAGACCCCAATAAAGGTGAGAAAAAGACCAGAGATGGTTGGCCAAGGACGACAATTGACCCAACTATTCTATACTACCTTCCTTGGCGGTACACAACATATTTTAAGGACTCGACGGTTGCCGAGAGGAACACAACCGTCAACCAACCGACACCTTAACTACCAGAGAGTGACAACCCACCTAATATGAACAATTAATACATTGGTAGATAACAAATATTATCAAACATAACAATAGGCACTTTATGTTGACTACAAATAACCTCCCAATAATGAATCCATTGAAGAAACCCCAACTTGCACAACATCAATAGGCCCAGAAGCCTGCAAAGTTGGAACAAAAGGGGGACTTGAGGTCCCAAGCTTGCCACTACCAAGAGGGAGATGCCTCGAAAGAGTAACTAGAGCCTCCTAGATGCATCCCTAAGCTCCATGGAAGGACAATATCCCTCCCAATTGCAGCCCCAATAGGGCTCCCTTACATGCCATGGCTCCCAACCACACCAATTTTGCCCCCAACAACTGCAAGATTCACATATATGTTAATTATACTAATCACACATTATTCTTATTAACAGAAGGTGGTTGGTTAGTTAGTCAATTTCCTCTTTTAAATCAACTATTCACATCGTATTAGTGTTCCACAGGGACACGTCTCCCCCCCCCCTTGTTGGCCGTGTCGTGGAGACGGGGACGTCTCCGGGATGGGGGGATAGGGACGCGACGTCCCTCGCCACCGCCACCAAAGCGCCACGTGAAATGCAGGTTTTAAAATTAATTTTTTTTTAAAAGTGACATTTTTGGGGGTTGGGGGGTAACCCTAATTGGACGTGGGCCCCACCCTTTCCCCCAAAACAACACAAAACCATGTTTTTTTATTGATTTCACTCTCATTTTGAAAGACTGATTTTTTTTCCAGCAAGCTGAAGAGGAGGAAAAACTTGTAGAGGACTGATTGAAGGAGTGAGAAAAGTGATTGCAAGTGTGATAGGAGTGAGAAGAAGCAAGAAGAAGAGGAGGAAGAAGATTCTATTGCATTTTGGAGAGATTTTTCAAGCACAAGGTAGGGTTTTTCTTGTTTTTTTTGGTTTTATTTTTTGATTTTCAATGTCATTTTTGGTTCTTTGTTTGTTTAGCTTTAAATTTGTTTTTTTTCCTATTCATCTCAAAATGACAAAATGAGATTTGATGTTGAATCTTGAGGGCAAAATGATGAATGTTGCCCTCAAGATTCAACATCAAATCTCATTTTGAGATGAATAGGAAAATAAATTTATTTGTTAAAATAGGCTGATTTTATTTTTATTTTTATTTAGTGAAATGCAGTGTCAATTTCACAATGAGCTCCCAAGGCATGAGTGAGGATGAGATGGAAATCCTTTTTTATAGTGAGAATGATTCATAATTTGAACCTGAAAAATGAGGGGGGTGACCATGGGGCTGATCCTGGAGCCCAATCTAGTTCTATGGCGAGTGCACTAGCTAGTACAGGTTGCCTTTCAGAGTTGTTGGCATTGTATGCTAGGGGTCCTTTTGATCCTAAGTCTCCTCTCAAACAGTTTGCTTCAAGAATATCAGTACAAGGCACATCACATTTAGGTGGGGGAACAAGGAAGTGGAAGTGCAACATTTGTGA
The DNA here is from genome assembly GCF_030272615.1 of Cryptomeria japonica. Lineage (NCBI taxonomy): Eukaryota > Viridiplantae > Streptophyta > Pinopsida > Cupressales > Cupressaceae > Cryptomeria > Cryptomeria japonica. Next base: position 610,168,450 of record NC_081408.1, on the reverse strand, counting down.
CACTGAATGGTTTGGTAGCATCAGTAGGGTGAATGCACACTTTCTTTTTTGGATAGGAAAAGGTGTGAGACATTGTAAGTTTTGGAGGAAGCTAAAAATATAAAGTACAGAATTGAGTTTAACAGGGTTTGGGGGGTTCCAGATGACACAAATATTTCAATGCCTACTACTTGGTCTGGTAGGGTAGTCCTTCAACACAGCCGGAATCCGCCACATACTTCTCATGCTTTGCAGACGGGAGGAATGATGTTTGGATCTCCATCCACTTCCACTTCTAGTGCTGCTAGGGCATGGAAACATAGGTTGCAGACACTACAGAGTAACCCCATTGCTGATATGTTTAATGTGCAGCTAAGAGATGAGATAGATGAATCCATTGGCAAGTTCTTCTTTGCCAATGGCATTCCATTTTATGTTACACGGTCTTCTTATTATAGGAAGATGATGGCTATGGTGGCGAAGGGAGGAACATCTTATGTGCCACCAGGTGAGACGAAAATGAGGACCTTGATCTTGGATAAATGCTATTCCAAGATCAATATTTTGATGGAGAAGATGAAGGCATGTTGGGTGGCATCGGGGTGCAACATAGTTATGAATGGGTGGACAAACATTAGCCATCGTCCACTCATCAACATCATGGTCACATGCGCAGAGGGCCCATACTTCCTTAGAGCAATTGATTGTACAGGGCATTGCAAAGATGCTGATTTTCAGTTTCAGGTCCTCAGGGAGGCTATTGAAGAGGTTGGGCCACAAAATGTGGTCCAAGTAGTGACAGATGCAGCCCATGTGTGTAGAGCAGCAGGGAGACTCATTGAGGCAGCCTATAGACACATTTGGTGGACTCCATGTTGTGTGCATGCCATGAACAATGCACTTGAGGACATGGGGAAGATTGATTGGATTAGAGGAGTGGTCACCGATGCGAGAGATGTGCAGATGTTTATTTGCAACCACCACACTTCACATGCACTCTTCAGGACCTTTGCGAAGGAGTTCTTGAAATCAGTTGAAACCATATACGCATCCTATTTCATTCTCTTGGAGAGAATGATTGAGTTGCAAGAGGCATTGCAACTCATGGTTATGACTAATGAGTGGAATAGGTGGCTGAGGCCAAGACAGAGCAGGGGAGAAGGGTGAAGGAGATAGTGAAGAGTGATGTGTTTTGGGCTGATGCGAAATACATTGTCTCCATCATATCTCCAGTATTCCAGGTGATCAGATATGGGGATGGGGATGCACCTAACCTTGGAGAGGTGTATGAGTGCATTGATTGTATGCTTGACCAGATGAGGGCTGCTGTGCGAGTGAAGGACCCCTCTCTAGCATTCTACAATGAGCAAATTTGGCCTATCATTCAACACAAATGGGACAAGTTGAACACTCCTTTGCATATTGTTGCCTTTGCCTTGAATCCTTAGTGGTACAAGGCTAGACCAGGTAGAGTGACATCGATTCAGGATGATGAGGTGAAAACAAGTTTCTTTAGGTGCATAGAGAAGATGTTTGATTCCAAAGATGCCAACTCAATTCGCACTGAGTGGGGAAGATTCGCCACTCTTAGAGGTTATTCAAATGCGGCAAAGATGGATATAGAAACTATGGCACAGGAGCACCCACTTTTGTGGTGGAATTGTCATGGCCCGAAATCTTTGACCACCACTCTATCCATCCGTTTGCTATCCTAGGTTTCCAGTTCTTTAGCTGCTGAGAGGAACTGGTCGACATATAGCTTCATCCACTCTCTTAAGAGGAACAAACTTACCTTTAAGAGAGCAGAGAAGCTTGTGGCTGTACACAGTGCTTTGTGTCTCATGGACCACAAGCCACTTGTGTTCAAGGAGAGTCCAACGACACGATGGGATGTAGAGCTAGAGGAGCCTTCATAGATTGATGAGGATGATCCTACCACTTTGGATGCAGGTCTGGTTGGTGTGAGCTTGAGGGATCTTGATCTTTAAGAGTCTAGTAGTTCCAGTGAGGAGTTTGCAGATGATTAGAGGCCTCCATTAGCTACATTTTGAGTTTTGTCATTTTGTCTTTGACTCTAGTCTCTTTTGTAGTCCTATTGCTATTACTATTTGTATTTGGCTACTCATTGTAATGATGAATCATGTAATCATCTTTATAGACTTTGCAATGGCATCAGATATTCATACTTTCCTTTTTCGATATAATAGAAATCTCCAATTTGACAATTTCATTTGTCAAATTTTATTTAGCAATTAGCATTGAAGAAATCTTGGCATTTAGATTTAGTATTTCAAATTTCCTATAGTTTCATTTGAAATGTAATTCTTACACTGTTATACTATCATACATCTTTTCAAAATTAGTTTTTCAAGTACTATATGTATATGTATAACTATATCAGCATCACCACCCCGCCACAGTCCCCCTGCCGTCCCCAAACTTAGGCCCTTGGTCCCCCCCACCCGTCCCCGCGTCCTCGCGTCCCCAACGCCGGTGGAACATTGCATCGTATATATTGTATGTACTATATTCCACTAATAAATTGATCATTGCTTCTCCATTTTATTAAAACAAATGATGACTATTTGACAACAAAATCAGACACGAATTAGAATGAACATTGAGCTTTCTATGGGTAACAAGTATAGATGGTGAAAAGTACAAGAGAGCATAAATTGATATCTAGACACCACAAGTAATACATAGCGGAAGTATACTAGCTTTGGGCTTCGGCTAAGCAACTTCATTCTCTTGGGAAAACATTTTTGACTGAAGTAGGCACTGCAATATCTCAATGAGCATTTTATGTTCTTGATACTTATTATTTTTGCTTTGTAAGTTGGGAATCCAGACTTTCCTTTTGGTTGGGATGATGTACTCCATAAAATTAACTTAATATGTTTGGTTTGTCTTTTGTTGGTTTGTGGGTAGTCATTAGGAGTTCGTTGTAAGTGGCTTTTCATTGTTGTGTTCTAATTGGCAACAGTTGCATAGTTTAAATATGTTTCTCACAGTCAAGGAAAGGAGTCAATTCTTGATCATATGTGGCCTACATCTATGTAAAGAAACTCAAAGAAATTCATATGAATAAAGCTATAGATCTATTACTCAATTTAGTACGCATTTTGTTCTATGTTCATATATGCAAGTAGTAGTCTTATTAGATAGAGAAGTACACCTTCATTTATGATTTAATAGTTGCTTATTTGAAAATGTGCAGTTGATTATAATGTTATATTTATGATGCATGAATTTAACTAATTGTCGTTTCTATCAAAATTTCCTCTGTTGTGAATTATTTGAATCCTTTTTTTTTGTCTTTGGCCTTGTGTCAGTTCCTATTGATTCCTACACTCTTCCCAACCAAAATGGGACATTTATTCTTACCATTCTTGGAAGACTCATCTACCTTTGTTTCTCAGTTATTAGTTTTAATTTTTGGTGCAAATAAATTTCATATATTCAGCTGTTGTAATATGAATTCATATTATTGAGGTGTTAATTAAGGTCTAATGGGGTTGTTGTACCATATTAGTAAAGATCTTCCGCGGTAGTTGTGCCTAAACAATAACTGATGACTCAAATATCTAAATGGTCTAAGGGATATATGTCCTATGTACATCACTTGTAATAAGATAGCCACTATCATGTTTTTCTAGATTTTGTCTTCAATGCAAATCTGTGACCTTTTCTCAGTCTTGTCATTGTATTTGTGTTGAAAGGAAAGTGCATCTAAGATGTTTATACTTATAGAATCTAGTTCCAAGTAGAGATTATGGTCTATATAGGATTTGCAAGGTTAATGTGCATTTTCCTATCAGCAAAGTGTATGTTTACTGCTATATCTGATAACTTAAGTACAAGAAATAATAATATAATGATAATGCATACTAGACACAATAGTAAAATATATCTTTTTTCACACATGAAATTATTACAGAGAAGAAGACTTGAGATGGTCGGCCAAGGATTATGATTAATCTGACTATACCATACTACCTTTTTGGCGGTGCACAACATATTTAAAGGACCTGGTGGTTGCCGAGTGTAATATCCCCTTCCTTGTGATGGTGCATTCAGTGGTCCATTGGCCTATTCCAGAGACCCGTAGGCTGTGGAAAGGTGACTTAAGGGTTTCCATGTTCTTTGGAGTTCCGACTAAGCTTGTCAGGGTTGGAATGTGAACTTACTATTTTTAGTAAGTTAGGGTTTGGCCATCAGGATGGTGTAGAGTCGCTAAGCTTGCCAAGCTCTTTCTCTGGTTGCGGTGATCACGATTTTCAAAGCATTATTTCATGACTTACTATTTTTAGTAAGTGGCAGTTTGGGGCATTCTATTTTTGGCAGTCCTGGACTTGGTCCTGACCCGACACAGTTCAGTGATCCTCATTGCTTAGCCTCATCCGGATTTTGTTGATAATCAGTACTAGAGCTATAAGCGATTTAATTAAATATTATTCCTTATCCTAAGGTTATTATTTAATTATTTTTATTACTAATTGATGCTATGGGAAATTGTGCAAAATATGATTATTTTTCCGAAGTCATGCCCGGGCGATTTATTTGGAGATTAAAAGGAGACTTCATTCTTTATATTTTAAAAAGTTTTATAATGTCAAATTCATGGCCCCTCCCCTTGGCGTGATTTTTGACTTAGGAAAGTGGGTGCCACTTTGGGTCCACCATGAAATGAAATGCAATTGGAATGAGGCGAATTTGGGAGGCAGTTTCATTTGAATTTCAGATTGGAAAAGCTATATAAACAGGTGTTGGGTTCCTCATTTCATTATCTAGAGAAATTATATCGTTATGCTGTCGGAATGACTCTAGACATTCTTCGAGGGTGAATACCTCCTAGATCCTTCCTTCTAGTTTCAAGTGTGAGACATCACTCCTAGTTGTGGTGTGTAGTTGTGAGCTTCTTGGTGATTTTCGGGTGTGTGAGTGAAGAAGTTGTATGTTGCTGGTTTTTTGGGTGTTGCTGGTGTGTTGGCTGGAAGTGCATTTTTGTTCGTAGCTGCCGGTGTGTTGAGTGCATCATTCTGGGTGAGGGCTCGTTGGAAGCGTACCAGAGAGATGATAGTTCCCCTATATTGGCGTGGCATTTGAAGAACTCTCCATTTTTTGGTTGCAGATCGAACTTTTCAGCAAAAACACCATGACCAGATTTGCCTCAGGTTGCGTGCATTGTTGTCGATGCTCTCCAGTTGCAGTTTCAAGATACGGACTTGTTTTCTTATGTCATATGCTTCATTAGCTTTTGGTTTGGCTTGATTCCATTGGGTTTTGAGTGAGTTACAAGCAATTTAGTGGGTTTTGGGATGGCTAGTTCTGCGTTTTCCTGTATTTGATTTCAGAACAGCAAGTAGTATTATTGGTTAGAATGTGTTAGTGAATTCTTAAGATATGTACTTCACTCTATCTCCTTTCACATTTCTATCATTGTAAGAATTGCTTTAGTAGTACTGACCAATTCATTCTATGCTGCATTTCTCGCTGAACAAGTGGAAGAGGATGGCTTAGTTGCTTGTATGTTTGTAATTCAGTTTTGTCCTCCCACTGAGCAAGTGGTTGAGTGATATTGTTCTCCTGCTGAGATATGTGGTTGAGTGATAGTTTTATTTAAAAGTCCTCTCACTGCATAAGTGGTAGAGTGATTTGGTTCTATTATGGTTTGTTGCCTTGGCTGGTTTACCGCCAAGTTTGTGTTCTTCATCCCGCTAAAAAGTGGAAGGGGTTGGCTTGCCGCCCAGTTTTGTAATTGCATTGTAATTTCTAGTGGATTAGAGAGCTAACGAACCCCTTGTCACCATATGCTCTCACCTTCCCACATTGGGCTCTTGGTGATCAGAAAGTGGAAGGGTTACTTTTCAGTGGCATTGGAATTATATTTCCTAACTTTAATGGGTGCATTGTAATATTGTTGTGCTTGAAAACCGAAAAAAATAAGTGGGAATATTACATCGAGAGAACCCAACCATCAACCAACCGACACATTAACTACCCGAGAGTGACAACCCACTTAATACAAACAATTTGAATTAATACATTGATAGATAACAAATATTATCAAATACAACAATAGGCATTTTATGCCTACTACAGTGTGTTTTTCCTTTTTTTATTACAATATTGAATTAAATATTATGATTGGAAAATTGTTGAACACTTTCACACACTATCTTCTCATGCATTAGTAGATTGCCCTATTAGACTTCCATAACCATTTCATTTGGAAGTTGTGGCTCGATATCTGTTCCATGAAAATTTCCTTGGAATTTGCAAAAAGCCTTGCCCCTTTTCAGCCCACTTTATCACAACTCCTTTCATGCATAGAGCATGCCCATCCTAGATTGAATTTGAATGTTCATTCAATGTTACCACTTACAACCATATTAGAGTTATCCTTTTAGCACAATATTTTTGTAGGAAGATGAAGTTTGATATCAATCTATCTAGGAAACTCAATGCCTTTGTCAAAGAAATTTTCTTTATATCAATGATTTTTCTTTTATTATTGAAAAGTGAGATTCTTTTTAGAGGATTTTAGACAATAGTTGTTTATATTCAAGGAATCATAGTTACCAAGAAAAGTGTGCATTATCTTAGTAAAATTTAAAGTTGCAAGGAGAAATTATGGTTGGTATTAAATGAAAAATATGAATCTGTTTGCTTGTGATTTGAATAGTATATTTTAGGGACGCATTGTACTTACATTCATAATGTTATTTGTTTGTATAGGTTTTACAACGTGCAGCTAATAAGTACCATAATTTAAATGGTCTAGCAATGCGTCTAACCAAAAAAGGTGGCTTGCTTATGACTTGTTCTTGTTCAGCAGCAATGACTCAAAGTGGATCATTTTTAAGTATTTTGCAGGTAAATGATACTTGCTAATTTTCATTTTTTGTGCCTAGACATCACATTTATGATTATATATGCAAAATTCAATTTACTAACATCAATGGAAAATATATTTTGTAATCCCATTTATGCTATAAAACATATTTTTCTATTTCTTTCCTACTTATAGGTATGGTTTGAACTTTGAATATTGTATCATAGATTTGTAGTTGATAATTACAAATAATGGGTTTATATGCAATAAATTATAGTATCATAGATTTAATTTGAAGTTGTAGAGGGAAAATTAAAAAAAAAAAAAAAATTGGTTTCCATTTTTGGTTTATGCATAATTTTATGAGATCCCGTTCTTCCTCATGGGCATTGATTTTTTATTGTAATGCTTATAACTTGTCTTTGAGAGAAATGCAATCTAATATGTGAAATAATTAGAGGCCATGGTTCTTTGATTCTAATTGCTTGAATATTTTTTAATATCATGCTCAAAACATGACCTTGAGAAATAAAAATTTCATTAATTGCAAAAAGTAGGTTTCTCCTCATTTGAAGGGGATTTGCCATCCATTCCTCTATTTAATGCTCAAATTTAAACGGAAAATCATATTTATGTTTATATTCTACAATTAAGAACTACCAACATGTACTACAACACAAAACATAAACCAACAATTCAAAATCAAGAGGCTAAAAAACAAAATTTCACAACATGATATGATATTAGTCTGGAGTATTTCGTATGATTTTCGAAGATGTGAGCGGGGATTATTAGCATAGATCTATATGTTTTTGATGATATTAAGAACCATAATAGTGACAATATGTAATGTCCCCATTTTCGGATTTCCGGTGAACTCCTATGTATGTCTAATGTCAGCACCCTCAGATTTCAGTTTCGGATTGTTTTTGCGTTTTTCTGTACTTTCAATAGTTGTTTGCTTCACAATAGACATGGGTAATGGTATAGTCTCTTAATTCCTTCAAACTTTGTCTTATCTTGTTGACCCATCCTTTTAGTTTCAAGTTTGTTATTTACTCTTTCACCACCGCATTTACAATGATTTGCGAGTCTCCCTCAATGTCTATATATTGAATGTCTTTTTCTTTGCACAATCTGATGCTTGTATACAAAGCTTCATTCATGGCTATCCCTAGAACCTTGTATAAATACCAAACATAATTGCCCTCACTATTTCTGATAACACATCCCATTCCTGCTTTTCTCAGATTGCCTTTTGTAGCTCCATCAAAATACATCTTGAATTTCCCTTCCTTAGGTGCTATCCAATGTGCATCCTTCCTTTCTTTTTGCTTGAATTTTTCATATATTATTATAATATATGCACAGTAATTAATTTTGTAAACTTTCAATAATAAAATATTAAAAACTATATTTGAGTTTCATATATCTTAAATTTTTAATAATTAATATGTAAATATATTTTAATCATAATAGTTAAAAACATAAAAGTTTAAAACAATGAATAAATTTCAATATATATAATTAATATAAATTTAATGAATGCTTAATGCTATTTAATATTTATATTATGTAGAAATTAAAAATTCTAAAATTCACAAAAATTATGCAGAAACAAATAATTTTAAATTAATAATTTATACCTTAAGTCTCTAATAATTGCATCACTGCATTTAATTTTTTTTTTCTACAACTCCACTTTTAGTTTTAACGGACATGGAGATTTGAGAATATTGGTGATGGTAAATGAAACAAGAACAAACACAAAAAAATTTCGAACTTACCTACTCAAATTCGCTACTCCAAAATCATGCCCAAAAACATTGTAAAGTCGCCTTGTGTTGGATAGGGTTTATATGGAAAAAATCGCATGCAAAACGCATGTTTAGTGCATGGAAACATGTGAAAATTTGTGTGAAAAATCATGCCAAAATATGTTCGACCCTATTCATGGGTTTCTAGCGAGTTTTTGGAGAGTTTTAGTGAGCAACCAGTGATTTTTTTCAGCAAGTTTTGCCCTCGGTTCAGGTGCGAATTAACTCACGAGCCACTCGGGAGGGTTTTTTTTTGGTGAGTACTCACTGAGTCTGTGATTCAAATTGAAAACTTTAATGCACATCAAGGAGAACAATAAATTAGAAAGAACACACATGTTTGGGTAGGAAGAAACACAAAATAACAAATTATTGATATTGGTTGAAACATCATCTTAAAACTTTATGAAAATTCCATAAACATCTATGAGAAACTCAGGATAATTTTGTATTGTCTGTGATCTTTGAAATGCTCATATTTTCTAGGATGCTTCTTAGTTTCGTTTGCAGCTTTGGTCAATGCTAGTGTTATTTTCAAAACAGTCATAAGCTTGAACTACACATTGAATTTGTTGTGTTTTAATCATAATGTTTACTTTCTCTACTCTTTATCTTTGTTTATAGTCTCGCCAGCAACCAAAGAATTTTTGAAGGAATCCTTAGTATTAGAATTTTTGAAGGAATCTTTGTTTACAGTTTACACTTGTATGTAATAAATTAGATGGTTGGTTGTAGGTCATTGTTGACGTGTATTTTGTACACTATCAAACACAGAATAAAATACCCGAGGGTACCTTATCCTCTCTTGAGTAAAGCCTCTGAATGCTGAAGATATTGCAAAAAGGATCAATCAGGGTGACTTCAAGGTTCTTCGTTGTAGGATCTCTATGTGTGGATAAGCTCTCTGTGGTATGATATGATTTGCTGGAATCACAAGGGGACTTACACTTGATGACTGAACGTCTGATTTGCTGGAATCACAAGTCTTACTAACTTTGATTTGAAAAAAAAGGAAAAGAGATGAGGGTGAGGAAAGAATCTAATCTTAATACTAAGAATGTAGGAGCAATGAATGATCATTGATGAAATTCTAACTAAATCTTGTTTTGACATCGTAGGACCATCTCCACAAGGCTAGTGCGATCTTCGAAGGAAAGCTTTATGATGTTCAAATCATCACTGCAGGCATAGACACCATCAGGCTGATGCATATCAATGAAGAAGCGATAATTGAAGTTAGGCTTAAGCTGAACGATTCCAGTTGACTACGCAAGGCAAGTCTGCAATCAACAAACTGCTAGTAGTATGGATATACGAATTTCATCATCAATCAAGCACATTTCTTCCATTCATCTAATCATCTACCATCTAGGATTGAAGATTCAACAAGAAACCATGCATATTGCAAGAAACGACACACTTCACCATTACTTCAATGAAAATGGAGTTTGTTTACAATCAATGGCAACAATTTCTTGCCTTGTCCTCCTATTCTACTCTAATTGCTAGACTAATTCGCTATTCTAACTACTGACTCTCTATCTTCTATTCTATTCTCCTTTTTAACACCTTCTAACTGCCTTTACAAATGAAGAGTCGGGGCTTATATAGTGCCCACAATACAATTCGATGGTTCAGATGAATCCGAGATCAATGGCCAAGATTCAATAATGAAAACCCTAATTAGGGTTTGTTACAACTATTACATAACATTTAATGCTTGACCAATGATAAAATTATATCTTTAGGACACATGTCTTCTCTGGAAAATTCGACCAATAGATAGCTGGGGTAGGTACATCGAAGTTTGTGCCACCTCCCATGAGTATTAAACTCTAAGAAATGATGTAAAAATAGATGAATTTTGCTAGGCAAAGTGTAGATCAAAGCTCTCCCTTGGATGAAATGCGCCTCCTTTAGCTTGGAAAAGAACTCCACCTTCCACTAGCTTCTTCAAGATCTGGAAATTCGCCTTCAAATGTCTTCAAAAAATCTGGAAATTATCCTCCAAACTAGCAAGAAATACGCCTTTCCAATAGCCTTCAAAATGAATTTTGCCCTCCTTAGTCTCCACACTTAGTAGAAATTCGCTCCACTCCAGCTAGATTTCGCACCTTCAATTAGCTCTCTAAATTCGCACTTAGGAAAGGATGAATGAATGATTTGAAATATGAAACAAACCCCTCCAATATATAAAGCGCTCACCCCCTTTGCTCCCTCTAGGCCGACTTGGCAAAAAGATGTTAAAAATAAATAAATTTCCAAAAAAAAGGGGGGCCGACTTGTCAAAATAAGTAAAAATAAGGGCTTGTGTGCTCCACATTTTTAATTTAATAAAAATTAATTTTAAATGCCTTCACAATAAAAGTTCGATTTTTTTAAGGCCTAAAATCAATTTATTAAATGCCAAAATGTCTTTATTTAATGCCAATTTAATTTTAATTTTTTCAAATGCCCCAAAGTTAGCAAATTTTGGTGAATTTCAAGGAATGTCAACGTTCAATTAATGCAAAAAATGAAGGATATCATCAATTTCGCCTTGGACCCTTGGTGAAGGCAAGGAGCGATTTTTCAATCTAGACCTTGCATACCTCCTTTTTTCTGCCCAAAACTTCATCTAGACATTTAAATGGCATTTTTAACTGGAATTTTGAGTTTGATTTCATTTGATATTTAGGAGGAAAGTGTATTTATTCCTTTTTCGCCCTGGACCCTTAGAGAGGGTCAGGAGCGATTTTGCAAATTCAAGCTTATCCATCTTTTGTTAGTCCTCCAAATTTTCTTCAATGGGTAAAACATACCTCTACGCATCCATTCCAACCATAAAAATTGCTTTGACTTTGCAAGAAAAATGTACTTTTGAGAATTTCGCTCTGGACCTTCAGAGAGGGTCAGGAGCGATTTTCTCTTTGTTGCCCAAAATTCACCATTTTTCAAACTTTCAAACTTTCAAATGCATCCAGTAACGTCCAATCTTCTCTCCGTGAAACCCTGCACAAAACAAGTTAGCCAAAATTAGCGAGAAATAAACTTGAACAACATTTTCGCCCTGGACCCTCAGCAAGGGTCAGTAGCGAAATTTACAATCTAGGCTAAATTGCTCAATCTTTTAGTTTCAAACCACTTCATAGGGCAAGGTAAGATCGTTTTCAAGGCCAGGAACAAGGTTTCAAATTCAAGCGAGTTGGCAAACGAAATCTACAATGAATTTCGCTCTGGACCCTCAGCAAGGGTTAGGAGCGAAATTTCTAATCTTGGCCAAAATTCATCATTTTCTTCAAGGTGTTCAATCAATTTCAAAGTCCAAACAAAATGCTTTGCAAATCAAAATTTGGTCAAATAAGGCCAGGAATGAGTCCTAGGTTGATTTTTGGCTTGGACCCTCTGGAAGGGTTAGGGGCGAGATTCGCTTTGGACCTCCTGAGAGGGTCAGGAGCGAAATTCGCTTTGGACCCTCAACAAGGGTCAGGAGCGAAATTCGCTTTGGACCCTCAGGAAGGGTCAGGAGCGAAATTTGACCTTTTGAACTCTCCGACAGGATAAATTTATGGAATATAACATTTAAGTATAAGAAAGAAGTTCTATCTTTCTTCTTTCTTATACTTTAAGTTATATTCCATATATACTTTCAGGATGTTTGAGAGTGGTTTCAGACCTCTAGGTGTTATATTGCAAAATCTAGTTTTTGGAGGTTTTTCAGTTTCCAGACTTAGTCAAATTTCAGGATCAGGACATTCCAGACTTAGCCAAATTTCAGGATTAGGACATCACTCAAGCCGGACTTGCTATCCATGTGATCCCCTTGGCGACACTCAAAATGCAAAGGCTAACGGACAAAACCCTAAAAGACCTAAAAAACAAACCCTAGAAAGCAAAAAAGCAGGGGTCCCCATTTGCAATGGGGCGATGTGTGAAAACGTCACAACAATCATGAATAAGGTTATTGTAGCTTTTTAACGAGTTAGTTGTAATATGATGTTTCGTGAATCTATATAATGTGGCATTCTCTCCATGAGTTGTATGCCTCTTCCTTTATCTCATTCATTGTTCCTTCCCTTCCAAATTTCCCTTTGAACAATTGAAGGGCATGCAATCCAAATGCTGGAAAAGGTGTCCTTGTTGTAAAGAGAGGGCCAGGAGTTGAAGAGTTCTAGAATATCTTGTGCCCTTGGACCATACATGTTGAGATTCTTTTATACCGATTGCCAAAATGCATATGCAAACTAGCAGTTCAACAACAAATGGTCCACTGTTTCTTCTTCTTTTATACACACTTTGCATCTTGAAGAAAATGAGAAATGCATCTTCATCAACCTTTCAGCCATAAGAATCTTTTTTTAATACAGCTGTCCATGCAAAGGCTCCCACTTTGGGGAGACAATACTTATTCCAACATAAATGTGAAGAACAATTTGCTTTATTTCTAGCTGCCTTTAGGAATTTCAAATTTGTAACCCAGATTTACATTATAGTTTCCCGATTTTGAGCCACACCATCTAACGCAATACTCTTCTTCACTTATGAACAATTTACTATCAGACAAAGGTTCTATTGTGAGGTATTCACACATCGCCCCATCGCAAATGGGGACCCCCACTTTTTTCTGCTTTTTAGGATAGTGCTAGAGTCCTTAGCTACTAGCCTTTGCATTGAAGAAGTATAGAAGGTTAGAAAGCAAGGAGTCAAGTGGATAGCCTTGTGTTAGGTGTGAAATGAGTGAGTTTGTTAGCCTTCAGTAACATCCAAATCACATGAGAAGTTAAGTCCATCATGAGTTCAACTGAGGAGTATGAAAGACTGCTGGTTAGGGATACTTCAAGTGCTCAAGGTTGAGGGCGATAAAGCTTCAAGTCCTCTTGAGGAGCAAAATTCACTTCAAATGCCCTTAGTTGAGAGCGAAGTTGTTCCATGAGCCTTATTTTGCAAGTTTGAGTGGATGGAGTGAAGCAAGGTGAGCGAGCAAACACTAAGTGTTGAGCTTCAAACTACTTCATGTGCACCTCTTGTGGAGCGAACTTCATGTGCCTCTCCCACAGAGCGAAATTCTTCCTAACACTTCATAATGAGCATGACATCACGCATTAGAGTTGAGAGAGTGAATTTAAGTAAGCTAGGATGAAGTAGAGTTCTGATTTGAAATTCCCTTCATGAGCTCAGCCTCAAGAGCGAACTTCATGTTCAAAGCAGCGAGAGCGAACTTCATCTTCAAAGCAGGGAGAGTGAACTTCATGTTCAAGGCAGGGGGAGCGAACTTAATGTTCTAGGCAGGGAGAGTGAACTTCATGTTCAAGGCAGGGAGAGCGAACTTCATGTCCAAGGCAAGGAGAGCGAATTTTGAAGATTGTTTATGAGAACATTGATTTGAACCGATTTTATGCTTGGAAGGAGTGATTTTGAGTTAAGAAGATGAATAGGCAAGATAGAAGGTTACTTCATGAGCAAGGTGATTGGAGTGAACTTCATATGCACACCATTTAGAGTGAATTTCCTCTAGAGCCCTTCCCTAAGGATAGTTTATCATGATTGCATCAATAAATGGTGGAAAGACTCAATGTTAGAACCCATAGAATGAAGCGAAATGAATGAAAGCGAGTTCAAAGACAAGTTTAAGGGTAACTTCATGTGCATCAAGGTTGGAGCGAACTTCAAGTGCTCCTCTCTAGGAGCGAAAAACAACTTCAAGTGCTCCTTCATGAGAGCAGATTTTCTCTAAATCCTCTTACCAAACCTACAAAACACATAAAATCAAAGAATATATCAAGTTAAAAGAACTATCAAGGTTATATATTATGTGTATTTGATGCCGTCCTTGTTTTGTTTTGCAGACGAGAGAGGATGGTGATTGCAAAGAAAAAGGAGAAAGATTGTAAGATCTACACCACCATGCAAAGGGGAAAACCTCATTTACAAGCACGAGAATGCCCAAGAGGAATCTCAACTCTCACCACACCATGGAGACATGAAGAGATCAAAGGAGCGCGATGGAGAAGTCATACAATCACCCTAAGACAAGCAGGCGAGGATGGAGGAATGACTCAGTTACATCAATGCTTCCCATCACCACTACTTTGAGCGAGCTTGAAATGTTGAGTATCAAGAGACATCTCTCAACATCCCTTCATGGTGATGAATCAAGTCTACAAGTACAAGTTGAAGTGGCGTCCTAGTTGTCATCCCAGTCACTATCTCCACCAATCAAAACAAGTTCCACCTCAGCACGTCTAGATGCAATGAACTTGACTCATCCATGATGGCACAAACTCCGAGGCACCTACACTTATTATCTATTGGTCATGCCAAAGTGTTGTAATTATTTCATTGGGCAAAATTGAGTTTGTTGTAACAAACTCTAATTAGGGTTTCATTGTAAAATCTCGGCCATTGATATCAAATTGATCTGAGCCATTGAATTGTATTAAGAGCATTATAAAAGGCTCAAGTTCTTCATTTGTAAAGGTTAATAGTGAGTAGCAGGAGAATTAGTGAATAAGAAGAATAGTTTAGTAGAAGTTAGAAGTTAGAATAGATTAGGGGAAGAAGAAATTGTTGTTAGAGACTTGTAAATAAGACTCTTTTCATTGAAGTTATGGTGAAATGTATTATTTCAATAAGTCTTATGATTTCTACTTCTCATTTGCTTTCATGTTGATTAGATTGAATGGAGGAATTTGTTGAATGCATTTGTGTGGAATCCGTTTAGTCCATACCACTAGCCTCTTGCTGATTGTAAGTGTGCCTTGCGTGGTCAACTAGAATGATATGAGTTTAACTTCGAATTGTTATACATCCATTGTTTATGCATTAACTTGAATGGCGATCAATGCTTGATGATAATGATTTTAATATCTTTAAATTAACCCTTAGAAGATTGCACTGAGCTTGTGTCAAATTGTTCAGTTTGATGGTGAGACCTCGCCCAGTAGGATTCCATCTAATCGTTCACCCATATTCATGCATTCTAGGCTTTAAGATAGAGTTCCTCAACCCTTCATCTTTTGCCCTTTTTTCAAGTCAAGCAAGTTTAGGATGAAAAAAAGCATCGCAAGATTGCAAAATGATCAAGTTCCAGTGATTTAAGCATTCGACAGTTCCACGTAAGTCCCCTCGTGATTCCAGCATAATCACATCAAACCACTGTTCTTATCCACAAGTCAAGATCTGACATACCAAAACCTTGGAGTTATCTCAAGTGATCCTTAAGCTAATCTTCAGCATTTGAGAAACTTTGTTCAAGAGAGGATAAGATACTTTTGGGTATTTTATTCTGTGTTCGCATGTGCATGAAAAACACATCAATAGAATTGGTGCTAGAGCTGCGATCAATGGAACTTATCAAGTAATATTTAGAGGAGTTATCGAGAGCTTCTCACCTTCCTCTTGACACTCAACAGAATTGAAGCACAAGGAAGGCATGATTGTGGATACATGAATGAAGTAGTTGATGTTGGAAGTCACCCTTTGAAGTAGTCGCCAACAAAATTTGTATAAGAAAACAACGTTGGACTTACAAAGGAAAGAACCACCTCATACAACTGGAACCAGTTGAGCTTTCAAGTTGAATTTGAGATTTGCAAGATCTCTCTTTATTCCAAAAAATCCCCAAAAAGTGAAAAACCAGAAAATCCAAAAAAATAAAAAATAAAAAAATTCAAAAAAGAAAGATTTGTTGATGGAGCAACAACAGTTTCACGACGAGCAACAAGTTGATATCCCTCAACTTTGGTGGAGATTGAATATACAACGATACCCTCACCATTTGTCCGAGTTTGCAAGGCCAGGGAAGTGTAGAATCCATGAGACAAATGAGCATGATGAGATGCATTGCTTGACATACCTATCAAGGATGGAATTGGTAGCACAAGGAAAGATCTTCTTGTGGGATGTTCCCAAGTCAGAAGATGAAGAAAGCAATTTCAGTGTCCCAGAGAGAAAGGATCCTCTTTCAAGTTTCTTATGGATGATCGAAAGTCAGCTTATTTGGGTCTTCAAGCCTTATTAGGTTCCAACTGGGTAGTGGCAATTCTTATCTCCTCTAGAGTGAAAGTGCTTAAGATAATTTTTTTTTGTTCTTGTGTGACTAGACACAAAATGTTGTCCGAACTTTGAGGTTAAGGTGTCATTGGGTTGTCATTCTTGTTTAGTAGTGACCTAAAGAAATCGGCAACAAGCCACCCAATATCTTTGGCATTATTAACTAAATGGCCATCCATATCTTTCAAAAATTTGATTATGTTCAAAATTCTCCTATTTTTTGTGGATCTTTGTAAATATTTTTGTGTTTCTTGTCTCCTTTAGCTAGCATTCCCTAGATTTATGTCTCTAGTATACTTCTTCTCTAGCTAGAGCCTCTACCTATTGCTCCTTGAGGATTTTTTATGAGATTATTGATCCATATCAAAGCATATGATTGTTTCATTGAGCTTTCCTAGTTCTTTTTCTAGAGTCTTTTTCTCTGAGAAAATATTCTTGAAACGTATCTTATTCCATGTTTTGAGCTAAGATTTGATGCGAACCGATTTTTTCAAATATTGAAATTGTTTTGTACCTTTCAATTTTGGTGCAAAGTGCCACCATTCTCTTACTTCAGTTATGAATTTTGGATCTTTGACCCACTTTTTTTCAAATTTGAAATATCCTTTGGCAAGTGTAGAGTTTGGAGTGATTCTTACCTCTACTGGGTAATGCTTTGGCTTAGAAACAAGGAGACTATTTGTTCCAAGAGTGAATGTCGTCTTGGACTAGTCACCAAAAGCCATAATTTTTTCTACACTCTCAAGTATGTTGGAGAACCCCATCCATCTATTTGTTCATGTGCATAATCCACTCCTAAGGATGATGTCCACTAAAAGTTGTGCCTCACAACTTTTTGGAAATCCAATTGTGCTTGTGAAAGTTTCCTTAATCCTCCTATTTTCTATATGGGTTAAAAATACATTGAAGTTGACACTTGGAATTGCAATTTCCAGTTTTAAGATTTGTAGGAAAGAATTTATTTCATTCCATAGTTTTTTTGGGTGAACTCCGAATAGGACCATAAACATTGATGATAAAGAAATCAAAGCTAGATGCAAGATGTTTTACTTTGCATACCTCGCAATTTTGACTCTCAAAGATGCCTTCTAGACCTATGGTAATTGGGTTCCATAATACTCCCACCTCTCCTTATGCACCAATTTCGTCTCCAAAAATGCCTTTCAATTGTTTCCATTTCATCATTTCTTTTTCTATTTCCACCTTGCTCAATTTTGTTTCTTGAACCAAAAGGTCTAATTCAAAATTTTCAATTGCCTCTTTACTAGAAGTCTCTCTTTAAGCCACTAACATTCTACAATAGGAGTTTCATTTCTTTGGATTTCAACTTTCTTTGTCCATTGACTATACTTGTGATGCCCAATTATTCCTATGCAACATGGTTTTCCTTCCTTTGTGTTGGCTATCACCATGTCTTGGTTTCTTCATTTTTAACTTTGTTTGGCTTATCATCCTTTCCTTTATGATGTCAAGTTTGTCTTTTGAAGGTTCTATACCCAAATCTATTGCAACTTCCTGCTTAGTCTCATATTTTGATACCTCCAATCTAGGTGTATCTTCCTTAGTGTCTTTGGCCTTTTCCTAATTATTTGTTATGCTAAAAAACTCCAAAGCAATCTCAAATGTTTTCTCCTTTTCTATCTCTTGTGGTAGAGAGGGAGAGTCATCTTTGTTGTTCAAAGTTTGTTCCATCACACCCATATCTTGGGTAGGTGATTTTTCTTTTGATTATGTAGCTTCATTGGCCATTCTATGATTAGGGTTATTGTCAATTTCTATCTCTTGTTCCTTTTTATCTTTCCATTTGTTTTTAAATCAATCCACTTTTGGGGGCCCACTTCAATGACAAAGATTACAATAGATGGCCAATTTTTCCACCTTGATCCTCTGTTTCCAAGAGCTTGCCCTAGTTCTCAATTTTAATCTTCTTTGGGGGAGGTTTATCTAGGTTAATTGTAAGGCACTTGCCATAAATTACTATTTCTCCTTTTAGCGCATATTTCTCCACTCGAATGAGTGTCCCAAGCAAATTTCCAATCTTATCGAGGATTTCTAAATCTCAATATTTTGTGGGCAAATTATAAAATCTCACCCAAACTGAAGCCCGTGTTGGAGTCTGTGTGAGGGTTGAAATTGGGCTCCCAATTGTTAACAAAAAAATGGATTCCATTCATAACTAGAGGGCTGCTCAAAATTATTTCTTTTTTTGCCCTTGATTCACACTCAATTAGGGAGAAGTCTCACAGTATGGCTTTGAGTTTTACCTTTGTTCCCCAACTTTCTTCACACCATTTCTAAACTCTATATTTGGATGACCAAACCCTTTGCCCCTTTCATGTAGAAGGTTTATTGTCTAAGGTGTAAATGAAGCATTGCAATTCCTCACCTGAAATTGTAATCTCTTTTGTGCCTTCTTTTTTGTATGAAGGAACCTCAAGCAGGATAGCATCAGCTTCGATGGCAATCGATTGCTATTATTTTCTCTAGTTGCCCTTCCCATTATCTCTAGATTCCCATTTTCTCCAAGAGATGCATTCTTCTGTAGCCCAAGCTTTCCGATCTTGGTGGAAGTACCTCGTGTTCCATTGTAGACAAAATTCTTGCATTGTAGGCTGCTTCGAACAATTTTTCTTCCATTCAAAATCCCTTCCTAACCTCCTGTTTGCCTATTTCCAACATGGTGTGTTCGGTTTGGAATAATTTTTGGTCATATGATATTTGCGCTCCTTTTAGCGAATTTCTTCTTGGACAGTGAAGGAGGGGATAGCAATTCTCTATGGCAAGAGGAAAATGGGAGCCAACTTTGGGAAAGGGCTTTGCAAGATGGGAATGGGAATTCGTTGCACTTTGGAGTGGAGTTTCTAGGTCTATTTAGCTTGTATGGGATGGTTATTTGTAATAGCATGAAAACTTGCTCGATATCTCGCAGTATCACCTATAAAGCCTACAACAGGCAAGTGTGGTGGACTATGTAATCTACTCTGAGAGTTCTATTTATAGGTTGTTGGAGTTCAATATTGGGAGATGTCCTATTGAGTTGAAATTTGATCATATGCCTCTCCTTGTATAGTTTGGCATCCAACAAATGGCCTACAAGGAGGGCAGGCCCAACACATGCATAGGAAAATTCATGCACAAGGTAAAATTTTTGTGAATCAAGAAAATCAAGAGCTTTTCGTTGCTGCACTTGAACAACACCTTTAGATTGCCCTAAATAACATAGAGTGCAAGGAAAACAATGAAGAAAGTTATTATATCTACAACAATATGTTGATCCCTTTAATCCTCAAGGCTTTAAAGGTGTGTAAGAGAACTCAGCCTATGAATAGGTTTCAAATACTTTCCCAACTAACCCATGGTATGATGAAGAATGCAAGGCTGCTAAAAGATCCTTTAGAGAGAATGAGTCAAACAAAGAAGCAAGATAAAATATAAAAGAATGATAAAATATAAAAAAGAAAGGTGTTTTTTCAAGAAGGAAAGGTATAAAGAATTTAGCACATGGTAAAGCTCACGACATTGATGGGCTGTAGGCTGAATTTTTAAAATGCGGAATTGAGT
Source organism: Cryptomeria japonica (assembly GCF_030272615.1). Classification (NCBI taxonomy): domain Eukaryota; kingdom Viridiplantae; phylum Streptophyta; class Pinopsida; order Cupressales; family Cupressaceae; genus Cryptomeria; species Cryptomeria japonica. Next base: position 610,148,224 of record NC_081408.1, on the reverse strand, counting down.
TCCTTGCTCTACACATCAAAGGGATCTTTAATAGTGCAACACAAAGCAACTTTCTAATAGAGTGGACAACTAGTGTTGTTATCCCTCTTTAAAAAAATGAAGATATCAATCATCCTTTGAAACTATAGTACTATTATGACCAATCCTCTTCTTGAAAAAAATTTCAGAAGCTTGATAGAATGCATAATCAGAAGCTTGATAGAATGCATAATCAGAAGCTGGGCAAAAAAGAGGAAAACGGAGCAAAAGGGCAGGCTGGCTTTAGGCCAAGGTACTGCAATATTGATCACTGAATCACTCTTAGGCACTTTCTTGAAAAGGTTTCGGACACCCAAAGACGATAAGCTTTTTGAGTCTTTGTTGCTTTCAAAAAAACCTTTCACATTGTTCCTTGGGATTCCTAATGAGTATAGAGTGGCAGTTCATAAGCTTTATGAGTGTGTTAGAGCTAAAATCAGAACTAAATAAGGTATGTTTGAATGCTTTGGTGGTGACATTAGATTCAAACAAGGGTGTCCTCTATCCCCCACTTTGTCTGGTTTATATATTGATAAATGTGAAGAATGGTTAAACCAGAGTTCCGTGACTCGCGGCAAGTCACGCGAGTCAGTGGGCCGGGTGACCCTGACTCGGGCTTGGACGGGTTAGGGGGCGTGACTCGCCTGACTCGCCGAGTCCGAGGGTCGTGACCCGGCCAACGTCACTTTAAAAAGTGTAGTCAAAAAAAAAAAAAAAACATAACATTTTTTAATGATTTTTTTTGCCATTTCCCTTTCTTATAACCCTAAAAGGGATTGGCACTGATACCACAGCTACATTGCTCGAGATGGATGCATTTAATAATGCAGTAGGGGCGATCTTTGCCAGCCAATTGTGCAAAGAGGGTCGGACAAAATTGTAGCCAGGTAGAAAATTCTAAAGTTTATGACATGCATTTTAATTTTTCATTTTATAATCTACCTTTAGAGTTGGAAATGAGACTAATGTTTTTTTCTTTTCCTTATCTCAGATAGATGGTGGCAAATGTTTGGGCCTTCAACCCCAAACCTTCAAAAAATTGCCATCCGCATATTGAGCCAGCCATGCAGTGCTTCTGGACTAAGTTACCAGTTCTGGTTCGGATTCAGGTACGGATTCGCGGATTCGGCAAAAAAAATAAAAATTTGGATACGGGTACGGGTTCGTCCGTACACATATATATTTTTAAATTTTTTTTAATATATATATATATGTTCAAACTTCAAACATCAAAATTATATATGTTCACAGTTCAAACATACAAATATGAAACATACAATGTAACTTTCCCATACAATGATACATAAATGATAACAGATAAATCATAAATCATAAATCCATAATTGCCAATGCCAAGAAATATTCTGATATTGATATATCATAAATCATAAATGTAATATCATATTCATAATTTGCAAAAAAGATAATATTCAAGTTTCAAGTTTCAAATTGTGAAAATGTCATGACACAATAAAGTATAAAGTTAAACATTCAAATTACAAGCCATCTATGGGATTTAAATTCCATACTCATCTTCATCTGAAGCATCCAACCTAAGCCCACGGTCATCAAGTGGTTCAAATTCAACATCAATTGAACCAATATCAAATGGAATGCCACTCCCACTAGCTATGTCTCTCTCAAATTCCATAACCGCCTCGTCTATAGAGACTTGGCAAAGTTGTGCAACTGTAGCATCTAAATCAGCACACTCAGGGGCTAGATCCCAATTCCTTGTTACACCCTCACTATATTCAGGGTCCTTATGTGACAACAAACGAAGGTTGGAGTGTACGTAGACCAAATCCTCAGCTTTCTTTGCACCCAAACGATTACGTTTGACTGAGTGGATGAAGGAGTATGTACTCCAATTCTGCTCAGCTGAAGAAGAACTTGCAACCTGTTAAAAGTTAAAACATAATTAGAAATTTATAAATTAAAATTATAAAATAAAAATATGATAGCATCAAATGGAATTGGAAAACTATAAAAATAAAAAATAAAAAGATACATACTTGGGAGTTAAGTTTAATTGCAAGAGGCTGCAAGTAAACGGAGCCTTGACCATGTACATACCACCACTCATCAGCATCCATCCCATATCTAGCATTAAGAGCTACAACATCATGATTTTTTGCAGATACAAATTGGCCAAACTCCCTCATGACAATATTTCTTGTCTCCTCATCTTGATATATCTTTTTAAAGGCAGCCCTATAGCCAGAAGCAACCTCTGCATCTCTATATGGTGGCACCCTCCTTGGTGTTGCAAGCATCTCTGCACTATAAAATTTTGGTGTCAAAGCAAATGCTAAGAGATGTAAGGGGGTGGTCATCTTGTTCCAACGGTCAACAACAATTTTTTGCACAACTTTGAAAAATGTTTCCGTTGGGTCATTTTCTTTTCTATTTATTGCTTCTTTTATTTTTTCCACCATGCAATCCATGCCATCATAAATCTCGCCCAAACATGGGCGATCAATATCAGCATACCTGATCATGCTCATGATGGGCTCAGTGAAATTCAAAACATATTCCACATCATCCCACCATTTCTCACTAAGGATCAATGCTCTTACTTTTAGAGCTCTTTCTGTGTGGGACTGCTTCCATACACTCCACAAGCTGTTGATGACCATAGAACTCAAGGCGTCTCGCACCTTCAGAAGTCGTCTTAAGACGAACGTGTGAGATGCAAATCGTGTTTCAGCAACCTAACATGACATAACAAAATACACAACATATATCAAATGCAAGTCTATAAAAAATACAAATTTAAAACTAAAAAATTAAAAAATAAAATTTAAAATTAGTAATTATAAATTACCTTCAACTACTCCAACTTGGAGAAGGTCCTGAAAATGGCTTGTGACATATGATGATTAGTCACAAACATTTGAATCTCCTCGCCCTCCGCATACAGTTTTTTCACCCAATCAATTTGTGTGCCAAGCTTTTGCATGATTAAATTGAGTGAGTGTACTGCGCATGGTGTCCAAAAGATGTGACCATATGTAGCCTCCACTATAGTCCCTGCTGCCCTACAATTTTTAGCATTGTCAGTTACAACTTCGACAACATTTTGAGGCCCCACCATGTCAATGCATTCTATCAAGATATTGGCAATGAAACTTGCATCTTTCACTTGCCCCTCACAATCCACTGCCTTCAAAAACATTGCCCCTTTAGGACACACTGCTATAACATTGATCAATGGCCTATTTTTACAATCTTTCCATCCATCAGAAACAATGGTCACACCTGTTTCCTGCCATGTATCTTTGATGACCTTCAACTGTGACTCTACGGATGCTTTCTCCTTTGTCAATAAGGTGGTTCTCACCTTTTCATACCCTGGACAAACATAATCAGAAGGTGTATTGCAAAGAGTATGCACCATGTCCCGAAAGTAAGGTGATCTAACAAGGTTGAAAGGAAGCCCATTGCCATAAAGGCAACGTCCAATTTTGGAATCTGCAATCTCTCTCAGTTCATTTTTGAAGGCAAAATCCAATGGGCCTCTTTTCCGTGAAGCCACAACATTCTGATTCTCTACTGCATCAACTGGTGGGTTTTGCATGAAAGGATGTGAACCAGCTGGTCTTGTGGAGCCAATGCTACTAGAAGACCTCTTAGACATTGAGCTTGGATGGACAAGAGGATGATCAGTCTTTGCTTTGCTACTTCTCCTATCAGCTTCCTCTTGTTCTCTAATATATCCCAAAACTAGAGCTTTTGACAGCCCCTTGCCATCTGATCCCTTACAAAATTTTATTCCACGCCCAAGGATGAAACAAAGGTGGCCTTTCACTCGAAAGTATGAGCTGGTATACTCAGTGCCACAATGGTTGCATTGCCAAACAAAACCCCCACCACCAGACACTGGCTTGATCATTGTTGTATAATGCCAAAGTGGTGAATCTTGATCAATTTTAAAGGGGGTATTTTCAGTTCGGACATTTGCAACTAAACTAGAGCTTGCACTTGCACTTCCAGTTCCAGCCATTATGTATGATTATATGAATAATGCACCTAAAATGAAAAGAGAACGCACAACATTATTGAAAAAAATTATTAAAATTTCGGTATTATAACCCCATACTATGCATACAAAGTGTAAAAAAATATACAAGACTTCTTTAAAAAAAATTAAAAAAACTCTAAAAAACTTTTTAAAAAAATTTAAAAATTTGAAAAAAACATGGAAAAATTATTGAAAACTTGAAAAAAATTCAGATTCACTTACCTTTAATGGCTAAATATATCTTCTCCAGTGATTCTTATGCCTTTGATGCGTGCCTCACACCTTCGTAGTCGTCACCTTCGAAGAAAAATATAAAAACTAAGAAGCCTGATTGTAGAGAAAAAATCTTCAAAAATGCAAGTAGAATAGGTTGAATGCATGTTTTGATGCATGAAATGCATCATAGAGGGGCGGATTAGGGTTTAGATGTAAAAATAAGATTAAAAAAATTGTTTTTTAATTGTTTTTAATTGCTTTCTAACCCGTGGGCCCCATTTTTGGGACCCCACGGGCTTGGGTTCACCCGGGTCCTCCTGGGTTCGCCCTGGGTCCCACCCGGGTCCTGCCCAGGCGGCTGGGCAGGACCCGGGTGGGACCCAGGGCGAATCAGGCTGGGACCAGGACCGGGCACGGACCAGGACCACGACCCAGCCAGTTTTGGCAAGAACCGGTATCACAACTTCTGGATGTGAGCGCAACTGGAGCATGTTCGAGCACATCCACTCGAAGAGGCGAAATAGATTGTCTGTGGAGAGGTTGAATGATCTAGTCTTTGTTCATTACAACCTCTGTCACAGGACCAGACAGATTTTGGACACTGACTCCTCTTCGGTCACTCTAGAGGAAGTCGACCCTGAGTCCGATTGGCTCACTGAGTCCACTGATCCAGACCTTGAGTGGGTTGACTAGGCAGATAGAGAGGCTGAGGCTGTGGCTATGGCAAAGGAGGAGGATAGAGCACGATCAGGCACAACACCTATGGCTACTCAGACTGGCACATCACAGGCAGAGACTATGGCTACTCAGTCATCCAGGACCTACCTTAGACGCCTTTCTAGGAGGCAGATAAATGAGGCTGAGCCAGAGCCTGAGCCATAGACTTGTTTTTGTTTACACTTTACAGTTACATATATGTTTGGGAATATTTGAAGTCATGGATTTTACATTGGACAACATTTATAACTCTATATATCTATGTTTTCTAATTCCTTTAGCTACAATTTACATTTCTATGCATGTGATGGATGTATGTGATCAAATTAGCTTCTATTTGATGATGTTATAGCATCTTTAAGCTTAATTGTATGAAACAAGTTTTAAATTGTTAAAAATCTCTAAATTTCAAGGTTTTTCTTATTTTGCCGAGTCGTTGCCGAGTTAAACAATATACGTGGTGAAATTACTTTTGTATGCGGATGATCTTATTCTAATTGCAAAAACTCCCCATGGTTTGACTAAACATTTGAAGGATTTAGAACTCTTTTGCCAAGAGTTGGGATGGAAGTGAATGCCAACAAGATCTAAGTCATGATTTTTCTTTGAAAAGGAAAGGTTAACTTTATCTTTGAGTGAAGCTCGTTGGAGATAGTGGCAGAATACAACCACCTAGGAATTGTTTTCGCAATAGGCCTAGCTAGGAGACATGTAGAACAAAAAGGATACAAGGAGGATGGAGAGCTTCTTACCTACTTCAAAACAAGTGTAGGAAAGCGGACAAATGGGATTGGAAAACTAAGAAAACCCTTTTTGGTTTGTTGGTTGCGCTGGTTGGTTTCTATGGATGTGTGGTTTGGGGGAGTAGCATGTCAAACCACAAGTGGAGACTATTAGAAAGATTCCAAAAACATCTAATCACTAGTAGTCTCAAAGTCAAATCAACAAACCCCTATGAGATCCTTTTGGCTGAAGCTGGAATGTTTCCGATGGAAGCATCAATGATAATTCATTTGGTAAGCTACTTAAAACAGGTTGAAAACATGGATAAGCATTGCTGGCCCAAAATGGTTATTGAGTAAGAATTTGACCATAGGAAGAAGACTTTGGTAAGTCAAAAGAAGTGGATAAGCAAATGGGACATTAATTTGCAAGAATGCCCAACACTCCTGAAGAGATAAAAAGGTTTATGTTAGAAAAATTCAGAACTGCCATGTGGACAAAATAAATTGTCTGAAAAAAGTGCACTATGTCAAAGAGTTTAACCGCACATGGGAACATGATGAAAAGGACAATTTGGGGGCTGCAGTTAAGGTAAAGGTTAAAATTTTAGTTGTTCAGTTGAGGGCTGGTTCTCATCATCTTAGATGTGAGATGGGTAGATGGATGGTCCCTAAGGAATATTGTGAACAAAAAGTTGCATTTACTGCAGCAAAGGGTTGGTTGAAACTGAATGACACTTCATCATAGAGTGTGCAGCTTATGAGGATATTCGTATTCAGTTCAAAAACAATTTAAAGGTGGGAGGTTTGAATGAGTTATTTGAGGAGGCAAGGCATCACAAAATGGTAGGCTTCTTGATCAAGATTCATAATAGAAGAGCCAACATCAAAAGGAACTTGAAAATGTGTTAATGTTGTGTCTCTTGGCCCCTTAGATTGCTTGGTCTCATGGATGTCATTAAAATTCCTTCGTTCATTCTTTTCATAGTTTGACCAGTCATGTAAATTCTTCATTTGTTTCCCTCTTATATTGTTTTATATCTCTATTGCTGTTTGGTCTCTAATAATTTTTTTTTCTTGACATTCAGTACAAATTAAACGCTTGTGAAAATTATATCTTAATTGTATTTTTAGTTCAATTATCTTAGCTATTATAATATCTGTTTTAGCACAATATTTTATAATGTTTGTAAGTTCCTATTTATTTAAAATATACCATTCTTATGATTCTTATTAGAATCTCACTAACTATTTACTTGTTATTGTAATATTTCTAATTAATTTTTTATCTTTTTATATATTTAATAAATATACCCATTTTCAATATAATTGTTGAATTACTCCCTTATTTTATTGTGACTTCAGATTTTTATCCTTTTTATAAATAATTTTCATTCTCTGTTCTTTCTTTTAAATAATTTTCATTCTCTGTTCTTTCTTTTAATATTACTTACAACCTTTTGTAACAATATATTACTTTCAGTTTCAATTGTAATATTTTATCCTGTTCATATCCTTTTTTTTGGCCCAATAATTTGAAACTAATTAATTTTGTTATAAATTTTATGTTCTCCTTGCTATTATTATCAGTAATCCTTATTATAATCATTTCCTATTTTTATATATTCTATTGGTTAATCATGATTAAACTTTTTTTTTTTGATAAAAGTGGATAGAACCACTGAACTATATTAAATTTTAAAAGTTTTTTACAGTGACTGGTTCAAAAAGCACTGAAGGGAAAGAATCAGTAAGAAAACCCTTCAGTTTAATCATGATTAAATTTATTATCTATTAGGGATTAATTTTTTCTAATTATTTTTATAAAAAAATTTCATGATTCATGTAATCTTTTTAAAATCTTTATCTTATTAATTGTTCTTTCCCTTTCCCCTTTCCATCTTGTTCTTAATTTTAATTATATTTTTCCTTATAGTTTCTTGTAATATTGCTAGCAATCTCATGTCATTTCTTTAATTTTTATCTTGTTTCATGTGAAACCTCATTGTCTACAATTATTGCATTTATGTTTATATTGTAATAGTTTATTTAAATTACTTGATTTTTTTAATGCGTTCAACTTCATGACATTTGATTTGGTTATGCCTGTAATTGTTTTATTATTTAATGATTCATAACTCTCTTCTTAACATATTAGATTATTTTCTCTCTCCTATTTCTCCCTCTTGTTCTGCAGCAGCCAGCTGCTGTCCTTTAGCAGCACTTTGTTGGAACTGCTGATGATATCTGTGTGGAATCCTTACCGCTTGATCATTCTCTTGATGATCCTAATGCCAGTATCGCCTGGACGGTTGTTTGTTGCAAGCAGAAGGGCAAGTCCTCCCCGACCCCTCAAATCCCTCTTTGTCAAGGCTTGGGTGCTTCCCCTCCTTGAGTTGGGTCTTGGCTGTTTGTGGTTAGACAGGTTTTTTCTCTTGTCTGACCTTGTTTGATTTGGGACTTGCTCCCTTGTTTTTGGTACTTGGGGATTACCCTTGTTGGTTATGGTTAATTGTTTTTTGGATAGTCTTTGGCTATGTAAAGGGTCGGTGCCCTAGTTAACGCTGCTTATTTAATAAAAAACATATTAGATTATTTCATAGTTTTAATGCATTTTCATTCATATTATTGCCATTATAATAATCATATTAATTCTTAACATATTTTAATTTTTCACAATTTTGTCATTCTTTCAATTTGGTTTTTAATCATTCTCCTGTACCGCCCTAGTCCTCTCATTTTTAGTACCTGCCTCCTTTCTCTTCAGATCATGTTTCTGCAATCCAATTCTGACTTTCTAGCTCATCTCAACATAGATCATGCTGTGTAATCCAAAATATTGATTAAATAAAAAGAAAAGACCTACAGAACTAAATCCAGAAGCACTCAAATGCTACAAGAAAGGATGCTAGATGCAAGATCAACAGCTTTTTTTCCGCAAAAGAAATACAGGGTTCTAAAACTACATTTCTGTTACATATTAAAAGCTAAAAATCTTTATTGATAGGTGGTAGGATATTTTCTCCAGAATTTAACATGCTCAGAATATGAAAACATTACCTATTGTAGTAGTTAAGAGCTTGGATAATGTTCCCCATAATTTTGCTTCAATATAAAAATCCAGGCTTACAGCTTCTGTTCTATGTCATATTAAATCAAAAGAGTTCGAAGAGTCGTATTTCTCAGCAATCTTTATGGTTATTTATATGCATGAAAATCATTTGGCAAATTTGGGCTTTGCAGAGAGCAGCTTCTTCTGTAGGTAGAAGAATTACAGTGCTTCGGAAAGCTGGAGCTGCTGCAGATCATCCCATTGATCCATCATATCCAGAAGGCGAATATCTTACTAATGTTTTACTTAGAGTACTTTAAGCAGCTAACATGTTCCTTTTCATTTTCCAAAATTGTTTTGTGTGATATCATTCAATCATTGATCCTGTTTCTTTGAAAAATATTGCTTGATGCTTGGCATCACATCTTCTTTGAAAAGTTTACGATGGTAATATATTTTGAATTCAAATGGTGAGCCTCTTCAAAGGTCAGACAAAATTCTAACTCTAACTCTGTTAGAATGTTGGAAGCCAAAATATTGTACATGCTGAGCTAGCTAGTCTTTTGAAAATAAACTCAAAGTTTGAGGATTTTGCATTCTATAATATTCTATGTTTGGTATTTTAGATTTTGCAGTAAATTCTCTTTTACTGATACTGATTTTACACAAAATATTGTGAAATTGGATTTTGTGTTATTCAGGTCTGACTAAAATTTTGAAGCAAACAGCAAGATTTTACTCTCTCCTGATAATTGAGGTTGCCTGCCTTAAAACTACTTGTTTCCATCCATGAACCATGTTAGATAGGAGCTTGGAACTATACCAGTTAAGTAGACCCACTCTCACAGTGATGTGCGCTCTGATAGGACTATATGATTATTGCTGGCCCTCCAAGTTGGTGAAATTAAGCACTCGCTCTTAAATTATTTTCTCAGATTTAGTCTAAGATAAAACAATAATGCTTTGCTTGTCCATAATACAGTTTGGGTAATTAATTTTTTTAACATTGTATTAAGTTAAATAAAGATATGTTTATAATTTATAATGCATGTTGAAACAACGAACTATCTTTAGAAGCGCAAGAGTAGCAGTTCTGTTATATCACTGTTACTTACACAACATTGAAGAAATTCTAGTAAGTAGTGCATCTAGTGTATCGGGCCTGACCATATGTTGAAAAACTGGAATTAGTAGTATATTATATCTGGAAAGTGTGCAAGAACGCAAAATGAGAAATTTTTAAGAAAGCAAGTTACTGTGATGTAGATAAGGATTGCGGGTCAAAGTAATGACAGCCTATCCTTGCAGACGTTCCAAGTTCCTTTAGTGGACCCAAATATATCGTAGCGTTATATTTACGTGGCAAATTGAAAGTGTAAATGAAGTTTAACTATACAAGTTTAAAATAGGAAAACTATAACAAATTAAAAAATACTTATATATTCATAAAAATATGGAAAAAATCAATTGTTATTTCATAATAAAGAGTGTATAAAAAAGATAAACAAAGTTTAAATTTCAATTATAAGACATAAATAAAGATACAATATTGTCAATTATTTTCAAATTCTTCTGAAGTACAAATTTTCAGCCTTAGAGTACATAATGTATATTGCCATAAACAAAAGAAAATTGGAGAATACAAGTAACCTCTAAGGCAGCAATAACAAGAAATATGAAGTGAATCTGGATGCCCCCGCATCTATGTTCTCCACACAAGCAAGTTCACAATCATTCAAAACCTCGTTCAAAATAGTTAAATCCTTTTCACTAAATGAAAGCTCCCCCTCATGGTTGCAATCCATTCTAGATTAGGATCAATCTTATTGAGATCTATATATTCGACATTATTTGAGATTGATAATGGCAAATGCACATGTTCTTGATCTATTGTAAACTATAAAATTGTTGAAAGTCATAATTGGAAGGTTTTTGACTTTGATTTATTTTCAAGCAAAATTGAAGGTTGTGGTGTAGGAAGATCAAATCATTCATTTGTTGTTGTTCAAGTGTTTTTGCTTGTTAGGGTATATATGTCAAATATACTATAAGATTGCTCACATACAAAACAATTGCATAGTTGGGTTAGAATTCACATTGCCATCCAATGTAGTGATTTGGCATCTTTGCGAAAGTACTCCCACCATTGCATGGACATTAGACTAATTACACAATTTGAAGCCATCCATTGACATTTTTGCAATCTCATGCGTATGTGTTCAAAATGCTTTATCAAACATAAGATTTGAAATGGTGATACCATCTATTTGACTATCAAGTGGGCACTCTAGCCATTTTGTTGAAATAAACATGCATTTGAGATTCAGTTTTGGGTAAATAAACTTTGCAGCTCAAAAAAGTAAATGCAAACAATGCTACAGGTAGTCTCATAAGCTCCCTTAGGTGAAGAATTTCATCATGCTTAACACCATAATGTGGTTACATATGTATTTGGGGAGGGACCTCTCCTTCTTTATTGTACATTTAAATCAATTAAATTTTTCAATGTCCTTAAGGGTCAAACCAAGGCATTGTGCTACATACATGCTCCAAAACAATGTAGGATGTTTTTACATGAGAAGTTTGTTTGTTGACCCAATTTTCTACATGGTTAGTGATAAATTGGACTACACATTCTAGCCCAACTTCTATCGTAATTTCATCAAATAGGGAAAAGAACAAGTGTGTTGATTTCACTCTATTTGATGCATATGTTGATTTTAGGAAAACTATGTCGTTATCGAATGTAACAAGAAAAATGATCAATATATGATCCTTTACATCACTCTATATCAAATATAATGATGCAGCCTATAATCTACCATTAAGTTTGCAATGCTTAGCGACTACCTCGGTAACATCTTACACAACCTCTTTTCGGAAGTCAACTTTCTAAAACCGATGAGCACCCATGTCTGAAGATGATGAATGCTCGAGAGGTAGTCGAAAATGGAATCAAGAAGCTTTGTAGACCTATCTCCTCAAAACTAGGGAAAAATTATAGGACAACAACGTTGTGCAGCCTAGTCCCAACCAAGGTTTTCATCTTTAAGAAGTTTAGAAATGTTTGTCAATGTTTGCTTTACTTGTTTGTAACTTCTCAGTATCATATGTCAACTTGCACATATAGAAAATAGAGATATATGGTTGTGTTCTATAGGGGCATGCCTAAGTCAAACCTCATGTTAGTGTCTTGTTGTGACGTAATCACACATTGACCCATTGCAATTGGGGACCCCCTTTGTTTTCGCTTTTTAGGGTAGTGTTTTGGCGTCGTAGGTTTTGTCTCCAATCTCTCGCTTTCGCAAATGAGTCAAGTTCTTCAAATTCAGATGAGTCATCAAATCAATAAGGCGAAAGCATGGTCGAAAGAGTAGGATGGCATAGATGTGTTCAAACAGGTCGAAGGAGTAAAAATGCAATTTTTGGGGGTTAATTTTGACTAACTATTTTTTAGGAAAGTTGCTTTTTTGTTTTTTGCTTTTTCATTTTTGGCATTTTGGGTCCAGTTCAAGAGCTTGTTTTTTCATTCTGTTTTTTCTAAAAATAGAAAATTGTTTTTTCCAAGACCGCAGGTAGTTTTTGAGTCAAAAGAAATGTCAAGCCAGTTCATTGTTAGGAATGCTAATGGAAGATCACATGAAACAATGGCTAAGTATGAACAAATTCCTTGTTACCATGGAAGAATTCCTTGATTCCTTGTTTCCTTGGAAAAATTCCTTCTTTCCATGGAAGAATTCCAAGTTTCCATGGAAAATTCCTTGTTGCACATGAAGACCGCCTAGGAATCATGGAAATTCCTCAACCAAGCATTAAGTCTCCCCTAGCAACATGGAAATTCCTTGTTCAAGTAGCAAGTCCGCCCAAGGAGAAACATAAGAAATTTGGCTAAGTGTTGGTGGATTAGAGAAAAATTCAAAAATTTGGCTAAGCATTGATGGATTGGAGAAAAATAAGAAATTTGGCTAAGTGTTGATGGATTGGAAATAATTCAAATCTAGATAAAATTTGCCATGAATGGAAACTTCAAGAAGAAAACACAAGAGTTCGCCTTCTTTATAAGCATGGGCATTAGCATTTCATTTTCTCACAAGTCACTTCTCAAGGCTAAAAGTAAGTTTAGGAAATAATTTTTCTCAAAACTTCAAGGCAAATATCGAAATAAATTGCAGGTACAAGACAACTTCTAAGAGAATTTCAAGTCAATTTCTACGCTTGGAGATAAAGTTGAAAGCGATTCCTTAAAGCAATTTAAGGAATTTCATCGAAATTCTCAAGGTTTACTAAGGATTGAAGACAACTTTCAATTAGAATTTCTAATTTTCCAAACTCGCAAGAGAATTTTCATTTCAAATTCTTCAAATTTTACTCGAGATCATCTTGCTTTTTACACTTTTATGCAGATTTAGAGGTAAAAATTTCACAATCAGACTTAATTTCAATTTCCAAAATTTCACTTCGTTTGAATTTTAGTTTCAATTTCATAATCAAACTTGATTTGATAATTTCAAAATTTCACTAAGTTTGATTTCTAAAACTTCATGAGTTAAATCAGAATTATTCTTCAAAATTCCTTCAAGCAAGCATCAAACCCTCTTTATTCTTTTTCTAATTTAGAGATTTTTTTCATGTTTTTCAAGTGGTGGATGTCGACTCAAGAAGGGATTTCCAGAAAGATGCGGATGACCACAATTGGAGTCCAATATTGTGACAAAATGGAAGAAGATTGGGGATACCAACCTTGGCCATGTGGACCTCGAAGACTTCAAGAAAAGAAGGTGGCAAAGAAATATTTTTTAATCCATAAAGATGGCATAGGATCTCGTTCGATACAGGTGGCCATTCCAAAAGTTGATGACTGTGGACTTAGGTCCTACTACAAAGGAACAAGAAGTCCGAGACATCAAGGAAAGGTTAAGGAAAGAGGAAGAAAAGAAGAAACAATCAAAGTAGTTCGAGACAAGGACATGGATGTAGAGAACTTGAAAGCCAAAGTTCAAAGCAACTTCTTCACTTTTGCAAATCCAATCCTGAAACAACATTTCAGCAAGGCATCCACATTTTTGTCCATTGAGGATGGTTGTCGAAAACAAGAAATAGATTGGATGGCCACTTCTGCCACATGTCAAGATGAAGTGGATCTGACAGAATACGAGATCAACATTATGCTAAGTGTCCCAATGGAAGAGCTCGACCCCATAGCGACCAGGTTCATTGAATTTGTTGCCAAAGAAAAGATAAGGAATGCCCACTTGTAGAAGAAAGCTGGATTTAATAGTTGTTTATTTCTCATTGGTTCGTTTTGGATAACTACTGTAACTTGCCTTAATTAGTGTTTAATGTTTTAATCTTGGCTGTCAATCTTGGATCAATCTAGGCCATGGCATTGTATTGGGGAGTCTATATAAATCCTCCTATTTTCATTTGTTAGGGAGAGATTTCTGAGAAATTGTTGTAGTGATACTTGTTAAGTACCAAACATAATTCATTGTTCAATTGTTGGTAAATCTTTGTCTACTTTTGCAAGTTAGCATGATTTTTTGGCTCTCATTAGAATATATTTCATTTTCAAGGTGTTATATTGAATGAAAGATTAGATAAAAAATTTTAATGTGGAGTTGATGTGTTCATACCTTTTATAATCTTATGATTTTCAATTATTTTGCAAAGTTAGCTTGAACCAGCAAATGAAAACTTAACTTCTATTGTTGTATTCATTGTTTAATATGTTGGTGAATATGAGTGATATGAAAATCTTTTGAATTCCATAGAAGATAGCACCATTCTTGTGTAGTTGAATTTGGCGAGGAAAGAATTGGTTTAAATTCCACTTTTGCAATTTTTTTCTTTAGAGTTCATAGGATTAGATTAGGGTTAGAATTATCTTCCTAAACCCTCGTCCTTTTGCCTTTTTTTCGAAGTCTTAGTAGAAGTAGGATTGAAACAAAAACTTATTGAAAAATCATTCCAAAAATGAAAAAGAAAAAAAAAAGGTCAGAGATTAGCAGAATCTTTAGATTGGTCATCTCCTTGAACAATTATGTAAGTCCCCCTTGAGATTACCAACAAATCACAACGAGCCAACTAAGACTATGTATACAAATTTGGGAATCTTGGAGTCCTCTTTGTGATCACACAGTTCAGTTGTTTAGCACATAGAAGATTTTGATTAAGAGAATAGGATATCTTTAGGTATTTTATTTATTGTTGAATGTGCATAAAAACCACACCATGTCCCCACTTCCACAATGACAATGATGAGATAGAGTGTGTGCCCTGGCAAGGACAAAGGCTAAACAAATGATAAATGTTGAAAATGACAAAGTTAGGTATGAAACTCTCTCAAGGAATCTCACATAAAGGCTTGATGTGATGCTCATGACATCTTCCAACATGGTAGTGCATACTCATAACATGAAATATCATAGCATAGTTTATCATAACCTTACTACAGTAGATTTGAATGCCTAATTGAATTGCTTGTTTTCTTTCTCCTTTGCTTATTTGAATTGCTAAGTTGGATTAGATTAGATTAAATTGCTAGAATCTGAAATAGGAAAGGAATTTTTTTTTATATGCAACATACACCTTTTCAAAACAGCCTTTTGGGGTGAGCCAAGAAACAAAGGTCAGGATCACACAAATTGCAAGGTTGACTTTAATGTCTTGAAAGTTGAACCTCATTTTTCTAGGATAGAGGTGTAGGGCACCTTAGTCCTAGCAAAATGTGCTAACAAAAGGATCAATGAAAGGGAATTTAACTTTGTTTGCCAAAGTGATCCCAAAATTGGGCAACATACATGCATAATTAGGTGCATATGCCAAAATGAGTACTAAACCTAGAGTGAAATTGTTAAGGTCTATAAATTAGGATGCTACAGTTATGGGTCTCTGCCAAAGTTATTTTGTATAATGTTTGAAGGGAAAGTGTCATCATTTTGCATTTTAATCGTTGGAATTTTCTTTATTGTCATTAATGTTTGGAGTAAATTAGGGTCTTTATCCCCCAGATCAAGCCAAACTAGCCATTCCATTAAATGAATCATTGTGTTGGAGGATATAGAATAAATTTCTTCATCACATTTCTATTAGATATGATCATGTCCCCTGACCTACATCCTATAAAATCATCGATTGTTTTCAACCAAGGTCTTTCTTAAATGAGAGGATACCCCTTGGTTAACTTTTAGTTATAGGACCATGAAATCTATAGGGTATTCCCAAGAATACACTATTACGACTAGATTTTCTATAACTCCTTTAGGTTTAACAATTGAATTAACTATTGATTATAATACTATTGGAGTTGGTTGAAGGTTTTGCATTGTTTCCCTAGCCATAACATTAATGGTTGCCCCAAAATCAATCAGAGTGATGTGTATAAGGATGTAATTTATGTACCCATCAACCACTTGAAAATTGAGGTCTATGTACTTGAGAATATTTACCTTTCCTAACTTTATGCCCACAAGTTGTCCAATGAATTGAACAAATTTGGGTTACTTACATTTCTGACCTAGCTTCTTTAGGCACAAATCCCTTACAATTTTACTATAAATGGGAACATCTCTTGTGGATTGGAATGTGAGAATTTTTATATAGACATTTTTCAATTGTCCCAAAAATTCGAACATTGGTTTGTGCTTATACTTCTTGGTATTTAGTCTTTCTGGGATTGGCGGCTCTTTAGTGATGACTCTTCTTTTCTTAAGATGTTAATTTATATATGACATGGCTTTTGGTTTGCATCATTGGAAGATTCCTCAAAATGAATTTCCATGATCAGTGGAGATGTAGGGGTGGGTAGCATTTTTCCTTAGTGAAGCTGGACATTATTGATATCAACTACATAAATTGGTTGCTACATTATATCATTAGAGTGTGCCTATTGAACATGCTAGGTGGTAATTGTGTGGCTCTAGGTGGAGTAAGTGTAGTCGACAAATATGATGCTATAAAATAAATAATAATCTATCTGATAAATTGTAGTGTCATAAAATTGCAACCCTAGCAATTTACTACTGCATTGGGGTCCTCACGCATGCGAAGTCGAATCCTCTAGCCTGATTGATCGGAGACCAGAGAGTGCTCGGCTTGTGGAAATTGCTTCTTCCTTGGCCTCTGCATCACTCTGTCCACACTCTGCCTTGGAGAAAGGGGTAGGACAGGGGCGTGGAACCCTTTTCTAGAGCATGTCTTGTGGGTTGTGCAATGAGCGAGAAATCTCCCTAATGTTGGCCCATGACGAAATTCAAATCCTTCAAACATGTATTTAAGGGGCATTTATCCTCTCATTTTCATAAGTTGGATAGGTTGAAGTTGGACATGTTCAAGCGATCAAGCATTCAAGCATTCAAACATTCAAGCATTCTTTTCCAGCATTGAGCATTCTCAAGTCTCCCTTCAAGGCTAGGTGTTGCATTCAAGTCAAGGATTCAACCATTGAAGAGGAGATCCCTTTCAACATTCAATTCCATACAAACATTTCTATCAACATTGCTACTATAACCTCCCTTGAGGTGATTTACAATTCAGTCTTTCATTTACATCTACTTGCAAGTACTTTCTTTCATTACTTGGTTAATTCCAAAACTGGGGTTTGACCTAAAGGCAAACCCCCAATCCCAACACATTTCCCTCTCTTTTCTGTGTATAGGTTGCAGGTGCACAATTGTACTTTCGGATTCGGGCTTCATTTGTAGAGGCGGAAAAACCCTTTTCGTTTCGTGGATTTTTCAGAAGACCGTGCACATTCCCGTCACGGTCCGGACAATTTTTCATCAAATTTGCAGGGCGACTTCGTCTTGACATTTTACTACCAAATCCAGGTGCACAACTTCATCCCATACTCAGATCTCAAGTTATAATCGATTCTTTGTCACTTTTGCACTACATAATTCAATCAATTTTCATTTCAAATCAAACAAAAGGGAATAAGGGGATCATCATAAACATCCTTAATTCATTCAAAATTCAATCTATCACCTTTGTGTGGAGATTGGATCTAGTGAATTACCCCTCATTTCCCTAATGTAATGGTGAAAAGTGCTTGAAGGATAATCAATAGTGAAACTCTCATCTCTCTTTGATGGAAAGGGTTAGTTTTCCTCTTGATCTATCACTCATCATTTTCCCACCATCACATTTTGGTGAACCCAACGTCTTGCTTGCTATCCTTTGAACAACATTGCATATTTTTCATTTACAAGTTTCAAATTTCTGCAGACTTAGTGGTTAAATCATTAAAAACCCTAGTTTTTAAAATTAAAATTGAACTTGTGATTTGTAAAAATTGCTTGTGTTTGTCTCAAATCTGAAAATTGTTGTGTTTGTCAAATTTAATTTCTTGTTCAATTTGCAATTAAAATTTACAAAATGAAGAGGTTACTTGTTAAAACCCTAATTTTCAAAAATCATATTGAACTTGTGCAAAAAATTGGATTTCAACTTAATTTTCACATTTATGATTATTCTCAGATTTGTCTTCAATCCCACAATTCAAATTCCCATTTCCCCCCCTTTTTTTTCCCAAAATTCAAATTTCAAAATTAAGTGGTTAGGTCATCAAACCCTAATTTTTAAAATTAATTGGATTTTGTGTGAATTTCAAATCAATTTCATTTACATTCAGATTTATAAACAATTTCGAAGGTGTCCCTACCCATTAGGTTTGACCCTTTTCAAAATTGCAATTCAATTCCTCTTTTTCTTCAAAATCCTAATAGGGTCCTATTTTCACCTTTGTGCCTTTATTTCGCCCATCTCTTGTAAATTTTGCCAATTTTGTGAGGTTAGCTTTAAAATCATCGTAATATCCATCCCTGAAAAATTTCAAAAAAAGTTGGTCGGACCATGTGCGTTCCTGACACGGTCCTCGACTTTTTTTCCGAAATTTCAGGAGATTGTTATGAGTGTATTTATTAGCCTAAATCCAAAAGATTGGTTGATTTTATCAATTTTTGAACCCTCTGGAATCAGAAATACTTTTAAATTCAACATTTCAACTTTCAAGAATGTTTTAAAAATTAAGAGGTTAATTATTGTCTGCCCTGATTTTAAAAATTTTAATTTTAAAATTAAGTGGTATTCCCTTGGCCCTAATTTTAAAATTCCAATTTCCTTTCATTTTTGGAAATTGTGTCATTTCCTTCCTCCAACAAAGTTGAAATTGTGTAATCATTATTCTCTTAAATTTTGCATTACTCAATTTTGTAAGCTTTGTCCTACAAATCAAAATTCAAGTTTTCCCTCTAGTGCATGAGTTTTACCACTATTAGTCCTACCTATTCTATCCCCGTTAGACGAAACATTAGAATTAAGGCTTCCCAAGGTTTAATTACCGAGGAGATGGAGCCTAATTTGGGTGACTTCTTTAATGAGGATCATGCTAATTCTTCCCATCCTAATCATGTGCCTATTGATGGATCTCATGATGATGAAGAAGCTTTAACTACAGTTTCTTTAGATCAACTTTCTACATTGGACAATCAATTTGATAGTTTTCAACAATGGATGTTCCAAGAATACCCTAATAGTGAAGTTCTTCCATTAATTGAAGGTCTTAAGTGCATGCTTCAAAGTGATAAGAATGGAATTGATATATTGCGTGGCATTGCACATATTGTTGATTCTAATGTCATGCCTATCAAGAGTTGTTGATTCTAAAGTCAATTGCTCTATTCCTTTGAGCAATCCTGTGACTAGTATTCCTACTTTCACATCTAACATCATGACTACTTCAACTCAAAATGTCATTCCTACAACCATAGGTGATCCCTCAATTGGAACTCTATAATGGGAAAGGTGATCCTCTTACACATGTCAAACCATTTCAAACCTTGTGTATTGATTTTTCTTATGATCAACGATTGCTTGCAAAACTGTTTATAAGAACACTAAGAGATAAGGCTTTACAATGGTATTGTCCTCTACCTTCTTATTCTATCACTTCCTTTCAAAAACTAGCAAATGCTTTCATCCAACCATTTCAAAACAACATTGGTCCTAAAATCACTTTGACTGATTTAATGCATTGTAAACAAGGTGTTAAAGAAAAAGTAACTGATTTCATTGGTAGATATAAGCATTTGTGTGCTCAAATTTCTTTTCATGTGGCTGTTAATGATATTCAAAGAATTTTCATTTCTAATTTACAAAAAAGATATCAGAGAAAAGCTTCTTTGTCTGAGTTTACTTCCTTTCCGTAGTTGTGCACAACACTCCACAATTATCAACTGGTTGTGAGTCAAATGGAGCAATCCACTTCTATGGCTCTGAGTGATAAGGGGGAGAGTGTTTAACAACCATTTGCTAAGTTCAAACCAACAAAAAGCTTCATCAAGTTCAATGATCCAATAAACAACAACCATGTGAATGCTACAACAGGTGTGCCTCCTATTTCTTAATTTTTCCAAAGAGAGACAATTTACTCCTTTTAATGAATCTTTGCATAGTATTATGTCTCAATTATTGCATAGAAATGTTATCAAACTTCCTCTTGTAAAACAAGTTGATCCTTCCAAACTTGCATCTCCTCATTTTGATAACAATTCCTTTTGCCAATTTCATCATCAACCTGGTCATGATACTGAGAAATGTTTTGCATTGAAACATAAGGTTTAAGACTTGATTGATAATAATACTATATCTATGACATATGTGAATGATAAAGGGAATAAATCTGTTGCTCCTCCTAATCAAAATCTTAAGATTTTCACTGATCCCTTGCCATCTCATACCTCTAATGTTATTGAGATAGTGTCTAGTTCTCTCTCTCCTGAAACACTCATCTGTATGGCTCCAAACTTGGTTAACATGGTAGAAACACAAGATTCGCCTAAGGATCCTTGTATTACATTTGACCATAGTGAGACCATTAGAGAACCTGATGACCCTTTATACATAGTTGCAAAGGTTAAGGATATCCGTTGTCGTGGTGCCCTGATTGATCCCTCTTGCATGGTTAATCTCATAATTGAAGAGTATCTTTTCACTTTATGATTGCATAAACCATTATATGATGCTTTTAATGTAGTTGTGAAGTTATTTGATGGCTTCTCTTGTCCTACCATTGGTTCTATCACCCTTCTTGTTGAAGTCCATGCTAAATCCATGGATGTTGACGTTGATATCATATCTTCCTCTGAGCAATTCGGTATGAAGTTGGGCTATCCTTGGCTATCTTCCATGAAGGCTATTGCTTCTCCAATCCACAAGTGTCTAAAATTTCTTCACAATGGAGAAATCATAACCATGAACCATAGCTTATTTCGTCCATCCGAAAGAAGCCCTGGTGTTCCTATTGATCTTTTTTGGCGTAAACAATTTCAGTCTCTTCCATCAAGGAGTGATGCTCTTTTTCAATCCTATCAAAAATGGAAGAATGACATGATCTTATCCTTAAGTCAACCTAGATCACCAACACTTGATATTCCTATTATTCTTCAAGATGAGCTTCTTCCTCTCTCGGATAGACCTAATCTCCCTCTTAAGGAAAATTGTCCACCTACTCCTATGGATGTGACTTTACCTTCTCTTAAGGAGAACAACAATATTATTCCTAAGGTTAGACCTATACCTCCTCCCTATGATGGACTTGGTCTCCTTCCTACACCTAAAATTCCTCCTTTCTATAGCGCAGTTCCACCATTTTCCTCTTATCGAGAGAAGAGGCCTGCTTCTCCTCTTGTTCAACCAAAAAGACCTTAACCTAAACCTTCCACTATTAAGGAGAACGCCATCCTCCTCCTTCTCAGCCTTCCACTAAGACTCGATGGAATCGTTGTGCGAGAGAACGCTGACGAAGATGTCGTGTTCGAGCTTGTGAAGCTATTCGTCAAAATACTCAGACTCCTCAAACTCCAACAGTTGACATGATCCCCTTTTCTCCTAAGCAAGATGTTCAACCAACATCTCCGAATCATAAGTTGCATAAAACATGTGATGGCTTTACTCCTATTTGTGTTCTTGCTCCTCTTTAAACTTTGATGAAGAAATGAGTGAAAATGTTATTCATAATGATAATACAACTCGTAATGCTTCTGATAGCGAGCATGAATATATTGATGTGGATAAACATTTATCAGATGAGTTTTCACAAACTTTAATCCTAGCTCCTCGAATTGAACAAAGTGACTTACAACATGAGCATAGTCCTTGTTTGGATCTTGTGATAGCTCCATCTATTGTCCTCAATATCGCTCCTCTAGCATGTTGCTCGCCTTCCCAAAATAGTGATCAATAAGATCAGGAGGCAGATGTCGTGCTAGATTACTGATATTAGCCTTGCAGATCTTTCTCTCTCTCTTTCTTTCTCTTTTGTGACCATTCTTCTATATGTATCCCTGTTCTTCTATTGTTCCCTTAATGTCTACTTGGGGACGATTCAAATCATTGAGATCTTTTCTAGGTCTCTTTCATGTTGACTCAAAAGACATCCTCTCTTTCCTTTCTTCTAAGGTAGTGTCCTTCCTTGGGGATTGAAGATTATTATATGCACATACATATATGATATACATGAGTTATCATACAACATACTGACCACGAGGAAAGTGACACTATCTCGTGTTTTGTGTTCATTATCCTTAGGTTTCTACCTCGATTGGGGGCTAAATCCTTGCGATAACGTGTTCCCTCCCTTCTCACTCTTGGGTGTATCCTCCCTTAAAGCAATCGCTCCCGATAAGGCGCGCACGATCGCTTTAATGTGGGGGTATACACTCCGCTCATATTTTCCTTCTTTGATACTTAGAATTATTAATGAACTTTGTTCTGCTTTGTAATCTTTTCTATCCTTTCTTTCATGACTCATAGTGAAGGGAACTTTGCTACTTGCATTCATGGTTCTCCCCTTCTCAATCTTCCCTTTTACTTTGTCAATCAAAGTCGTAAGATCCTAAGTCCACTGGGGGCTTGGCGCATCTTGCCTCCTTGGCGTGGTGAAAGTCTTTCAATCTTGTCTCCTTGTACTTTATCATATTGGCATATGCTTATACTCCCGCTAAAGTGGGGGATAAATGTAGTGTCATAAAATTGCGACCTTGGCAATTTACGACTGCATTAGGGTCCTCACGCATGCGAACTCGAATCCTCTAGCCTGATCGGAGACCAGAGAGTGCTCGGCTTGTAGAAACTGCTTCTTCCTTGGCCTCTGCATCACTCTGTCCACACTTTGCCTTGGAAAGGTGTAGGACAGGGGCGTAGTGCCCCTGACCCCCTTTGGATAGGGGTGTGGCGCCCTTGTCCTCCTAGGACAGGCGCATGGCACCCCTGTCCCTGTCCTATTTTGGGGCAGGACCTTTCTAGAGCATGTCTTGTGGGTTGTGTAGTGAGCGGGAAATCTCCCCGATGTCGGCCCATGATGAAATTAAAATCCTTCAAACATTTATCTAAGGGGAATTTGTGCTCTCATTCGCATAAGTTGGATAGGTTGAATTTGTATATGTCCAAGCGATCAAGCATTCAAACATTCAAACATTCTTTTCCAACATTGAGTATTCTCAAGTCTCCCTTCAAGGCTAGGTGTTGCATTCAAGTCAAGGATTCAACCATTAAAGAGGAGATCCCTTTCAACATTCAATTCCACACAAACATTTCTATCAACATTGCTACTACAACCTCTCTTGAGTTGATTTACAATCGAGTCTTTCATTTACATCTACTTGCAAGTACTTTCTTTCATTACTTGGTTAATTCCAAAAATAGCATTTGACCTAAAGGCAAACATAGGGTCCCAACACATTTCCCTCTCTTTTTTATGTGTAGGTTGTAGGTGTGCAACTGTACTTTCGGATTAGGGCTTCATTTGCAGAGGTGAAAAAACCCTTTTCGTTTTGCGGATTTTTCGGAGGACCGTGTACATTCCCGCCACAATCGGACAACTTTTCATCAAATTTGCAGGGCGACTTCGTCTCGACATTTTATTGCCAAATCCAGGTGCACAACTTCATCCCATATTCAGATCCCAAGTTATAATCAATTCTTTGTCACTTTTGCACTACATAATTCAATCAATTTTCATTTCAAATCAAACAAAAGGGAATAAGGGGATCATCATAAACATCCTTAATTCATTCAAAATTCAGTCTATCACCTTTGTGTGGAGATTGGATCTAGTAAATTACACCTCATTTCCCTAATGTAATGGTGACAAGTGCTTGAAGGATAATCAATATTGAAACTCTCATCTCTCTTTGAGGGAAAGGGTTAGTTTTCTTCTTGATCTATCGCTCATCATTTTCCCACCATCACATAAATAATGGTAATGTAATGAACTATAGTTCTTGAAAGGGTAGTTGGTAGTTGTCAGCGGTTGGCACTCTTAACCAACTATCGAATGGTAATATATCTCTGTAAAGTGGAAAAATCGAACCCTAGGTGTTCTCCCCCACTCCAATGAGAAAGGGGGTCACTAGGATTGACGGTTTTCACTTAAGAGAGACTTTACATTCAAAAGAGGGGTTGAAACCCACAAGATCCAATCCCACGCAATGCAAGACTAGATTTTAAATGAGTTTCAAAGGTTGAGACATCAAGGATACCCTCTTTTGTAAAGAATGTAGATAGAAAGATTGAACTAAGAATGCATGTAAAGTAAGAAAGATTCGCTTATAAACAGAGATAGGGATACGGGATGAAGCAGCGGACCTGGAATTAGCAGTAAAATGTCTAGATGATGCTGTTCTGCAAATTTGAGCGAAAGTTGACGGGACGATGGTGCCTAGCGTGCACACGGTCCTCCGAAAAATCCGCGAAACGAAGGGGGATCTATTCGTCTCTGCACAAGGATTCCAGATCTTCAATTACAGCCGCGTACCTGCAACCTACACACAGAAAAGAGAGGACGATTGGGGGGTTAGGGATTAGGGGTTTGCCTTTAAGTCAAACCCCGGTTTTGGAATTAACCAAGAAATGAGAATGCTGTAAATGTAAATGTTTGTAATGTAAACAAGTACTAATACCTTGTTGTAAGAATGTTTGTATTCTTACATGCGAAGGTGTAATGTATGTTGTATGTTGTATGTTGTATGTGATCTCCTCTTCAATGGTTGAATCCTTGTCTTGAATGCAACACCTAGCCTTGAATGGAGACTTAGAATGCTCAATTGCTTGAAGGAATGCTTGAATGCTTGAATGTTTGAATATCGCTTCCGCCTTTTTTACACATATGTCTTCCTCCCCCTTTTTGGAAGAGGAAATGTAGTTTATATACTTGTCAATTAGGGCTGGTAGACTGATTTTTCCGACCTTAGGCCAACCAGGAAACATTATTTCCCGAATTGCAAACATAAAGACCCGATGCCCAAAAGAGACCGGGCCCAAAATAGGGCCAGGGACCAGGGCGCTGGGCGCCATGGTCTTGAGGGAATAGGGCACTGGGCGCCATGGTCCCACCTCCCGGGACAGCAGGGTGCAAGGAGGGATCAGGCCACAGTGCAGAAATATGCAGTTTTTGGTGTGATAAACAGGTTTCGGGGTCTCCATTCAGGTTCAACGTTGCGCGGCCATCGTGAAGACCCAAATACAGTCGAAATTGCAAGTGTCGCAATTTTAGGACGCTACATTTAGCCCCCACTTTAGCGGGAGTATAAGTGTACGCCCATACTTCCGGTAAAGTACAAGGAAACAACATTGAAAGACTTTCACCACGTCAAGGAGGCAAGATACACCAAGCCCCCAGTGGACTAAGGATCTTACGACTTCGATTGACAAAGTAAAAGGGAAGATCACGAGGGAAAACCATGACTATCAGTAGTAAGGTTCCCTCACTAAGAGTCATGCAAGAAGGATATCAAAAATTTTCAAGGCAAAGCTAAATTCGCCAAGAAACTTTCAAGTATGTTGAAGAGATATGAACAGGATGTATGCCCCCCTACGTTAAAGTGATCGCACACGCCTCACCGGGGGTGATTGCTTTAAGGTAGTGATACATATAAGAAATGAGAAAGGAGCACGTTATCACAAGGATTTAGCCCCCAAGTGTGAGATAAGCCCAAGGATAATAGATACAAAACACAAAGCACGAGGTGACTTTGCTTTCCTTGGGGTCAGTATGCTGCATGATAATTCATGTATATCATATGTATGTATGCATAATTGTTCTTCATTCCCCAATCAAGGAAGGTCACCTAGAAGAAGGGAACACATGTGTCTTTTGAGTCAACATGAGAGAGACCAAAAGAGATCTCAATGCTTTGCATCGTCCTCAAGTAGACAACACTAAGGACAACGAATAGAAGAATGAGAATAACACATAGAAGAAGTAACAAAAAAAAGATCAAGAGAGGAGGAGAGAGTCTGCTATGCTAATGAACTAGTCTAGCACGTCATCTACCCCCCGATCTTGCTGATCTATATTTCGAGAAGGTAGGGAACACGCTAGAGGAGGAACATCCAACACAGCAGATGGAGCTATCACAAGATCCAAACAAGGGCTATGTTCATGTTCCAAGCCACGTTGTTCTTGTCTAGGTGCTAGGATAAGTGCTTTAGAAAATTTGTTAGATAAATGGTTATCAACATCAACATATTCATATTCACTATCAGAATGAAAAGAAGTAACATTTTCATCATGAATAACATTTTCGTCTATATCATCATCAAGATTTATAAAAATAGGATCTTTAACTCGCACAGGATCAAGACCATCATGCATCTTATGTTTAGGAGATTTTGGCTCAATTTCCGGCTGAGGAGAAAATGGAATAATGCTAGCTGAAGGTGTTTTTAGGGATTGCAAAGCTTGAGAAGCAGCTGCCTGAGCTCTAAGACGACGCTTTCGTCGGCGTTCACGTGCAGAACGATTTCGTCTAGTCTTAGTAGGAAGTTGAGAAGATTGAGGAGGAGGAATGTTCTCATCCTTATCACTTGGGTGTTTGGGTTGTGGTCTCTTAGGTTGGACAATAGGAGAAGAGGAAGGTCTCTTCTCTCTATAAGAAGAAGGAGGAGGAACTGCTCCATATAGAGGAAGAATATTTGGTTTAGGAAGGAGACCAAGTCCATCATGACGAGGAGGTATAGGTCTGCTTTTAGAAAGTTTATTAGGCATAGACATAGTCACATCCATAAGGATGGGTTGGGAATCTCCTTGAGGAAAGACATTAGTTTTATCTTTCAAAGGAAGAACTTCCTTCTCAAGAATGATAGGAATATCAAGTTTGGGTGTTCTAGGTTCGCTTAGAGATAGGATCATATCTTTTTTCCACTTTTGATAAGATTTGAAAAGATGATCACTTCGCGGTGGAAGAGATTGGAATTGTTTAGGCCAAAAGTAATCAATAGGAACGCTAGAAGTTCTTTCAGCTGGTTTAAAGAGACTATGATTGACAGTAACAACTTCACCATTATGGGGAAATTTCAAACACTTGTGAATAGGAGAAGCAATAGCTTTCATGGAAGATAGCCAAGGATAGCCTAGCTTCACATGAAATTGTTCGGATGATGGAATAATAGCAAAGTTCACATCAAGGGATTTGTTATGGACCTCAATAGGTAATGTAATAGAACCAATTGCAGGAGAAGAAAATGCATCAAATAATTTCACAACCACATTTGTTTTGTCATAGATCACTTGATTCAATTGCAAAGTAAAAAGAAATTCTTCAGTAATGACATTAACCATACAAGAAGGATCAATAAGCACTCCACGGCAAGGTGTACTCTTGACTTTTGCAACTATATATAAAGGACCATCAGGTGCCCTGATAGCTTCACTGGAATCAAAGGTGATGGAAGGTTCTTTAGGGATTTTCTGTTGTTCCACAAAGTTAATCACATTCAGAGTCATAGACACAAGATCATTAGGTGAGACAGAGGAATCATTAGTATCAATCGCATTAGAGGTATGAGAAGGTAATGGATTAGTAAAAATCTTAAGATTTTGGTTAGGAGGAGCTACAGATGTGTTGCCTTTATCATTCACTCCAGAAACAAAGATAGTATTATTATCAATCAAATCTTGAATTTTACCCTTTAAAGCAAAACAGTTTTCAGTATCATGCCCAGGTTGACGATGAAACTGACAAAAAGATTTGTTATCAAAATAGGGTGAATTAATCTTTGCGGGATCTATTTGCCTTATAGGAGGAAGAGTAAGCACATTTTGTTCCAATAACTTATTCATAATACTATGCAATGATCCATTCAAAGGAGTAAACTTTCTTTCTTTCTTAAAAAACTTAGAAATAGGAGGCACACCTGATGCTGCATTCACATTGTTGTTGATGATGTTTTCATTAAACTTAATTGACTCTCTATTCAGTTTAAACTTCCCAAGTGGTTTTTGACTACTATCACCCTTATCACTCGGAGCCATAGGATTTGCTTGTTCCATTTGACTCACAGTCAGTTGATAATTGTGAAGAGTTGCGCACAACTGTTGGAAAGAAGTAAACTCAGAAAACAGAAGTTTTTCTCTAATATCTTTTTGTAAATTAGAGTTAAAGATTCTTTGAATATCATTGTCAGGTACTGGAAAAGAAATTTGAGCATACAAATGCTTATATCTACCAACGAAATCAGTCACTTTTTCTCTAACACCTTGTTTACAATGCATTAAATCAATCAAAGTAACTTTAGGACTTATATTGTTTTGAAATTGTTGAATAAAAGCATTTGCAAGTTGTTGGAAAGAAGTAATAGAATAGGAAGGCAACGAGCAATACCATTGTAGGGCTTTATCTCTTAATGTTCTAGTAAACAGTTTTGCAAGCAACCTTTGGTCATAAGCAAAATCAGTACATATTGTTTGAAAAGTCTTAACATGTGTTAGAGGATCACCTTTACCATTGTAAAGCTCCAATTGTGGGAGTTCAACATGCTTAGGGGGGATAGCTCGAACAATGTCAAGAGAAAGTGGGCTTGCAACATCAAATGTGGGCACACTAAACTTAGATTGATTCATAGAGGCAATTTGTTGCTGTAAAGAAGAGACAGTTTGTGCAAGATTGTTAATGGTCGCTTCAGTCGAAGAATCATATTAGACGTGTTAGATTGTGATGGAGGTATTATGTTATTGAAAGAAGGTATTGATTGAGAGTAAGGTGGTGGGACACTATGATAGTTAGTCATAGGAGATGATTGGAAAGGAGGAACACTACAAGGAGGAATGGAATGGTTAAATGAATTGCCCCCTTGCGCCAGGTTCATTTGTGGAGATGTAATAGGGACACTCATTGAAGGAATGAATGAAAAAGTCGGATTGAATGAAGGAAGAGGGTTAATTGAAGAAGAAGGATTGCCCCCATGACTGGTGATCATAGGTGGAATGTCTTGTATTGAAGTAGTCATTATGTTTGATGTAAAAGTAGGTATACTAGCAATAGAAGCCGTCAAAGGGATAGAATGATTGAGTTGAGTAGGAGGTTGTGTATAACCCAAAGTTTCAACACAACTCTTCATAGGCATCACATTCGAATCCACAATGTGTGCAATACCACGCAAAATATCAATTCCATTCTTATCACTTTGAACCATACGTTTTAGACCCTCAATTAAGGGAAGAGCTTGACTATCGGGGTATTCTTGAGACATCCATTGTCGAAAATCATCAAATTGGTTATCCAATTTCGAAAGTTGTTCTTCAGAAACCTCATGGAGAGCTTCTTCATTATTAAGAGGATTAGAGGAATTACCCGTGTCCTCGTTAAATAGGCCATTCAAATTAGGTTCCATCTCCTCAGTAATTAAACCTTGGAAAGACTTAATTCTAAGGCTTCGTCTAACGGGAATAGTGTAAGTAGGGCTTATTGTTGTAAAACTCATGCACTAAAAGAGAGAGAGAATATTTTGAATTTTAGAGGTAGCAAATTTCAATAAAATCAGCCAATCTCCTAGATTTAAGCTGTTAAATGCAATCAGGACAATCTCCCAAAATTTCGGAAAAAATGTCAGGGACCGTGGCGAACGGAGTGCACACGGTCCTCGCAACTTTTTTCGAAATTTTTAGGGATGAAAGTTATGATGATTTTAAAGCTAATCTGAAAAAATTGAGTGATTTTACAATCTGTAGATAGGCTAAATTAAAGTTGCAATCTCAAAATTGAACCCTACCAAGATTGTTGAAAAATGCAAAATTTGAATTTTGAAAAAGGAGAGGGAAACTGAAATTTTGAATTTTATGATTTTAGAGGGAATACTGAAAGCAATGCAGGCTTTAAAATTTAAAAATTGACTCAATTTCACGCAAAATTCAATTTTGAAAGTGGAAATCAAGGTTGTTGCAATTAAACATTTAATTTCAAAAGTCACAAAATGCAAAAATTTGAATAAAGCACTGAAATTTCGAATGAATGCCAACACACTTTTCAGATTTAGGACAGTAAGAAACACAATTTTGACACAAATTTCAATTTCAATAATTTTTGAATGATTATAAGCTTTTATCCAAGCAATCACTAGACCAATTTTGACTTTAATTTTGAAAGTGTTAGAATTGATGAAATCAGCCAAAATTCTGGATTTTAGCAGAAAAATACAGTAAGATCTAGCTCCCGAAATTTCAGAAAAAATGTCGGGGACAATGGCTCTCGGGGTGCACACGGTCCTCGCAACTTTTTTCCAAATTTTCAGGGATGAGAGATATTATGATTTTGTTGCGGAATCCAAAGTTACAGTCGATTTGGAGGTGTTTAGATCAGTGAAATCATCAGTCAAAGGTTGAATCAAGAGGGTTTTAAAAATTAGGGTTTTGACACTTAACCACTTAATTTTCAAAATTAAAGCACAGATATGATTTGACAATTTGCAGTAGGAGGGCAGATCTGAAACAAGCATTAACAATTAAACATTTCACAAGCTCAAAAAAGAAAATTTAGGGTTTTGATGCAATCAACCTCTAAAATTTGCAAAAGATCAAACATGGAAATGTAATTAAGGAAGCAAATTTTTCAGATCTAACCATGAATAATCAGAATTAGGATGTTCACGTCGGGTTCACCAAAATGTAAAGTGGAAAAATCGAACCCTAGGTGTTCTCCCCCACTCCAATGAGAAAGGGGGTCACTAGGATTGACGGTTTTCACTTAGGAGAGACTTTACATTCAAAAGAGGGGTTGAAACCCACAAGATCCAATCCCACGCAATGCAAGACTAGATTTTAAATGAGTTTCAAAGGTTGAGACATCAAGGATACCATCTTTTGTAAAGAATGTAGATAGAAAGATTGAACTAAGAATGCATGTAAAGTAAGAAAGATTCACTTATAAACAGAGATAGGGATACGGGATGAAGCTGCGGACCTGGAATTAGCAGTAAAATGTCGAGATGATGCTGTTCTACAAATTTGAGCGAAAGTTGACGGGACGATGGCGCCCAGCGTGCACACGGTCCTCCGAAAAATCCGCGAAACGAAGGGGGATCTATTCGTCTCTGCACAAGGATTCCAGATCTTCAATTACAGCCGCGTACCTGCAACCTACACACAGAAAAGAGAGGACGATTGGGGGATTAGGGATTAGGGGTTTGCCTTTAGGTCAAACCCTGGTTTTGGAATTAACCAAGAAATGAGAATGTTGTAAATGTAAATGTTTGTAATGTAAACAAGTACTGATACCTTGTTGTAAGAATGTTTGTATTCTTACATGCGAAGGTGTAATGTATGTTGTATGTTGTATGTGATCTCCTCTTCAATGGTTGAATCCTTGTCCTGAATGCAACACCTAGCCTTGAATGGAGACTTAGAATGCTCAATTGCTTGAAGGAATGCTTGAATGCTTGAATGTTTGAATATCGCTTCCGCCTTTTTTACACATATGTCTTCCTCCCCCTTTTTGGAAGAGGAAATGTAGTTTATATACTTGTCAATTAGGGCTGGTAGACTGATTTTTCCAACCTTAGGCCGACCAGGAAACATTATTTCCTGAATTGCAAACATAAAGACCCGATGCCCAAAAGAGACCGGGCCCAAAATAGGGCCAGGGACCAGGGCGCTGGGCGCCATGGTCCTGAGGGACTAGGGCGCTGGGCGCCATGGTCCTGAAGGACCAGGGCACTAGGCGCCATGGTCCCACCTCCTGGGACAACAGGGTGCAAGGAGGGATCAGGCCACAGTGCAGAAATATGCAGTTTTTGGTGTGATAAACAGGTTTCGGGGTCTCCATTCAGGTTCAACGTTGCGCGGCCATCGTGAAGACCCAAATGCAGTCGAAATTGCAAGTGTTGCAATTTTAGGACGCTACAATCTCATGTTGTTTCGAGAGCGGGAATGTTAATAATTATACTCATTACATGCTCTGGAATAAAAGAGAATCATTCTGCCACATGTTTTTATGTGTTCTGTATTGTTGTATTTCTATTACAGTCTTTGTTACTTCTAGTAGTTAAAACACATATCCTGTTGGGAGTAAAATTTTTGGTGCAATTGTTGATATGAACTCGAAGATTAGTATGGTAGGCGGTATGCACGCATAACTAGTCGATCATTTGAACAACAAGTACGTGTAAATGAAAGTGACAGGGAAGAAATGATAACACAAGAAGAAGCACGGGAAGATCGCTTGACAAAGGACTTGGTGGATCTGTGGGAAGTTTTGGTCATGCAATACATGCAGAGGGAATCTCAAGAGCAAGTGATCCCTAAAGGCACGGTACACGATGAACTCTCAATAAACCCTTCCGTCTTGATCTTCTTAGAAGAATCCCAAGGTTGTTGGCACGAAACCTGATTGAATTGCAAAACCAAGGGGAGGAGACTAGTCGAGAGCAATGTTGACAACATATACTACAATAGTACAAGGAGAGGACCCATGTGGGATACTGGTAGATGTCATACTCCCAGGATTTAATGCCCCTGTGACCAAATAAAGACCGATGAACCATAAACACTCGAGAGGAAGGGAGGGGTTGGTAAGAAGATCTCTCTGCCTGAGAGAGAAAAGTGAGAGGAGACGATGGTTACAAGGAATTGTTAAAGGTTCGGTGAGTCCAACGAGGAGTAAGAGTCGGAGTGCCAACTGAAGCCATAGTCGAGAGAGAGAAAGACCGCATATATGGAGTGAGTTGGAGGAGGTTGCCAGAAACCTGCCACTCCCAGATGATGAAGTAAGCGAAGATCTCGTTGACCAAGCGAGTAGCCAAATAGTAAACTTTGCTTCAAGCGAAGACTTTGAACCTAGTACCAGTACTAGTAGCTCGTTTGTATAGTTGGTACATGACGAAGAAGAAAGGAACCTGTAGGTGGAAGTTTTCAAACTCTTTGAAACAAACCTATATCATATCAAGAATATGTCCCTCATTGAGCAACCAAGAATAGGGGTGCTTGAGCCAAAGACCTCGGGGAGGAGATAATACACAAGTGAAGAAGGTGACCAAGGTGTAGAAGACACAGAAGGTGGACACATAGAGAGCTCGCATGTGACTTAGAGTGCAAAAGAGGAACCAGAACTCAAACATGAGAAACACAGTCCATTTTGGTCGAATACATATGGTATCTTCCAGGCGAAGACAATGTTAAACACCTAGGGAAGCAAAAACTTTCAAAATTCACAAGGGACGAATTAGATGATCCTGTCTGCCATTACAAAACTTAT
This sequence comes from Cryptomeria japonica, assembly GCF_030272615.1. Taxonomy (NCBI): domain Eukaryota; kingdom Viridiplantae; phylum Streptophyta; class Pinopsida; order Cupressales; family Cupressaceae; genus Cryptomeria; species Cryptomeria japonica. The sequence continues at coordinate 610,114,951 of NC_081408.1, read as the reverse complement.
ATAACAATATGAGAGGCAAATGGCCAGGATGACAAAGATTACTAGTTGAAGGCATTTCTCGCCACCCTACGAGGAATTGCCATCGATTGGTATACAAACTTGGAGGCTAAGCACAAGGCGGGATGGACTGAACTAAAGAAGGCATTAGAAGAATTTAAACAAAAACTGTGATGACAATAAGATTGTGGTAGAGATTTACAATACCTGACAAGGGAAGAATGAGAATGTACGAGCATACAATCATAGGGTCAAGGAATTGGTGAAGAAGATGAAAAATGAATGAGTAGATGGACTCAAGAAGTGGTGGCTTGTCAAGGGATTGATTCTTTCCTCAAGGAAGAAAATGAAGGTGGTGCCACCGTCCTCATATGTTGATGCCTACAATCGGGCAATAGACATAGAAAGTGATAATAAGACATCCTAGGGAAAGAAGACGGCAATTGATGATGGCAGTACCAAAGAGAGCAACGATGGTGAGTCAAAGATTATATAGGCCCTATGAAATGATATGCTTTGAATGATGGAGTTAAAAGCGGATTAAGAGGGTGGTAAGAACGACAAAGAATTGTAGTGCACCGACTGCAAGGCAAAAGGTCACACAAAGACTACTTGCTCCAAAAAGTCATTTTATGACACCTGTTAGGTATTGGGAAATTCAATCAAGGAATTCCAATACAATCTCAAAACAAAAGGCACACAAGTGCACTTTAGCCAAGGGGAAGAAATAAACCCCTCTAGCTGTACATCCAAAATCACTTGCCCATTCTAATGCATCTCCTAAAGGGTATCAAAATAACAAGCAAGGGAATAATAATAGCAATAAAAAAACCCTACGAAAGAGAATACAGTATGATGTGAAGGGTAAACACATGATCCAATGTTAGAGTTGCAACAAATGGGGTCACTTCGCGTGGGATTGTCTAAGTAGCCAAAGTAACAATGCAGGGTTGCTATGCAAATGGTGTGGACTTGAAAACCATTTAGACACTGACTACCCGAGACAGAAGGGGGTAAAAATGCTGGAAGTGAAGGAGCCAGATGTGGAAATATTGGCGATTGCCAGACTATTGACCAAGAAGGAAGTATAGAGAAGGATAGGCTCTAGGAGGCTAAGGCTAACGTAGAACTGGTGATGGCCAAAGAGAGTTTGGCTCTTAGTGAGACTTCCAGTACTCCACTACAGTCAGAATTGAATATTTCTATCATGAGACATATTTTGCAGGCCACAATACCCGTACGAGTATCTAATATTTTACAAATCATGTCACAACTAAAGATAGCCATTACCAACATAGTCGGTGATGACACAGTCAGTCAAGAGCACACCAAGACAATGGAAAAGACAATAGGTAGCCTGACCACTGACCCATTTTTGCTAACAATAGGCATCGGGAGGAAGTCGGTTGTTGTCAAGATGGAGAAAATGGGATGGAAGTTGACAAATACCATCATTGATGGAGGCTTAGGCATGAACATACTACTGGAGGAGACTTGGAAGGGGCTTGGAAAGATGATACTTTGGCCACCAACCTTCCATCTAGTGTGTGTTGACCAACACAATATCAAATTGCTTAGAACACTCATGGCACAAAAGGTCACCATTGACACCCAACATTTCTTCTTGGACTTTGTCGTCATCCCACTAGAGAAGAAGGTGTATGACACCCTCCTTGGAAAAGGTTGGCTAATCATGGTGAAGGCAAACCAGAATTGGAAGAAGAATACACTCCCCACTAAGAGTGATGGGAGGAAGTATGTCATTGACCTACAGAGTCAGGTAGTGAGCCAAGAGTTGGCATCAGACTCAGAGTATGAGGATAGAGAATTTGAGATGGAGGAAGGAGGGATGATGGAACCCAATGACAAAGGGGTGTTGGAATTTGGACGTTGTTCAAAGGATGAGACAAGCTCCCTCAATGGGTTGTTCCATTGGTAGATGGGGGACTACAAATTCTTCCACCCTGAGTGTAATATGTTGTAGATCAAGGAAATTAAAGAGGTCATTGGGGACATCGAATAAATTGGTATGGAAAAGGCCACATTCCTTTCAAAGTACAAGGAGTACAAAGAGGGAGTGGTGAAAGTACATGATATGCCTACTCACTGGTTCAAGAGGGATAATATGATAAGGTACGAGGAACCAAACATAAATAAGGTTGAAATAGGAGAGCAAGACAACCTGAGGTGATATTGGTAGGGGACGACTGAAGCCCCGTACTCAAGGTAGCAACATGCATAATCTTCATGGAGTACAAGTATGTTTTCACATTGACATACAAGGACCTAAAAGGGGTACCTGGAGATGTGTATACATAGTATACCTCTCGTACCAAGAGGAGAACGAAGAGGTTGTATAAAATGAACAAAAATTATGCAGTGAAAGTGTAAGAAGAGATTTAAAAGATGTTAGAAGCTGGGATCATTTTCAAAGTAGAAATAAGTGAGTGGGTTTCATTGATCATGATATCGCTAAAGAAGGAAGCGAATCAAATCCGAATATTTGTGGACTTTCAGTGTCTTAACACAATCACAATCAAAGACCCCTTCTCGATCCCATTTATAAATAACATACTAGAGGCGGTAGACCAGGAGATGTACTTATTCATGGATGGGTTTTTTGGGTACAATCAGATCAACATTGCTGAGGAAGACAAACTAAAGACTACATTCATGGTGGAGGATGGAGTGTACGCATACAATCAAATATCATTTGGGTTGTGCAACACCCCAGCCACCTTCCAGAGGATAATATTGGAGATCTTTGACAAGATGTCCATGGGCAACTTAAAGGCTTTTCTAGATGACTAGTTTATTTACAGTGGACAAGAGACCCACCTCATTTTTTGTGAGGGAATGCATGGAAAGGTGTTGGAAGGAACGGTTGGCTCTCATCTCGAAGAAATGTTAGTTCATGGCACCACAAGGTGAACTGTTTGGTCACATAGCTTGTAAGGAGGATTGAAGACAAACCTTGACAAGGTGGGGGTCATCGTTAAGATGGAGAGTTCGGAGGATGTGACAAGAGTCAAATCCTTCCTTGGACACATGGGCTATTACCAGAGGTTCATTAAGAGCTTCGTAGAAATTTCATATCCGTTGGACACCCTGGTAAGGAAGGGTGAACCGTTTGTGTGGGGAACAGAGAAAGAGGATGTGTTCAGGGAACTAAAATCTAGGCTGGTAAGTGCACCTATCTTGGCGTACACTGACTGGGACAAGGAATTCAAAAATACATGTAGATGCTTCCAACTATGCCATTGGTGTCACCCTGGCACAAGAAGATATGTGAGGGCTAGACCACCCCATTTTTTTTGCCAGTCGCCTACTCTCCAAGTCCGAACAAGACTATAGAAAACTAGAGAGAGAGGCATTGGGCATGGTATACTCGATGTAGAAGTTTCGATACTACCTCTTGGCAACACAATTGACTTTCTATGTAGATCACAAGGCACTAATGTACCTTGTGAACAAACCAATCATCCAAGGGAGGGTGAGTAGGTGTTTTACTCCTGTTGCAAGAGTTCACCTTCACCATCGTGGTACAACTTGGAAAGAGCTACATCATAGCAAACCAACTCTCAAGGATTAGGTCTGAGCAACCTTTGGAAGGGGTGAATGAAGATTTCCTTGACGCCCACTCATTTCAGATCGTCGTATTACCACCTTGGTATGAAAGCATTGACAAGTACTTGTCTACCTCCACATCCATGTCGCCAAGCGAATGGAGGAAGTTGGTTCTTAAAGGTAAAACATTCCAGCTCATCAATGTGTTGTTGTATTACCCTAGAGCTAACAGACAAGTGGAGTCCACAAATAAGGTGATGGTGTCAATCATATACAAGTCCTGTGGTGTGGAGCAGGAGGGTTGGGAATAAGGCTCTCAGTCATAATATGGGCATACCATAGCACATACAAGGCAATGACAGGACACACCTTGTTCCAGCTACTGTACGAACATGAAGCAATGGTGCTAGTGGAATACATTGTACTATAGTGGAAAACCATCTGGGTGATGTAGAGAGCTTGAAAAAATGTCTTGTAAATCTGATTAAGCTAGACGAATGGAGGATGACAACGCAATGCGCAACAGAGGTGGCCATATGACAACAAAAGTTTTGGCACGACAAGCATCTCTAGCAAATGAACTTTTGACCAAGACAGTTGGTACTGAAATATAACGGTCGTAACAAACTCCAACTTAGGAAGTTCAAAGTTAATTGGTTGGGGCCATATAAAGTCAGGGAAGTCGATTTGAAAGGGTTAGTTAAATTGTCAACTTTGGACGACAACCCCATTCAGGATCCTGTGAATGGATCGAAGTTGAAAATTTATAGGACGAGAGAGAGGCCAACAGTGGCAATAATTATGCTAGGGTATGCTACCTGTGGTGATTGGATGATTGCAAGAAAGGAAGAACTAGAGGAGGACCTAGTGATAGTAGGCGAACTGTACATGATAGACTTGGATTGGGTTGAACCGGTAATGACACTAGAAGAAAGACTAGTGAGGAAGCATGTGGAAGGCATTGTCATTCCTCGGATTCACAAACATCTTACAAATGCCTACTTCGGCACACCAACACTATGGATGATATCAGGGGATATTGGAAACCAAATGCACCATATGAGGAACCATGCCAAGTATACTTAGCTTATGAAGTTGATGAAAAGCAAAAAAGAAACTAAAGGAGGAGGAAGTCGCAAAGGGGCACATAGATGAAGAGGAGCTAGAGCAAGAAGTTGACCTTGCCGAATATGGAAAGACCCTCAAGTTGTGCCTAAAAATGGTGGCAAATAATTATTTTATTGTGGAGGTGTGACACAGTGAAAAGGAACCTACATCCAACTCCCTATGGTGAGTGATTCCTAATCTGGCTAGACCACCACAAATCAATTAGGAGGAAGTGACATGGTACCAACAATATGGTGGTAGGTACATCAATGGATATTATAAGGGGATCGGACCGACACCTTTGCTAGAAAATATTTTCAATTAGGAATATATGGGCATGTGTTGTGAGCAAGAATGTTACAAGTGGCCATCGTTCACCTGTTGGTGGCAGTATGATTCAAAATTCAAAATGAGATCTCAAGGCGAACCCATGGGAACAAAACGACAATTTGGAGATGACGGGTTCATGCAGATCAAGAGACATGAAGGTGATGGAAAAATTAAGAAAGGAAAGGATTGTCATCGTAGGGGAAAAAATAGACGATTTATAGGGAAACAAACAAAAAAGCAAGAAAGCATGGAAGTATTTTAAGTCATCTAGAAACAAAAAAATTAAGAGGTATGCTTTTTTCTATGGTATTGAATGTGTGGAAATTGGAAACGAAAAGGAAGCTAAAAATATTTTGTGGGAAAAATAAAAAAGGTGATGGAAGAAAAAGTAAAACTTATAAGATGGCGAGAAAATATAAAGGTGAGAGGGCAAACAAGAAGAAATAAATAAAATAAGAAAAAGGTAATTTAATGGAAAAATGCTAAGATATAGGCTCCAAACCCTAGCCCTAGCATCAAAGGGTTATAAACTTCACAAAATAGCCATTTAATTCCAAAATACGAGAAAGAAGAACTAAGCCTGAAATAGAGTGCTAAGCAAGCGAATTCGGAAAAGCGGAAGGAATATCACACACCGTACAAATTTGTTTTTGCTAGGATCATATGTCGTAGGGATGCAAGAAAATTGCACACAGAGAATTGCAGACAAATAGAGAGCATACCATATGTCGTACGGATCTAGGGGAGATTACACATAGAGGGTTGTGTATAGATAGAGAGCACAACGTGCAAAGGAACTCTACACTGTAAGGAATCTCTTGGTTGGAGTTGTACATATTGGTGGTTACCGTACGGATGAGACTTTACATAGTGGTGTACACATGAAGTCACAGAGTTATCTCGTACATCATACATACACGAATAGCTGAAGGTTGCAGATTTTTCTTCGTACGAACGCAACCATTGTATGCAGGAGTCCAAAGGAGTTCTTTGTAGCCATATGCAGGAAGTTGATTTTCTCCGATACCAGCACCCAAAGGTTGATCACCTTACGTAAGGTCCCACAAAAGTTTTATGTACGTCATACACTGGTCACAATATGCAAAGGTTTGTAGTTTTATGTATGTCGTACCACTAGTATATTTAGAGTGGTTTTCCGACGAGCTATGGGATTTGTTTTGTTTTGTTGAATTAATTTGTTTTTTTTTCAAAAATTACTTCATGTTGGTCGGAATTCTAACGTGTTAAAATTTCTCGTTGGAATTCGGATGAAAAACCGACGAACATTTCCGACCGGCTATGGGATTTCTTTTGCTTTGTTGGATTTATTTTTTTATTTTTTTTAAAGTATACCCCATGTTTGTCGGAATTTAGACATGTTGAAATTTCACATCGGTATCCCGATGAACATGGATTTTACCTGTTGATCGGCATATGTTGGTTCGATGATTTTCATAGCCTCTTGATTTCTTCTTACTCATCAGGATAACATAAACCGATGACCTCTCTTCCTCCTGATCAGTGCGAGTTATCCCGCTATTCTCATCGGGCATTGGGATAGCTTAAAATGTGTTCAGGGGATGGGCATAATTTCCCTGATGTGTTTTCCCTCGACGTAGCTCCTCCCGATACATTATGTCTCCTCAACATAAGCTTTAACCCTTTATCGTCGTAACCTTTGTTGATGTGTTTTACTTTTGCCAGTGTCCATCAGGATAAGTCTTACCGATAGCATCATCGACTATTGGCAATACAAGATTTCTCCATCGCCGCTAGTATGTGTTTTGTCGATAGACTTCATCGATGTATTCTATCCCGATCACATGCTTCTACTTGTGTGTTACTATTGGGTTGCCTTTTGCCAATAGTGTAGATTTCGTATTTCACATTGGAATTCCGACAAACACATAGTATTTTTTTAAAAAAGTAATTACGCGGCATCATTATACACGGTCTCAAGTTGTGAAAATTGGGAGGAAGTGGGCACAATTTCTACAAATAGATGCTCGACAACAACTGTACAAGAGGTTGGTCCTTTCGTTGTTGTCATTAAGATTTTTTTGCAAGTTCCTTTGCTTTCCTTGCATTCTCTTTTTCACTTTGTTTAATGGTATCCGCTTTGGCAAAATGCCCGGGAATCGATTATATCAGATAGTTCAACAACAACATAACAACTTGAAGATTGAGGGCATCGATGGAGCCGTAAAAAGAGTATGAAGGTTTCAAATAAAATCTTAGAATACAGGTGTCCTTTATTCCTCTACTCTCACTTGTTTACTTCTTTTAAGAAGAGTTCTCTTAGTTTGAGGATTTTTATATGTTTGCTTTGTTGTTAATGGTATTAGTCCTTTTAGCACTTTGTTTTGTAACCCTAGTTGGGGTCTTAACTAGACCACATGGTTTTCTTGTTTGTTAACTATCTCATCAAAGAGTGCTTTCATATGTTGATTTGTGCATTTGTTTTCTTCTAGCTTCAAACCCCAATATTCCTTGTATTTTATTAAGGGTTTGTATAATTGTCATCCTAGGGTTTGTAATTGTCACCCTAGTTCGAGATTTGTCTTTGTGTTAAGAATTTGTTCTAACCCTAGTTCAAGTTATGGAAGTTGGTATTCAGTTATTCTCTACTTTGAGTATGTGTATATCACAACATTATTCTTAACCCAAATTCATGATGTGATTTTCTATATGCAATGATCCAAATATCAATAATGTTACTGATCTGAATATTGATGATGCCTTGATGCATTGATCTGAATATGTCATAAATTCTTGATACTTAATATTACCAGTATTAGTTGCAGTATCCTGATGGATATTACAAAAAGTAGAAAGCATAAATAGGAAGATTGAAAGATGAATGAAATGAGTTTTTTTATCTTTTTTACTTCTGAATTATAGAACATCAGTTGGAAACATATAATATGTAGTGGTTTATTCTTTTTCATTCATCATGACACATATGTGATATTTAGTTTGTATGGGGAACACTTCCTATTACATTTTGAAGTAAACATTTATTAAATCTTAATGCTTAATTATTTTTTGCGTTCTTTTCATAAAAGTTGAATATACTTGAGACTTTGTTCAATCTCTTGATGATGAAACCTAAGAACAATGCAGAATAGAAGTATCTAGCCTATTGAACATACATTATTCAGCTAGAATGATGTGGGCACCCCCAACATGGAGATTTTGTGGCCTCAGTTCTTTTGGTATTTATCAATCATATGTTTTTGCTCAACTATACAATGTGTCTCTTCAATTGAGTGGTTGGTGCTTACATAATTATTCTATATTCCTTCTGATTAGTTTTAAACATTGGTTGGAAAGACAACTTGGATTATGTACATTGCTTCTTTGAAGACATACACTTGTTTTAGTTTTTTTGATCAGTCATTATTTAACTGCAATTCAATAATACAATAATATGTTCAAGTGTGATCAACATATGACATTCTCAGTTCTTTTGGCACGATTATCTTCCTGTTATTTGTTCAATATTTGGAAAACAATTTACATTCCGTTAAAGAATGTAGTTTAGTTTTATACTATGATTGAAGGTATTCGAATTATGCAAATTGATCACATTATATCACAACGACCTCATTTAGGATGATCTATTGATGACTATGAGCATATTCATATTCCTTGGACTACCGATGTACGGTTTTCTCTCATTGAGAAGCTAGTGGATATATTGGCTCAAACATTGAATTTATATCAAATTCATCAACCAGAGAGAGCCACCCATTTGAATTAAGGCAATTCGTAGGGTTATTTGCAAATTCATATCCATGCACATAGCAAACTAATCCTAGACACATCGATTTATGTTTGACAGTCAATAACTTTGGTAAGGGCAATTCTGATTTTAGAATTAGTGATCTATGGCACAACCTGAGTTCAAATTGTATATAGTCACTCACCTTGAAGTCGTGAAGTTGTATGAGAAAACAACCACATATCAATGCAATCAAGATAAAATGCATGACTACTGGTAGATGATGTGTGATGGAAAGGGTCGAAGGCCACACTACCATCGGAGATCGATGGGCTTGAAAATGGAACAACTTAAGAACGTTGGTGGATTGTGTGGAAGACTAGCCAATAAAGAGACAAGTTATTTTATATTTGAATCATGCTCATGAATTTTCATGTTATTATTAATTCATTCTTTTGGGATGTTGAATCATGTTTGATTCTAACATTGATGTTTCTCTTCGAGATAGTCTTGAACTATTATGCTTCAAGCTTCAGAGGGAGCTTGGGAATAGACATGAGAGCCTATACAAGCTTTCAACTCATTCCTTCACTTGAGAAGATGGCTGAAGGTGTGTCATGTTCATAATGATTGTGCTATGGGTCCTTTTCGTAGAAAGTGAAAGTAAGGGAAAAGGAAATTAGCATTTCTCATTCCGATTTATGAAAACTTATGATGGTTGCTTTCCTTAGTGGATTCTTATATTATGTAATCGTCATAAGATTTGGTTGTCACAGTTTATATTAATGATTAAGAGGGAGTTCTATGTTCCCTACAATCCTCAGTAAAGTGCTTTGATGAAATAATTGACAATATTTTATAAGCTTAGGATTTTGTAAGCATGATGTTGATCCTAACGGTTTAATGTTCAAATGCTAAGTTAGTTTCAGAATTTGAAATAAAACTAGGCCTAATACATTACTCTATAGAGTTAGAAGTATGCCAATGATCTAATGAATTGATATCTTGAATTATGGATTGCAGTGCTTCTACAACTAACTCTGATTTTTGTAGATCCAACTGAGTTTTGGTAATTGATGGGATTCTTGATGTATCTAGCTAAACTCTAGATAGTTGTTATGCATTGGCTATGACTTGAAGTACCTCCTTAAAAGAAGCATTTGCTATATGTAGTAATAGTCTTCAGTTGTATTGAGTACTGAAGCGGATTATGTTGCATCAAGGAAGGCTTCGAAGGAAGCAGTATGGCTTCTTGCAAGATAGATGTGACTTAGTTGAAGTACATCAATAAGCCTCTTGATTGAATGAGGTTAAATACTTCAGAAGTGTGCTTTGGATGAGAGGGAGTCTCAGCTTCTATGATACATTGTGTTGTATCCTCCACCCTTTGCGGGCAATGTAAGGTGGAACCACCCTCTGCGGGCAATGCAAGGTGGATCCATCCTCTGTGGGTATGCATGATGGGTATCATGGAAGGAGTCCATGATGTATATTGAATTCACCCTCAGCGGGGATGCATGGTGAATATCATGGAAGGAATCCATGATGTATCTTGGAACCATCCTCTATGGGAATGCATGATGAATATCATGGAAAGAGTCCATGAAGCATGGTCACAGTGTAACTTGATTAGTCAAGGAATCCTCCCTAACTAAGAGGGAGTGTTGATTTATAGCTAGGTCAGATTCCTAGCTCAGGCTGACCTAGCTCTCTAAATTGGCCTTTTGGCCTTAGCAATTTGTCATCGTGTTAACTAGGCCCTATTTGGGCGATTTATGTTAAATACATATGTAACGTGTTGTGACTTGCATGTATAACGTGCACGCATTATGTAAAATGTGGCTTGACACCAAAATTATGTAACTTGTAAATAGGTCACGACCTATACTTGTAACTTGTAAAATGAAATTATTTGTTTATGTTTTGGCGGGAATTTTCATATGGCCGACCTAGCAAAGTTAAGGCATTGTAACTCATATAAAGTCAAGGCAAGTTGAAGCCTTTCACATAGATTCAAATTATCTTGAAGTTCAATGAGTCCTTTTGCAATATCAGTGAATCTTCCTTGGAGGCCAGCGAATCTATCCAAGGCTCAACAAATACATATTGAAGGACAACAACCATATCTTGAGATCTGTGAAATCTTTAAGAAGACAAGCGATCAGTAGAGCAATGATCAGACATTGGACATCAACAATGAAAGTCAGTGAGTTCATCCAATGTGCAACTCTGGAGACCTCTTATCAAGTATTCTTTACTTGGTGGTGAATTCTAAGTAAAGGATATCTGCCCTGAGACTGCCCTATATGTGATTGGGATTTGGTCTAGTTCTGATTAGAAATTGTAACTCAGACAAGTTGATTTTCTCAAGCCCTAGGTGGGTGTACTTGTAATTAGTTACATTCTGATATTAATATAATCAGATCTGAATAGTGTTGCTGGGTTTTTCCTCCAAGAGGGAGGTTTTACTAGGGTACTATTATGTTCTTGTGTGTTGCTCTTATGCTATGATGTGTTGCATTCTCAGTTTCTGTTATTCACTCTCAGCCTGATTACTAAAATTAACATGGTATCAGAGCCTACTAAGGGGTGTGATCTGATCCCAACTACTATTCAAATTGCAATTGTCATAAATACACTACTTGTTATCATTGGTGCAATATGATCTTTATTTCTATTTTTGTTGATTTCTTCATATTGTCATAAGGACGTGAAACTGTTATTAGTGATTTCTTATTGGTCAACTGGTTATCATATTGATTAGTAATCAGCTTTGATATCTTCCAATAGTTATAGTGGCATTATTTATCACTAGATTTTGCCATCCCGCTATCTTGATGACTAGATCTAGTATTGTCAATATTTTTTTGAGGGTTTCAAGACCTAACTGAGTATCATTAATCAAATCAGTTTCTGCATCTATGCAATTCACTGTATGATTTTTTACTTTGATTTCATTTCAGTTTGTCATAAACTAAATAAATTCAAGATTACATTTACACTTAGCTTATTTTATATCATTGGAGTAGATTTTATGTCATATATGTGTGTGTGTGTGTACAGACGTACCCATACCCAAGGATTTTTTTTTGCCGATTCCATGAATTTGTACCTGATTTCATATCTGTATGCATACCCGAATTTGTAACTTAGCTGTTAAATTATCTAAAAGCCATCTTGTCTCATGTATGACCTATGAGGGGCTTCTAACTGATGTAGAACTGATGAAATTATCCTCAAAACTCCACCTTTTCAGGCCTCAAACTGATGATGGACTTAGAAATCCACATTTTCTCTAAAAACTAATGCTTGAACTGATGAATGATACTAAGAACTTGCATTCCAACTTGAAGTTCAGTTAATTGAAATCCCCACCCTTTAGTCATTTCCATGTGCATGTTTATAGTAGTCCAATCTACTCAAAAATACTATCATGACTGCACTTTCATTTCTCATAGAAGGTGATCATATCTCCATGTTGCATTGTCTAATCTCAAACTTATTGTCACGTGCCTCTATATTTAGAACCTGATTTCTATCACAATCCTTATTCTTCACTCCTTATTACTGATTTGCAACACTATATCACCGTTGTACTGATCCTCTGTGCATGCCTTATGACTATTACATCTTTGAATGCCTCTGAGTTCTTTTTTTTCTTTGATAGACTTGATCTTCTTATTTCTCTATGACTGTACTTTGTCTTTGATTTGCTTTGCAACAAGGCTTTTATGGAATCTCCTTGTATTGCCCTTAAGTTTGGAGCCTTGAAATGGAGTGTACGCCTTATGATGGCACTATCTACTTTGTGTTCTACAATATTCTCATGTCTCCAACTTAGATGATTATCTTTTATGACTAGATATATCTTTGTAAGTGTTTTCTTTGTTAATCATTATCTCCTTGAGCTGTGTATGCCTAAGACTGAAATACTGTTCTTGGTAGTCTTGATGCTCACTATTTTGTAGAGTGTTCCTTAGGCACATGCACTATCACATGTTTCCCTTTAAACAAGGTCTAGGACTATACCTAACCCTACACTGTTATCCATGACTGCACACTGAGTTCTAGGTCTCTATCTTTATAATATCCTCCTTTGATAGTATTTTTTAACAACAATATGACTATTTATGAATGCTTTATGTACTAGCTGCAAGATATTTTTGGCATTTACTGTTACGATTCCTTATGATAAGTCTTCTCATGAATTCTTATAGCTATTTCATCTTTATCTTCCTGATAATGAAGTACCTACTGCGCTTAATCCTTTGTAAGCTCACTGATATTAATCCTTTGTGTAGTCACATAAATCTATCCATTTTAATTAAATGAATATTTGCTATTTATTTGATTAAAAACCCACTAGCCACCAGTTAATTAAATTAACATTTAATTAATTCATCTTCAAACATTCTCCTATTAATTAAATAAATTATTCAATTTATTTTAATTAATTCATTAAACCAAATTCACAATCAATTAAATGAATAAATCCTATTTATTCAATTTAATCCCCTTTCCTCTTTTAAATAAATAAAATAAAATATTTATTTAAATCATTAAATCCCCCCCCCCACTTGCATTCTCCTAAAAATGCAACTTGCACCTATTTGTTGAAATAAATGAATTTTATTTTAATAAAAACCCTATTTTCCCTCACCCACCAAACCCACTTGCAATCCTAATCCTTTTATAGATTCTTTTAAACTCCTTTCTAATTAGCCTAATCCATCCCCTAATTATTGCCATATTCCTAAGCAACTTGGAGTTACTTCTCAAAGACTCCAAAGTCTTTGAAAAGCATTTAATGCTTTATGTGTCCAACAAGCTAACCTCTAAAGTCTTCCAAACCACTAATGGCTCTTACATGACCATTTATGGTTAAATCCACTTACACCCATGGTTAGGGACTTTGACCCCTAACTCAACCCTCATGTGACCCATGTGTCTTCTCAAGCATTTATTGCTTTGACCATGGTTATCCTCATTAACTCTTGCACAAGAGTTTATCCATTAGATAAAAGTATTATTCTTTGAATAATGAATTTATTCATTCAACTCAATCTTCACTTCACCTCCCAAGTTAACCCTCGGGTCATGTCAAGCATTTAATGCTTCTTCCCTCTCCTCTCAACCCATCTCATGTTGACACTTGTCATCCTGGGATTGGGTTGAAAACCCTCACATGGATTGAATATCATTCAATCCCGACCCTTGTTGAGATTACTCAATCTCAACCATCCATTGCTCCATTTTCCCTATAAATAAAGCTCATTTCTTCATAATCCAGATCCTGAAAACTTGTATGCATTTACATTATAGTCAGTTTTAGAGAGAATATTTAGTATAAATCAATCATTTTCACTCTTTTGGTTTAAAATCAACACTAGCTAATTAGATAATCTCTTATTTTTAGCTTGTTGTTCACATTTGCATAGCATTTAGTTAATCATCTTTCATCTTGAACCTCCATAAGGCATCCATAGTGCAAAAAGCTACTGAGAGCTACACTAATTTGGAACTTGGAGAGGAGAGGAACAAGGGAGGAGAAGCTACAAGCATGGTGGAAGGCATTTGGAGATGTCTTCTTGCATTTATTTTCATAGTTAAATGCTTCATTATGTTATTAGTGTCTCTCTTGGTATGCTTGCTTAGATTAGTCTTAGGTTGATTAACACTAACATTTCTCTTTGTTTCTTGTGCTTCTTATGTGTTATATAACCACAAGTTTTTGTCTAACAATATCCCATTTTGCAGAGCATCATTTGGTGAACCCGACGTGAATCGAAGAGCAACCTTCTTAAACTACTTTTTTTTTACTGTTTTAATTGACACACAGGTCGCGCTTCGGCGCTTTTGTTCACACTTTAGCGCTATTGCAATTTGATCTATTAGCGCTATTGTTTCCCCCAATAGTGCTATTGTCCCAAAATTAGTGCTTTTGTTTATAGTATAGAGCTATTGACTCTTAAGTAGCGCTTTTGTTCCAATATTAGTGCTTTTGGCTCTTTGTGTAATAATTTAGTTTAGCGCTTTTGTGTTAAATAGTGCTTATGTTCTCACACAGAGTAGCGCTATTGTAATAGAGCATTGTAAAAAATGTCTTGTAACCGAAAAATCAAAACTTTTTAGGCTTGTAGAGGCCCACTATGTATGCGGATTTTACTGACTTTTTGTTTCTTGTGTCGGTTTTGAACTAACACATTTTATTTCTTAAGATTTTAAGAAATTCACTTTTCTTTTTGCAAGTTAAAATCATTTTGAAACACTTCATTTTGGTGCTTTAAAACTCACAACAAACTTTGATTTTATTGCAAGTTAAAATCAACTCAAATTTCATTTGGTGCTTTAAAACTCACAACAAACATTAATTTTCTTGCAAGTTAGGGAACTCAAATTTCATTTAGTGCTTTAAAACTCAACAAAGACAAAATTTTGATTTTCTTCCATCAACTCAAGCTAAAATTCACAATCCACACTTTGTTTTGGGCAAATAAAAAGAACAATCAACTTGTTTTATTTTTCAAAGCAATTTACTTCAAGAAAACATGTTTTTCATCCAGTTGACCAGGATTTCATTTTCCTAGTTTACTCAACATATTGCCTTTGAAGGATAAAAAGAACACCATGACTGTTGGAGCAACATCTCCAAATAGTTAGATCACCATTGCAATGATAAGTTAAAAAGAACAAGTGTCTTTTGTGTTTGGCACACTTGTGCAAAAAGTGTGTCAAGTGGTCCTACTTCTAACACACACAATCCTCTCCCTTGACTTTCGTGGTCCTAGGTGCAAGAGAAAAGTGTTAGTAGCACTCAAAGTTTATTTTTTTAAGAGAGGTCTGCCAAGAGACACATCACTCTTGGGAACGACCTCACACGGTAAATCTTTCGAGCCGCTATAGAAATCAAGTGTGAGTGAAAGTTGTAGCCTTGGGTATAGTTGTTCCTACAGTGTAACTTGTCAAAAGGACAAATGGGTCCCACCACAAGTTACAAGGCTCTTAAGTGAGTCACTGCAGAATGAACTTATGTCCAAAGACATCAAAAATTAGTAAACACCTTTATGTAGTAGCCCACTCATTCTATTGATTGAGAATATTTGTGATAAATTTAGTGCAAGAGCATAGAAGGTTTTGCTCCCAAGATACTCACCATACATATTTCCTTGAGTAGAAACATAGCTTTTTGAAAGGTTACTTATAGCCTGATAAAAGTGGTGACTCCCCCATCATAGGGATCATCTATTTTTTATGCTCGTGCAATACTTAGTATATCACATCCTTACCTGCCACGATGGGATTCATAAGGTATGTAGTACCAAAGTTGAAGAAATATCAAGATGTGGGCTGAAAATATCGCAACTGGCCATTTGACCTTAGTTATAAAGTGTGTTTGAAGTGTCTTCATTTTGTGTCAAGACCAGTGATAAACTGAGCCGACTTCAGGCTTTTTGGAAAAACATACTAAAAAACATTTGGAAGGAAAGGGTCATAAAAGTCCGAAAATTGGGTTGATCTAGACCCACACTTACTTGTGCCTTTTTAGGTAACATTATTGTGTTTGTGTGCTTGCTTTGTTTTTTTGTCAAAGAAAAATAAAAAATCCAATTCCAAAACAAGTATTCATCCAACACAAAATTTTCACGAAACATTTTCAAAAACCAACAAAGATCAAAAAAGTGCAAACAACAAAAGTATCAAACTATATGACCATTCTTCACATCTTGAGAAAGAAGAATCTTCATCAACACATCAATTTGAAGAAAAGACCATTGAGCTCAAAGGCTTTCGTCAAAAGAAGGAAATTCTTCTATCTTAATAGACAAATCTTTGTCTCACATAGAACCTTCTTACGTCACATGCATCTATATCTTCAAGGAAAATCTAACGAATTTGATCAAGCGTCTTTAAACCACAAAGCTTTTACTCAATATAGAGCTTTGAGCTATCATCAAAACAAGGGAGGCAAAATCAATCCTACCTTCTTTCCAGACATTTGCATCACATATAACTCAGCTAGGGAAGAACCACCAACCTCCGAAAGAGAAGAGGAAGATTTTGTTCCTTTTGTGACACAGAGTTTCTATTGAAGTTAACTTTTCATCCATTTTGACATTCACACATCATCCATCCATTCCAACTCTCGAAACATAAAGAGGTTTTGTCCTAAGTTCTCTTTTGATATTGCTTGAATCAAACACAATACATCACTTTTTAGAGTGTCTCTACATCTAGGATAAACTCATCCTAAGAGGCATTTCTACGCAGGTTAAAACAAGTCTATGAGTGAATCCTCTCATTACTAGGTAGTTGGGTCTGTAACACATCTCAGATCTCTCTAAACCTTACCACATCAAACATTGTCAACCAAACACAACAAGCAATTCAAGGGAAGGACTTTGGTAACATCTACCTTTAGTGCTAGAGATCTGTATGCAAAATACTCCACCAAACATTAATCTTTCATTTCATCACCAACTCATCATTATTTTCACCAAACTTCAACAAAAACTTGTAAAAAAAATGGCTCAAACCAGATCCAGGTCTAGACAACTAGAAATTGAAGAGGAAGAGGAGGAAAATCTCAATGAATTCCAAGAAGCCCTTGGAGGAAACACAAATGATGAAAATCCAAGTGTTCCGACTCCTGTAGTAATAGAAAGGACACAACACAACCCTCTCTTTAATCGACTTTTTGATGAAATACTCAGGAGCAACGCTGATGATCACTTTTTAAGACTTGCCCAAGAGGGAGCCAAACTACCCTCTTATTTTGATATTGCACAACTAAGGCAAGCATCATAACTCCAAAGTCATAATGAGGGTGAAAGAGGCTGAGATCACATCAGATACAACCTTCATCAAGGAAATCCCCCACCTCCTCCTCCTCCAAATGACATGGACGTGTTGTGGCAACAAGTTGAGAATTTGGCCCAACAACTCCACAGTGGTGTGAAAACAAACTAGTTTTCACTTAATGATAGTTGTCCCTATCCCTTTGATAGGAATCTACATATGCCACCTTTTCCACGAGGGTTTGAAACACCTAAGTTCAAAAAGTATCGAGGAAAAGGAGACCCTCGCGATCATGTTAGAGAATTTCATTTAGCATGCTTAGAAGTGGCATATGAGGACACATACCTAATGCGACTCTTTCCCCAAAGTTTGGCAGGGACAACCACGCAATGGTTTTCTCGACTAACAGGCGGCATTAGGACATTCGAAGAACTGGTCCATAAATTCATTGCACATTACTCACATAACATTGAACGTGATATCACCATGGCCGATCTATGTAACACTAAGCAAAAACCAGGGGAGCTATTTTTTAGCTACCTGAAAGAGAACTAGTGGAAATCTTTATTTCCAACTTGAACGAAGAAATGGAATTTCATTTAGACATGAAAGGTTTAGAGTCTTTCAATGACATGATCACATAGGGTTTAAAATGTGAAAGGGCCCTCATCAAAAAGGGGCTTGTCAAAATATACAACGAACCCAAAGATGCGCCTCGCCCGCGATTCAACAATGATAAACCTAACTTCTGGAATAAAAACAAGAACATCGTCAATGATGGGGTTGTAGATGCAAGAACTATTAAAAGTGCACAACCTGTGGTCTGCTTTGCAGGGCAAAATCCCCCTCCTAAGACCAACACGATTCCTCCCCCACCAAATCAAGGATGCAATGTACAACAAGAAGAACCAAGACAACACTAACGAAATTATAAACAAAAACGAACGTACACTCCCTTAGGGGAACCTATTGAAATAGTGTTACGTCAGTTGGTCTCTTCAAATCTGGTGACTTTACCAAAATCATCCAATTACGAACCTCAGGTCAGACCTTCATGATGGAGGGATAATGAACACTGGGAATTCCATCAAGGGAAAGGGCATAAAACAAGCAATTATCACAGATTGAAAGATCTTATTCAGGATCTCATTGATCGAGGCAAGATTGAAATTGAAGGCCACGACCCAAAAACAACAAACAATGATCATCTTATGTTTAAAAATTCACTTCCATCACAAGATCAAAGGGGTCCTTCCATCTCAAGGCGAAACACAGATACCACTGATTATACGCGAGCCACCTATAATTACACTATGAACCACCTATATGGTGCCAATGAACACATTGCAACCATTACCATCAAAAATCCAAACTCTACCTGCAATGTTGTTACGCGTCGCAGCAAGATCACCATCAAAGGAGCTCCACAAGGCACACCTTCCATCCCAAAGCAGTATAACCTTGTGGAATAGTTAGCTAAGATGCCTGCACTTATCTCCATCTTAGAGCTTTTGCGCCTATCCCCATCTCATAAAAAAATCTTGGGATCAAGCTCTGCAAGAGGCGTCAGTCCCTGCGAATCTAAATACAGATCAATTCCAAGCTATGGTTGGAAATATGAGGTCATCCCCATGTCTCACTTTCTCGAAAAGTGACAATACATCCTTCCAACAACCTCATAACGACTCACTCCATATTGAAGGATTTATCAACCAACATCGGATCAAGTGAGTCTTGATCGACAATGGAGCGAGCCTAAATATCTATACACTACAATTGGTCACTGCATTGGGGTATGCAGTTGAATTAGTGGATCCCCACAAAAAGATAACCATAAAATCTTATGATGATACCGAGCGTTCATCCAAAGGAGCAGTTGTGTTACCAATCCGAGTGGGCACAGTGGTGAAGCACATCATATGTCAAGTTCTGGACCTTCCTCTGTCATATAATTTATTGTTAGGAAGACCATGGATACACGCCATGCAAGCTGTTCCATCCACCTACCACTAGTGTATCAAGTTTTATCATAATGGTGTAGAAATTACAATCCTGGGTGATGCAAATTCATTTGCATATTGTAACAATATCAACCATCAACCAGAGATTACCATTCCCAACAATAGAGAAGCCATCCCATCCACATTGATGCCCTCCTAAATGGCACAAATAGTTAGTTTAAGATCAAACAACACAAAACACACAAAGCATTAGCGTTAATCAATAAAAAAAAACTAAAACATATGAAGGCATTCCAAGAGAGACACTAAAAGCATGCTAATGAATCTAACTAAAGAAGTAAAGACAATGAGACATCTCCAACTATCTCTTAGCATGAGATTAGCTCCTTCTCCCTTGTTCCTCTCCTCTCCAAGTTCCAAAATAGTGTAGCTCTCAGCAGCTTTTTGCACTATGGATGCTTATGGAGGATTGAGATTGTAATATAGCTCTAAATGTGAAATAAAAAGCTAATGCTAATGCTAAAATGATATATTTTAATCAAAAGACAAAAGATTAGATTGTTTATACTAAAATGCTCTCTAAAATGTCTATAGCTTAGATGCATACGAGTTTTCAGGATCTGGATTATGAAGGAATGGGCTCTATTTATAGGAAAAATGGAGCAATGGATGGCCAGGATTGAAAGGTTTAATCAAGGGTCAAGCTTGAAAGTTGGGGATCCATGTGCACAATTTGCACCAATGAAATGGTGACAAGTGTCAACATAAGATTGGGTTGAGAGAAGAGGTTGGAGGCATTAAATGCCTGAGGAGACCTCATGGTTATCTAAAAGGTAAGGGTCAAGCCTAAATTAGGATTACCCATTGGATTAGGAGTTAATGCAAGGATAAACCTTTGTGCAAATGATTAAGAGATAATCATGGTCAAAGCATTAAAGGCTTGATGAGACCCTTGGGTTGGGTAGAGGTTGAGTCAAAACAAATGTTTTAACCATGTGGGAGGGTTTGAGGTAACCATTAATGGTTATTGGAGACTTTGGGGATTAAGTGGTTGAAGGTTGAAAGCCTTCAATGGTTATCAAAGACTTTGAGCCATTTAGTGGTTGAAGGTTGGAAGCTTTCAAAGGTTATCCAAGACTTTGAGACATTTAGTGGTTGAAGGTTGAAAGCCTTTAATGGTTATCAAAGACTTTTAGGCTTTGAGAAGTGACTCCATTTTGCTTAGGAATGTGACAATAATTAGGGGATGGATTAAGTTAATTAGGAAGGGGTTAGAAGAATCTAGAAGGGGATTAGATTTTGCAAGTGGATTTGGTGGGTGAGGGAAAATAGGATTTTATTTAAAATAAAAATTCATTTATTTCAATAAATGTGTGCAAGTTGTATTTGGATAAATATTAATTTATTTAAATGAGAAAAAGGAAGATAAAGCATTAAAATGCTTGAAGACTTTGAGGGGAACCATTAAAGGCTTGAAGACTTTAAGGAAAACCATTAAAGTCTTAAGAAGACTATAGAAGGAAGCCATCAAGTTTGAAGACTTTAAAGCCATCAAGTTTGAATACTTTAAGGGAAACCATTAAAGGTTTCAAGTGGGTGAGGATAAATAGGATTTTAAATAAATAATTTATTTAAAATAGTTGTGCAACTTGCTTTTGTAGGAAGATGCAAGTGGGTGGAGGATAAAGGTGATTTAAATAAATGATTTATTTAAAATAGTTGTGCAACTTGCATTTGTAGGAAAATGCAAGTGGGTAGAGGATAAAGGTGATTTAAATAAATGTTAATTTATTTAAATGTGAGAGGTGGGATTTTGGGGGATTTAAATAAATATTAATTTATTTAAATGTGAGAGAATATTTAATTAAATAAATATGATTTATTTATTTAATTAATGGTCTGAATTTGGTTAAGTGAATTAAATCAAATAAATTGAATAATTTATTTAATTAATAGGAGAAGAGGGTTAAGATGAATAAATTAAATATTAATTTAATTAATTATTAATTGATGGTTAAATAATCAAATAAATACTAAGTATTCATTTAATTAAGTGGACAGATTTATGTGACTACATTTGCCCCTCTTTGAGACGGTGCAGTTTATCGCGTCGTTTCAAAGAAAGAAAAATAGGTGTGAAGAAATGCCCCATAAAATGTAAATTTAATGGGTGGTATGCCCCCTCGAGAGATGGGCCGAATTTTATTTTGAAAAATCGGGCGATCTCTCAAAAAAGAATGCAAAGTGGAGGGGAGGTAGAATAGAAGAAATTAGAACTAATGATAAAAGAATGGGAGAAAATGGAGTGAATATGAAGAAACAACAAGCCAGCAAGTACCCTGAGGTCATGCAAGAGATACATAGCAGATGTAGGGTGGGGTTTGGATTGATGCTATACAATTGATCAAAATTGTTTGGACAATCTGGTGCAATCGGTTTAATTGCCCCGATCAAGTCAAAGCGTGACAGTTGATGTTAGTTGGTCGCTTGGACATGATAAAGTCTGAGTAAGTGAATCAAAGTGACCTGACGTGACTTAGACAATTGATGTAATTGCCCGATGAAGTCAAGGTATATGAAGCAAAATACTCGTTGAGACGTAGACAATTGATGTAATTGTCCGTTGGATTGTGTTTGATTGGTTGATCAATTGATAGTGTGTGCCTGTGATGGATGGTTGTGGGGAATCATGGTAGCCCCATTGAGACTAGGTCATTATGATAAATGCCTGATGTAGTCTAGGATTACCATAATCGATTACCTGTTGAGACCCGAAGATACTTGATCAAAGTATCTGTTGATAGTCTAGGTGTGCGTGAGTCGATGTATCTGTGTAGACAGAGTAACTTGCTTGATTGTGTGGATGAATGAGGATGGGAAACACAATCCCTCCTATTAGAGATGGATGGTGATGAACGTGGCTTGATTGGGTTGATGGGAAATGATGAAGGGTATGTGATGTTGATTATTGAGATGGGGAGGGTTGGGGGGGTTCGATGTTAGAAGAAATGGAGGACCTATGACTCATTCCTATGGAAGAAGAGGAAAATAGAGTATGCATTATTATGACTATGTATGCATGATATGCAGCTATTATGAATGTATGGATGGTTGGAATGCAACGGAATGCAGTATATACAGATGAGATGGAATGACGATCCATAGTGCTCTATTTTCATCATTGAGCTTTTAAAATGTTGGAAGAGAATACAAGCATCTTGACATAATGATTCAAGATGACCTGAGTATTCCTTACATGGATTTTATATAGCAAGTTAATACAAACGACTTGATATAAGGGATCAAGTCGACCAGAGTATTGCTTGCGGAACAAACAAGGATTATCTCTATTCATGCATGACTTGGATCGTCCTCCTTGATCTTAGGCTGATCATATCCTGAGACAAGTTCATACCGTACTAAGAGATAAAAAACCTTTATCCAGTTTGGATGAGGTAGGAGGAACCAAAGGAAGAGCATTACACCTGCAAACAAACAATATATACATAAAGAATAAAGAATAAGGATCCTTGGTAATGGTTCATGCTCATATGGTCGAGGTATACGCTGTAGTCAGCAAGCCGTAGTGATCTATGATTGCATTTGGCATAAGATCACGTAGCCTAGTGAACTTCCCACGTAGACACCATTAGTACATGCCCCAGAACTTCATCGGAATAATGTGTCGAAGATACACAAACAATGCCGTAGGAACCTGATATAAATAAACGAACGATTGTACTCACAAATCAACCAAGTATTTGATAGCTTAACATAATTTTCTTGTCAAAGAAAACGTCACTTTTGTCTTTGTTTTGGTAAGGAAGGATGCATCCTTGTTGAAGACAGTTTTGAGTGTTGATGTTGATTGTGTGGTCGATTGATAAATGGTCATTTGTGTGAGTATTTTGTCAATGTTTGTTTTGGTATCTGCATGGATGAGTATGTACAAGGTTTTTGCCATGTTTTTGTGTGATTTTTCAATGGTTTTGTCAATGTTTTGGGATTTTGTACTGTTTTTGAATGTTTTTGGTATTTTGTGACACATTTTTTAATGTTCTTGGATTTTGTTGAGACATTTTTGAATGTTTTTGGATTTTGTTGAGACATTTTTGAATGTTTTTGGATTTTGTTGAGACATGTTCCAATGTTTTTGGTATTTTGTTGATTGCTTGAATGAAGAACTGAATGAATCATAAGACAATGTAGAATCCACTTCCATCAATAGGTTAAAGGCATTGCCCCCAATTTTAGACATGACTATGAAAAAGCGGGATGCAAGATGTATGGAGTACTATCTTAATGACAGATGAATAACAAGCCATGGCTTTGGATGGATGGATGTATGTATGAAGTAAATGTGATCGCAACAAGTCTGAAAAAGATAATGGAGCCATAGCCCTTACGAGTGGCGCCTGTTTGCCAGGTTTTCACCATCGCACTTACCCAAGGTGCCACCAGAGTGGTTGTTCACCGTTTGGATGCATGATTTTTCTTTACTTTTTTTTTTAATGTTTTTGTATTTTCTTTAGGACATTTTTCTGAATGTTTTTGGTATTTTCTGGTATGCAGGGGAGCCTGATGCTCTGTACAGCTTAGGTATAAAACCGTTTGAGGTGCATGCTATTAATTGGATCTGCAAGCGGTCTCCTTCTGAAGTAGCCAACTGATATGCCCCGAACCCAAATACAGCAGTGACAACATATGGGCCCAGCCAGTTTGATTCAAACTTGCCTTGATGTTCTCTGTTTGGTTGGTTGCGAGGATTCTCTCGAAGAACAAGA
This sequence comes from Cryptomeria japonica, assembly GCF_030272615.1. Classification (NCBI taxonomy): domain Eukaryota; kingdom Viridiplantae; phylum Streptophyta; class Pinopsida; order Cupressales; family Cupressaceae; genus Cryptomeria; species Cryptomeria japonica. The sequence continues at coordinate 610,090,685 of NC_081408.1, read as the reverse complement.
TCACCTACCTCATATGTACTAGGTCTAACTCGGTGATTGTAGCTTCTACTCATGCGCTGCTGATAGGCTTTGAGGTGATTGTATGCAGCTTGTCGTTTCTCATCAAGTAACTCTAAGTCCTGAAGACATGAGACTCTGTAAGCTTCATCATCAATGAGATTATGCAAAGAAACCCGTAATGATGGTATCTCGACCTCAATAGGCAAGATAGCTTCTGCACCATAGACCAATGAATAAGGAGTTGCACCTGTAGGGGTTCGAATGCTAGTTCGATATGCCCATAGCGCTGGATTCAATTGAACATGCCAATCACGACCGGCATCATTGACTGTCTTCTTTAGGATTCTTAATATGTTTTTATTGGATGCTTCGGCCTGACCATTGCCTTGTGGGTAATAGGGAGTGGAAAAGCGGTGTTGGATATGAAATTTCTCACAAAGTTCACGAACATCCTGATTTTTGAAAGGAAGACCGTTATCTGTGACGATGGACATGGGTACACCATACCGGCAAATGATGTAGTTGAGGATGAATGAGGCGATCTGCTTGCCGGTGACTTGGGTAAGTGGAACAGCTTCGATCCACTTTGTGAAATATTCGGTGGCGGTAATAATGAATTTATGGCCATTGGATGAAGATGGATGAATCTTACCCACAAGGTCGAGGCCCCATTGACAAAAAGGCCATGGTGTTGTGATTGGTTGCAGTTCCTGTGCTGGTGCATGTATCAGGTCACCGTGAACTTGACATTTCTTGCATTTCCTGACAAAGTAGTAGGAATCCTTTTCCATAGATGGCCAATAGTATCCAGCTCGCATGATCTTCTTGGCTAGTGATGGACCACTTGAGTGAGTCCCGCAAATTCCTTCATGTACCTCTTCCAAAACCTTTGTTATCTCATCCTGTTCCAGACATCGAAGGAGAGTACCATCAAGACTATGTCGGTATAGGGTTTCGGCAATAATGGTATATCGAGCAGTTTGGCGAATGAAATTTTTTCGTTGGTTATTTGATTGGTTGGGAGGAAGGGTATGATCATGGAGATAGGTGTAGAACTCACCATACCAAGGGGATTCGAAACCAACAAGGCGACATATCATTTCAGATTCGGGGATATCATAAGCGGGGATCCAAAGCTGTTCTACCAAGAACTTGTAGCGTGTTGAATTCTGTGGAAGATCTAGTAGAGATGTGATGGTAGCCATGGCGTCAGCAGCTCGATTCTGATCTCTTGGTATCTGCTCAAAAGTGATAGTAGTAAATGATGTCTTTAGAGTGTCCACCATTTGCTTATATGGCATGAGTTTATCATCTTTGGTCTGATATTCATCTGTTGCTTGTCGAATGACTAGTTGGGAATCGCCATATACTTGTAGTTCTTGTAATTTCCATTGTATGGCTAACCTGAGTCCTGTGATCAAGGCCTCATACTCTGCTATGTTGTTTGTGCATGGAAATGTGAGCCTGTAAGACTTCGGGATGCTGTCACCTTGAGGTGTGATAAACAAAATGCCTGCCCCTGAGCCGTGCCTAGTGTATGAACCATCAAAATATAGTTTCCATAGTTGTACTTCTGTGATCATGAATATCTCTTCATCTGGAAAATTGGAAATGAGGGGATGATCGCCTATGAGTGGTGCATCGACCAACTTATCTGCAATGACCTGCCCTTTGATAACTTTACGGTCCACATACTCGATGTCAAATTCACTTAGAATCATTACCCATTTGGCCAAGCGACCTGTCAATGCTGCTTTGCTGAGTAAATACTTGAGTGGATCAATCTTTGCGATGAGTTGTACCTTGTGTGTCAACAGATAGTGTCGCAATTTAGTGGCTGCTAAGATTACTGCTAGGCAAGCTCGCTCAATAGGTGTGTAATTGAGTTCATAGCCAACCAGTGTGCGAGAGATGTAGTATACAGCACACTCTTTGCCTTCTGCATTATGTTGTGCCAGTAGTACACCCAGTGCGGTACTTGTTGCTGAGATATAAAGTAACAACGGTCTACTTGGATCTGGTGGCATCAACAAGTGTGGATTCATGAGATAGCCTTTAAGTGCCTGAAATGCTTGCTGGCATTTGTCATCCCACTTAAAGCGGATGTTCTTGTGTAGCAGGTGTGTGAATGGGTGACACTTATCAGCCAATTGTGCAATGAATCTGCGGATGGATTGAAGCCGTCCTTGTAGTGTTCTTAGCTGACTGATATTCTTTGGAGGTGGCATGTCCATTATTGCCTTAACCTTTGCTGGATCGACCTCAATGCCTTTGCTTGAGACAATGTATCCTAGAAGTTTCCCGGAGGTCACTCCAAAGACACATTTCTTTGGGTTGAGTCGAACATGGTATTGTTCCAGTCTATCAAAGATTTGATCTAAGATGTGGAGATGTCCTTTTCTGGTGAGTGATTTTGCTAGTAAGTCATCCACATAATCTTCCATCATAGTATGCATCATGTCATGGAAGATGGTGGTCATTGCTCTTTGATAGGTCGCTCCTGCATTCTTTAGACCAAAAGGCATTACATTCCAGCAGTATGTGCCCCATGGACATGTGAAGGCTGTCTTATGTTGATCTTCGGGTGCGATCTTTATCTGGTTGTATCCTGAAAAGCCATCCATGAGTGAAAGCATGGCATGTCCTGCTGTCAGATCCACTATGATGTCGATATTTGGAAGGGGGAAGTCATCCTTAGGACATGCCTTATTCAGGTCTCTAAAGTCTGTACAAATGCGGATGCCCCCTTTTGGTTTGCCGACAGGCACAATATTGGAGATCCATTCTGCATAATCAATTAGTCTAATGAAACCAACATCCAGGGGTTTCTTGAGTTCTGTTTTGACTAGCACTACAATCTGAGGATGCATCTTACGAAGCTTTTGCTTGACAGGTTTGGCTCCTTCTGCGACGGTGAAGCGATGCATGACTAAATCAGGATCAAGCCCAGGCATGTCTGCATATGACCATGCGAAGTTGATCTGACGCTTCTGGAAGAACTCTATGAATTGAGGCTGTTCCTCTGGAGTGAGAAGAGATGCCAGATGTATGATATGAGGGTTTTCAGGAGTCCCCACATTGTATTCTTTGGTTTCTTCGATAAGAATCGTTGATCGTTCCTGTTGTGTACTAGCAGGGAGAATGTCAAACCCTTCATCCTCAGGCGCCTCAGAGAGGTTTTCACCGTTGGATACGCTCTTTCTTTTTTACTTTTGTGGGATCAAACAGTGCCACAGTGTGGTTTTCACTGGAAGATCCATGTTTCATTGTTATATTTTTGCAGCTGAAAGGTTTGGCATCCGCCCCGAAGTATGCTGCGCTATTAAGTTCAATGGCGAATCCAGCTTTGTGATCCCCGCTTGGTAGATTATCCCGTAATTCCAAAAAGTCAATGATAGCCTCATCGTTTTGGAAGAAGTCAAGACATGGGGAATTTGGTTGGTTCCATTCGATGAGTTCAGGGTGGATAATGGGCATTACTTCATCGATTAGGTTAAGTTCATTAGAGGTATCAGTGAGGGTTAAGACAGTGTGGTGAAGGTTGTTGATGGTACTCGCCCTGTCAGAATCAGGCGTAGGATGAGACATAGGGTCTGTGGAAGATGTTTCCAGCTCAGGTACCCAAGTGGTCTTTATCTGTGCTTCTCCGTAAATAGGTATGTCTTTGCGAGGCGGAGGTGGTGATGTGTCTTCCTCATCTGAAGTGTTAAGCTGTACAGAATCAAATTCCCACTCATGTGAGTCGGTCTCTGAATCACTTTCCAGCATCCGATTGCTATACCATACTGGGATGTCTTTGGAGTTGAACACGGCAGGTGTGATTGGTTTATGTATCTTTGTGGTGACCGGTGCTGCAGGAACCGTGATGGGGTTTAAAGGATTTGTTACTGGAAGTATTGGTAATGGTGACTCAGCGGTTTCTGTTGGAACTACTGGTGCCATAGATGTTGCTGCAGGTTCTGATACAGTTGCTGCTGCTATTGGTGTTATTGATGGGATTACTGGTTCGTTTGGTGGGATGAATGATATTGTAGATGGTTGTGGTGGGTTTGTGAGCCTCGATGGGGCAGTGGGGATAGTGCTTGATGGTGCTTTGATTATGAAAGGTGTCCTCTTTGCAGTAGGTGGGCAAAATGGTTTGCTAGGTTTTCCTTTGAATCTGAGTTTAGGAAGGATCTCTTTTTCAAAACCTAGGCCTGTATTACCTTTGGGCTTGAATTCCGGTAGCAGAGGTTCATGTCGTCCTTGTTTACAGTATCCTAAAGCACTCTGACCATCATATCCCATTCTTTGCATAATGAGGAGGCCTTTGCCATATTGTTCTGTAGGAAGTGTAACTTGCGGTTTGTCAGTGGTGATGGGATCTTTATAGATCTAGTCCGCTAGGTCCTCATCTTGTGTTCCTTCCTCTTGACTCTTTCCAAGGATGAAAGGCGTCAAGGCACATGCTGGCGTGACTAGTGGTTGCTGGAGTAACTGCTGTGGCTTACCATGTGTTCTAGGAGAAGTGGGCATTTGTCTCACACAAAAGAGCTGACTCAAGTTGTATTCTCCAGGACCTTCCTCTGCGATCTTCATCTTAAGCTTTTCTTGCTTCGGTATAGTGGTGTGTGAACTGGCAAGAGAGGCAGGATTTATATATGATGTGGAGGAAATGGCTTCTCTATTATTAGGAATAGTAATCTCTGGTTGATGGCTGATATTATGGCAAAATGCAAAGGGATTTGCATCGCCCAGGATTGTGATCTCTGCACCATTATGTGGGAACTTGATACATTGATGGTAGGTAGATGGAACGGCTTGCATGGCATGTATCCAAGGTCTCCCTAATAATAGATTATATGGCAGAGGAAGGTCCAGAACCTGATAGATGATGTGCTTTACCACAGGACCTACTCGGATTGGTAGTACCACAGCTCCTTTGGATGAACGCTCTGCATCATCATAGGCCTTGATGGTGATCTTCTTGCGAGGATCCACTGATTCTATTGCATATCCCAATGCTGTGACCAACTGTAGTGTGCAAATGTTTAGACCTGCTCCATTATCGATCAAGACTCGCTTGATCCTGTGTTGGTTGACAAAGCCTTCGATGTGGAGTGAGGCATTATGAGGTTGCTGGAAGGAAGAGTTGTCACTTTCGGAAAAAGTGAGACAAGGTGATGACTTTAGATTTCCAACCATGGCTTGAAATTGGTCCGTATTTAGATTTGCGGGGACTGACGCTTCTTGGAGTGCTTGATCCAAGATTGTTTTATGAGATGGTGATAGGCGTAATAGCTCTAAAATGGATATGAGCGCAGGCATTTTATCTAATTGTTCCACAAGATTATATTGCTTTGGGGCGGAGGTGGTGCCTTGTGGAGCTGCCTTGATGGTGACCTTGCCACGACGTGTAACAACATTGCAATTTGAGGTGGGATTTTTGAAGGTGATAGTTGCAATTTGTTCACTGGCATCATACAGGTGATTGACAGTGTAATTATATGCAGCTTGCGTATAATCAGTGGTATCAGGACCTCGTCTGGAAGTGGAAGGACCCCTTTGATCTTGTGATGGAAGTGGATTTTTGAACATCAAATGATCATTATTTGTTGTTTTTGGGTCATGTCCTTCAATTTCAATTTCTCCTCGATCAATAAGATCTTGAATGAGATCTTTCAATCGGTGACAATTACTTGTCTTGTGTCCTCTTCCTTGATGGAACTCACAATGTTCAGTATCCTTCCACCATGCCGGTTTGACTTGAGGCTCATAATTTGATAACTTAGGTAGAGTGATCAAATTCTGAGAAATGAGTTGTCGCATCACTGTTTCAATGGGTTCCCCTAAGGGAGTGTATGTGCGTTTTTGTTTTTGCTGACGAGGTCTTGGTTCATCATGAGACGTGATACGACCTTGATTGGAAGGAACATTTGTGTTATTTTGAGGTGGAGGATTTTGTCCTGCAAACCGAACCACAGGTTGTGCATTTTGGACAGTCCGAGCATCCACAACGCCATCGTTGACGATATTCTTATTCTTATTCCAGAAGTTCGGTTTATCACTATTGAAGCGTGGGCGAGGACCATCTTTGGGTTCATTAAAGATTTTGATGAGTCCTTTCTTGATGAGTGCCCTTTCACATTTTATACCTTTAGTGATCATATCGTTAAAAGAATCGGTGTCTTTGACATCCAGGTGAAATTCCATTTCTTCGTTTAAGTTGGAAATGAAAATTTCCACTAGTTCTCGTTCAGGTAACTGAAGAGAACGTCTGCTAGACATTTGGCGCCATCGTTGCAGGAATACTGAGAATAATTCACCTGGTTTTTGTTTGGTGTTGCATAGATCAGCCATGGTGATGTCGCGTTCAATATTATAAGAGTAATGATATAGGAACTTCTGGATGAGTTCCTCAAATGTTCTAATGCCACCTGGTAGTCAGGAAAACCATGATGTGGTTGTTCCTCCCAAGCTTTGGGGAAAGAGGCGCATTAGGTATGTGTCCTCATAAGCCACTTCAAGACAAGCGGAATGAAATTCTCAGACATGATCACGGGGATCTCCCTTCCCTCTATATTTTTTGAATTTGGGTGTTTCGAACCCACGTGGAAAGGGTGGCATATAAAGATTCCTATCAAACAGATAGGGACAAATGTCGTTAAGTGAGAATTGATTGGTCTTAACACCACTATGAAGTTGTTGGGCGAGATTCTCAACTTGTTGCCGCAACATCTCCATTTCATTAGGAGGAGGAGGTGGTGGGTTACCTCGAGGGATGTTATATCTGATGGGATCTCTATGCCTTTCCTCCTCATGGCGACTTTGTCTTTCTGATGCTTGTCTTAATTGGGCAAGATCAAAGTCTGAGGGGAGTTTGGCTCCTTCTTGAGCGAGTTTTAAGAAGTGAGCATCTGCGTTGCTCCTTAGTATTTCATCAAATAATCTGTTAAAATGAGGGTTATGTTGAACCCTTTCAATTGTTGAAGGAGTGGGTGTACTTGGGTTTTCATCATTCCCATTTCCTCCAAGTGCCTCTTGAAATTCATTGAGGTTGTCCTCTTCTTCCTCAATTTCTATTTCTCGTTGCCTTGATCGTGATCGGGTTTGAGCCATTTTGTTTGCAAGTTTGTTTTTGAAGTTGATTGAAGATGATGATGAGTTGTTTGATGAAGGATGGATGATTTAGTGGATTGGTGGTATGTAGGTCCCTAGCACTCTAAGGTAGATGTAACCAAAATTCCTTCTTTAAATTGCTTGCTTGTTTTGATAAGATTGGATGTGATAAGGTGCAGAGAAATCTGAGATGTGTTACAGATTTAACTACCTAGTAATGAGAGGATTCACTCATGAACTAGTTTTAACCTGCGTAGATGTGTCTCTTAGGATGAGCTTATCCTAGATGTAGAAACAATCTAAAAAGTGATGTGATGCGTTTGATTTCAAGCAATATCTAAAAAGGGATCTTGGGACAAGAACCTCTGAATGTTTTGAGAGTTTTTGGGATGGATTGATGATGAAGTGATGATATATGAATAAGATGCTGGATGTTTTGTTTTTCAACTTTCAATAAAAACTTTGTGTCACAAATGGAACAAACTCTTCTTCTTCCCTTTCAGGTGTTGGTGGCACTTCTCGAGCTGTGTTGTAGGTGATACAAATGTTTGGGAAGAAATTGGGATTAATCTTTCCTCCTTGATTTTTGTGATAACTCAGAGCTCTATATTGCATAAAAGCTCTGCGGTTTCATGATTCAGAATCAAATTCGTTTGTTTTACCTTGAAGGTATAAACGCATGCGATGTAGAAAAACTCTATGTGAGACAAAGATTTGTCTATTGAGATAGAAGAATTTCCTCCTTTTGATTAAAGCCTTTGAGCTCAATGGTCTCCTTTTCAAGTTTATATTCTGATGACACTTCTTCTTTCGCAAGATGTGAAGAATGGTCATAAAAGTTGTGACTCTGTGTTGTTTGCCCTTTGTTTTTGGTATTTTTGGTTGTGTTGACAGATGTTGGATGAGTACTTTATTTTTGAAAGTGATTTTCTGATTTTTCCTTGACAAGAAAACAAAGCAAGGACACAAACACAAGATTGTAGCCTCAAAGGCACAAATGAGTATGGGTCTAGATCAACCCAATCCTTGGACTTGTTTCTGACCCTTCCTTTAGATGTATTTTAAGGTGTAGTTCCAAAGCCTGAAGTCGGCTCAATTCACACTAGGTCTGTAAAATGAACACACTTCAAACACTTTTTATCCCTAAGGTCAAATGGCCAGTTGTGATAAATTTAGCCCACATCTTGATATTTCTTCAACTTTGGTACTACATACCTTATGAATCCCGCCATGGCAGGTAAGGATGTGATATCCTAAGTCTTGCACGAGCATAACAAATAGATGATCCCTATGATGGGGGAGTCACCACTTTTATCAAGCCACAAGTGACTTTTCAAAAGCTATGTTTCTACTCAAGGAAATATGTATGGTGAGTATCTTGGGAGCAAAACCATCTATGCTCTTGCACTAAATTATACCTCAAATATCCTCAATCAATAGAACAGGTGGGCTACTACTTAAAGGTGTTTAGTCATGTTCGATGGCTTTGGACATAAGTTCATTCTGCAGTGACTCACTTAAGAGCCTTGTAACTAGTGGTGGGGCCCATTTGTCCTTTCGGCCAGTTACACTGTAGGAACAGCTATACCCAAGGCTACAGCTTTCGCTCTCACCTGATTTCTATAGCGACTCGAAGGATTTACCGCTCGAGGTCGTTCCCAAGAGTATCGATCCCTTGGCAGGCCTCTCTTAAAAAGATAAAATGTGAGTGTTACTAACACTTTTCTCTTGCACCTAGGACCACGAGAGCCAAGGGAGAGGATAGTGTGTGTTAGAAGTAGGTCCACTCGACTGACTTTTTGCACAAGTGTGCCAAAACACGTAAAACACTTGTTCTTTTTAATCCAGCATTTGCAATGTGATCTAACTATTTGGAGATGTTGCTCCAACAGCCATGGTGTTCTTTTTAACTTTCAAAGGCAATGTGTTTTGTAATCTAGAATTGAGAAATCCTGGTCAACTTAATGAAAAACACGTTTGCATGAAAGAAAATTTGTTTGCCAAAAATAAATCAAAAACAAGTGGTTTGTCAGTTTTATTTGCACCAAATTTTTGAAATGTGGATTGTAAATTTTAGGTCCCCATTGATGCAATGAAATCAAATTTTGTGTTGTTAATTTTAAGCACCAAGGAAAATGAGGCCTAACTAGAAAACAATGAAAAACTGTTTTTGTTGTGCTTTTTTTTTTTTTTTTTTTTTTTTTTTTAAGTTCTTTTTAAGCACTAAATGAAAATTTTTGTGATTTTTGTTGGGTTGTTAACCTGCACAAAGAAAAACAAGTCAATAAAAACCAATGCTCAAGGGGGGGCTTCCACAAGCCTAAGTTTTGATTTTTTGGTTACAAAGTGAATCGGACAACATTCTGTCGCAATAGCGCTAGTCTGTGTTTCTACAGAAGCACTAATTTACATAATAGCACTAGTTTGCGTGATCAGAAGCGCTAATTCGCACCGTAGCACTGAAAGAAGGGAAAAATCCGAGAAGACAAAAGCGCTGGAAGTGTGTCAATAGCGCTGAAACGGTGACAATAGCGCTGGAATATTGTCAATAGCGCTGAAATCTTTTCAATAGCGCTATCTTAGGGTCAATAGCGCTAAAAGAAATTTTGCAATAGCGCTAAAACGCGTTCAATAGCGCCGAAGCGCGACCTGTGTGGCAATTTCAACAAGCAAAATGTTAATTTTCAAAAACAAGTATCAGAAGGTTGCGTGTTCGATTCACGTCGGGTTCACCAAATGATGCCCTCCTAAATGGCACAAATAGTTAGTTTAAGATCAAACAACACAAAACACACAAAGCATTAGCGTTAATCAATAAAAAAAAACTAAAACATATGAAGGCATTCCAAGAGAGACACTAAAAGCATGCTAATGAATCTAACTAAAGAAGTAAAGACAATGAGACATCTCCAACTATCTCTTAGCATGAGATTAGCTCCTTCTCCCTTGTTCCTCTCCTCTCCAAGTTCCAAAATAGTGTAGCTCTCAGCAGCTTTTTGCACTATGGATGCTTATGGAGGATTGAGATTGTAATATAGCTCTAAATGTGAAATAAAAAGCTAATGCTAATGCTAAAATGATATATTTTAATCAAAAGACAAAAGATTAGATTGTTTATACTAAAATGCTCTCTAAAATGTCTATAGCTTAGATGCATACAAGTTTTCAGGATCTGGATTATGAAGGAATGGGCTCTATTTATAGGAAAAATGGAGCAATGGATGGCCAGGATTGAAAGGTTTAATCAAGGGTCAAGCTTGAAAGTTGGGGATCCATGTGCACAATTTGCACCAATGAAATGGTGACAAGTGTCAACATAAGATTGGGTTGAGAGAAGAGGTTGGAGGCATTAAATGCCTGAGGAGACCTCATGGTTATCTAGAAGGTAAGGGTCAAGCCTAAATTAGGATTACCCACTGGATTAGGAGTTAATGCAAGGATAAACCTTTGTGCAAATGATTAAGAGATAATCATGGTCAAAGCATTAAAGGCTTGATGAGACCCTTGGGTTGGGTAGAGGTTGAGTCAAAACAAATGTTTTAACCATGTGGGAGGGTTTGAGGTAACCATTAATGGTTATTGGAGACTTTGGGGATTAAGTGGTTGAAGGTTGAAAGCCTTCAATGGTTATCAAAGACTTTGAGCCATTTAGTGGTTGAAGGTTGGAAGCTTTCAAAGGTTATCCAAGACTTTGAGACATTTAGTGGTTGAAGGTTGAAAGCCTTTAATGGTTATCAAAGACTTTTAGGCTTTGAGAAGTGACTCCATTTTGCTTAGGAATGTGACAATAATTAGGGGATGGATTAAGTTAATTAGGAAGGGGTTAGAAGAATCTAGAAGGGGATTAGATTTTGCAAGTGGATTTGGTGGGTGAGGGAAAATAGGATTTTATTTAAAATAAAAATTCATTTATTTCAATAAATGTGTGCAAGTTGTATTTGGATAAATATTAATTTATTTAAATGAGAAAAAGGAAGATAAAGCATTAAAATGCTTGAAGACTTTGAGGGGAACCATTAAAGGCTTGAAGACTTTAAGGAAAACCATTAAAGTCTTAAGAAGACTATAGAAGGAAGCCATCAAGTTTGAAGACTTTAAAGCCATCAAGTTTGAATACTTTAAGGGAAACCATTAAAGGTTTCAAGTGGGTGAGGATAAATAGGATTTTAAATAAATAATTTATTTAAAATAGTTGTGCAACTTGCTTTTGTAGGAAGATGCAAGTGGGTGGAGGATAAAGGTGATTTAAATAAATGATTTATTTAAAATAGTTGTGCAACTTGCATTTGTAGGAAAATGCAAGTGGGTAGAGGATAAAGGTGATTTAAATAAATGTTAATTTATTTAAATGTGAGAGGTGGGATTTAAATAAATATTAATTTATTTAAATGTGAGAGAATATTTAATTAAATAAATATGATTTATTTATTTAATTAATGGTCTGAATTTGGTTAAGTGAATTAAATCAAATAAATTGAATAATTTATTTAATTAATAGGAGAAGAGGGTTAAGATGAATTAATTAAATATTAATTTAATTAATTATTAATTGATGGTTAAATAATCAAATAAATACTAAGTATTCATTTAATTAAGTGGATAGATTTATGTGACTACACACATCATATGTAAATCTAGCCTCTCTTTCTAGTTCAAACACCACTATACCCAAGCAAGAGAAGCTCAAAATGAAAATGGCAAAGGAAGGTCCTAGGAGTACAGTCTCATCCAACTCTTTTGTGTTGGGCAACTACCCACTTCTCCTAGAACTGATGGTAAACCTCAAAGGTTACTTCAAATGCCACTGGTCAAGCTAGTATGCACTTTAACGCCTTTCATCCTTGGAACGAGTCAAGAAGAGACAAGAGATGAAGACTTAGCATAATGGATCTATAAAGATCCTATCACCACGAACATCCCACAAGCTAAGCTTCCCATAGATCAATATGGAAAAGGCCTTCTCATTATGCAAAGAATGGGCTATGATGGTCAGAGTGCTTTGGGACCTTGCAAGCAAGGATGACATGAGCCGCCGCAGCTGGAATTAAAGCCCAAAGATAACACAGGCTTAGGTTTTCAAAAGAAGATTCTTCCTAAACTCATATTCAAAGGGAAACCCAGCAAACCTCTATATCAACCAACTGCAAACATAAAGAGGTCACCTTTGATTATATCAACAGCACCCAAAACCACACCAATTACTCCAATACGGTTGAACATCCTGGCAATAACATCCACAACACCAATCATCCCACCAATCAAACCAACAACTCCATCAACAGTAGCAACCGAATCAACAACACCATTAGCAATATCAAAACCCCCAGCAGTATCGACAACATCGGCAATTCCAGCAAAAGCAGCAGATTCAACAACGTCGATACTCCTCGTATCGGATTCATTGATCCCCATAATCCTTCCTGCAACACCGATCATTTCATCTATAATGGTACATCAACTGATCACACCTGCATTGTTTAACTCAAAGGACATCCCAGTATGGTATAGTAATCAGATACTAGAAAGCGACTCAAAGACCGACTCACATGAGTGGGAATTTGATTTCGTCCAGCTTAATACTTCAGATGAGGAAGACGCATCACTACCTCCACCTCACAAAGACATCCCTATTTACGAAGAAGCACATATAAAGAACTCTTGGATTCCTGAACTGGAAACATCTTCCACAGACCCTACGTCACATCCTATGCCTAATTCTGATAGGGAGAGTACCATCAACGACCTTCACCACAACGTCTTGACCCTCACTGAAACATCTCATGAACTTAACCTGATCGATGAGGTAATGCCCATTATCCATCCTAAACTCATCGAATGAAACCAACCTAATCCCCCATGTCTTGACCACTTCCAAAATGATGAGGCAATCATTGACTTTCTGGACCTATGGGATAACATACCAAGCGGGGATCACAAAGATGGATTCGCCATTGAACTTAATAGCACAACATACTTTGGGGCGGATGCCAAACCTTTCATTTGCAAAAATATAACAATAAAACATGGATCTTCCAGTGAAAACCACACTATAGCACTGTTTCATCCCAAAAAAGAAAAAAGAAAGAGTGTATCCAACAATGAAAACCTCTCTGAGGCGCCAGAGGATGAAAGGTTTGACATTCTCCCTTCTATTACACAACGAGAATGATCAATAGTCCTTATTGAAGAGACAAAATAATACAACATGGGGACTTCTGAAACTCCTCACCACATACATATGGCATCTCTTTTAACTCCAGAGGAACAACCTAAGTTTGTCAAATTCTTCCAAAAGCGTCAGATCAACTTTGCATGGTCATATGCAGACATGCCTAGTCTTGATCTGGATTTAGTCATGCATCACGTCACCGTCACAGAAGGAGCCAAGCCTGTCAAGCAAAAGCTTTGCAAGATGCACCCCCAGGATGCAGTACTAGTCAAAGAAAAACTTAAGAAACTCTTGGATGTTGGTTTTATTAGACCAATTGATTATGCAAATTGGATATCCAACATTGTGCCTGTCGAAAAACCAAATGGGGGCATCCGTATTTGTACCGACTTCAGAGATTTGAAAAAGGCATGTCCTAAAGATGACTTCCCTCTACCAAACATTGACATAATCATAGACCTAACAATAGGACATGCCATGCTTTCTCTCATGGATGGCTTTTCAGGGTACAACCAGATAAAGATCGCACTAGAGGATCAACAAAAGACAACCTTCACATGTCCATGGGGAACATATTGCTGGAATGTAATGCCTTTCGGTCTAAAGAATGTAGGAGCGACCTACCAAAGAGAAATGACAACTATCTTTCATGATATGATGCATACCATAATGGAAGATTATATTGATGACTTACTAGCAAAATTACTCACAAGAGAAGGTCATTTGGAATATTAGAGAAAATATTTGACAGACTGGAACAATATCATGTTCGACTCAACCCAAAGAAATGTGTCTTTGGAGTAACCTCAGGGATGCTTCTAGGATACATTATCTCAAGAAAAGGCATTGAGGTCGATCCTGGACATGCCACCTCCATGGAACATCAGTCAGCTAAGGACATTACAAGGGTGACTACATTCCATCTGAAGATTCATTGCACAACTGGAAGATAAGTGTCACCCCTTTACACACTTATTACACAAGAACATTCGCTTTCAATGGGATACTAGATGCCAGCAAGCATTCCAGATGCTTAAAGACTATCTCATGAATACACCATTGTTGATCCCATCAGATCCAAGTAAACCTTTATTGCTCTATATTTCCGCAAAAAATACAACATTGGGTGTACTACTGGCACAACATAATGCAGAAGGGAAAGAGTGTGTTGTTTACTACATCTCTCACACACTGGTCAGCTATGAACTCAATTACACACCTATTGAGCGAACTTGCCTAGCAATAATCTTGGCAGCCACTAAACTGAGGCACTATCTGTTAACACATAAAGTACAACTCATTGCCAAGATCGATCCACTAAAGTACTTACTCAACAAAGAAGCATTGACAAGTCGCTTAGCCAAATGGGTGATGATTCTAAGTGAATTTGACATCAAGTATGTGGACCGTAAGGCTATCAAGGGCCAAGTTATTGCAGATCAGTTGGCCGATGCACCACTCATAGGCGATCATCCTCTCATTTCCAATTTTTTAGATCAAGAGATATTCATGATCACAGCAACACAACCATGGAAACTATACTTTGATGGTTCATACACTAGGCATGGCTCGGGGGCAAGCATTCTGTTTATCACACCTCAAGGTGACGACATCCTGAAGTCTTACAGGCTCACTTTTCCATGCACAAACAACATAGCAGAATATGAGGCCTTGATCACAGGACTCAGAATAGCCATACAATGGAAATTGAAAGAGTTACAGATATATGGCGACTCCCAACTAGTCATCTGACCAGTAACAGATGAATATCAGACCAAGGATGACAAACTCATGCTGTACAAACAAATGGTGGACAATTTAAAGGCATCATTTACTACTATCACCTTTGAGCAGATACCTAGAGATCAAAATCGAGTTGTTGACGCTATGACTACCATTGCATCTCTCCTAGATCTTCCACATAATTCAACATGCTACCAGTTCTTGGTAGAACAACTTTGGATTCCCGCTTATGATATCCCCGAATTCGAGATGATATGTTGCCTTATCGGTTCCAAATCCCCATGGTACGGTGAGTTCTACACCTACCTCCATGATCACAAACTTCCTCCTAACCAATCGAATAACCAACATAAAACCTTCATTCGCCAAACCGCTTGATATACCATTGTTGTTGAAACCCTATACCGACGCAGTCTTGATGGTACTCTCCTTCAATGTCTGGAACAGAATGAGATAACAAAGGCCTTGGAAGAGGTACATGAAGGAATTTGTGGGACTCACACAAGCGGTCCATCCTTAGCAAAGAAGATCATACAACCTTGATACTATTGGTCATCTATGGAAAAAGACTCCTACTATTTTGTCAGAAAATGCAAGAAATGCCAAATTCATGGAGACCTGATACATGCACCAGCACAAGAATTGCAACCAATCACAACACCATGGCCCTTTTGTCAATGGGGACTTGACCTTGTGGGTAAGATTCATCTATCTTTATCCAACGACCACAAATTCATTATTATCGCTACCGAATACTTCACAAAGTGGATCGAAGTTGTTCCACTTACCCAAGTCACCGGCAAGAAGATTGCCTCATTCATCCTTAATTACATCATCTACCAGTATGGTGTACCCATGTCCATCATCACAGATAATGGTCTTCCTTTCAAAAATCAGGATGTCTGTGAGCTCTATGAGAAGTTTCACATCCAACACCGCTTTTCCACTCCCTATTACCCACAAGGAAATGGTTAGGCCGAAGCATAAAAAAAAAAACATATTGAGAATCCTCAAGAAGACAGTCAATGATGCCAGTCATGATTGGCACATTCAATTGAATCCAACACTATGGGCATATCGAACTAGCATTTGAACCCCTACAGGCACAACTCCCTACTCACTAGTCTATGGCGCAGAAGCCATCCTTCCTATTGAGGTTGAGATACCATCTCTACGGGTTTCCTTGCATAATCTCATAGATGATGAAGCATACAAAGTCTCATGTCTTCAAGACTTAGAGCTACTTGATGAGAAACGACAAGTTGCATACAATCACCTCAAAGCCTATTAGCAATGCATGAGCAGAAGCTATAATCATCAAGTTAGACCTCGCATATTTGAGGTAGGTGATCTTGTTCTTCAAGAGAATCCTCGTAACCAACCAAATAGAGAACATCAGGGAAAGTTTGAATCAAACTAGCTGGGTCCATCTGTTATCACTGCCGTATTTGGGTCCGGGGCATATCAGTTGGCTACTACAGAAGGAGAACCGCTAGCAAATCCAATCAACAACATGCACCTCAAACGGTTTTATACATAAGTTGTATAGAGCATTAGGCTCCTTTACATGCCATAAAAACACCAAAAATATTCAGATAAATGTCCTGAAGAAAATATAAAAAAATCAAAATAGTAAAGAAAAATCATGCATCCAAACAGTGAACAACCACTCCGGTGGCACCTTGGGTAAGTGCGATGGTGAAAAGCTGGCAAACAGGTGCCACTTATAAAGGCTATGACTCCATTGTATTTCAGAATTGTTGCAATCACATTCATTGCATACACTCATCCATCATTCAAACCATAGCTTGTTATTGATCTGCAATCAAGGATAGTTCTTTATGTGTCTTGCATCCCGCTTTTTCATAGTCATGTCTAAACTGGGGGCAATGCCCTTAACCTATTGATGGAAGTTGATTTTGCATTACTGGTGATTCTTTGAATTCTTCAATCGAAAAATTGTCTCACAAAATACCAAAAAAATTCGAAAAACTATCACAACTTACCAAAAACATTCAAAAAACACTCACAAAATCCAAAAACATGATAAAACATCAAAAATCAATCAAAAACATGGCAACACATTGTACATACACATCCAAGAAGATACCAAACAAACACTGTGAAATACTCAAACAATGACCACTTATCACATAGACCAAATAATCAACATCGACACGCTAACCGTTTTAACAAGGATGCATCATTCCTTACCAAAACAAAGACAAGACATTTTCTTTGACAAGAAAATTTTGTTTAAGCTATCAAGTACTTGGTTGGTTTGTAGGTTATTTATTCATTTATATCAGGTTCCTACGCTACTCTGGGATATCCACAAGTGATTAGAGTGGCCGAGATGGTTCCTAAGTATCATTTTGTTTGTGTATCTTCTGCGAATTATTCCAATGAAGTTTTGGGGCATGTACTAATGTTGTCTACGTGGGAAGTTCACTAAGCTACGTGATCTTATGCAAAATATAGTCATGGATCACTACAACTTGACTGACTACGACATATATCTCGACCATATGAGCATGAACCATTATGGAGGGTCCATATTCTTTATTCTTTATTTATGTTGTTTGTTTGCAGGTACAATGCTCCATCCTTGGTTCCTACTACCTCGTCCAAGATTGATACTACCATGCTCAATGATGAAAATAAGGCACTATGGATCATCATTCCATCTCATCTGTTTATATTGTATTTTGTTGCATTTCACCCATCCATTTAATCATTCATTATTCATATGCATGGTTGTGTATGCAAGTGTGAACAAGATTAATATGAGAAGTTATTTGAAAAATGAATTGGTCTTGAATACAATCACGACAAATTTCATTGATACATCATCTGTGTGTCATGCAAAGTATAAAAAACCTTGCATTCATCTATCATGAGAACATCCTCATTTCATTACATTTTAGTTGCATTTAAATACACCTAGTTCATTATCATGTAGTTGCATATAGGTTTTATTAACCTGATTCTTCAATATTCATTCAAGTGCATTTAATATCATTTAGTTGCATTTACATACCTAAAGTTCATTATCATTCCATCGTTGCACAATCACAACATTTAGATTCATTTGTATGATAAATTTGTCATCCTTTGCATTTACCGCCATTTTTAGCCATTACTATGCATTCATTTAGTATTATTCACAACTCATCATTTATCATCATTTAAACTTGTTTACCATACATTTGTTTAGATTTCCATAGTTGCATACATTTATTTATCTATCCATTAGTTAAGTGCATTCATTTATCCATCTAGTATATTCTTATACTCATTCATTACATTTTACAACAAAATTCATTTAGGATTCATTAAAAAGAATTCATTATCCTTTTAATTGCATTAAGGTGAAGTTATTCATTACCCATGAGTTGCATTATCATAACATTATAATTTCACTTAGTCATATTTTATCAAATCATAACAAAACCATTTGTGTCAACATTGGTTTATACATTTTTCATATACATTCATTTAGATATCATCATATAAACATTTGTACTTTACATTTGTTTATCCATATTGCATTCATTTTAACCATCTAGATGCATTTACATAAATCATTTATACATTACATCAAACATCACTACATACCATCATCTCATCAACATAAAAAGCACAAGTACTGTCTATATATCATTTCATTATGCATACATCATCATCATGGCATTACATACATAAAGCATTTCACCAACACATCATGCATACGTATAAACCTGCATCCGCATGTTAGTACCATATTCATAAAACATGCATATATACATCATATAAATAAATCATCTCATAAAACACATACATATAGCAAGCACAAATATCCATCTAGGCATACATCATAGATCATCATCCTGCATAAAAACCATACATATCATCAACATGCATATCATCACAAAATATGGGATCTCCTCATATATCATATCATCGCAAAAACATACATGTATCAAAGTACAATGAAGTCCAAAACATATCGGCTACCAAGAGCCATCCAAGACGCAGTCCAAAATGACAATATGATAAACATACATAAATGCTCTCTCAGATGCCACTCTAACCAGATGTTGCACCACCATCACCACCTACTCCCCCGCTACCCACTGCACCACCTGCACTACCTCGTCGTGGAGGACCCATCACACCACCACTGCTCTGCATCCTCTGAGACTTCTCTGATCTCTCTCGATGCATCTGTGAATAACTCAGTGCCTGCCGACTAGATGGCACCTCTTGCTCATACAAGCCCCGCTAGTAATCAACCTCTGCACCTTCTCTCCGCAACTCTCTCGCTAGGGAATCATTTGATGACCCATGTCCCTCTACTCCCTCCAAAGCCCAAACTCTCTCCTATAACTGGATAACCCAATCAACGACCTGATCTCTCTCCCGCATCACTATAGTCAACTCTGACTCTCGTGCAAAAAGTTGCACATCTCTAGCTGCCACCTCCACCTCCATATCCTCTAGCCACATCTGCAAAACTAATATCATATGAACCTACATATCTCCTCTAGTAGCTCCCTCCCCTATATCCATAGGTGACTCTCTAGTGGATCCCTCTCCAGTGGCTCCCTCCCCTGTATCCATAGGTGCATGTCCCTCCCCTGCATCCCTGCCACCTAATCTCATGCCTCCCTACATCAAAGGTCCCTATGATAGCCACAAAGGCTACCCACCTCTCCCTCTCCACTGTAATTGTCCACCACCCCCACCTCCACCTCTGAATCCACTACCTCCTCCTCCTCCTCCATCCCCACCACCTCCATCCCCTCTCCCTCGTCCACCTACGCGACCTCCTCTCCTCCTCCGTCTCTGTCTCCTCTCCTCCTCAAAGGATGGAATAGGCTCTGCTGGATCTAATATCCATGGAATCCGATGTGCCGCAATGTATTGAGTGTACTCATCTGAGACCCCTGCATCTATCATCCCCGACCTCATCTGCCATGGTCTCGCCTGTAGAGTCTGAAACTCTACGAAAGCCTGATCATAGAGTAGTACTGGCCCCCACTGGAACCTCTCTCGGACCACCTGTGCATACTCTCTAGATCCACTCGACAATCCCTGCCTCCGTCTAAATTGTCTCAGCACTCTCTCAGGTACTTGTCTCTCCACATTGTAGGTTGTCCTACCAATGAGGTATCATGTCATAAACACATACGGCAAGGCCTCCGCATCATCCTCCCAGGGCTCGCACTCAATATACGGCCTCCAGATCACTCTATGTAAATCGTCCAGTGCCTACTGCCACCACTCTAACTTTCCTAAGTGGGGCTGACTCATCATACTGCCATACATATATACATAAGGCTGGTCTACTTCCTTAAATCTCAGACTCACCGGTCGAGTCACGGGAAGGTGCTCCCATGCCCAAATATGAAGAAGAGTGGTCCCCACTCCCAATGAGCTCACCTCTCAGTATACTACCTCATGTAGCTCCCAATATAGGTGCGATAGCACGCACGGTCCCCATACAAAGCGGGTCCCCTCAGTCATCATCTGCTTTATAACCTAGCCCCAACCAACAACCAGTCCATGCGATTGTCAATCTAGGCATAGCAGTCCCCCAACAATCCCTGATAACACATATGGTAGTGGCTCATACAAAGCAGCTATATCCTCCCATGTTACTGAGCCATTATCAATAAATACATCCTCATCAAAAAATATTTGCACTGCTACTGTCCCCCAAGCTCGATCATACGTCACCAGCTCTCCTGAAATGGGAATGTGTAGGATGCGCCATACATCCTCCAGTGTAACCGTCATCTCCCCCTACGCTAAGTGAAATGTGCATGTTTCACTATGCCACCGCTCTGCCAATGCTGATCAAACCATGATTCATCCGAATCATGGGCATATACATAACATCGTACAGACCTGTCGCTGCAATGCAATCAACCTCTGTCAATTGATCACGCAGCACCTGTGTAGCTGGATGCCTCTCCCGCATCTGTAAGACGCGAAGGTCCTCCTACACATGCATCAACCATCATCATTAGTTGTTTTGTTTCAAACTTTCTTAAGTTTAAACCCAGACTATCAACAGATACTTTGATCAAGTATCTTCTAGTCTCAACAGGTAAGCAATCATGGCACACCTAGACTACAACAGGCATTTATCCTAATGACCTAAGTCTCAACAGGGCTTCTATGGTTCAAAACAACTCGCATCTCCATTCATCCATCATTGGCATCGGGAGGTTCTCTTTCAACATACTGGGGCATCTATTTTCCTCACAATAGCGCTACTTTGCAAACAATAGCGCTAATATGCTGACAACTGCGCTAAACCAACTACACAATAGCGCTATAACAACTATACAATAGCGCCACATAAAAACAAAAGCGCTACAAGCCATGCTCAATAACGCTAAACATACAAAAGTGCTAAATCAACTATGCAATAGCACTACACTTTGCAAACGTGCTAAAACCACTATGCAATAGCACTAATTAAATTGACAACAACGCCAAAACACAGTTTTAGCACTATTGTTTTGACTCAACTTGGACAAGCTAAAAAACCTATAAAAAATGCATAAAAATAAAAACTTCAAATTCACATACCGCTAGTTCGTAGTCATCTAGCTGTTGGAATTGACGAACTCGCTCTAGCCGATGATATACTATCAGTACCGGCATCCTGACTGCTACTAGCTCTTTCAAAAGGTCACTATCAGAGCTCAAAAATCACTATGGAGATGAATGCAAATGAACCTATTTTCACCCCTTTCCCCTCATATATACCCTTCATCGTAACCCTAATTTTACCCCGCTCACCGTTGTGGTCCCTATGAACTTCCTGAGCCTCCCATTTCTCCATTGTATCTCCGATTTCTTCTATTCTTTCACCAATATTGCTAAATTCTTTTCTTCTACCACCCCGCCAATTTTCATTCTTTTTCGAGAGATCGCCCGATTTTTCGAAATTTTCGGTCCATCTCTCAAGGGGGCATACCACCCATTAAATTAACATTTTATGGGGCATATTTCTTCACACCTATTTTTCTTTCTTAGAAACGACGCGATAAACCACACCGTCTCAAAGAGGGGCAAATGTAGTCACATAAATATGTCCATTTTAATTAAATTAATATTTTCTATTTATTTGATTAAAAATCCACTACCCATCAGTTAATTAAATTAACATTTAATTAATTCATCTTCAAACATTCTCCTATTAATTAAATAAATTATTCAATTTATTTTAATTCATTCATTAAACCAAATTCACAATCAATTAAATGAATAAATCCTATTTATTCAATTTAATCCCCTTTCCTCTTTTAAATAAATTAAATAAAACATTTATTTAAATCATTAAATCCCCCCCACTCGCATTCTCCTAAAAATGCAACTTGCACCTATTTGTTGAAATAAATGAATTTTATTTTAATAAAAACCCTATTTTCTATCACCCACCAAACCCACTTGCAATCCTAATTCCTTTCTAGATTCTTTTAAACCCCTTTCTAATTAGCCTAATCCATCCTGTAATTATTGTCACATTCCTAAGCAACTTGGAGTCACTTCTCAAAGACTCTAAAGTCTTTGAAAAGCATTTAATGTTTTATGTGTCCAACAAGCTAACCTCTAAAGTCTTCCAAACCACTAATGGCTTTTACATGACCATTTATGGTTAAATCCACTTACACCCATGGTTAGGGACTTTGACCCCCTAACTCAACCCTCATGCGACCCATGTGTCTTCTCAAGCATTTATTGCTTTGAACATGGTTATCCTCACTAACTCTTGCACAAAAGTTTATCCATTGGATAAAAGCATTATTCTTTGAATAATGAATTTATTCATTCAACTCAACCTTAACTTCACCTCCCAAGTTAACCCTCTGATCATGTCAAGCATTTAATGGTTCTTCCCTCTCCTCTCAACCCATCTCATGTTGACACTTGTCATCCTGGGATTGGGTTGAAAGCCCTCACATGGATTGAATATCATTCAATCCTGACCCTTGTTGAGATTACTAATCTCAACCATCCATTGCTCCATTTTCCTATAAATAGAGCTCATTTCTTCATAATCCAGATCCTGAAAACTTGTATGCATTTACATTATAGTCATTTTTAGAGAGAACATTTAGTATAAGTCAATCATATTCACTTTTTTGGTTTAAAATCAACACTAGATAATTAGATAATCTCTTATTTTTAGCTTGTTGTTCACATTTGCATAGCATTTAGTTAATCATCTTTCATCTTGAACCTCCATAAGGCATCCATAGTGCAAAAAGTTGTTGAGAGCTACACTAATTTGGAACTTGGAGATGGAGAGGAGAGGAACAAGGGAGGAGGAGCTACAAGCATGGTGGAAGGCATTTGGAGATGTCTTCTTGCATTTATTTTCATAGTTAAATGCTTCATTATGTTTTTAGTATCTCTCTTGGTATGCCTACTTAGATTAGTCTTTGGTTGATTAACACTAACATTTCTCTTTATTTCTTGTGCTTCTTATGTGTTATAAGACCACAGGTTTTTGTCTAACAATATCCCATTTTACAGAGCATCACTTTGTAATCAGCAAAAGTCAGCCTGATTGTAACACTGACAAGTAGAAGCATGAGATCGAGATAACATACATCGTTTAAGTCCATCGGTAGAACACACACTCGCAGAAATGTAGAAATCATGTCTTGCCAATAGCCGAAGAGGCTATCAGTAATACTTATCTCGATGGACACTGGCAAAAAGTAAAATGCATCGGCAAAGGTTACAGAGATAAAGGGTAATCAGTGTAGACAAAAGCAGTCGGGATTATTATTATTTTAAATATTGGGGAAGGTCGGAATTCCAATGGACACCACAAGACAACCGACGATGTTGCCATACTTGCGATGACAAAAACATCACAGGATGTAGCCTCGCTCGTCGTTGTAATCGTCAAAATTCCAACATCTCCTTGAAGATGGTCCATCGACATAACACATACTAGAGGCAATGGAGAAATCATGTCTTGCCGATAGACAATGAGGATATTTGTAATACTTATCCCGATGGACATTGAGAAAAGTAAAATGCATCGACAAAGGTTATGATGATAAAGGGTCATCGGCAAAGGTTACGATGATAGAGGATGCAACTAGGTCGGAATTTCAACGTCTCCTCATCAAAAAAACATGTCGCAGGTGCATAGAAATTTTCGACGTGGTGGCGTCAAAATTTTGACGTGAATCTCGTCGTCAAAATCATCGATGAAAAAATAGTGACAAGGATTTTCTCCCTGAATACATCTGAATTCCGATGTTTAGTTGTCTGAGTTCCGACAAATGGTTGTCAGAAAACCGCTCCAAATGTACTAGTGTACGCTCATAGGAAGGCCACCAACCATACAGAGTTGTGTAATATAGAATCTAAGCCAGAGGAAGAATACTCGTATACCAATACCATACGTAGGGAGTGTTGGACACAATGGATCACTTAGAGGGGGGTGAATAAGTGATTTAAAAACTTCTTTCCTAATCAGGGATATACCGGTACAATATAAAACAAATAGAGTGTTGACCGGTAAACCAAACAATGCAAACAAAGTGTGTGAAAGGATTTTCTATAAAATCAATATAACACATACACAAGAATGCATCACATAACACCAAATATACGAGGAAAACCCAATGTGGGAAAAACCTCGGTGAGAATAGCTGCTGGAGATCTGCTCCAATCTAGCCTCATAATGAAAATGATCTGATTACAATTTTAGGGCACCAACCCCTGATTTATGAGCACCGAATCAAAGGAGCACAAACCCCTGATCAATTTATAGGCTACAACCTAAAGGAGCTACAACCCCTGCACTAAGCACCTACTTAGTGAAGACAATATGAAGATTCAAATACACAAATAAATTCCCAATTTCAAATGAAGTTTTGCAACCCTTTAATACTATGCACTACTGGTTTTAATCTTACGGGTCTGTGAAAAATTCACACACCTTGCAACAATGCCTTTCTATAGATTCTTACTCTACTAAGACTTCTCTCCCTCTGACTATTGGATTTAATTCACACTTGACCACACTTTGATAGGTTCTGCCTTTGTCGGTTTTGACACCTCTGTTACTCTGTCAATTTGTCCTTTACACTGGTTTTCTTGCTCCTTCTCATCGGTACACAAACACTTCATATTTTTCACTCAAACAGACCTTGCACACTCACTTTCATTCTCCAACATCATCATATCAGTCTCAGGTCGACATCTTTAAACTTGAGGCTTCCTACCAAAAACTAATTCAAACTTAGGACAGTTAGGGTTTCCCTCCTCCGATCAAATCTATATCCAATTCTGATCTAATCTGTCTTGTATCGCTCACCTGCATTGAAGGGATAAATCATCATGCATTTTTCATTTGTCCAAAGCATGTTTGTCAAAAGTAGCAAACCTAACCTTGTTTTCCAACCTTGAAATTTGTCGGCACATTATGATGCATTTGTTTCTTTCTCGAGGTCAATCTGTAATCGTATTTGATGCTTCGATCACAATCCCTCAACTATCTTATCATTCTCTGTCGCCCATTCTTCCTTGAGTCGCATCAGTCTGTTATCAACCCATGATTTGCATTTTCATCATTTAATGACCACCTACTACACAGACAACCATGTCGATGAACATTTCACCAACCTCTGTATGTTTTTCACCTCAACTCCCCGGGGCACACATCAACATACATTCAACTCACCAACATAGGGTCTGTTCAAACTAGAACATCCGACAAGTCCTTCTACCAGTACAAACCCTTACCAGTATGTCCAACACATTGAATAATCACTCTTACCAGCAACACATCCTCCTAACAATTCATCTTTCCTTTCAGTATGTCTTCATGCCATTCTTTCTGTTCTGCTCATTGGGTACTGTTGTGATTTATATAACATTCTAGACTCTTCATCACAAACAAACAACCAACCTTCATACCGGTTATCACTCAAGTGTGCCAACGCACTCAAGCATCTCACCTCATACTAGTGATATCATTTGTCAACTCAGAACATACTTCTCTTCACCTGTTTCTGTCTTCTTTATGCTAGTTCAATCTTCTTCATACCGGTTGACACTTAGTATATGATCATGCCAACAAGACCATGCCAACAACTCGTACTCACTGGTTGACATCAATGATAGCATGTTAGCTATTCTCCCATAACAATACCGGTAACCTACAATACCGGTTGACATCAATGACAACTCAATTCCAACAATCTTCCCCTTTGGCATTAATGTCAACACTTTTTGTACCAGTTTCTCTCCCCCTTTGACAAAAATGGAAAATGGAACCTTAGTCTGACACCAATCATACTAGTAGACTCAAACCTTATTCTCTCCCTTTAGCAGTTATGGAATCAAAAGTTGGACAAGTTGAATCACAACTCATGCCTTCAACTGGTCGGACACATTCTCCCCTTGTGTCCAAGCTTCATGATTCAAGAGTCATAAGATAATAATAATTGTTGACTCCCCCTGAACCATACATCTCTCTACACATTTAAGTGTTGCATGATGGTGGGACAACTCCCAACTTTTGTCTCAAGTACTCAAATGTGCCCAAAGGAAGTGGCTTGGTAAATATGTCAGCAATCTTCTCACCAACTGGAACATACTCTACTATGACCTCCTTGTCTGCTACCTTCTCCCTCAAGAAGTGATACTTGATTGCAATGTGTTTTGTTCTTGAGTGCATTACTAGATTCTTGGAGATGTTGATTGCACTTGAGTTATCACACTGAATTGGAATAGGTTCTGGTATCTCCACCTGTATGTCCTTCAGTGTTCGTTTCATCCACAATACCTGTGGACAACATGTAGTAGTAGTTATATACTCAGCATCAGCAGTAGATAATGACATTGAATCTGGCTTCTTGTTGTGCCATGATACTAACCAGTCTCCTAATTAGAAAGCACCTCCACTTGTACTCTTTCGGTCATCAATACATCTTGCCCAATCTGCATCAGTATAAGCCTGCAAAGTGAAGTCTCCTTTCTTTGGATACCACAAACCATAACTAATTGTTCCTTGCAGGTACCTGAAGGTTCTCCTGACTCCATTTAAGTGATATTGTTTAGGAGCAGCTTGGAATCTTGCAACCATGCAAACTGCTTGTACTATATCTAGTCTAGATGTTGTTAGATATAATAGACTATCAATCATAGACCTATATAGTGTTTGCTCTACTTCTGGTGAGTCATCTAGTTTTCTCAATTTACAACCGGTAACCATGGGAGTACTTACTGGTTTTTTGTCCTCCATTTGAAACTTTTTCTACATATCTTTAACATACTTGGTTTGTGAGATGAAAATTCCTTTCTCCTAGTGTGAGATCTGCAAACCAATAAAATAGGACAACTCACCTAGCATGGACATCTCAAACTTTGTCTTCATCTGATCTGCAAATTCTTTGCACATGATGTCCTTGTCTCCACCGAAGATAATGTCATCCACATATACAACTACTATAATCATATGATCTCCATTTATCTTGATATACAAGTTGTTGTCTACATTCCCTTTCCGAAATCCTTTCTCTTTCAAGTATTTGTCTAACCGAGAATACCATGCTCTGGGTGCCCACTTCAAACCATACAAGGCTTTCTTCAACTAGCATACAAAAATCTCATCATCATGTAATAGATATCCTTTCAGTTGTTCCATATACACCTCTACTTCAAGATTACCATTCAAAAATGCAGATTTGACATCCATTTGGTAAACCTTGTATCCTTTATAGGCAGAGAAAGCTAAAAACATTCTTATTGCCTCTAACCTAACAATCAGTGCAAAGGTTTCTTTGAAGTCAATACCTTCCACTTGAGCATACCCTTTTCAAACTAACCTTGCTTTATGCTAGATTATCTTGCCTTCTTCATTCATCTTGTTCTGGTAGACCCACTTGGTACCTATGACATTCTTGTCTACCAGTCTAGGAACAAGTTCCAGGGATAACTTTAAGAAACCACCCCTCAGGCAAAAGTGTAAAATCCTAGCGAATCAGACATTATTTTTGGGGGGAAATTTTCATATTGATGGCGAATTTTTTTTTCGAAGTAGGAAAAAAATTTATTTTGTGTCGACGATTTTTTCCTAGGGTATGAAAAATTACATAAAATTCTAGCGAATAATACCTTGTTCTGTGGGGAAAATATATATTGTAGGAGGCAAATATTTTTTCGTTTAAAGGAACAAATATATAATTGTATGGGCGAAGATTTTTAGTCCGAAGGAAAAATTATTTAAGTGTATTGGCGATTTTTATCCACCGCTTCAAAATTATTTAATTTGTTTGGCTAATATTTTGTTATTTATGGAAAAATATATATTTTATTGGCGATTTCATGAATTCATTGCCATTAATAGACAAAGCACATCACATCACATCAGTACATCATATTGAGTCTGGGCTCTACATGACATATCGATAAGTGTGACCTCTTTGACACATGAAGGGTAACACATACCTAAACTCCATCAATGATTTTAAACCATTCGATAATGGTAGATCAATGACTGAAGTTTTATTTCGGCCCAAATTTTTGAAGAGAACATAGTTCAACAGAAAGTGCCCGGAATGGAATTGGATTCAATAGACACGTATCAAATGTCACGGTCGATAATGTTGGTCATTTAATATATGTGTAGTCACTAACTGCAATCCACTTTGTCCCCACGACTATGAATGCGGTACTTGGTACTGGTTTATAGTTGTTTCCAATTTCGCACACTCGTGTATTTATGGGAAAGATTTGTAGAGATATACGAAAGATTTAAAAAAAATTAAAGTAATTAATACAGTTAGAGAAGGAATTATTACAATCAAGAGCTTCAACTATTTATATATGATCTCTTCTCCTTTCATCTTCAATTAGCCTTCGGTAGATAAATCGTCGGAGCTCACGGTATTTAAATTCTGCCTCTGGTTTAGGTCTATAGGCGTAGGCTGCTTAATTTGGTAATCTGATTTCTCAAGATGGACACTCCTGTCTGCTTGAGAAGCAATTTTGCGAAGGATGAGAGGGCCTTTTTGGGCTCCGTTAGAGACCCAACCCTCCAATGAGTCTGCGAGGAGGTTGGGATGTTCACTAATGAGGTTGTGAGGATGGTGTTGGGAAGAGACTTTCTTCGTAATGAAAATAGATATCGTGTTAACACGGATGTTACGTCCCAGTTCTTGGCATCTCTTCTAGACCTTGGAGGAGACAAGGTGGATATGTTGATGTTGTTAAGGAAGGCGTTTAAAGAAGACTTCCTTGGAGATGACATTACTGTTGTCGTCTTTGCAGAAGTAGGGGTGGGGATCCCTTGGGTGAATGAATTAACCAAGATTCTCCTCCTTGACCAAATAGTGTCTATGGCCAAGCAACCATTTCTTTTGAACCTGAATGTGGAGCAGAGTAGTTGATGCATCATAGGAAATGGGCGCGGATTGGTAGGGACTTTCTCCGAAAATGGTTCCTCTTGGACGACTTTCCAAACTATAGTTGGCTTGAAGAATTCTCATAGCTTATAATGTCTGAAGAATTCTACATGGAGGGAGGGTGAGATTCTTAGGGTAAACCATGAATGTGTCCACTACCTATGCCCTAGCCTCAACCCCCTAGTAGTTTTTTTTTTTGGCTGTGTCCTCATAACCTCATAGGCTCACTCATTTTGGCCTTAAAGTTTTTGATGGACTCAAGTCTCAGACATGTAAAAATTGTAAATTTCTGAAACATAAATATTAATGATAATTTTGCAAATTCCAGTTCATTTCAATTTGCCTCTTATGGATATAAAAATTCTTTCTATTTCATTTTATTAATGATAATTTTGCAAATACTTTTTGTCTATGAGTTGCGTTAATTCAATATTTTGTTAAACAATGGAAATAAATTTAATACTATGATCTTTTTTATGTAATGTTTCTTCCTCTATATTTAATATATATATATAAAATCCAGTTCATTCCATTAATTATTTGTACATTGATTATCATTGATTATAATTTTATAAATATATAAAAAAAAGATGTTTATCTCGCAAAAAACAAGTGAATTAAAAGTCCAACTTACTTGTTGTTGAAGTTTTGAACTAGTGCATGCGGAGGAATGATAAACATGTTTTGCAAACTTCTAACAGAAGACTTCCATAAACGATAAACATTCAATTAAGTATAGTTAAATTCAAAATTTGCAATTGTATACTTAATTAAATTTAATAAGCTCTATTTCGACAGAAGTTGAAAAGGATTAAAAAGTATTCAAAACCATTCTCAAAAAGTGACTCATGTCTATTGACGTGGCCGAAAAATGGCAAAAGTCCTGGGACCCACGACAACTGACAACATATACCATCGATCAACATTTGGTGTCTTCAGGGAGGAAATGGGTTGAGAATCAAGTTCACGAGCCTTAGCACACCGCACAACGTCTTCATTGGTGTTCTCTTGTACAACGGTTTCTTTTAGTTTTAGTTGAGGGTTGTGAAGGTTTAGGATTAATAGGCATAGGCTTCTTCTCTTCTTTTAAATGAGGATGAATAGGAGAAATTCTGCTAAGTTGAAAAATAGGAGATGTTGGATGCTTCCTTTGTAAGATGTAGGAGGCGGTATTGCAACATATAAAGGAGGAATACAAGGTGTAGGAAGGAGACCAGGT
This sequence comes from Cryptomeria japonica, assembly GCF_030272615.1. Taxonomy (NCBI): domain Eukaryota; kingdom Viridiplantae; phylum Streptophyta; class Pinopsida; order Cupressales; family Cupressaceae; genus Cryptomeria; species Cryptomeria japonica. The sequence continues at coordinate 610,060,024 of NC_081408.1, read as the reverse complement.
CCATCATGAGGAGGAGGAATATGTCTAGGATCTCTAGGCTTACTCAAAGATAAGATTATATCATTCTTCCATTTTTTATAAGATTAAAAAAGAGCATCACTTTGAGTCTTAAGAGGTTCAAATTGTTTAGGCTAAAAGTAATCAAGATTAACATCTCCATGCCTCATCGTGGGTTGGTACATGCTATGATTTATAGTTATGATTTTGTCATTATGAAGAAATTTGAGACATTTATGAACTGTAGATGGGATCGCTTTCATGGAAGAGAACCAAGGATGTCCCAACTTCACACAAAATTGATCTGATGTAGGAATGATAGAAAAAATGACATCTAAGCACTTAGTACCAACCTTAACGGGAAGAGTAATAGAACCTATAGTAGGACAAGATAAACCATCAAAGATCTTAACCACTAAATAAAATTTATCATATGTTACTTCATGCAAATTTAAAGTATAAATATATTCTTAAGTTATTACATTCACCATACATGTTGGATCAATAAGAACCCCTCATGAGAGTATGCCTTTGATCTTTGCAGTGATATATAGTGGGCCATCAAGTGCTTCAATACTCTCACTAGGATCAAAGGTAATGCATAGGTCCTTAGGACGTGCACATTTATCAATAAGATTCACCACATTATTAGACTCAAGGCCAAGGTCATTAGAAGAAAATTCAAGATTCTCAGACTCAATTAGAGACCGTTGGATGAGCACAGATCAACGACTTAGGGTGGATTTCGGCCTGAATGTTGGAAGTAAACACATTTGTGATAACTTCACTCAGAATTGAATGTTTAATTAAATATAATTAAGTCTATAAAGCTCTATTTCGGGTGGAAGTTTAAAAGGATTAAAAAGACTTCAAAAACAGTCTGGAAAAGTGACTCGAGTTTAGTGATGTGTCCGAAAAATGGAAAAAGTCATGGGACCCACGACAACTGACAACAAATACCATCATATGTTGGATGAGCACAATCAATGACTTAGGGTGGATTTCGGCCCGAATGTGGGAAGTAAACACATTTGTGAGAACTTCGCTCGGAATTGAACGTTTTACATTTAATTAACTATAATTAAGTCTATAAAGCTCTATTTCGTGCAGAAGTTGAAATGGATTAAAAAGACTTCAAAAATTGTCTAGAAAAGTGACTCAATTCTGGTGACGTGCCCAAAAGATGGCAAAAGTCATGGGACCCACGACAACTGACAACATATACCATCGTCTGTTGGATGAGCACATATCAACGTGTCAGATACCATTGTCTGTTGGATGAGAACAGATCAACAACTTAGGGTGGATTTCGGCCCGAATGTGGGAAGTAAACACATTTTTAAGAACTTGACCCAGAATTGAACGTTTTACATTTATTTATCTATAATTAAGCTTTATTTCGGGCAGAAGTTGAAAAGGATTAAAAAGACTTCAAAAACAATCCAGAAAAGTGACTCATCACTCAAGTCTGGTGATGTGTTCACTGTCCTCATAATTTAGACTGAAGCAATGAATGTTTTGTCCTTCGGCAGCGAATAGATATTAATAATAATTTATAAAATTACAACAGGATTCTAGATATTTTTCTCTTTAGGTATTACTTTTGTACTTTTCAATGTTTTCAAAATAAGTGACTCATAAATTATAATCGTATTTCATTTCATGGACAAACCAGTGAATCGAGGGAGATTCAGAAACGACTACTGGATTGAGGAATACAAGTTGCAACAGAGTCTGTATGCGCCAATCTAGTGAAATAGAATTTTTGGGTAAAATCTAGAAGACCTACATCCCACGTTTTTTACTTTTTTAATCTCGTGGTTCGATTTGAGGGTTAGCATTTTCAGGCTTGTATCTAGCATTATTTTGAATTATTAACAATAACAGCGATGGGGAAACCGGGAAGCTGTAGTTCAACAAGAAGCCAAGTGAAAAAAAAAAATAGACCTAACCGAATTGGTTAAAACACCAGGTTTCATTGATGAATACCATGATATTTATGACCCTATTATCCATAGTGAAAAGTGTATCATAGATATTAGATATGCATTTTCTAATAAGGCGATAGATCCAAGCAGGGCAAAATTTATTGTTTTCAACACAATGTTAAAACAAAGAACAAATAAAATCACATCGTGGGATGCTAGATTAGGAAGCATAGTGTTACCTGAAATATTCCCTTGCCATGAATTTGTCATGGTCTGCACTGAAAATTATGATGAAAATAAAAAAGCAATCGTCATTAAAAATAAAAAAGAGGAAATTCTATCCATAAACGTGGGAGAATTTGCTTGTTTGTTGAAACCTAGGGTTTGAAACACAAAACTCAAACGTCCACATTGACCTAGGAAAGTTGGCAGAGAATTATGAGAGTCTCGATCCAAGTCATAGAGATTCATTTATTAGAGCTCTAATAATGTGTGGTACTCCGTTGGATCAGAATCATAAGCCTCCTTATGATTCTAACATTTTTGTTCCATGGGTTCGGGATACTATTTCCCTGTTGAAATTTTGTCTGGGATTGTAAAATGATAGGGAAGTGGGTGCTAGCCTTCTTGAAATAATTTTTAATATCCATTGTGTAAATCAACCAATAAGATATAATTTTATTGAGCACATTGTTCAATCCATGCGAAAACAATTACTAATGATCAAACAAGGTTCCTATTAGACATTTAGGTTCTCATCCTACTTGTACTATCTTCTTCTATCCAAGTATCGTGCAATATTCGAGACCAACAATCTTCACATTGTGAACTATAAGATTGATGAGAAGACTCGGAACATAATAGAGTGTCCAATATATGAATGGACATCAAATATAAGGATGCATGATAACAAAAAGAACTAAAACCATTTTGTAGACTTCTTTTTGGCACCAATGTATAATGAAATTACAAGCACTCCAATGCCTAGATTTCTTGTGTCTTGTAGAGATTGCATTTAACTCAGAAGTCAAATACAATTAGCTGACTGGTTCTTCGTGGAAGAATACACTGTGTTAAGTTTTTACGGATCAGCAGTAAAACCCTACATACTTCCAATACATGTGACAGAGAGGGTATTTGCATTGGTATATGCATAGTAGTTGGAGAGAAAATATAGGCACTTCTATGGTCAACAAAAGAAGAGCATATTTACTTCCTTGCCTTTCTCATGTGGAGGGTTCACATTCGAGAGAAAAGAATTCTATGTGGCACATGATTTTTTGACAGATTTTAGCTTTGGTGATGAGGGTCTCTGGCAGTATGATCCAATCAGTGTAGTTCAAGCAAGGCTTAAGAAAAATGGGAACTCTTCAGCGTTATGTCAACATGAAAGTAAACCATTGCTAGAAAAGCTTAGAAACATGGATTCCTAGGATGAGGTAAAAAAAGAGATGGAGAAAATTGCCACTGACAATAACATTTCAACAGAATAGTTATCATCACAAATTATGACATTTCACATAGAGGAAAATAGAGGAGGGCATCCAAAATAGGAGGTCCTATAATTTCTACCAAAAATCTACTAATCCATCTAACAAATCTATTCCCAAAACAATTTTGCAAAAATGTAAAGACAGTTATTGGACTCAAACCAAAATAAATGATTTTTGGACTATGAGGAAGAATCTCGGTGAACCAAAGTCCAGTGCAGAATTTGAGTCCATCAACGAGGATGAAGAGTTTAGAAAATTGTGGAATATGGAGCATCCCACAACAACATATGATAGGAGTGAAGATGAAAATGAGTATGAGGTTGATCCCACTCCAACAACTACTACAATCCCTAAAATATTAGGTGGAGCCAATGAGTCCATGAAAGAAAAATATAGCAAAGGGGCAAAAATTATAGAAAAAATGGGTTTTGAAGGTGGTGGTCTAGGTCCCAGAGGAGAAGGCATTTGGTATCCACTTGAGGTACAACTTCCATCAGATTCAAAATCAAAATCTCTTGTTAAACCAGTCATTGGACTTGATTCTTCAGATTCATCACAGAAAGGTACTACTCATTACCCTTAGGGTCCACCTGCATTTGTTATAGGTTCAAATCCACAAGCACCACCACATCATGGTATTCCCATTGGTGGTTAATCAAGTGCCACTGCCACTGGTGGGGGATCTAGGGATAGTATTCCTATTAGTGTTCATTCAAGTGCCACTGCAATTGGTGGGGTTGGAATGTGTATTACTACTGATACTAGTTGCCTTGGTGTTGGACAAGTGCAACAATAAAATATCTCTCACAAGAGGCCACTAGTGGTAGATACTCATACTATTTAGAATCCTATATCAAGTTCCATTGACACTACAAATCTATCATTTGCAGCTTTGGATCAGACCCCTCAAAAGACTATAAAAACTACACATGCAAGCGATAGTGGGACAGGATCCGGAATGGTTGTTGGTACTCCTCGTAATGCATTAGTTAAAACCACAAGCATAGGTGGAACTGGAGCCCTTTCTATTTCATCTTTCAAACATTCAATTGCTTCAGCAAGCCCAAATTTTCAATTTCGTGATTACTATGAAAATTTTGAACATACAACAAATGCAAATAAAGAAAAAAAAGAGAGCATTGCATAGGGTTGTCCTGACTGAAGTTTTAGACGAACAACCTGCAAGGAACAGTGTAATTCCAACATATGACCCACACAAAGATATGATGGAGTTCATGGTTGTTATGCCCCCAACTAAAGATAAAAATCCACCACATAGTCAGATAGATCCCTTTGAATTTCATGTTAGCACCCTCCAAATGGAATTTTCCTAAGTACAAAATGTAGACAAAATTAGTGTGTCAAAAAGGACTAATGAAGTGGTCTACACTTCACTGCTAAAGGTGGAGAGAGAAAAAAATAAACTGGAGAAACAAATAGAAAATTTAGAGGCAGACCTAGCAAACGAAAAATCAAAGAGGAAATCAGCAAATAACAAGTGCAATGACTTACAGAAAAGGATAAAAAATTTGGGCTCTGCAGTAGAAATTGCAGAGCAAGAAAAGATGGATGCAGAATTGAAGGACTTGAGTGAAAAACTGGCTAAAAGCAGTAAAGAAATTGATGAGGAAAGAGCCAGTTTTCAAAAATATTACAAAAGTTATGAGTCTGTTGCTGCTGAAATAAGAAAAATACAAGACCTATTCGATCATGAGAAGGAAAAAGAAAAATATTTGGAAAAGGAAGTAGAGGAAGAAAGAAAAAAAATGTGCACAAATGAAAGAAGACATGCACAATGCAAATGATAAAATTAAAACTTCAGAGGATAGATTGAAAGATAATATGAAAAATGCAATGAATTATATATAAAAAAACATTTGGGGGCAAATAATGCAAAGGAGTGACAAATTGTGTGAATGGTTTGAATTGAATGAAAGCCTGAGATTAATTTATATGAAAACAAAGGGCACATTGAGAAGAGAAGACATATTTATTCAAAAGAGGATATGGCAAAATAGATTTTGCAAGTAGTCTAAGTACCAGTGACAGCTATTTGACATCCAAGGGAATTAACAACCGCATTGATGCCACAATTAAGACATCATCTATCCTTCAAAAATGCTAGAAACTAAGGGAAACATCAGAAGTTATGGATAAATGTGGCAAAAAGATATTGAAGCTACAATAAAGGGCAACTACTTTGATTAAACTTGGTATGCCTGAGATAGTTGACCCATCAAATAAATTCATTGGAAAAGAAGCTTACAAACAAAACATGGAGATAAAAATGAAGTTTGATTTAGTCTTGCTTCCTAAGAACACAACTCCCCAAAGCTTTCTGGAATTCATCCAACCATTTACAACTCTGAATGTGGTATTAGGTGAAACAGTGATGTCAAGTCACTCTTCTAAATATGGATTGTTGACGAAGTTGCAATTGACTTTCCATAGTTTAAATAATATTGACCTTCCATCAAACGAAGAGTGGAGCACCCTACAAAAATAGGCACAAAAATCTTAAGAATCATATTATGTATTGCACAGTTTTTTGCTTTTACTCTTAATTTCAAGGTTTTTTGTTTTTTCTGTTTGGAATTTGGCATCACTTGAAATAACTCTATTTTATGAATAGGAAAAAACCAACACTCTCTATTGCTAATCCAGCCTATGAATCCATGATGCACAGTTTAAACCTTCAACCTGTAAATTTGTATTCTCAAATTCTCCCAAGTTTTAACATTTTTGCATTTCTCTATTTCTGATTACTAGGTTTTGGGCACTGCTATTATCTATATTTAATTTGTCATGGCTTGAATTAATATTTAATTTTGAACTCTATTTTTTTAACAAGAGACATCAGACATGTAGCAGTTGTTAAATTGCTAATCTGTCATGTGATGGCCATGTAAATTTGTGCTAAGTTTGTGATACTGATGGCAGTCGGGATGATATATTCAATGTTCGGTGCATTAGTAATTGATTTTGATGTTGAGTCTTCACATGTTGCAAATTGACCTGAAGCTGTTGTTGCTCCCTTGTTTCTATAAAAGGGAATTCAGAGTCATTTGCAAAGGGTTCTGAAACTTTGTATTGAATTTTGCATGGAGAATCACACAGAGTGATGTATTGAATGAATTGTATCATATGGCTATATTTTTAAATAATTAATAAAAATCTAAGTTCTCAACATGTCTAAATAAACATCTTTGTATCAATAAACACATTATGGTCTTTTATGATGCTATTTTAAATCTGGAAATAGAAAGTTAAAAAATACAATTACAAATCAATATTAAATTCTAATTGCAAAAAGTTGACAGACTCATAAAATATCATCAAGTTATCAACCATAATAATATTCTTTTGTAATATGAATGATGAGATACAGTAAATACCAATCTCTTACAGTTGCCATTCATCCTCATCAAATTCAGAGCTTTCTTGATTCTTGTCTGTGTTTTATTCACTCTGAGTCTGCATACCTTCGTTGAACTACATCTCAATGCTACCAGTAACTCCATTACATAAGTCAATAGTCCCACTAGTACTTTGGTTTGAAGTGTTTCCCAAACCTCTTCTTTCACATTTGGACCTCCAAATTTGCAGTGTCCTATCATAAGGAAAAGTGTGGACATCATACCTAGATGTATAGAGCCTCAAGCAATTTTCCAAATTTTTATTTATTTTGTTTCTTAGGTTTGATTTTAGGAACCCCAAAGCATTGAAAACTTTCTCATCTTCCACCGAACCCAATATCATGGTAAGACATAAATCAGCAAGCTTCAAATATTCTGGCATTGACTCACGCAACACTTTGTTCTCAGCTATATATTTCCAAAGTCTTGTTACCGATCCCTCTTCGTGGGGGTTCTCCATTCTGCCATATTGTTCCCTCATAGTGTATGCAAAATGAGATGATTTCTCTCTTAGATGAGTTCTGTCTAATATTCCATTTATAGTTACTCCATTCAATTCTCTGGATATGCAAAATTGTTTTATCAAAGTCAGTAGATTACTTAGAAAATCAGCTGCACTGTTGAGGCTCCAATATTGAGGAAACACAATAGACATGGCTTCCAGTATCTCAACTCCTCGTACATTGGCACATACCTCCCCATTTGCACCGATTTGTAAACATTTATCAGGATTGTTCAAATCTGTGAGTGTTCGCCACTTAACAAATTTTTCATCAGATAGTGTTGGTTGATTTTGATAGAGATTGTCGAGGGTCATTCATGTCATCTTATGCAGCGCAACATATTCAGCAATATACAGAGCTTTTTGGGGGGCAAGCTTCATAATATTTCTCATTTCCTCTAGCATGGGCAAAAGAGCTGCTAAAATTAAGAGTGTCTCTAGATTACTTAACCTCTGAAGAAGGTCAGGAAATTTTGGTTGCTCTGATTTGTCACGAGTTGTGTGAAATAGTCCAATCAAGAATGGATATTCTAAAAAAACTCGATGCACTAAACCATCCAAAGAGATCCATCTGGTATCATTATCCTTGAGAAGCTTGTTCCCATCAGTTATTCCATCAACAAAGTCTTGAAGTTCCATAAATCGCTTGGGACTTCAACAGAAGTGTGAGTAGAGCTCTCTCATTAAAATTTGATTTTTTTTTTATCGAAGCATACTTGCTCACAATTCCAAAAGCTAGATTCATTCTGTGAGCCATGCAGTGAATTGCAGTAATGTACGGTGCAAATGAAGTTTCAATATTTGTACAAAGACCGTTCATGTGACCTTGCATTACTAAAGCTCCATCTACTTCTGACAATGTGTGTTCTATCATATAATTATCATATTTCTATGGTACTCCCTGTTCATCACAAAGTGCCTCGCTCTATCCTATCCTAGGGCCTCTGCTTGATTGTATCTTCTTGAGTAGTTTTCCTGATTGGCAACGTATGTTCTATCACAAAATTGTCAATCCTAGCCCTCTATGTTCTCCTAGTCTTCCCTAGAGGACCTGTTTGAGTGTATCCTCTCAACAGCTTATCCAATCGACAGCGTATGTTTATTATAGAACTGCAGATTTGACCTTGGAGACATAAATGCGCATTCATGACATAAACGTGCTTAAATATTACACAAATGTTCCTACATTTCACAGACGCATCTGGATTACACAGATGTTTCTTTGTCATGCATATACGTGCCTGCCCTATACAGATGCGCTTGAACTTCACAAACACACTCACATTTGTCATAGATGCCTTTCAAACCATAGACACATCAGGAACGAGGACAACCACAAGAGTAGCCACATGGACAAGGTGAGGAGGGAGGAGAGGAGGAGGATGAGCTACTATCCTTGAGAGAGATCTGCCAGGGACAAGCAGATAAGATTCAGGATCTAGAGAGGGACGAAGCTAGGCTCAAGAGACAGCTGAGGGACACTGAGCGAGAGAGAGATTAGGCTATTCAACACTACACAGAGGTTGAGGCAGTACTAAGGGCAGGCAAGCAAGCAATAGAGGACACTGGGGTTCGGATACAGCTATGTTCTACAAGAAGGGAAGGAGATAGCCTACTGGAGAGACCTGTAATATGGAGTGGTGCCACGAGCTCAGCAGGCTAGGAGCTTTCGGAGACCATCATGGACTACGTTGACCATTGGAGGGAGAGACAGGAGACAAGCGTCTAGTGGTGGGGTCATGGGTCCTCCACCACCACCACATAGAGGGGACAGGAGAAATGATCCTGGGGCGGGGACTTCCAGGGCTCAAACTCCATCGAGGTCGGCTGGCTCCGAGGGAGGGAGTTCATCATAGCCTTAGAGGGCTCTCTATGTATTAGTGTTGTACCATTTTTGAATGATTATGTAGACACCTTAGGGTGATTTTGTAGCCATATGTATTTTGACATCATTGTATCATGACACTTGTGATTTTGATATATATATATATATATGAGATGATTCATCCTTGCGACATCTATATGAATGTGTATTTATGTGATGCTTATGATATGGATGCAAATATGTACATGATGAACTGCAATATATTTTTGTTCTTTTATGTTTTTATATGTCATGCATATGTGAATGTGAATGTATGAAAAGCATACGAATATGACAATGCAAATAACTAATTACACGATGAGAATGTAAAATGTGCTAATATGTGTTGTGTGTCGAATATGGTGTAATTGTGATATCTATATGTATGTATGAAATGCTAATATGTGGTAATGTAGGTGCAAACTACATAAAATGCAAATATTTTTTGCGTGTCATTATACTCAGTCATGTGATAGCAGGCTACGCGGACTCAAGAAGGACGATGGAGGTCAATCAAGAAAGGGGGATGGAAGATAGAAGATATGGAAGTGAAAGAGCTTCTTGTGCTTTATCATCATTGAGCTTTATTATGGCAAATAGGTTATGACAATCCAAATATAGGTTCGACCCAAAAAGTCGTTGTACCCATTTTCATGGAGATCAGACAGTCGTAAACAAGGAATGCCCCAGTTCATACTAGACTCATAGTGTCCTCATATCCTTGGACAAGTCATAGCATTACTAAGAGACAATCCATAGACAACAAAAAAATAGGTGAATATATCCCATCCTTGCCTTTCTAGTCAAAGACATCCTGGAGATATAATCTCTAGTCAGAGACATACCAGAAAAGATAAAATCAAAAGAAAACCAAGAATCGACATCAACATCCACTGCAGTCCTCAATTTTAGTGTCTCTTGTCACTTCGTATAAGTCTATTTGATTGTGGTCACAATGTTTACCTTCAGAAAAAGGATAGATAGCACTACACCATAATGTTGTCCGAGTTTGTTGAAAGATTTGATATGTTGAAGCCCATTGTTGTTGTGTACATCTCATCTAAAACTGATTGAATCCAAGAAACGGATACTTTATGCGAAGAAGACGGAAGTTTATTGTGGATCTGTGATGCAAGTGTTGCTTTATTATGGATTGTGCGTGGATAGACTGGAAGAAACTGTACTCCTTGGAACGTGTGATGCTGTTAGTTCCACACCCATCACTAAACTTAAGGTTTGCCTTAGCCACAAATAGGAGCTTATTTATTATGGATCGAAAAGGGTGAAAAGGAAGGATTATTATGAATGGCTAACCAATCTTAGGTAGATCAATAACAAGCCATGATGGGAATGGGTAAGTTTATTATGGATGGATAGGTTGTGAGTGTGTGCAAAGTGAAAGGATGAGATTGAATCCTAAAGGAGGGAGGAGCAATGTCTCTACGCATGGCGCCGATAACTTGGTTTTCACCATGGTACTTGCCCAGGGCGCCACATAAGTGGTTTTCGAAGAATTTATTTCTCTTTACTTTTTTCAATTTTTTTAATTTTTTTGTGTCACAAGGTGCCTGTTTGCCAAGTTTTCACCAAGTAACGATTTTTCATTTTTATGATTTTTTTTTGTATTTTTATTTTTTATGAATTTTTTGTATTTTTGATATTTTTGTATTGTTTTGTATTTTTGAATTAGGATATGCTGAAGAGATATGTGTAAAACCTGTGAAGGTGCATGTTAGTGATAGGATCTTCTAAAGGTTCTATGTCTAGTGTCGAAAGCTGATATGCACCTGATCCATAAATTGTTGTGATGACATAAGGACCAAGCCAATTTGGTTCAAACTTTCCCTTCTTCTCTCTATCTTTCTGATTTCTAGGATTCTCCTTGAGAACTAAGTCACCCACCTCAAATGTATAAGGCTTACCCTATGATTGTAGTTGTATTGTTCCTTGACTGAATGATGTGTAGCTTGAGTGATTGTCTTCCTTGATAAAGGAACTGAGATAGAATTACTAACATGTGAACTACGTAGGCCCATATGCGTGTCACCTAAAGAAGTTTGGGCATCCCTGATAACAAATTCCTTCGAGGAAGTTCCATTAAAGGTCCATGATGTATCACCATAAGGGAAAGGATGTGCAGAACAAGTGGATGAGTGATGAAGGCTTGTGATTGTGAAAAGAAGTGAAAGTATCATGACATGATGGAGACTTAGGATCAAAAAGTATTATTTTTGACTTAAAATATTAGAACTTTTACCCCCAGTTATTTTGATATTAGGGGAGATCAACTCTTGTTCTTTTTTATTCCTAGGATTTTTATCCTTGACCTTGATTTTTGTAGAGTCCAATAGCTTTTGATTTTGATTTGGACTAAAGGAATTTTCTTTATTTTTTACTTTTAGATTTTTCTTTTCAATGCTTGATTTTTTATCCCCAATGAGTAAGAGATTTTGTGATTCTTGTTGATCCAAGTCTAGGAGAGGAGTGGAAATGGAATGAATAGATGAAATGGTAAATATATATGACTTCTCAAGAGGGCTAGTGATATGTTTAATAGATTCTTTGCTGGAACCACTCTTAGGACTATTAATATCAAGAGTTGCTTGCACCACTAGAGGAGATTTGCATTCAGACTTAGTAGCCACAACACTAGGTGGTTCACACCCAATTCCTTGGAATTGCAAATTGTTTGTAGGTTGTTCTTGTCAACTAAATGTCTTAGGAGATAGTGGGAGTTGATCGACATGAAAGATATACTCACCACATCCTAGGTCTTTAATCCTGAACTTTTCTTTGAGCTCTACTTGCTTTGATGTAGAATTTTTCAAGGATTCTGGATCCACATATGTTGATGATGTAATTGCTTCTCTATTAATTGGTACTATTGTCTCAGCGTTTGGCCTCAAATTATTGCAGTATATAAATGGATTAGGATCACCATTAACCATCACTTCAACTCTATTATGAGGAAACTTAATGCATTGGTGGTACGTAGATGGGACAACTTTCATTTCATAAATCCATGGATGCCCCAAAAGTATGTTGTATGTGAGATCAAGGTCTAGGACTTGACAAACCACATCCTTTGTAACTGGCCCAACTCTAAGAGGTAAGGTGATTGTGCCCTTGGATGAGCGCTCTTCGTCATCGTATGTTTTTATGGTGATTGCATGTGTAGAATTCACGACCTTTTTAGAATATCCCAATTGTTTAATAGTGTTCAACGTACAAATGTTTAGACCTGCTCCTCCATCTATCAGGACTCGGTTTATTCTATGTTTGTGTAGGAAGGCTTCAATGTGTAAAGGTGTATGTGATAGAACATGTGTTGTCAATTGGATAAGCTACTCAAGAGGATACACTCAAGTAGGTTCCCTAAAAGATAAGATAAAAATAACACTTTGTGATGAACAGGGAGTACTACTAAGATAGAGTGCCATATGATAGATATAAGAAATAGGATAGAAAAAAGAAGCACTTTTTGATGAACAAGGAGTACTACTCGGATTGACATAGTTGATTTGCTTGACTGCAGAAGGACCTACCTATGTTAGAGTCATGGGAGAGATACCCTTCGACTCAGGGATTATGACTAGAGTTGACATTGGAGGATATAGCAGCAGTTGATAATGGAACAACAATATTGAAAGCCTAAAATAGATTCAACTACAAAACCCTAGCCTAACAACAACAAAGATCCACCATAACATATAAAGATTACCTAAGACAATGCAAATCAACAAAATCAAAAAGATTATACCATCACATGTCCACTAGGGTTTGAATCTCCATTCTTCCTATCTCCATTAATCTTGATTGATATATTTCCTCTCATATTTTATGTGTGCACAAGATCTCAACAAAGAATGGAAATGTGGTTAATAGCTTGATCGCAAAAAGGCTTGATTGCATAAGATTGATACAAACGCTTGGGAGGGATTGATAATGAGAGAAGCATCCTCTTATATAGAAGATATTGTAGGAAAATGGAGGGATAAGATTCAGAGGTGTAAAAGACAGATGGTCAGCTAGGATTAAAGGGCAGGTAGAGGAAATAATAAAATAATGAGAGGGTAGGTAGTGTAGGAATTAAGAGATGAATGACATGTGTCATAGGTAGAAAAGCGCAATGAATTAATTAAATAAATAAAGATTTATTCAATTAATAGAAGAAGTGGGATCAATTAAATAAATAAAAGTATTTATTTAATTTAGGGGAAGGACAATTTAAATAAATAAATGTATTTATTTAAATGAGGAAAAAGGCTTAGAAGAGGATAAATGAATTAATTAAATAAATAAATATTTATTTTATTAATAGAAGAATTAGGCTAAAATAATTAAATAATTAAAATTATTTATTTAATTTAGGGGAAGAACAATTTAAATAAATAAATGTATTTATTTAAATGAGGGAAAAGGCTTAGAAGAGGATAAATGAATTAATTAAATAGATAAATATTTATTTAATTAATAGAAGAATTAGGCTAAAATAATTAAATAAATAAAAATATTTATTTAATTAGACAAGACAATTTTAGGTGTCTACAACTCCAACACACACCAATTTTTTGGCAACCGGCATGTCATTCATACCTCCATATTCAATTAAACTTCTCTTTAATAGTTGAAATAAATTTTTTGTTGTTGCACTCTCCTTCATTTTAGCAACAGATAGTAGATGAGGTTGGTGGGCATGATCATGTACAGTATAAACATGCATGCATACCCATGAAGTATTGTCTACTGTCGTAACTTCGTCTAAATAAAATGCAATAAAGTTTGACTCTCTTCTTTTTCTTTTGCATCTTGTTTTTCAACCTCAGCAAGACAACTTGCCCATTCCCATCCACTATTTACTGACCAGTGACCGTGTACGGTGAAAATGGATAACAACAATGTTGAAAGGCTAAACGAATTCAACCACAAAACCCTAGCCTAACAACAACAAAGATCCACCATAACATATGAAGATTACCTAAGACAATGCAAATCAAATAAAATCACAAAGATTATACCATCACATGTCCAATAGGGTTTGGATCTCCATTCTTCCTATCTCCATTGATATTGCTTGATATATTTGCTCTTAGATTTTATATGTGCACAAGAGCTCAACAAAGAACAGAAATGTGGTTGCAAGTAGGATCGCATATGAAAGTTCAAAAGCGTAGTGTAGTCAATTGATCAGTCAGTTAGTCAGGGTTGATAATGAAGAAAGCATCTCCTTATATAGAAGACACTATATGAAATGGAGGGATAAGATTTGAGAGGTGTAAAAGATAAATGGTCGGCTATGATTAGAGGGTAGGTAGAGAAAATAAGAAAATAATGAGAGGGTAGGTAGTGTATGAATTAAGAGATGAATGACATGTGTCATGGGTAGAAAAGGATAATGAATTAATTAAATAAATAAGATTTATTTAATTAATAGAGGAACTGAGATCAATTAAATAAATAAGATATTTATTTAATTTAGGAAAAAGATTATTTAAATAAATAAAAGTCTTTATTTAAGTGAGAAATAAGGCTAGAAGAGGATAAATGAATTAATTAAATAAATAAAGATTTATTTAATTAATAGAAGAATTAGGCTAAAGTAATTAAATAAATAAAATATTTATTTAATTATACTGGACAATTTTAAGTGTCTACATTTTGCCCCTCTTTGAGACAATGTAGCTTGTCGTGTTGTTTCAAAGAAAATAATATGAACTGATACAAAGTTGTCCCAAGATGGGAATGATATGCCCTCTTGAGAGATTGGATGAATATGTCTAAAAAGATCGCAGACAATCTCTCGATAAGAGAGAAAGGCTAGAATGGAGTGACCGGATAGAGTGACAGAGTCACGGGATAAAGAAGATTGACTCGGGAAATGAGGGCTAGGGCTAGGGCTAGGGCTAGGGAAGTCTATAAGATAGACCATGAGGGGAATACATCCTCATTGTCATCCACACATCCAAGAGATCAGAGTGCAGAGAGAGAATAGAGCAGCAGCAGTCAGCAGCAATGGCATTGGTGCATAGATTCGATCGCGTTCGCTGATTTTAAAGGCCAGCAGATGTAGGAGAGCCGGTAAGTACCGCAAAACCTCCTTGTACTTTGTCGCAATAAATGTTGTCATTAATGCATGCTAGGTAGTGCAATATATGAATTTTAGAATATGTCAAGCAGGGGTAAAAAAAATGCTAAGGTGCGTCTGTGTTGGTGCTAGGCGCGTCTAGGTTAGCTAGGCGTGTCTGTGTTTGTGCCAAGCGCGTCTGTGCAGGAAAAGGCGTCTATGTCAAATGCGAGTGCGTCTGCATTGTTCAGGCGTGTTTGTGCTATGTGGGCACATCTGTGCAGAGAAGGTGTGTCTGTGCAGAGCAGACGCGTTTGTGAAAGATGTAAGCGCGTTTATGTCATGAAGGCATGTTTATGTCTAAAATGTGCATTTATGTCTTCTAGGGTAAATCGGTAGTTCTGTGATGAACATACGTTGTCGATTGGATAAGCTGCTGAGAGGATACACTCAAGCAGGTCCTCTAGGGGAGACTAGAATAGTAGATAGGGCTAGGATTGACAATTATGTGATAGAACATACGTTGCCAATTAGGAAACTACTCAAGAGGATACACTCAAGTATAGCCCTAGGATAGGATAGATCGAGGCACTTTGTGATGAACAATGAGTACCAAGACATAGTACTTTGTGATGAAAAGGGAGTACTAATATGAGTAGCATTTTGTGATGAACAGTGAGTGCAAAACACGTACTACTTTGTGATGAATAGGGAGTACCACTAGGATCAATAGCAACACTTTGTGATGAACAGTGAGTGTCACTAGGATAGAGTGCCATATAATAGATATAAGCACTAGAATAATAAGCAACATTTTGTGATGAACAGTGAATGCCACTTTAACTGACACAGTTGATTTGCTTGATTGCAAGAGTATCTACCTATGCTGGAGTCACGAGAGAGATTCCCAACGACTCAAAGGTTACGACCAAAGCTGACATTTGAGGACAAAGTCGCGATTGAGATTATGGGTTTGCGATTCATTTTGTATGTGCCTGAGTTTCGGGCGAACATGGGATTGTTGATTGCACTTGCTGAGAGATGGCACTCTGAGACATGCACGTTCCATTTGTCGATGGGTGAGATGATAGTCACCTTAGAGGATGTGTATAGGATTCTGAGGATACCGATCGATGGGGAGTTGATACCTTATGATCGAGGCGGAGATAGGGATGCCGTGAGACGAGTGTTTCAGGATCTAGGACTAGAGATGAGGGCTAGACATGTGGCATGGGATACCATGACACAGATCGGATTGGCGCTACCAGCAGTGCTAGGAGGAGTGATTAGTGGGTTCTTGTGTCCAGATAGGGTGACACGAGGGCTGGCTGTGGGCTAGGGGAGCACATTGGAGACACTGGTGACACAGCATACTAGATATGTCTGGGGATCGTGTGTGCTGGCACATTTATACTATGAGCTTCATCAGTTCGTATACCATGGATCCATAGGATTGGGCTGCGGAGTGACACTATTACAAATATGGGCTTATGAGCATTTGTCGGTGACCTGACCGATACATTTCAAAGGCAGGGGCCATGGATGCCATTTTGTGCATTTATGTGATATGATTATCTCGCAGCTGTGGATCGGGAGACTGGAGCACTAGTGTAGGGTCATTGATGAGATTGACACTATAGTATGGAGGTCGTACTCAGAGTGCAAGGAGTGGGATGATGACGCGGTGGAGATTCCATACACCTTTAGGAGAAGGTATCTGATTGGGCGGACACCCTATGTACTGGAGAGGCAGTTGGTTGACAGGGTTTGCAGGCAGTTCGATAGGATTCAGCGGATGCCACAGGGTTCTAGGAGGTATGCTCGGACAGTCAGGGATCAAGCACACTTCGGGCTGTTATTATCATATGATTAGGCAGTGATGCAACTGGTAGAGATGGTGCCCATGCCTTGGGATATGTGGCCAAAGATAGAGGATGCAGGGATGGATGCAGAGTATACTGCATATTTGGTTGAGCATCCATTTCCATGACTGACAGACCCAGGAGAGTAGATAGATGGAGATGGTGGACGAGATGAGGATGATGATGGGGATGGCAGAGGTAGAGGCCAACGGAGGAGGCGGGGGATGATAGGAGAGAGGAGAGTGGCTCCATAGAGAGAGGGTGGAGAGGAGAGACAGGATCAAGTGGTGAGAGGCCGAGGTGGTTTACCATTATAGGTGCTAGCAGTATAGGGTCCCAAAAAAGTACAGGGACAGGGACATGGATGAGGACAGAGGCAGGGGCAGCCACAGGTACAGCCACAGGTAGAGCCATAGGTACAGGGGAGAGAGGAGGAGGAGCATGACGAGCTACTCGAGTTGAGGGAGATCTTCCAGGGACAGGTAGATGAGATTCAAGATCTAGAGAGGGAGACACCTAGGCTCAAGAGATAGCTAAGGGACACAGAGCGGGAGCAGGATTAGGCCATTCAGTGCTATGTAGAGGCTAAGACGGCACTAAGGGCAAGGAGGTAGGAAGTAGAGGACATAGGAGTTGGTTATGCTTATGAGCTACGAGCCAGGGAGGAGATAGGCTACTAGAGAGACCTATACTATGGAGTCGTGCCACCAGAGTAGCGAGCTAGGAGCTTCCGTAGACCATCGCAGACAGTGACGACCACTAGAGGGAGGGATAGGAGACAGGCGTCTAGCGGTGGGGTTATGGGTCCTCCACCACCACTAGATAGAGGGGATAGGAGAGATGATCCTGGGGTGGGTCCTTCCAAGGCTCAGACTCTGTCGAGGCCAGGCGGCTCCGAGGAAGGGAGTTCATCATAGCCTTAGAGGGGCTCCCTATGTATCAGTTTTGTACCATTTTTGTATGATGTAGACACCTTTGGGTGATTGTAGCCATATGATTTTGACATCATTGTATCATGACACTTATGATTATATATATATATGAGATGATTCATCCTTGCAGCAGCTATATGCATGTGTACCTATGTGATGAGATGTTTTTATGATGTATGTTTCTATGTGATGCTTATGATATGGATGCAAAAATGTACATGATGAAATGCCATATTTTTGTTCTTTTATGTTTTTAAATGTTATGCATGGTGCAAATGTGAATGTATGAAATGCAGATAAATATGATGAGAGTGTAGAATGTGCTAACATGTGTTGTGTGCAAAATGTGATGTAATTGTGATATCTATATGTATGTATGAAATGCTTACTATGTGGTAATATAGGTGCAACTACATGAAATGTAAATATTTTTGGTGTGTCATTATACTCAATCATGTGATAGCAGGCTACACTGACTCAAGAAGGATGATGGATGTCAATCAAGAAAGGGGGATGGAAGGTAGAAGATATGAAAGTGAAAGAGCTTGTTGTGCGTTATCATCATTGAGCTTTATTATGGCAAGTAGGTTATGACAATCGAGACATATGTTCGACCCAGAAAGTCATTATACCTGTTTGCATGGAGATAAGACAGTCACAAACAAGGAATGCCCCAGTTCACACTAGATTCTCAGTGTCCTCATATCCTTGGACAAGTCATAGCATTACTAAGAGACAATCCACAAACAACAAAAGAAAAATAGGTGATGATACCCCATCCTCGCCTTTCTAGTCAAAGACATGCTGGAGATAAAATCTCTAGTCAAAGACATCCCAGAAAAGCTAAAAGACATGTCACCAAAAGATAAAATCAAAAGAAAACCAAGACTCGACACCAACATTCACTGTAGTCCTTAAGTTTAGTGTCTCTTGTCACTTGTATAAGTCTATTTGATTGTGGTCACAATGTTTACTTTCACAAAAGGATAGATAGCACTGAACCATAATGTTGTCTGAGTCTATTGAAAGATTTGATTTGTTGAAACCCATTGTTGTTGTTGTGTCTCATCTGAAACTAACTGAATCCATGAAACTAATACTTTATTGCGAAGAAGACGGAACTTTATTGCGGATTGGCAATGCAAATGTTGCTTTATTGTGGATTGTGCAAGGATAGACTGAAGAAAGCTGAAAGAAACTGTACTCCTCATAACGTGCAATGTTCATAGTTCCACACCCATCACTAGACATAGGATTTGCCTTAGCCATAGATAGGAGCTGATTTATTATGGATGGAAAAAGGTGAAAAGGAGGGATTATTATGAATGGATAACCAATCTTGGGTAGATCAATAACAAGCCATGATGGGAATGGGTAAGTTTATTATGAATGAAGGTTGTGAGTGTGCACACAGTCAAGGATGAAATGGAAACCTGAAGGAGGGAGGAGCAATGTCTCTACGCATGGCACTGGTGACCCATTTTTCACCATGGTACTAGCCCAGGGTGCCACCGAAGTGGTTTTCATTGTTGGATGAAATGTTTTTGTATTTTTTTGTATTTTTTTGTTGTCACAAGGCGCCTGTTTGCCAGGTTTTCACCAAGTAACGATTTTTATGTTTATGATTTTTTTTTTTGTATTTTTGAATTTTTTGTTTTTTTTGTATTTTTGAATTAGGATATTCTGAAGAGCTATGTGTAAAACCTGCGAAGGTGTATGTTGTTGATAGGATCCTCCAAAGGTTCACCCTTTGTGGTTGAAAGCTGATATGCACTAGATCCATATGTTGTTGTGATGATGTAAGGACCAAGCCAGTTTGGTTCGAATTTTCCCTTCTTCTCTCTGTCTTGCTGATTTTTAGGATTTTCTCTGAGAACCAAGTCACCTACCTCAAGTGTATGAGGCATAACCTTATGATTGTAGCTGCGTCGTTCTTCTTGGGAGGTGGCTCCATATGTATAATTTTTTATTTTAAATTTCTTTGGGACCCAAGTAGATTAATTTCCTATAAAAGAAATATGTTTCCTTATCATTTGTGTCACCTTTATTCTTTTTGTTTTCCTGAACACAATAAGCTTATAAAGGCATATTAATATGAAACATATGCACATTAACTATATATTTTACAACTTGAGGTGCATTAAGCCTTGCTTTCTTAGGTTCTTTAAAGTAAGAACACACATAAGTAACTTTATATTTTATCTTAATAGGTTTACTTGGTTTTATAATTTTCAATTTTTCTCTCAGTTGTTATTTCTTATACCATTTGATACATTAATACTACATAGAATCTATTCATCTACATTTTCATAGCCAAGGTCTACCAAGTAATACATCAAATCACTTTGAAAAAGGATTAATGTGACGTAAAAAAATTACCATTTTTGAACCAACCTCTAAAGGCAAGATAATACATGTCATTTATAATTTTTAATGAGAATTTAAAATGTGCATTGTTTTTTGTTGAATATGATGATTAAACAAGAGTTCCTCCATGCAAACATTAAATTGACATGCTAGTAAAAGGATTAGTGTGAACAATGAGGATGTAGAGCACAAAATAAAGGAATCAAACAAATAATTCAAATAATACCCTACACATAATTCCACCCCATTTAAGCTTTATGAATCAAACAAAATGATAAAAAAAAACAAGTTTTCTCTCACCAACAAGTCCTTGTGCATATAAGATGTGTATGTTTGTGCTCCAATGAATTTTTGCTTGAGAGATGATATGTCGATTTCTTGAATGGACAACATGACCTTGCATCCAAGAAGATTTATCAAAATAGCTCATATGAGGGTCTATTTATAGATTAGATGGAGGATTGATCAAGGGTTGAGATTGATCCAAGAGATCAATGGCTAAGGATATTTAAGAGAATTAGAGAGAGGAGGAGGCTCAAAGTGGAACCTTGTGGTTGGTGCACTTAGAAAGGGCCAAAATTGAAGGGATTTGGATGGTCAAAGTTCTATTGGAAAGAGAGAAAGGGTGAGAATAAAAAAATAACTTTTTTGGAAGTCCAAAAAGTTTCTTTTAGAGACATGTGAAGGGTCAATATTTTCTTGGGAAAATGAATGGATGGAATTGAATGATAATAGTTTGTGGGAACTTGGGAAGCATCGACCATATACATGCATGACATATGCAAGTTTGGCCATGGCTTTAAAATTCTTGGAAATGTGTAAGTAGATTTATTAGTTAGCTAATTGGTTTTAGTAAACTAATGGTTTAAGGTAGAGAAAATAGGAATTAAATAACTAGTTTGTATTTATTTAATTTTTGGAGGATACGAATGTGAAGGATGAATTAAATTAATGTTGAATTTATTTAATTAAAGGTGTACTATAGAGAAATGAGAGTGAAATGATTAAATTAATTAAATATATAATTAAAATTAATTTAACTAATGTTAAGAAGGCAATTTGGAACTTTTTAGACTAAAGGTAAAATAGCCTTTTAAGAGATCCATAACCCTTTGCATCAAAATGTTGGCTAAAAGAAAACCATAGACAATTGACAACCAACCATCAACAAACTAACAAGAAACTAAACAAAAAAACAAGCAACAAACAAGACTATTGTAGATCCTCAAGGATCCTAGCCGCTTCAATATCCTTTTGCATAAGGCGATCATGCACTTTGATCACCTCCCGAATCAAATTTTTTTGGTTTTCCACTTGAGCATCTTGGAATGGCTATGAGTGTGAGTACTTGACCCCTACCTCATAGAAGAATCATGTTTACCTTCTAACAAAACCTTGCCAACATCATCAACACCTTTTGTCTTCTCCTACAGATCCTCAATGCTCATGTTTTTTACCTTCTCATTAAGAACACATAGTCCTTTGACACTATTCTCAATAGTTGTATGGCCTACCTTCACAACTTTTTCAAATTTCTAATGCACCTTTTGAATAGTATCCTCCTGTATCATGATGCGACCCTCATAGTCATTTTTGATAGGGTTAGCATCTTTAGCCGCTTCCTCTAGAATAGAAAGCATTTTTCTATTCTCTACCCTGTTTTTCGAAAGATCATCACTATCATCAATATCATCTACTATGTTTTGAATAACCCACAACCTCACATTAATTTGGTTGATTTCAAAGAGAAACCATTTAGATAGTTTAAATTGACCCATTAAGCCCTCCTTAGCCAGACCAAACACATCATAGACACTATCCCTATTAGTATTGAAATAGTTGAAGTCCTCAAAATTTTCATGTTGATCATTATCAAAATCACCCACTTTCTCTTTTCCTTTGGACATACCATGCTCTTTCCCTTCAATTGTAGAGAAAATCTTCTACCTATTCTTAGCGTGCTTCTTCCCCACCGTGTTATCCTTTCCTTTTCCTCAACATGCTTCTTCACTGCTACAATATTCTTACCCTTCCCCATATTTGGTTAAGACTTTATCCTTTTCTCAATAGAGGAATGCACATTAATTTCTTGATTATCTTCCTAGTATAAGAACCCCTCAACTAAGAAATTTAGGCCTTATCGTGCTTCTTAGAGGGTTTTTATGTACTAGGATTATCCTCAAAGGGAGGGTTTGAAGAAAATTGCATTGAGTTCCCATCGTCTTTCTCAACAATCCACTCTTCCTCCTCTATTTATTTATCTTTTGTGTCAATGCTCCTATCTAAGTAATGAACATAATAAGGACTATAGGCTATATGGGTTTTGGTATTTCATTTAGGCTCAACTGAGATAGACAAAGACTTCTCATATTCCATAATTAAAAAAATGAATCCCTCATGCAAAATTGAGAGCTTAGAATTCTTCTTATTATCTCGAATCCCAAACTCAAGAGAATACAAGTAAAGCAGAAAGGACACAACTTGCTTATGACAAATTTTTTGAGTAAAATAAAATGATACCCAAATAAACTAGTAAACCTACCGTCAAGCATGAAATACCTCATTATGACTTGAACAACTTCGACCCATATAGGTTTAATGGAGCTCCTATCATAGCCACTAGAATAGAGGTTCACCAATTTATCTTTTTCTTTCTTCTTGAAGCATTTGTCCATTCCAACCCTTGACACCTTTCTATCTCTGAAAATTTTTCTTCCTTCAATAGATAAGCCCAAAATTTGACCAATTAAGTCCTTTGAAATCTCCAATTCCACGCCATAAATAGACAAAATGCAACTCTTCCAACCCTTGATAAAAGTTGTGGTGACCTATGGGTCAAAACCATGGAGCTTTCTCAAATACGGGGTGACCCCGCCAACCACCAAAATCTCCCAAACCCAAGTATTACTCTTCATTTCATCATAGTAAATGAGCTCAATTTGACTCCTATCACCACCAATGACGAAAGAGACAGTAGAACAGAGCACTACCAGACTAAAATAATGAATACTAGACCACATATGAAAGGGGCCTAAAATATTATCCAGAATTCCTGTGAGGATGAACTTGAAATGATAGTTGTTCATCATAGTAATTAATGGAATCACCATTTTAACGTTTATGATTCTCATGGTTTATAATGGCCTTGACCTCGAGGGGTAGGGGATTGTGAAGGCCCCACCTTTGCATAGATGAATTAGTAACTCCTAATCAAGAAAAATCATTAGCCACTGAATTGCTCTCCCTATAGATATGAGAGACACAACTTTCATCGAAGGACTAAGAATATAAATAGTCCCTAACCAAACTTTCAATAGTACAACTTGGGCTTTGAATATCTTTGAGCCATTAGATGATATTTAAAGTGTTGCCCTCAATCCAAACCTTCTTAAACTCTTGAGATTGAGCTAGTTTCAATCCATTATGGGCTAAATTTTCTTTAGGCAAATTTTAATAATTAATTCTAGAAGGGGATAATATCAAGTGAATTGGGCATGGTTTTAAGTGAATTAGGTATGGAAATTCACATGTAGCACTAGAATCTTATGATATTTTGTCATTCAAAAGGCGTTTTTGAATGTTTTTCAATTGTTAGCCTAACATGTCAAATAAATGACTCGGAATGATTCTAAAGTGGCTCAACAACCTCTTTTTTTGCCTCCTCTTTTCTCTTTTTAAACATACATTTCATATACATGGAAACTCTCTTCAAATCTCTCTATCTCTCTTGCATAACTCTCTATAGCTTTCTACAATACTCTTAAGCTTGCACAACATCATCTCATAACTCTGTTGACTTTTCAATCATTTCTAGTAATATCCTTCTTGTGTCTTTGAGCATCTTGGTATTTATCACATCTCTTATATGTCAAATTTTTCCTATTTATCACAACTCCCTAGAAGATGTTGACACCTTGCAACCACTCACACTAATACTCACATTATTAATCCTAAGAAAGATTAATTATAAGTGTACGAAAAAACTAGGAATACGAAAAATATAATAACCAACTAGAAAATAAAAGCTTACACTAATACCCCACTTAATAAAAACTTAGGTGGGTGAAAAGATGATGGGTCCTCAAAATATGGCCATGTCAGGTACCTATGTAAAAATTATCCCCCCCTAAGACCAAGAAAAAAATACCTCCACAAAAAAAGAAAAGAGAGAGATTAACAATGACTAAAAAGCCCCCCCAAAGTGGTTACTTTTTGTGCCTCCAACAAAGCTCACAAATTAATGAGTGTGCTCTTAGTTAAGGGGTTGGTAATGATTTAAGTAACCTGATCTAATGTTGAATAGTACGTGAGATCAATGATCTACTCATGAATCAAATCTCAAATGTACTGCATGTGGATCTCAATGTGTCTGGTCCTCTGATGAGGGACCAAATAGTGAGAGATATGTATGGTACTCTAGGGGTGAACCCACAATAGTGGGTTACACTTTTTAGCCAACTTTGGTATTGCAATATTCATTTTGAGAAAAAACTTCACATTCAAACACCTATTACTGCTAAACCGTAAGGAATTTGTAGATGATGTGAAGTAGTGATTTGTGAAATTTTGTGTGTAGATTCTAAATGTATTTTTTTGATTTTTTTTGGAATCCATTTGTTTTCATTTTTCTATCTCCCATGAAAACTAGTTTTTAACAAAAAAACAACATTTTTAAAGAGTGATACTCATTTGGTATGGAATAACTTTTTTTTTTTGTAAAATAGATAGAAATGTGATTCTTTCGAAATTAGTTTTGTAACATCCATATCTAATGTTTGCAATTGGTTTCATAACATTATCTTCAATATTTTATATTTTATTAAGTTTTGAAGTCGAGTTAACTGTATTTTGACATATGTTCATTTGGTAGCTTGTAACTTATTGTGTATGCATCAAAAAAAAAATTCGTTGGAAAGAGGACTTCAATACCTATTGCATAGATAATTTTCAAAAAAAAAATTCACTTGTTTACTATTTTTCCATAAGCGTTTGAACACAAGAGTTGATGTTTGGTGAGAAACCTAAGTTTAGTAAATCTAAAAAAAAATCATAATAAATTCTATGTATATTAAAATAATAATCATTGGAAATCTTGTTTCGAGTACTACTATCATGCATTTGGGTTTATCAAGATTGTTCTATTTGAGCCCCCAATTTGAGCTTCGAAGGCTAGAAATTTGTAGAAACCATGAGAGTTTGGGGAGGGAGATCTTTAGCAGGCGGGTTCGATAGAACATATGTTTTATCGAAAGGGGTTCAATTGAATCCATGTTCTATTGAACACGGTCAACGTATTTTTTTAACGACCATGTTCTTTTAAAAAAAAAACCATTAAAAAAGGAGTTCGATCGAACCCCTTTTTTAAATAATTTTATATTTGATCAAGTGTATTTAAAATAATAAGTTCGGTTGAATGGTTTTTTTGGTCCGAAAGTGGTAAAAAATATGTTTTGGACAAATGAGTGCAATTTTTTCATCCAAAAAAGTGTAACTCACTATTGTGGTTTCACCCCTAGTTGACACAAAATATGATTGTAATATTCTAAATGAAATATCAAACTCATAATTTTTTTTTCTAAATCTAAATGGCCTCAGTGACAACATTAACTACTCCTCAATACTCAACTCTGTAGATGAAAGAGAAATTGTAGACTACTTTCTCAACCAACAAATTGGACCAAAACCTAGAGAGAATCAATATCTAAAAGTAAAATTACAAACATAAGAATCACCTACCTAATCTGAATCTATATGTCCCACCAAGGTAAAATCTACACCTATTGCATATTGAATCCCATAAATGTGAGTACCCTGAATAAAGTGAAGATTCCACTTGTTGCTTTCTAGTGTTGCTCATGTGGCTCTTGCATGACTTAAGAGACCATTCCTACAAACTATAAAATATCAAGTCTCATGTGAGAGAAGTATATGACACTACCAACAAGATTTTGGTACAAAGTGCCATTAACCAAAGGTTCAAAGAACAGCTAGCCTCAAGTTTGACCCTAGATAGAAATGAAGTCGATGCAAGATTACAATTAGTGGAGAGCATATCAAGAGAATACTTAGGATATGCAAGGAATATCCCTAATGAAGACTGTGTGATCTTAATACACAAGAAGTAGTGAAATAGACCCAAGTCTAAAATAAAAATTGGTGATGAAGGGTACTTTTCGCTACCTAAATGGTGGATGAGTGACTCCTTGTGATAAAAAAATCAACATAAAGAAATATAAATGTGAGAGTATCGTCCTATTACAAAATATAGACATTTGGATCAGAATGGTAACGAGTGAACCCAAATATCAAAAGGAAGGAGTCCATCTTGGCATACCAAGCCTAAGGGGCTTGTTTAAGGCCATAGAGAGACGTTTGAAGATGTAAAACAAGTGAAGGATCATGCATGAATCCTTGCGGCTACTCCATGTGTATATCCTCTAAGAAGTTACCATGAAGAAAAGCACTCCTAACATCCATTTAATGAACTTTTCATCTGTGAACTATGATAATAACAAGAACAAGTTGGATGGATTTCATTTTGGTGATTGGTGCAAAAGTATTAGAGTAGTCAATCCTAGGAACTCAGAAGAATCCTTGCAACATAGTGAGCCTTGTTTTTATCAATCAATCCATCTAAAGAAAATTTTGTTTAGTAGATCCACTTGTTTCAAACAATTTTCTTCCCTTGGGAAGAGGGACAAGATCCCAAGTGTGGTTCCAATTTAAGGAACTAAACTCTCCTTGAATATTTGCATCCCACTTGGGGATACTAGAAGCTTCCCTAAATGAGTGTCAATCAAAAGCTAAAGCAATGAAGATATGTGGAGCTTTCTAAAACTATGACCTTTTTCTTCTAGCATCTAAAGGATTACCAACCTAATCACTTGTTAAATTTGATGTTTGATGAGCCCAAAGAGGTCTCAATACTAGGGAGTATGAAGGAGAATCATCAACCTCTAAATTATGACTATGGGAGGAATACGAGTCCTCATCATCTTTGTCATCATTTGAAGTGGAGAAAAGAAGACTCATTTTAATCAGGATGATTAAGAACCTCTAAAGAATTGTCATCATGGTGCAATGTTTCCAATGTGATAGTGGATGGAGAAGTCATAAAAGAATAAATTTAATGAGTTTCCTCAAAATGAACACTACTTTCAATAAACAACTCATGAATGGCGGGATCTAGTAGCACGTATCCCTTGACATCATCTAGGTATCCAACAAATATGCAAGGCTTACTCTATGGATAAATGGCCTTGTTTTTTTCTACTAGAATGTGGTCCCATGCATGAACCAAACACTCAGAAGTTCTTAACTAAGAATTTTCGACCAACCCAAGCTTGAAAGGGAGTTAGCCTTATCAAAACTTTGTGGGGATTCAATTCTAGATATAACATGCACAGTTAGTGGATTTTTCCTAGTATGGTGGTGCCAAAATTTTTGAGTGTATCATATTGCTGGTCATTTCTTTCAAGGACCGATTCTTCCATTTTGAGACTCCATTCTTTTGTGGACTATATGGAATTGTATACTACAATCCAATGCCTTCTGAAGAACAAACTATTCAAACTTGTTGTTGACATGTTCCCCCCATTATTTGTGTGATTTTTTGAGAGATTTCTTAGATTATTTCTCTACAAACTCTTTTAAGCCCAAAAATGAATCAAAGCTTTCATACTTTTGTTTGATAAAATATACAAAGGCATATCTATAAAAAATCATCAATAAAGGTCAAAACATATCAGGCTCTACTGAAAGATGGATGTGGAAATGATCCAACTAGAAATTATAAAAGCTATGAATCTCTCCAATCTTTTCTTTTTTCAACTATCTTATAGATGCTTGCAAAGATGCACCTCTGAAAAACACCATTAGAAAAGAAAACTAGGGGCAATCCTATAGCCATGTCATGCAAACCAAATATTGCAATTAGCAATAGTTCGCCAAACTGCTAATGCCACAAGTTAGTCACTTCATTAGAATAAGTCAATAAAATAGACAAAAAAGGACCAAGAACAAAGTGAGAAGACAAATCAAATCACGATTGATAATATTTAATCTCCCAATTGCAACTGTAGAATCACTATGCAACTCATAAATTGCCACAAAACTAGGATAGAACTCAATCCGCTTTCCTAAAACTATGTGAATGATTTGATATACTGATAGGAGATTAGTTGATAGTAAAGGCACCCAAAGAACATAATGGAATGTGTCATCCCCCACATCAATAGACCATCTCCCACACACCTCAATAGGAGTGTTATCAACCATCAAAATAGAAGGCATAAAACATAACTCTAGATATGGAAGTTCATCCTTTGATGAAGTCATGTGGTGCAAGGCACTCAAATAAAGAACCCAACTGGATGTTGGTGAAGAAATTTCTAAAGGGACCTTTCCCTTTCCTTTCCCCTTATTTTTTCTAGCCTTGTTAGACCCCTCACTCAAACTTTATTTTACTAATTTATAAACATTAATATTATTATTTTCAAGAATGTGTGTCAAGCAATCAATATATTTCCTCAAACATTTATTCTTATCATGATTGATTTTTTTACAATAGGCACACTTGATCTTCTCTTTGTTATACTCATCACCATTAGAAGATTAGGTTCCATTAGCTACTTTAGGGGCAGTTGCTTTTAATCCTTCTTCTCCTTGCCATTCTTTCAATTCTTATCCTTATTTTAACTACTTTGTCCTTTTTATTCTTTTGTTTCTTGGTTTGGCAACCAAGGCATGTGACTTAGAGGATTTTAGAGTGCACATTTGGATTAGCTTATCTTTCTCCTATGTGAGAGAAAGAAAAAAATCTTCCAAGGATGGCATGGTGAATTGAGTCCCAAATGCATCCCTAGTAGTATAGAAGATAAAAACAAATACTGAATATTTAGAACTTGGCATAAAGAGAATACTAAGAATCTATTTTTCATCTTTCTTTTCAATTTCATAATGTTTTAACTATAGCCTTATTGATTTCAATTTTGTGAAGAAATCTTGGATTGTGTCAAAATTCCTTGGACTTAGACTTATTAGTTCATTTTCCAAGATATGACCCCAAATAGAATCTTGAGTTTTAAATAGAGTTTCTAACTTTATCCAAATTTCATTAGTACTCAAGGATTCAATATGAAATAGTAAATCAAGAGAAATAAAAAAGAACAAAGTCCCATATGCTTCATCAAATCTATTAAGCCACTTAAGCTTTTATGTATCTAGTGCAGGTTCAATTCCCAATCCCATTGTTATCCTATGCAAATCATTTTCTCTTAAGTAGATCATCATGTTGGAATTGAAGTTATCATTGATGTCAACATTTGTGTGTGCATGACTGAGTTGATTGATGTCAAAAACATAAATGATACGTGTCCTAGAGAACAAGTGCAATTTAACAAAGAATGTGCAGATGAACAACTTGACACCCACTGGACAATGATGCAAAAAGGATGTTGTAATCTAAGAGGAAGATCAACTCACAGGGTGTTGCATCAGGAAGGTAGAGTTGTGCAGATTGTATGATTATGCATGGAGGTTGCATGGAGTCAGATATTGCACTTGTAGGTGATTAAAGGTCCAAGGCCATAGAGATATGATAGCTTGAAGAAAACCGGGTTGACTAAGAACATAAGTGTTGTTGTAGCATCATATAAAGCACTGTGTCATACGTACAAGGAGATATAGGAGGAATGCATGAAGTGCATCATTGGGACATGAAAATGGACAAGGAGGACACAAGCAATTATTTTGGAATTGTATTGTGAAATCTGGTATGACTCAGAAAAAGGTAGCTGCAGTTGTGTATAATACGCTATGTTAGTCGCAAGCAGTTACATGGAGTATCAGTAACAATTGTCAATATCACGCAAGCTATCACTATCTACAAAGCTGCAGAAGATGAGTGAGTTGTCAATAACACAACATGTTAGTCGTTTTGGTCTATTGGGAAGTCAATAACAAGATGGTTATGCTCCTCCGCCATCCTGCAACAATATAAACCAACAACAGAATTCCCCGCGGGGTAAGGGTTAACTAAGTCAAGGGATGTCAAATGGTTGCAGAGAAGTAGGTAGTAGTTATACATAACATGTAGGTTATGTTGTGCAAATTGTGCATAACACGTCATGTTATGTTGCAGGAAAATGTTGTTCATCTTATCCCGCATCATGTTGGTCAAGTGTTGAATGCATCGCAAAATAACACAAAAGTGGCACTACTCGCTATCCCGCATTGTTGAAAAGGTCATGTGCTAGTCGCACGGGATAAGAAACTGAAGGGAAGATTACAGATTCACTTATCCCACTCAGGTTAAGAGGCACACAAAATATCACATAGGGGAAACAAAAGCAAAAGCATCCCGTTATCCCGCATGACCAAGAAGGGAGGTGAAGAAGTCCGCGGGATAAGGAAAATTGAAGAGAAAAAGGGAAATTCGTCCCCCTCTATCTTGCACCACACAAAGTGTGTGCATAGTGTTCATGCGAGATAATTTCAAGTAGGGCATAGCGACCCCCCCACTATCTTGCAACTTGTTTGTGTTGAGACTAAAGGTCTTGTGGGATAACATGATGATAGTGGTAGATGGCTCCCACTATCTTGCATCATTGAGGATGGGCGCTGGTTTCACGAGACAAGGATCCTGCTATCCTGCACCTGCAAATGAATGTAAAGAGGAACTTGCCGGGCAAGTTAAAAGGCAAAATGGCGATGCATCCCACCATCCTACAACGACAGAGGTTAAGGTCATCATGACCATTAGAGGTGTTTCAATACACATGTTGGTAGCCCGATAAGGATGATAGTCCACGTGGTGGTTGACTATGGTTGACCAGGTGGCTTGGATGTCAATTATGAAGACTTTTGATGACACCTGCGCATGACGATTGGCACAAGGGTTTTACGTGGAGGCTGACCGACCTTGATTGAATGATCTGGACAAAGGAAATGGAGACATATGGCTCCTTGGTGGATAAATAATGAATCATGTACGCAAATCTTGGTGGCTATGGGAGTAGTTGTCGATCCTTTCAGGGTAGGTCAACAAAGGATGGTGAATGCATTAATGACGACTTGGTTGGACTCATTTGTGTGGCTCGAGATGATCTACAAAGAAGAAATTAGATCTCATCGGACATATAAAGATTAATAAAGTTAGTGATGAGTGTACAAAGAAGAATGGGAAGAACGATGCAACATTTAATGGTGGTCAAGCTGTAGAGGTTGTTGTCGAGCTTTTTTGAGGCTCGAGGAAATCTACTAGACCTCTACCGTTAGGAGAAGATTACTAAACTTAGTAACCGATAGACATAGATGTAATTTGAATATAGAGAAAATTCAAAAGGAAGGGAGAATGCATTTATGGATGACAGCTATCTGTTTGAGTGGTGTACAAATAATTTGATTAGTATGGAAACATGATCTCTTAGAGGCCGAGGATATTAGATTTTGAATCCAGCCTTGGAGGGAAATCTTGTAGGTACAAAGATGATAAAAAATAGTATACATATGATGAGATTTGATAGATGCAAATGAGGTAGCTAAGTTGGTAGATGTACATAAGTGGTTGGTGATAACAAAAAATAGAGTGTAGAGAATGTAGTTGGATAGGAGTAGCAAGGTGAGTATAGTTGAAGGAAGTTTTGAAGTTGCAGTTGTGTGGGAGCTGAAAGTTGAGGAAGAGATAGTAGAAAGAAGCTGCATAGTGAAGTATGTAGTAGATAAGAAAGATCCATAACATAGTAGAGGAAAGTTGTTGAGATGAAAAACAACAGGGTAGTCACTTAGGACTGAGGTAGAGTGAAGAATAAAATTAGACAGAGAAGAACACATAGGTGTAGTGTAGAGACCAGTGACATGAATGTGGTGAGCCAAGGCACATAATACAGTGAATCATATACACTATGAGAGGTAGAGAAGAAGAAGTGAGTCGAGAAGAGGTCAAGGGGCGAGATGCAAAAATAAGAAGACAGAGAACAAAGAGTAGGGATTGATAGCAGACCTTAGAGAGAAGAGAACATAGATTGAGAGCAGAGAAGCATCTGGTCAATCTCAAGAGAACAATATTTGTGAGTTACAAAACATCATTTGTAACAAGGTGACTAAATTATATTTGTAATTTATCTTCATTGTATATCTCTGAGTGGGTCCTCAAAGCAAGGTTTGGTTCTCCTTTGAGTAGGTTCTCATAAAGCTAGGGGTTGGTGCTCCTTTGGGTTGGTGCCCATAAAAGCTAGGGGTTGGTGCTCCTTTCGGCTGGTGCCCATAAACTACAGGGGTTGGTTCTCCTTGGGTTGGTGCCCTAAACTTTGTAATCAGATTTCATTGTGAGATTGGATTGGAGCAGTAGACTCCATCGACATTTCTCACCAAGGTTTTTCCCACATTGGGTTTTCCTCATACATCTTGTGTTATGTGATTGCCTTATGTGTGTGTGTCCAATTGTGTTTAACATCTTTGCTCATAGTTTTATGGTTACTATTATTAAAGCTTGCAACATTTAGAAAGTTAAAAAAAATTATTAAAATTGTTTCACCCCCCTCTCAATGGTCCATTGTGTTGCTTCACATCATACATAATTTCCACTCAAAATAGTTGGAAGGATTTAGAATAGAAACTATTGTTTAATCCATAATTCAAAAATGTAGAAAGAAGCGTTGAAAGAAAGAGAACACAAGAACACCAATAGACTTCCACCCTTTTCAATAGTTTCAAAAATGATCCTCCCTAGAAATTACAATGCAGTCACTTTATAGTTTAGTGTGATTATAAGAATTTTTCCAAATTAAAATAGTTTTAAGGCCCATAATAGCCAAAATTACAACTTTTGACACAAGGAACTTGATACAAAATTTGGAAAATCTAGCTTTATAGTTGGGTGATGCTCCTCAAGGCCTTTCCAATGCCTTTTTTTTTTTGTGAAAAATGGAGCTTCGTGGTGAAAGTTATGGCCCGTTGAAGAAAAAAGAAGTACTAGCTTCAACCTATAATGTCTAAAACACAACCAAAAATTTGATCAATACCAATAGGGATGGAAAGTTCTTGTCTCTAGCTTTCTAACAATATCTTGTTTGCAAAAATCTAACTTCTTGATGAAAATATATGAATTAAAAAAACATGTTGAATTTGCCTTACAAGAATGATTCTTCCAAAAATTTCCTACTTCTAACTTAATTTTTGATAAATATATTTGATATACAAGTATTAACAAATACTTGGATATTTTTTTGACCCTAGGAATGAAACCTAGGAAGATCTTTTCTTTCTAGTGAGCAAAAGATGATTTTTTGATGCAAAAACAAAAATGGCTCCAATAAAAGATTTCAAATTTAAGCTCTTATTTGTTATGTCCTTTGATCTATAATTCTGGTGAAATGAAAGCCAGGTTTGACCTTTTTGAGTCTTTTGGATGCAATGGGGCAACTTAAAAAAACACTACAATTACTATAATGTCCCAAACACCTAGATTTAAATAAACATTTACACAAAACCCTAAAGGTTAAAGTATTTTTATCAGAAAAATTTGATTCTCCAAATCATTTGAAGATACAAGTGAAGAGCATACTAGGTTTTTTTGGGAAATGTACAAAAAACTTATTAGCCCTCCCAAGTCTCTCAAATAAAAAAACTAAAATCTATTAGTATTATTGCACTGGAATTGATCTCATACCATGTTAGAATCTAAAAATATGAATAACCCATAATATACAGTGTAAAAATAAAAATTTAAATGTGAATGGAAATGATACAAGATCAAAATAACAATGTGGAGTTAGTCTCCAAAAGAAGAAATGCAAATGATAGAGAAGCAAAATAGCATTAGGAGAATGCAAGAGCAAATAGCTACAAAATATAATATACAAGACTAGTTAGAAGGAGAGCATGTAGAAAATGAGAAAGGAGAAAGGTGGCAAATGTGTGGCTAATACAACCAAATTGAAGAGTCCACCACAATAGCCTAAAAATGGAAATTGTAGCTCTTATGAAAGATGTTGACACCTTGCACCCACTCACACTAATACTCACATTATTAATCCTAACAAAGCTTAATTATATGTGTAGGAAAAAGATAAGAATAAAAAACCATAATAACCTACTACGAAATAAAAACCTATACACTAAAATAAATCTCTCTCTCTCTCTCTCTCTCTCTCTCTCTCTCTCTCTCTCTCTCTCTCTCTCTCTCTCTCTCTCTCTCTCTCTCTCTCTCTCTCTCTCTCTCTCTCTCTCTCTCTCTCTCTCTCTCTCTCTCTCTCTCTCTCTCTCTCTCTCTCTCTCTCCACCTCCGTCTCTAAATATAATTCTATTTCTACATGATTATCTATGTTTGTTTAAAATTATATATAGAATAAGTGTCTTCTATAAAATTTTACATACCATGATCATTCTTTCTCCAAAAATATTTTTTTCCACTTTTTTTATCCCCCAATTTAGTGCACTCACTTTGTGATTTGGAAGAAGAGATTCATATGTCACAACCAAAGCATTGCACAGAAAACAAAGTTTGGTATATAAATTGAAGAAATATGTATATGGCCATAAGCCATCTCCTAGGATGTGGTATTAAAATTTTGATCCATTTGTGTTGGGATTTCCCTTCAAACACATTTTCCACATTACATTGGAAGAGGGGGGAAAATACACTAGATTCAACCTCTAGAAAAGGAGATTGAATT
The DNA here is from genome assembly GCF_030272615.1 of Cryptomeria japonica. Lineage (NCBI taxonomy): Eukaryota > Viridiplantae > Streptophyta > Pinopsida > Cupressales > Cupressaceae > Cryptomeria > Cryptomeria japonica. Next base: position 610,024,924 of record NC_081408.1, on the reverse strand, counting down.
CTGAGTGATATAAGAATGGTAAGTTAATCCCCTCTTCTGATATTGAGATTTGAATTGATTGAATTACTTGCGTGAGGGCCCTAATTTGGTCGACAATTGCGAGGGTCGCAATTTCATGACACTACATTTAGCCCCCACTTTAGCGGGAGTATAAGTGTACGCCAATAATACTGATAAAGTACAAGGAAACACGATTGAAAGACTTCTACCATGTCAAGGAGGAAAGATGCACCAAGCCCCCAGTGGACTTAGGATCTATGACATCAATTGACAAAGTAAAAGGGAAGATCAAGAATGGAAAACTGTGACTACAATTAGCAAGGTTCCCCTCACTATGAGTCACGAAAAAGATACCAAAATTATGAAGCAAAGCCAAGTTCACTAAATAATTCTAAGTATCGAAAAGGAAAAATATGAGCAAAGTGTATGCCCCCATGTTAAAGCAATCACGCACGCCTTATCGAGAGTGATTTCTTTAAGGTAGGATACACCCAAGAGAGAGAGAGAGAAGAGAGGGATCACATTATCACAAGGATTTAGCCCCTAAGTGAGGAATAAACCCAAGTATAATGAACACAAAACATGAAGCACGAGGTAGTTTTGCTTTCCTCAGGGTCAGTATGCTGTATGATAACTCATGTATATCATATATGTATATGGGCATATAATAATCATCATTCCCCAAAGGACACTACCTTGGAAGAAAGGGATGAGCTGATGTCTTTCGAGTCAACATGAAAGAGACCAAAAGAGATCTCAATGCTTTGCATCATCCCCAAATAGACATTAAGGGAATAATAGAAGAACAGGGATACACATAGAAGAATGGTCACAAAAGAGGAAGAAAGAGAGAGAGAGAAGATCTACAATGCTAATATTGCTAATCTAGCACAACATTCGCCTCCCGATCTTGCTGATCACTATTTCGAGAAGGAGAGAAACATTCCAGAGGAGCGACATTGAGCACAACAGATGGAGATATCACAAGATCTAAACAAGGACTATGCTCGTGTGGTAAGTAGCTTTGTTCAATTCTAGGAGCTAGGATTATGGTTTTTGAAAATTTAGTTGATAAATGCTTGTCCACATCAACATATTCATAATCACTATCAAAAGCATTAGGAGTTGTATTGCCATCACGAATAACATTTTCACTCATTTCTTCATCAAAATGAAAGAGGAGCACGAACACGGATAGGTGTAAAACCATCACATATTTTGTGCAACTTATGATTTGGAGATGTAGGTTGAACATCTTGCTTAGGAGAAAAGGGAATCATGTCAACTGTTGGAGTATTGGGAGATGGAATGGTTTGAGGGACAACTTCACAAGCTCAAAAATGACGTCTTCATCACCGTTCTCTCACACAACGATTCCATCGAGTCTGAGTGGAAGGCTGAGAAGGAGGAGGAACATTTGAAAAAGTAGGAACGTTTTCCTCTTTCATAGTTGAAGGTTTAGGTTGAGGTCTTTTAGGTTGAACAAGAGGATAAGAAGACCTCTTCTCTATATAAGAAGAAGGAGGTGGAACTACGCCATATAAAGGAGGAATGTTAGGTGTAGGAAGAAGACCAGGTCCATCATGAGGAGGAGGTACAGGTCTAACCTTAGGAGGAATATTGTTTTTCTTCTTAGGATAAGACATAGTCACATCTATAAGAATAGGGTGAAGATCTTCCTTAGGAGGGAGATTAGTTCTATCCGTCAGGGGAAGAACTTCATCTTCAAGTATGATATGAATGTCAATTGTTGGGGATCTAGGTTGAATTAAGGATAGGATCATATCTTTCTTCCATTTTTTATAAGATTGAAAAAGAGAATCACTCCTTGATGGAAGAGATTGAAATTTATTAGGCCAAAAGAAATCAATAGGAGCACTAGGGCTTCTTTCAGATGGACAAAATAAGCTATGGTTAATAGTTATGATTTCTCCATTGTGAGGAAATTTCAAATACTTATGGATTGGAGAAGCAATAGCCTTCATGGAAGATAGCCAAGGATACCCCAACTTCACACGGAATTGCTCGGAAGAGGGTATGATAACAAAGTCAATATCCATGGATTTAGTATGAACTTCAACAGGAAGGGTGATAGAGCCAATGGTAGGACAAGAGAAGCCGTCAAATAACTTCACAATTATATTAGAGGCATCATATATTGGTTTATGCAATCATAAAGTGAAAAGATACTCCTCAGTGATGATGTTAACCACGCAAGAGGGATCAACAAGAGCGCCACGACAAGGTATATCCTTAAACTTCACAACTATTTATAAAGGGTCATCGGGTGCTCTAATGGTCTCGCTAGGGTCAAATGTAATACAAGAATCCTTAGGCGTATCTTATTTTTCTACCATATTTACCAAGTTCGAAGCCATAGAAGTGAATTCCTCATAGGAGAAAGAAGTATACACAATCTCAATCACATTAGAGGTATGAGAAGGTAAAGGACCAGTAAAAATTGTAATATTTTGATTAGGAGGAGCTACTGATTTATTTCCCTTATCATTCACACCTAACACAGATATAGTATTGTTATCAATCAAATCTTGAATCTTACTTTTCAATGCGAAATATTTCTCAGTATTATGACCAGGCTGACGATGAAATTGACAAAATGAATTGTTATCAAAATAAGGGGATGCAAGCTTAGAAGGATCAACTTGTTTTCTAGGAGGAAGTTTGATAACATTTCTTTGCAACAACCGAGACATAATATTATGTAAATAATCATTCAAAAGAGTAAACTGTCTTTCTCTTTTGAAAAATTTAGAAATAGAAGGCACACCTGTTGTAGCATTCAAATTGTTGTTGTTGATTGTATCATTGAACTTGATGAAGCTTTTTGTTGGTTTGAACTTTGCGAATGGTTGTTGAACACTCTCCCCCTTATCACTCGGAGCCATAGGAGTAGATTGCTCTATTTGACTCACAACCAGTTGATAATTGTGGAGTGTTGCAAACAACTGCGGAAAGGAAGTAAATTTAGACAAAAGAAGCTTTTCCTTGATATCTTTTTGTAAATTAGAAATGAAAATTCATTCAATATCATTGTTAGGTACATGAAAAGAAATTTGAGCACACAAATGCTTATATCTACCAATGAAATCAATCACTTTTTCTTTAACACCTTGTTTACAATGCATTAAATTAGTCAAAGTGGTTTTAGGAATAATGTTATTTTGAAATTGATGGATGAAATAATTTGCTAGTTGTTGAAAAGAAGTGATGGAATAAGAAGGCAAAGAGAAATACCATTGTAAAGCCTTATCTCTTAATGTTCTTGTAAACAGTTTCGCAAGCAATCTTTGATCATAAGCAAAATCAATACACAAGGTTTGAAATGTTTTGACATGTGTGAGAGGATCACCTTTTCCATTATAAAGTTATAATTGAGGGACCTCAACATGCTTAGATTGCACGACTTTAACAATATCAAGAGAAAGTGGGATCAAAACATCAAATGTAGGCATGCTAAACTTGGATTGACTCATAGAAGCAATTTGTTGTTGTAAGGAAGACACGGTGTGAGCAAGATTGTTAATGGTTGCTTCGGTAGAAGAATTGATGTTAGACATGGTTGATTGAGAAGGTGGTGTGATGTTAGTGAAGTAGGACATGGATTGAGAATAAGGTTGTGGGACATTATGATAAGTAGGCATAGGTGATGATTGAGTAGGAAATGAGACACTTAAAGGAGGAACAAAATTGTTGAATGAATTTCTCCCTTGTGTCACATGGATTGGTTGAGGGATAATAGGAATACTTATGGAAGTTATAGGTAAATATGGAGGATTAAATGAAGAAGAGGGATTGCCCCCATGACCAATGGTTGAGGAATCATATTTTGAGTTGATTTAGCCATGATGTTTGAAGTGAAAGTAGGAATCCTAGCCATTGAAATGGTCAAAGGAATGGAAAAATTAATTTGATTTGAAGGTTGTGAATAACCTAAGTTCTCAGCACAACTCGTGATAGGCATGACATTCGAATCAACAATATGAGCAATGCCACACAATATATCAATTTCATTCTTATCACTTTGAATAATGTGTTTAAGGTCTTCAATTAATGGAATAGATTCACTCTTAGGGTACTCTTGGGACATCCGTTGTTCAAAGTTATCAAATTGATTGTCCAATTTTGAAAGTTGATCTATGGAAACTCTAGTCAAATCTTCTTCTTCATCATGGGATTAATCAACGAGATAGATAGGGACATGATTAGGACGGGAAGAATTAGCATTATCCTCATTAAAGAAGTCACCCAAATTAGGCTCCATGTCCTTGGTAATTAAACCTTGGGAGGCCTTATTTCTAATGCTTCGTCTAACGAGGATAGTGTAGGTAGGACTAATAGTGGTAAAACTCATGCACTAGAGGAAAAATTGAAATTTTGAATTTTGAACAAAGCTGATGAAATTGAATAACGCAAAATTTAAGAAAATAATGATTAAACAATTTGAACTTTGTTGGAGGAAGATAATGACACAATTTCCAAAATAATAAATCAAAGGAAATTGGAATTTTAAAATTAGGGCCAAGGGGATACCACTTAATTTTAAAATTGATAAAGTCAGAATTTTAATAATAAGGGCAGATTATAATAAACCACTTAATTTTAAAAAAATTCTTGAAATTTGAAATGTTGAAATTTGAAGGTATTTTTTTTTAATTTTAGAGGGATGAAAAATCGACAAAAGCAGTCAATCTTCTGGATTTAGGTTATTAAATACAGTCATAACAGTCTCCCGAAATTTTGGGAAAAAACCGAGGACCGTGGCAGGAATGCACATGGTTTGACCAATTTTTTTTGAAATTTTCAGGGATGAATATTACGATGATTTTAAAGCTAACCTGAAAAAATTGGCGAATTTTACGATTTCGAGATAGGCAAAATTAAGGTTCAAATGTGAGAATAGGACCCTATTAGGGTTTTGAAGAAAAAAGAGACGTGGACTGCAAATTTGAAAAGGGTCAAACCTAAGGATAGGGACAACTTGGAAAATGTTTAGAAATCTGAATTTGAATGAAATTGATTGAAATTTGCACAAAATCCAATTAAATTTGAAAATTAGGGTTTTATGGCCTAACCACTTAATTTTTGAAATTTTGAATTTTGAAAAAGGAGTGAAATTGAAAATTTGAATTGTAGGACAAAAGATAAGTTTTAAAACAATCACAAATCTGAAAATTAAATGGAAATTCAAATTTTGCACAATTTCAAGATGATTTTAAAAATTAGGGTTTTGATAATTAACCTCTTAATTTTGTGAATTTGATTTGCAAATTGAACAAGGCAATGACGAAATTGAATTTGACAAACAAAGAAATTTTCAAATCTAAGACAATAACAAGCAATTTTACAAAACACAAGTTCAATTTCAATTTTAAAAACTAGGGTTTTGAATGAATTAACCACTAAGTTTGTAGAAAAATTAAGCTTGCAAATGAAAAATATGCAATGATTTTCATAATAAAGCATATAAGACGTCAGGTTTGCCAAAATGTAAAGTTGAAAAAGGTGAATGATGGAGATCAAGAGGAAAGATTTTCTTCCCTTCGAGGAGAGATGAAAGTTTCACTTCAGATTTCCCTTCAAACACATTTTCTACATTACATTGGAAGAGGGGGGAAAATACTCTAGATTCAACCTCTAGAAAAGGAGATTGAACTATGAGTGATATAAGAATGGTAAGTTAATCCCCTCTTCGGAGATTGAGATTTGATAGACATCTGTTCATATCGGGACACAACTATATCAGACTTTACAATTAACATGACATCTTAGAGGACCAAAAATGAGGGCATATAAAACTACTGCCCATGACTTAGAATAAATTGCATAAAAATGACTCATTAGTCCACCCAAGGGGACCTTCCATCCAGATTATAATCTTGTTGCTACTCATTGGTACTGCTCCAAGGGCTACAAGTTGGGCCTGACACTCTGTTTCCATCTTCCTTCATTTATTTCATGCATGAATGTTGCCAGGGCATTCACAAAAGGGGTTCTCTACATATTAAATCTGCTCTAGGTGTATCCATGAGAGATTTTTGAATTAAAGAATCTAGATGTTCTGTCTTCCAAGAATCTTTCAATTTTTTCTTTTTCATCCTCATAACTATGGTGACCTACATATCAACATGGTGAAGAATGAGTCTCCTTAGAGACACAGTAAGCATCCTAACCTTACCCTAGTATTTATCCTCACTCCTTAATTTCCAAATACACCATATAATTTCACAAGATAATATAAACCAAAATAGATTACAAACTTTTTTTAAACCATGAATATAACCAGTAACAACATCCTGGTGCTTAAAGTAGTTATTAAAACTAATTCTGAATAGAAACCGGATTTCCTTTGCAACAATGCAATCAAAGAAAATATGATTTTTAGTTTCAACCACTCTGCATAATTACATATATCAACCACATGTTGTTCGTTTCTAAAAGGAATCTTATTCAAAGTAAACAATCACTTGAAGCATTTCTTTCTTGAAGTAACATCATAGGTCCACAATCTATCAATTTTTTTTGCCTTTCATTGTTAGAATAATCAGAACATCATATAGAATTAACAAGAGAAATAAGATCAACATTACAACATAGAGCATTATAAACCATCTTATTTTTGGTCCTCATAAGTGGAGTGACATCCGTCTAGGTATAAGTGAGAAACCTGTCATTATCCTCTGTACAAAATTTAGGAAGTTGGAGGAAGCTACAAGCTTCCCTTAATATAGAATAAGTTATCCCATTGGAAACATGAAGTTGAAATTTCTGAGACAACTCAGCCCACGAGATTAGATGATAATTAGTAATAATATCCTTAAAACAACATATGCCTTTAATATCCCAACTCCTAGTTGAGCATCCTTGTATGAGAGCAAGGGGTCTACCTTTGTGAAATAAATTCCACCAGATAGACCTCTCCCAACACACATTGCCATTATTATTGTTGATCCTATTATTAGATACCCAACACCTAACATGTTCTCAGGCCTTCCAAATCGCTTTACAGACATTAGAACTACTTGTATAAATAGGGAAATTCTCAGTGACTAGGTCACTAAAAGGGAGTAATTTCTAAGCCTTGTCTTACTTTGGGACAACCATCATGATATTATTTCTGATAAGGACCTTCTAGGGCTCATCTCCTTCTAGAGAGTGAAAAATCCATTTAGCAACTAAAGCAATGCCTTGGAGATTAAGATCCTTCAACCCCAGACCTCCTATCCTCTTGTCCAAACAACACCAGCTACACTTAATAGAATGTCTTTTTCTATTTCCTATCTCATCTGACCATCAAAAATTCCTAATGGCTTTCTGAATTTCATTAATTTGATAATTGTTGAACATCCAAACTGAAGCATAATACAAACTATAAGAGGAGAGGATCTTCTAGCAAACTTGTATTCTACTAGCAAGTGACATATATTTCTTATCCCATTTCCTAAGTTTGGAATCCAATTTGCCTTTGATCCAAAGACACATCTCCTTCAGACAAGGGAAAATAAAGAAGGGAATGCCCAAATACTGGACTTGTTTGGAGGGCCCTCCCCATTGGTAGCCATACTTACCCAACCAATTTGGAGGGTCATCAAACTATTCCTGGAGGGTAGACTTGGATGAGGATATTTTGGCTTCGGAAGATTCACAAAATATATTGAGCTTAAACATAAGTGACTCCATATTATCCTCAATTAATTCAAGAAATAGGGTCGTATTATCTTTAACTATATATTAATCAAATCAATCTTTTTTGGGAGAGATATACCTTTGATTTTAGGTGAAAGAGCTAAGTCTCTCAACAAGTAGTAGATCACATATGAGACAATAACAAATAAGGTGGGTGCTAGAGGGCAACCCTGTCTTATAGATATTTCCAAATTAAAAACTTGAGTTTGAGACCCATTAATCTCCACCTGAGCTGAAGCGTTCTTAAGAAAAACCTTAACTATTTGACAAAACTCTTTGGGGAACCCAAATGCTTTTAACATCATAATGAGAAAGCCCCATTCCACCCATTTATATGCTTTCTCAAAGTCGAGGAGGAACATAGCCACATTCTAATTTGTATATCTTTTCCCAACTCATGGCCTCCGAACTTGTTATAAGGTTCTCAAGGATAAACCTACCCTTAATGAATCCAACCTGCGTAGTACTTATGAAGTTAGGCAAAATATCTGCAAGTTCGAGGGCCATAATCTTGGCAAGAATTTTATAGGAGACATTTAATAGAGTAAATTTTCTCCAATTCCTTATCAATGATTTATCACCCTCTTTAGGAAGAAGTTTAATAATCCCTCTGTTGATAACAAGCCCAAGAGAGCCCTTGGCAACTGCTTCCTCATAAACCTGTAAGTGATCCTTACTTATCCATTTAGTATTGACCTTATAAAACTCAATAGGTAGATTGTCTAGGCCTGGGGCCTTATCATTATTCAATGTGCTAATAGATTTTCTAAACTCCTCAAGGGAAAAGGGTTTCTTGAGGGAGGTTGAATCATCATTAGATATTTTATTTGGAATTAGCCTCCTACAACTTTCCCTGGTTGAGACACATGACATTGAATTATCTTCAAAGGTAAAAAGTTTTTGATAGTAATGAAGTAAGGCAGATTTAATGTCTTCATCATCTACCAGGTCCTTCCCATCATCCCAAACTCTATCAATCCTCTCCTTATACTCCTTCTACTTCAACATGTTGAATAAAATTTAGAGCCTTTATCCCCTTGCTATAACCAATTCAACCAAGCCCTGATCTTGGTTCCCTCGATCTTGCTCTGTTGTAAATTCCCCAATAGGTTCTTAGAGTGCACCTTAGATTGGATGGATCTTTTCGTGCTCGGTCCTCCAAATCCTGGAGGTTATCAACCAGTCTTTTGCAAGCTTCCTAATGTCTTTGGCTTCCTTTTTGCCCATAGTTTGCAACAATAGCCTCCAACTATCCACATTCTGATTCCATTTATCAATGACAGAACATGTATGAGTATTCCACTTATTAAATTATCTAATCATATATATTATACGTAATACATCTTGATCCTCTAGCAGTTTGTTATTTAAGATAAATTTCTCCTCTCTTTTTGTCTTAATTATGACATTGTTTTTTAGATGGATTTGAGAAACCATCGGATGGTGATCACATAATGTATAGGGGAATACTTTAACAAATTCTCCCTTATCATCCTGCATGAAGGAGAAAGCATGCTTATTTGCATAGAACCTATCTAGCCTACAATATATCCTCTTGTGGCCATGCTGGAAGTTACAACAAGTGAACCATATACTCCCATATTCTTTTTTCAAACCTTCTAGAGGCTCAAAGAGTCTCATCTTGTTTTTCATCCTTGCCCAGTGTAATTTCTCCCCACCCTTCCATTCCATATTAATGCCTCCCACCATATCTTCAAGATGTTCAATCGTGTTAATGTCCCCTCCAAGAATCTAGGGGTTGTTGGGGAGAGAACATAATCACTACCACAACTCGGTTCACTCCTTGTAATCATTCAAAGTATAGATTGAACATATCCCAACCCTCATGTTATGCATATTAGTAGTAGTCCAAATAGCCCTATTACATGGTGAAGCCCCACTATCCAAAATTAAATCTTTCCATTTCTTGTTAATCAACAAAATGGCACCACCTTTCCCTCTATCATGATTGGTAGACATTTGCAAGGCATCCTTCTAGATGAATTTCAAGTTAACCTTTAAGGTGAATTTAACTGCTTTTACTTCTTAAAGCATCATTATGTCTGTATTCTTATGCTAGTTAAGAAACCTTTTAACCATATATTTCCAGTTAAGGGATTCAAGGCCCTGAATATTCCAAGAGATGAACTTCAACATCATGAACAAAAATTAGATTTTTGGGTTCTTCACAACCATAAAAATGCTAAAACATTTAGGCAGTTCCTTTCTAGCATCACGTTTCTTGGGAAGGGGAGACTGTTTGCCTAGAGGCCTACCTCTCTTCATCATAGACTTGGCAAATTTTCCATTACCAATGGGCACAAGGATTTCAACTTTATTCTGATCAGTCTCCATCAAGTTCTCCTGTTCTATATCTTGCTCCCCATTAATGATCGAGTCACTGGAAAATGACCTTGCATCCATATCCGACTCTAAATATTGAACATCAAGGACATTATCACTAATGTTCATCTTTTTACCATCATAAGGAACAATGACAAGGCTATGAACCCTATTAGGGGTCGAGTCTCTAATGGAAGGATCGACTGTAATAATGTCAAAGAAGACACTATCCTAGTCAGGTTAACCATGAAGGGTTTTAGATCCAAGGGCAAGACTAACAATAGCCTGAGAAGTCAAAGATATCTGATTCTCCACTCAGAGAGGCAAATCCTTGATAGCCTCATCAAATCTAGTGCTCTCAAAATGAGAATTTGAGAGAATATCAAAGTTATTAGATAGCTTCAAGGGGGCTGAACTCTTAGGGGGAAAATCCTACCTTCTAACCCAATCACACTTTTTCTAGCCCGCTCTTTATCCTCAAAATACTTTACGATAGACTTGGCAATTGAGTTTCTACCAGCATCAATCAGCCTAGTCTCAGGAAGGGTGGCACAAGAATCATCATTTATAGGAACAAGCATAGTGTAATTAACAAGGGTCTCTTGAAGGGTAGTGCTCATATCCTTTCTATAGGTCATATCAACTCTAATTTTATCAAGAGCCAATTGTTGGGAATTCTTCCTCCTATTCTAATGTGATTTGGGAAACACAAATTGCTTAAAATCGCCAGTATGTGAATCACAAATTTGAGCAAGAGCCACAACAAAAATTGAGTGCAGTGGGGAGTCAATAGTAAAAGCCCCAAACTTGGTAGAGGGATTTAACACCGTGAGTTCAACAGTCAAGGTTGAAACCACATCTTTAATAGACTTGTTGAGAGAATTGATCTTCTCCATCAAAGGGGCTTGAGAAGTATTAGTATTCGAAGAGGGAGACTGAGAGATATCCTCATTGTTTTTCATAGAGTGAGGACCAATAAACTTTTTGGAAGTAGTAGGAGGCTTGCAGGTGGTTGAAATAGGTCAATTCTTTCAAATATGCCTTTCCCATCTGCATATAAAACAAGCATTGATACCACCTAGGGTTTTGACCAAACAATTCATAGGACAATCATCAATATTAATTTCAATGAATATGGGGTATAATTTGACTTTGATTAACTGAGATTAGAACTTGTGCATCCAAATGGGGAACAAGAGATTGAGAGTTATCAACCCTAATCACTCTCCCAATAGGTTCAAATAGTTGTGGAATGAAATTTCACAAAATCGGAGGCAGGCTCTTGACAACTATCCATCTAGGGAAAGATAACAGAAGAATTTCGTCATTAACTGCATCATGAGACCAATTAAGAGCCCTAAATGTACTATTCCCTATGGGCCATAATTATTTTTGGACAACCGCTACCTGAGATTTGGCATCCTTTAAAAAAATAACAAATAAACCCTTTTGAATCATTCTACTAAACGAAAAAATGAAACACTAATTTCTTCACCCAATTTTTTTTAAACCACTCGTCTAAAATTTTGTGAGCTGAGCATTTAGAAGTATCCATGATCGTTAGGAATATTGCAATATCCCTTAATATAGCCTTCTCATTATCTATTGCTTTAGCTATAACATCATTAGGAACAACTGATAAAGTAGGCAGGGTAAGGATAGGATACTCACCTCTTCTTCATCCATCGCCATTACCTTTTGTTTCATAAGAGCCTGAAATATGAAATTTAGCTTCACAGGGAACCAAAAATGGAGACTCAAATAGAGATTCTTTAAATGATTTTTCCTTATTAGCAGCAACCACATTAAGGAAAGAGGGTGATTCCTCGGTACTAAATGCCTTGTCAGTTGAAGAGCTAGCCATCAAGATTCATTAACCCTTCACACACGGGTCTGGACGGAAAGAAAACCACAACAAGGCAAACACAATAAATGCAGAAAAATAACAAGGAAATATTAGGGATTACCCTCATGGAGATGTCCATACTGCCTCCCCCACAACCTAGGTCAAACCCTTCCAAACCTGCACACATTCGCAATGACTAGCCAGCTGCAGAGCCCAATTAACAAAATGTTACAAATATATTGATGAAGCCAACAAGCACATAAAGTTCATGTGGTTCTATGAATCTATGGGCCTCTCAACTCTTAACAATTAGTCCATAAGAATGGTTCTCCCTTTTCCCTTGAAAAGTGTTTGAAAAGTAGAACAATAATAAGAAAGGCGTTGATGAGGCTTTTTGATAAAGTGCAACTATCCCAAGAAAGGTATCAGTTGAGGTATAGTGCAACCCTACTATTGTAAGTTAGTTATTAGTTTTGCATTAAACTAATAATTAGTTATTAATCATTCATGTAGTTGTCACTGATTACTGCCAATCATAGAACTTGTAGCTAAATCTATAGTAATATAAATAGCCACAAGCTTAGGGCATCATTATGTTAGGATTAAGGTGTCACCTACCTTGTAAATCCTATGACATGGTTCCAACATCCTTGGAGAGTGCCCTAAGGCACTTAAGTTGTATTGGAAAAATAATTTGTAATATTTAATTGGTATCATTGTTTGCAATACATTCATAAGGGGATATGGGTTACACTAGCAACCATAAAAGTGGGCTGTGAACACAAATATTTAATATTATTTTCCCCACTTATGGATTTCTATAATAAGATATTTAATGACTTAAGTAGAAAAAAGAGTGACCTATGGGCTTCTCCAAGTGGGAGTATGGAAGAGGTAATAGGTGTCTCTTGGTTTCTAGTCATTTATTACATTTAATGTAATGTTTATCTTGTAAGTATAGGTGTCCATGTTGGCACTCCAAAGGTTGTGGTTGTGAGGAATGAAGAGACATCTTGGGGAACCTTTATTGGTAGTTTTGGAGCTCTTGTAATTCTATAAATATAGCCTTTTGGGTGTAGAATTAAGTAGAAAAGTTGAGAACAGTTGAATGTATCTTTCTCTACAGGAATGATGGATGAATGAGAGACATAAGGAGGTTGTTCATATGTACATAGGTGTTTCTATGGTGGAGGCAAAGAGGAGAATGAAAGTGATTGTATTGTAAATACTTTTATTGTTGTTAATACAAGCTTGTCCTCTCTTTTTGGTGGAGTTTTTTCTTGCAAGGGTTTCTCCACATAAATCCTATGTTGTGTGGATGTTATGGTGTTAATTTATGCCTTATTGTTGCTATCTTGTGCTGATCCTAATCATAATTTATTGTTGTTATAAGTTCACACAAGATAGGTTTATTAAACATGGTTAACAAGTTGATTTTTGGCATCATAAAGAAGAAGGATCTAATCATGGGTTTCCTACAATTAAGGCAACCTAGTTTCAGATTTCCATGTTGTTGTTATCTAATACTTGAATCTCATTCTTTGATCAGTTTATTGGATATAGATTGATCTTCACAATCTATGGCATTGAACCTATTTATTTATCAACACATTATATTAAAATTCTTTAGTTTTACCTTAATTGCATTTCAATCCAATAATTTAATTACAATACTCAGTTTCTTAAGAATCCCAAAACTCTTCATACATACAAAAAATAATAGTTTTATCTCAAGAAAAACATCCCTAGTTGATAATTCAATGTTCTCTCTTATGATCCAATCCATCAATTAGAAGTGCATGATTTACTTGCTCCATATTATTAATTTTTATGAGAAGGAATAAATTTTGGCATTGTTTTTAGAGATGGTGCCAACCTATGAGAGTATTAGGATTTTTCAAAAGTATTTCCTATTTTATTAGGCATAACAACTTTCATTTTCAACATTTAGGATTATTAGACATCACATCAAATACCAATTGTTTTACTAACATGTGCAAAAGGTAGAAAGTGGTACACAAGTATTGTAGCAAAGAAGAATAGACCCTATAGAGATATTTATTCAAGTCAAGGAGTAGGGTAAGCACGTGAACGTTTAATTATTGACGTACAACAGCTTAAAGCCAATCCACTAGTAATGTGCAATAAAGAATACAACAATTTTACGCTTCAAGCTACATCATTAACCCCTAATCCTAATCTTCAAGTTATAATGAGGGACCCTGAAAGAGGGCGATGAGAAGGAATAAATTTTGGCATTGTTTTTAGAGATGGTGCCAACCTATGAGAGTATTAGGATTTTTCAAAAGTATTTCCTATTTTATTAGGCATAACAACTTTCATTTTCAACATTTAGGATTATTAGACATCACATCAAATACCAATTGTTTTACTAACATGTGCAAAAGGTAGAAAGTGGTACACAAGTATTGTAGCAAAGAAGAATAGACCCTATAGAGATATTTATTCAAGTCAAGGAGTAGGGTAAGCACGTGAACGTTTAATTATTGACGTACAACAGCTTAAAGCCAATCCACTAGTAATGTGCAATAAAGAATACAACAATTTTACGCTTCAAGCTACATCATTAACCCCTAATCCTAATCTTCAAGTTATAATGAGGGACCCTGAAAGAGGGCGATGACCCCATGAAACTTCCACTTTTGAATTCCACATTTTTAATTAGGAAAGGAACACTGCCATAAAAAATATACACCTCCCTATACCCTTCCCAACTTCTATGGCCTTATGGCTAAGTATCTTTATATGTTCCTATTCAAATTTTATATCCTTTATATAGGTTATGATTAAACCATAGAAGTACACCAATTAAAATTGTTTCTAGTTTCCCTCAAGACTCTACTTTGAAATGGTTTATGGGACAAGATAAATTTAGTCAAGGATTACAATACCATGAAAAATAAATTTATAAATAAATAAGAGGATTATTGTAGAGGAGGACATATATGAGGGGATGGAATTTTAGAATGAACCAAAAAGAAGATGATCCATTCGAAGATTATGTTGAAAGACCTATGTTCTAACTCCAAAAGTACCTGCCCCCCTCCCCCCCCCCACAAAAAAAAAAGGCTAGCCGAAGACTCCTTGAAATTGATTTTCTTAAGAGGAGTTTATGAAGAGTGCCTAGATGCCTTGGAGTTAATTAGAGGAGATGACATCTTTCAAATCATATGGGAAAATATTTGCCAAATCTACAAGAATTATTCATGATCCACAATGAAGAAGACATGTAGCTTGTGAGCAACGACTACCAAAATAGAAATGGGTGCCTCATGAATGGAGCTTAACAACCTGTTAAAAGACATGCAAAAATACATATTCAACCACATGCCAACTCAATCTGATACTCTACATGACCAAGAAATGAAGAAGCAGAAGCAACTTTAATAGAATATTGCTCGCATAATTGCCAAAAGTAGGGAGACTGAAATTGTATGAGGATGGTGAACATTGAAAAGAAATATGAATTACCAAAGTTCAAAGTGTTGTAGGATGAGGATGGCCAAGTATTATACTTGGCATAGTAGAAACCATGAATTCAAATGCAAGATACCGCTTAGGATCCATTATCTTTCCTTTTGAAAATAATTCCCCATGGTATAATCAACCTCCTCTACCATGGTCAAATTATGTGCTACCTTGATGGATACCATCCCAATGAGTTTGGCTTTTAAAACCACACCAAGCACAAGACCAAAACCAACACTAGCAACGACTTCAATATTCATGGAAATAACAACAATGGTAGGAGATTCAAACCTGGTCTAATCTTAATACATGCTACTTACAACAAAGATAGACATTACCTCAACAAATAAGTTATTCATCCAAACCCTACTAATCCTAATCTTACTATTTACTCCCTACGAGATATGTGTTTTAATTATTAGAAGTAACAAAGACTATGATCAAAATCCAACAATACAGAACTCATGAAAACATATGGCAGAATGAATGAACTCTTTTATTCCAAAACATGTAATGAGTAAAATTATTAACATCCCCTCTCTCAAAACAACATGAGATATATATACCACTCGGTGGTTGGTTAAGAGTGGCAACCGACGATAACTACCAACTACCTATTTGGGAACTATAGTTCATTACATTGTCATTATTTATCAAACAAATTATTATTTATTTAATCACAATATATCTACAGTCTATATTAGCCCCCCCACCCCAAAAGAAGTCATCTTGTAAATGATGAAAACAAAATGGGGCTACTCAACCAGAACTGCTTAGAAGAGGGGATGTGAGAGGACATCCATGGAGTAGCTGAAGAGGTTAGTCCGAGTGTACCTTAAAAGGTGAAAATTTGTTGATGGAGATGTTGCACCTGGTCAGCCTGAATTTGAAGGTACCTCAACAATCTTCTGACACTCCCAATCTACCTTCACCAGCTATACTACCTCCATGAGGTCCTTTTGTGTGGTCTCCAACTCCCTGGACAATGCAGCTGGATGGGTCTTTTCTTCTTTCATCCACGTGTCTCTCTCTGTAGTGGCCACCTATTGCTGCTCTAATTCAACCTCTAATGCCACTCTCCATTCCTTCTCTGCTCTAGTAAGGCACTCTTATTGTATCAACTCTTCCACTATGGCTTGTCCGCTTACCTATGCCTCCCTTGCTGAGTGGGTTGTCTTTTGCAACTCTTAAAAAATAGCAGAAAATGTTCTCTCTATACTCTGTAGAGTATCTAGTAGCCCACTTGGTTCCTCGCCAACATGTGGCTGATTCGAGGACTCGACCATTTCAGGTGTCTCAATATCTGGCCACCCCTTAGCTCTAAAGTGTTTCCCAAACTCCACTTCACATCCGCTCCTCATAAATGTCAAGATTCTTTCTGCCTCAAATGGTATTAGGCCAATGTCGATCTGCTTTGCCAATTTAGCCACCTCCCGAGTGACCACAACAATCTCATCCATCTCTGTGAGGTACCTTTGAATTGTTATGAAAGCATCCTATAGGTTGGGTTTTGAAACCCAAATATTTCCTCCATATGTCACCTACCTACTAGATACCTCAACTACTACCTTCTCCTTCCTGGATGCATTCCCCTCACCACCGAGATGTGCACTCTCCTTAGTCTCGATCAAATCCCTAGCCTGTTTGTCCTCTTGCATAGTATCGCCTTAGGATTTTGGGGGCTCTTCTACATATTATTCGACCTGGATGCCCAGAGTAAGGCTCAGTGTCAGTGGTGGGATGTCTATAGTACCCACATCAAACCCACTTAGGAAACTGTCAATCTTGGCATCGACATCTCCTGCTGCCTCTTCGGTCATGACATCCCCTATCATCCTTTGGACCCTAGCTGTATCCCCTTTGAGTGTCTCTATCTCACGTACCAACCCTTTGCCAATCTCGCGTACCACCCCTTCAGGTGCCATGACATTGTTAAGTTCATGACCTCCCATAGTTCATGTGGCAGCCCCTTTTAAGGGTCTAGTAGGTTCTAGCAGAATACCCACAAGAATTGCTTAGCCGAGTGGTGTGGAGATACGTCTTTGGTTTGTTGCTACCAAAAGTGTTGTAGGGGACAACATGACTGGTGAAAATGTGATGCAACAGCCAGATCCCCTCAGTGTCGTAGGAACCTTCAACTATGCTATAGTAACTCTTGCCTGTGCAACCCCTTCAACTAAGTCATCTTTGTCTTCCAACGCCTCACTATCAAAAGTGAATCTCTCTCTCATCTTCATGCCTCGTTTCATGCACTGCCATCCAAAAGGAATCATATTTTCTCTCTCTCTGGATGAGACATCCATAGTGTCGACCTCCTCTTTGTTGGGGCTTCCCTTGTCCTCAGTGTCTTCCTCTTTGGCACTAGGCTCAACATCCTGCAAGTCCTACTCTAGTGGTCTCTTCTTTTTGTTCTGAGAGTGGTTGTCCACTGTGAATGAGTTGAGATGCATCCAGTAAAACATTGGGGGCTTGGTAGGTTCCACTCAGCTGAGGGTTTGGAACCCTCCCCATCCATTGGCAGGTAATTGTGTGTGCAGGACGTCCAAAAACAATCTGATAGCATGATGGAACATATAAAACATTTTATGTTGAAGGGTGAGGAATTCTTCTATCTGATTCACAATAAATTGTGCCCAGTTGTATACCATGTCGTTCTTGATCCTATTGATGAGAGCAATCATCCATACTGCAATACTAGAAGCTCTACTTTCTCCCATAAGATGGCTCTTCACTACGCCATCAAGCACCGTCATTCAAGAGAACTAATAAAGGTCTTCTTGACCCTACAATTGCTACTACAACTCCATAGACTCCCCCACTCTACCAACAAGTTATTACGACACACCAAGTCCAACAACCACTTCTTCCTATCTTTTGGCATCTTCTTTGTTGGTTTAGCTACCTTTTGTCCTCTGTTAGGGATATCAAACACTGACTAAAACAGGTTTGTCTTAAAGGAGACTGTCATTGTGTACTCTTGGAATTGGACAATCGACTTATAGGAGCGGCGATCATACCTTGCCATAAGGGTTCTGAGAACAAGTTCAAATTCCCTAACATTGAAGACTGACATCTAAATAGCATTAGCCATCTCCACCTTTCTGAGAGAGACCTTCAAGGGGTGGTTCTCAGGAATTTTATACCACCACCTGTGACACTCAATGCTACTAACGCTTTTGAATGTAAGATCTTCAACAATCACCCCTTCATCACTTTGGGCTCTCCGCCGCATCTTCTTGATACTGCTACTCCCTCTTGCTGCTATTGCCATGGTTGCTTGATGTGACAGTTTGCCTTTGTCATTTATGCTTTAATCTCCTCTCGAATAACCATCATAACTATCCATCCACATTTTCCAAGGTTTCCCCATACTTGTCCTTACCATGATTTGGTTATATTCACCATCGTATTTATCACACCCTTCTCCCTTGGCCCAACTGCATCTATACCATCTTCTGAGTGTTGGCATTGAGTTGTCATTGATGTCAACCGGTATTGCAAGTTACCAGTAGAGTATGTAAACCGTTATGGGAGAATAGTTAACATGTTATCATTGATGTCAACCGGTGAGTAGGAGTTGTTGGCATGGTCTTGTTGGCATGATCATATACTAAGTGTCAACCAGTATGAATAATATTAAACTGGCATAAAGATGACAAGAATGATGGAAGAGAAGTATGTTTTGAGTTGACAAATGATATATTGGTATGAGGTGAGATGCATGAGTGTGTTGGCACACTTGAGTGATAATCGGTAAGGCATAAACCTATATGAAGGCTAGTTGTATGTTTGTGATGAAGAGGCAGAATGTAATATGAATCACAACAACACCCGCTAAGGAGAACATAAATAATGCAATGAAGACATACCGGAAGGCAAGATGAATTGTCAGGAGGATGTGTTGCCGGTAAGAGTGATTTTTTAGTGTGCTGGACATACTGGTAAGGGTTTGTACTAGTAGAAGGACTTGTCGGATGTTCTAGTTTGAACTGACCCTATGTTGGTGAGTTGAATGTATGCCGATGTGTGCCTCGGGGAGCTGAGCAGGAAAACTTGCAGAGGTCGGTGAAATGTTCATCGACATGGTTGTCTGTGTAGTAGATGATCATTAAATGATAAAACTACAAATCACGAGTTGATAATAGATTAATGCAGCTTGAGGAATAATGGATGGCAGAGAATGATCAAACAATTGAGGAATTACGATCGAAGCATGAAATACGATTGTAGTTTGACCTCGAGAAACAAACAGCTGGATCATAAATGTCTCAACAGATTTCAAGGCTGAAAAACAGGGTTAGGTTTGCTACTTTTGGCAAACATGCTTTGGATAGATGAAAAATGTATGATGATTTATCCCTTCAAAGCAGGTGAGTGATCCAAGGCAGATTAGATCAGAATTGGATACAAATTTGATCAGAGGAGGGAAACTGATAGTGAGATTGCTAGGAAAGTGCTCAAAAGGCCAATTTTGGTCAAGAGGCTTGTTTGAGTCTGTTGTATGTGTTTAAAAAATCATTCTTGTGGTTATAGTGCCAAGCACTTCATGTATCACTTCCCTAACAAACTCCCCTTTTGGTGATGGCTCACACCCATGCTCAAATCTACTCAAATTGCTCACTCCAACCAGCTACTCATTCTCAAACCCCACTCTTTTGGCATTCAACACACTGTTTCAGAGTGCACTAGGAGACTCCAACATGGACATGTGGGGCCGCAAAGTTTTGTTCAAGGTTTGATAGTCCAACTTAGTTTTAGGCTCATAGTCTTTGGCTTGCTCAAATACACCAACCACAAGGTCAAAATCTCCAACTAAGGCTATGCACTGTCCAAGGTTCCATCTGACACCTTTCTCACTATTTTGGATTTTTCTCCTAATGTTTCATAAGCCCCCAACTCCTCCTTACAATCTGGTTTGAGCATTTTGTCAAAAACAATCATTTGTGTGTAATGCAGTCAAAAGCGCTACTAGCCCGTGGAGGGCTAATTGACCAATTTTTGTTCACCCTGCCCAATGATGGGATTCTCCTCCAACAAAATTATTTTGGATGGTGTGGAATAGGTCATAGAAAGGATATTTTCATGGTTTTAGGTTCCATCAACTTAGTTTAGTGACTGTCCACAAAATTAGGCTTAAACATAGGGTTTCATGAGGGTTTGGGTGCTTCCATCATAGACACTCTCCATCAAACTTGTTTCAAGCTCCCTCACTGCTAGTATACCTCTACCACTTCAAATTGAAGCTTCCCTTGCCTTTTTTTGACTAGCATTATTCCAAACACTTGGCAAGCAATTCAAAAAAATAGTTAAAATTGCCTCTATCACTGTCAAACACTGCCCTTTTACCAGTCAACAATGATTACACTTTTGGACCTGCACAATGATAAGTTTGAAGGGGAAATATACCTCAGAGAGGTCTGCAAGATACTAAAGAATTTCCCTATTACATAGCCTTCATGGTTATAAGGCTTGGATTATGCTTTGAAGCATTCCTTGAGCATTTTTACAAACACAATTTCCAAAAAATAGTGAACTCACTATTTTGCTTACAAAAGAGAATGATTAAATGGAACAAGCTACTCTAACACACCAAGATGGTTTTTAACATCCTTGGCCATATGTCTAGACCTCTTCCTCATTCATTTGTTCACTCCAAATTACTTTTGGATGCAAATCTTGAGTTTTTGTTCATGTTACTAGCCATAACCAGCACTTGCCTAGTATTCACTCAATTCCTTCCTCCAACCACACTTTTGGCACAAAATAGAGCATATGTATAGTATATACATGAATTCCAACTTGAATGAGTCCATTATGTGGGATCCCAGACCTTGATTAGTCAAGTGGTGACATTTTAGAACTTCAAACCCTTGACAAGGCAGCGAGCAGACAGTTTGCAAATAATTTTGTACAATCCAATTTACAAGAGAAACCAATACAAAAATAAACTAGAGAGAATTATACAACTATTATGCACACTTCCCAAAGGTACAGTACGGACTATGGAGCTACAGTATGGACCGTTTCATAAAGGAAGGAAAAATTAGTCATAAAAGCCAAAATTTCATGATTTCATTAAAAAGATCTTGCTCATACAATCACCAACCTTATTCAAGGAAAAGAGAGTATTTTTATAGTCCATAGAATTAGTTATCAAGCCCTGTATGGACATGAGGCTTTCACAACTACCTTTTGCAAGAAAAACCCAAAAATGACAACTTTGACAACTTTTCAAGCCAAATGACAACTTTTCTTGCTCAATGAGTCATTTTTGACAACCTAACCTTGTCAACTTGTCTAAACAACTTAGATATGCCTAAAAACACTTATTAAACATGTTTCAATGCTTTGGAAAGCATTAGAAGACCTTTTTGGCAATTTTGCACATTTTTGCCAACAATTGTCAACTCAAAGCCTGAAAGGCAAAACTTGATCTCTTGAGCCCAAAATGAGATCAAAACCACTAAACATGACACATAAAAACCTAAAACAACATAATCAACCTAACACAAGATATTACAAACATGAAAGCATTAAATACTAAAAAATGGGAGTTTTACTCAACTAGGTGCTCCTGCACCATACTCCCCCCCAAAACAAAGAAGTCATATGATTCCTTCAGGCAGAAAAGAAGAAGGTATTCCAGCTTTCTGAAAGTCATATTCAGGTATCCATGTGGCCTCTGAGATTGGCTCGTCCTTCCATTTGATTAGATGCTCCATGTAGGTGTGATTCCTTGTCTTTTTGAGAATCCTGGAGTCTAGAACTTGTTCTTCTTGGGGAAAAGAAAGAGAAGGGAGAGATAGATCAGAAAGGGACTATGAAGCATCTGAAACTCTTTGAATCTCCTTAGGTGGCTGCCCTTTGAAAGTAATCAGATCTACAACATTAAAAATGGGAGACAAAGAAACATCAGTAGGCAAATCAACTTTGTAAGCATTAGACACATACTTAGCCAAGATCTTGCAAGGGCCTATCCTCCTCATCTTAAGTTTTCTTGGAACTCCCTTTTGTAGCCTTGCCTTGTTCAAATGAACCATCACATAATCACCTATGGAAAACTGAACATATCTCTTTGTAGCATCCACTCTTGCCTTGACTTTTTGGGAGGTATCTTGGAGAGATTTTCTCACTTGCTCATGAATCTCCTTCATGGATTGTGCCATGTCATCTGCTGTTCCACTCTTATGCTAAAAATTAGTGATATCCCTCAACTCCATTACACCCCTTGGATGCATACCATAAACAACTTCAAAAGGGCTTTTACCTGTAGACCGATTTGCACTATCATTGTAGGCATACTCTACTTGATGAATGAGCTGATCCCAACTCTGTTCATATTCCTTTGTCAAACACCTAACGATGTTGCCAAGAGACCTGTTCACAACTTCAGTTTGGCCATCTGTTTGTGGATGATAAGTTGAACCAAAAGAGAGATTAGTACCCAATCTCTTCCACAATGTTTTCCAAAAATGACCAAGAAACTTAACATCCCTATCTGAAACAATTCTAGTAGGCAAACCATGCATTGTAACAACTTCATTGAAAAACAAATAAGCAATATGACTTGCATCACGTGTTGTCTTACAAGGAATAAAGTGAGCCATTTTGCTAAATCTGTCAACTACTACAAAGATGCTATCAAATCCTGCTTGAGTTCTAGGTAATCCTACCACAAAATCCATACTAATGCAATCCCAAGGCCTATGTGGAATGGGAAGAGGCTGATATAAACCAACATTAGAGGAATTACCTTTTGCTTTCTAACATACCAAGCACTGCTCAACATACCTCCTGATGTCTCTCTGCATCTTAGGCCAATAATAGAACCTTTGAACCAACTCTAAGGTCTTGTTGAGACCGAAATGTCCACTTAAGCACCCATTGTGATTCTCTTGAATGAGGTTCTCTCTCATAGAACCTTTTGGAACACACAATTGTCCACCCCTGAATAATAAACCATCTTGCAAAGTGAAATCAGCATATGCACCATGGAAATTATTCTCAAAATCTTGACAAACTCAATAAGCTTCAGCAAAATCATCACCAGTAGGATACATGTCTTTGAAACTATCAATACCAATGCTCTGAACTTGAATCTCATGAATAGTTAACAACCTTCTACTCAACTAGCTGTTCATCAGATAACTGTCTCAAAACAATAGCTAAATGCTTCAAATGCTCTTCCTTAGTCCTACTGAAAATAAGAATATCATCTAAATACACAACAACAAACTTGCCAATGAAATCATGTAAAACTTCATTCATGAGTCTCATGAATGTGCTGGGAGCATTTGAGAGTCGAAAAGGCATGACAAGCCACTCATAGAGACCCTCATTTGTTTTGAAAGTTGTCTTCCATTCATCCCCCTCTTTGTTTCTTATTTGATGGTAACCACACTTCAAGTCAATCTTACTAAAATACTGTGCACCCCCCAAACAATCCATCAAAATCCGCCATCCTAGGTATGGGAAATCTATATCTGATGGTGATCTTGTTGATGTCTCTAGAATCTGTACAAAGTATTCATGTTCCAACCTTCTTAGGTGCCAACACTGTAGGTACTGCACAAGAAATAATGCTTTTCCTAATTAGCCCTTGGTCTAAGAGCTATTGTATTTGTCTTGCTACCTCTTTATTTTGTTCAGGGGTCATCTTATAGGCTGCCTTATTTGGCAAAGAGGCTCCAGGTATGAAGTCAATTTGATGGCTAATGGCTCTAGGAGGTGGTAAAGCTGCAGGTGTACCATTACTGATTATTGCTTTGAAGTTATCAAGGATTTGCTACACCTCATATGGCATCTCAACTTTCTTTTCTACCTTTTCTTCCTTGGGTTTCACTATGAGTACAAATCCCACTCCTTCACCTTCTTCTAGTGTTTTTATGAACTCTTTCTCATTCACTAACAAGATGTTAGGCACTTTATTGCTGCTCTCTCCTTCTTCAATGAGGGATTGAATCTGATAGGTTACTCCATCTTTCTGAAATGAGTAGGAGTTTCTTTCCCCATCATGGTGTGCTTTTCGGTCAAACTACCATGGTCTACCCAACAGTAGGTGGCAAGCATACATAGGAAGGATGTCACATAGGATCCTATCTACATATCCACCTATGTAGAAATCTACCCAGGCTTGCTCATTTACTAACACATGTTGTCCCTTATTTAACCATGTGACCATGTATGGCCCTTGTGTTGTATCCTAAGTAGTTTCAATTTGCTTACTGCTTCCTCTGATATGATGTTATCTGTGGATCTTGAATCTATGATCACCTTACACACCTTTCCCATGATTTTACACTTAATCCTGAACAATTCTCTTCTCTGTGAGGCCTCTGTACTATGTGGCTTCTTCATTAACACTCTCTTGACCATTAAACTCTCACCATCTTTTGAAGCTAGGTGGTTTAATGCTGAAGTTCTAGTATTACCACCATCTTCCTGAACATAGTTTACCCTCTTCTCACTACCATAGGATGAACTAGGCTTCTCTAGGCATCTATAGGCAGGGTGGCCCAACTTTTGGCAGTTATAGCACTTCATGGTTGAGAAGTAGGACCCTCTCCCTGGTCCATTAGATCTACCTCTACTCGGGTTGCTTGATCCCCTACCCCTATAGTTGGGTTTGCTCTGAGAATCCCCACTTTGCTCTAGAAGTTTAGACTCTCCTTGGGATCATTGATCTATGCTCCTTCCCCCAAAACAGCCTATATGGCCTCTACCATCTCTTCCCCTACCTATGCCTCTGTTGTTTTTTCTTTCTTTCTCCTACCTTTCTCTTCCACTTTAAGTGCCAATTGATAGCACTTGTGTATTGTTTGTGGGCATAACAAGCTCATCTCTTCCTGGATGTTCCATCTCAACCCATTCAAGTACCTTGCGACTTTTATACTCTCATCCTCTACTACTCTGGATCTCATGCACAGTTTTTGAAACTCCTTAGTGTAGCTACTGACATCTAGGTCTTTTTGTCTAAAATTTTGTCTTTTCCTCTGAAGTTGTATTTCATAGTCTTCTGGAAGGTAGGTTTCTTTTATTTTGGCTACCATTGCTTTCCAGGTGGCTATTGGTTGCTTACCTCCTTTCACCCTTTCCTCTTGGATGAACTTCCACCAAGTTAAGGCTGCCCCTCTCAGCCTTTATTTTTCTACCTTAACCTTTTCTGCTTCAGTTACTCCATCACATTCAAAATGGTTTTCTAGACCTTCAATCCACTCTATAAGAGAATCTGGATCCATCTTCCCACTGAAAAGAGCCACTCCCTCTAAGGTTTTACCACTCATATCTCTCAAGGCTTTCAAGAATGGTTCTTTCTCAATGACAGGGTCAGGCATGGGGACCTCATCCTCCATTGCCATCATTTTACCCTGATCCCCAACCTTATCATGGATTTCTTCAATTTTGACTTCTACTTCAGCTAGTTTCATTGCTAGTTGATCTAATCTTTCTCTGAGTGCCCTATTTTCCTCTTCTTGGTCCTCAACCTTCTTGGCTAACTCTGCATTAGTCACCATGTTTTCCCTAATGTTCCTTTCCTCCCAAATCTTTTGTTAGCTCTGATACCACTATGATAGGGAGATTGCGAGGAAAGTGCTCAAAAGGCCAATTTTGGTCAAGAGGCTTGTTTGAGGCTGTTGTATGTGTTTACAAAATCATTCTTGTGGTTATAGTGCCAAGCACTTCATGTATCACTTCCCTAACAAACTCCCCTTTTGGTGATGGCTCACACCCATGCTCAAATCTACTCAAATTGCTCACTCCACCCAACTACTCATTCTCAAACCCTGCTCTTTTGGCATTCAACACACTATTTCAGAGTGCACTAGGAGACTCCAACATGGACATGTGGGGCTGCAAAATTTTGTTCAAGGTTTGATAGTCCAACATAGTTTTAGGCTCGTAGCCTTTGGCTTGCTCAAATGCACCAACCACAAGGTCAAAATCTCCAACTAAGGCTATGCACTGTCCAAGGTTCCATCTGACACTTTTCTCATTGTTTTGGATTGTTCTCCTAAGGTTTCATAAGCCCTGGAATCCTCCTTACAATCGAGTTTGAGCATTTTGTCAAAAACAGTCATTTGTGTGTTATGCAGTCAAAAGTGCTACTAGCCCGTGGAGGGCTAATTGGCCAATTTTTGTTCACCCTACCCAATGATGGGATTCTCCTCCAAAAAAATTGTTTTGGATGGTGTGGAATAGGTCATAGCAAGGATATTTTCATGGTTTTAGGTTCCATCAACTTAGTTTAGTGATTGTCCACAAAATTAGGCTTAAACATAGGGTTTCATGAGGGTTTGGGTGCTTCCATCATAGACACTCTCCATCAAACTTGATTCAAGCTCCCTCACTGCTAGTATACCTCTACCACTTCAAATTGAAGCTTCCCTTGCCTTTGTTTGACTAGCATTATTCCAAACACTTGGCAAGCAATTGAAAAAAGTAGTAAAAATTGCCTCTGTCACTGTCAAACGCTGCCCTTTTACCAGTCAACAATGATTACACTTTTGGACCTGCACAATGATAAGTTTGAAGGGGAAATATACCTCAGAGAGGTCTGCAAGATACTAAAGAATTTCCCTATTACATAGCCTTCATGGTTATAAGGCTTGGATTATGCTTTGAAGCATTCCTTGAGCATTTTTACAAACACAATTTCCAAAAAACAGTGAACTCACTATTTTGCTTACAAAAGAGAATGATTAAATGGAACAAGCTACTCTAACACACCAAGATGGTTTTTAACATCCTTGGCCATATGTCTAGACCTCTGCCTCATTCATTTGTTCAATCCAAATTACTTTTGGATGCAAATCTTGAGTTTTTGTTCATGCTACTAGCCAAATAACCAGCACTTGCCTAGTATTCACTCAATTCCTTCCTCCAACCACACTTTTGGCACAAAATAGAGCATATGTATAGTATATACATGAATTCCAACTTGACTGAATCCATTATGTGGGATCCCAAACCTATATTAGTCAAGTGGTGACATTTTAAAACTTCAAACCCTTGACAAGGCAGCGAGCACACAGTTTGCAAATAATTTTGTACAATACAATTTACAAGAGAAACCAATACAACAATAAACTAGAGAGAATTATACAACTGTTATGCACACTTCCCAAAGGTACAATATGGACTATGGAGCTATAGTACAAACTGTTTCATAAAGGAAGGAAAAACCAGTCATAGAAGCCAAAATTTCATGATTTCATTAAAAAGCTCTTGCTCATACAATCACCAACCTTATTCAAGGAAAAGGTAGGTATTTTTATAGTCCATCCAATTAGTTATCAATCCCTGTATGGACAGGAGGCTTTCACAACTACCTTTTGCAAGAAAAACCCAAAAATGACAACTTTGACAACTTTTCAAGCCAAATGACAACTTTTCTTGCTCAATGAGACATTTTTGACAACCTAACCTTGCCAACTTGTCTAAACAACTTAGATATGCCTAAAAACACTTATCAAACATAGGAATGACTAATAAATAAAGATAAATCAACACTTTTCCCATCTCTAACACATTTGTTAAAGTTTCTACAATACAACGTGATGAATATTTTTTCTAAATAATATAGAGGTGGGAGGAGAGAGAGAGAGAGAGAGAGAGAGAGAGGGAATGGCAGAGAGATAGAGATGGAGAAGAACAAAGAGAGATTGAGGTAGAGAGATGTAGATAGACACACACACACACACACACACACACATAGAGAATCTATCTATGGGACCATTGTTTACCAAATCATGTAAAAAAAAATCAATGGGACCATATCATAGGTTACGATATCAATTACTTATTTATCTCACTTATAGGTGATGCACATAACACGGGTGTGTTACATAATGCTCACACGTTATTTATTCAATTCTTTTACTTTCCATTTTAAGATTAGATAAGTGATCCCAATGATTGGACCTATATGATACCTTGCAAAGAAATGTTTTATATTTAATAATATTTTTAAACTTTAACATCATTAGATTTATTCATTTTATAAGAAAAAATAATAAAATCATCACCAAAATGTTGAGCTTTGGGTTTTCTAGCCATATAATTTTCTAATAGTTTGAATAAGTTAAGCTATTTATTTTTGTTTTCCTTGAATAGTGTTTTCATATTCCTCAAATAAATATTCATTGATTTTTTACATTTTAAAAAAGGAGAGACACATAAACATAAATAAAATTCTATTACAACACAAGTATGTGGGAGGAAAACCATTTCAAGAGAAAAATAACCCATACTTCAAAATAACTCAATGTATTAATCAATAATCTAAACGTAGTTATTATAAACTTAAAGAACAAGTCTTTTTAGGAGCATCACTAAAGAGAGATTTGGAATCATTTTAGTAGAATAATAATACCCCTGAACTCACTGTCAATGGTACCACATCTCAAGAACCCTATAAATAGAAAGAATACATGAAATCATCAAATGGTAATTATAAAATCATGGGCTAAAACCACCCAAAAAAGTGGCATCCAAATACCTAGTTAGAAAATCGATACCCAAATTCCAAGATGAATTCATAGGCTAAAAGTGATATATTCCTTCCACTTATCATAAGCATTCCATAACCCATTCACCAACTTTATCATTCCATTTGGATTCATTATCTATATTTAAAGATGCCTTATGATATGTCACAACACATCATAAACTTTTAAACAAGTTTCATTGTGGTCACATATCACAAGTTTCTTAGTTCATGCAAACATACATTGTAATGTTGTATAATTAAGATCTCACACAACCAAAGTTATTGTAAAGCTAACTACTTAAATATAGGTCCTATATAAATTCTTGCTAATTCATAGCTAGTCCTAGTTATGCATCTCTGTGGATTTCATATTAGGTAAACCCATGTATAGGTATGGTTATGATTGTGTGTATGTTATAGTTGGCCAATTCTTGAATATAGTAATTATGATGCCATCATTTTAGAAGACAATCAAGATATTATTTTAAAACATATGGGTTTACTTTGGGCTCCCAAAGACCACTATGCCAGAGATACAATAGGTTTCAACAATTTTTTGTCTTTGTTGTGATCAATAATAGACACAAAATTGACAAAATATGTGTCATTCCATCCACAAACTAGGTTTGTCAATCACATAATCATGCGCATTCTATATTTGTACCGCTCAAAGAATTCCCAAACATGGGATAAGAGCTTCTCTATGTCCAAAATAGTTATAATCAAGCTCTTCATGAGTCCACTTGACATTCCATTCCAAATTTACCTTGGGGTCCAACCCTTGGTATTGATTGATTTGGTGCTATTATTCATGCATAAAAGAAATTTGATAAGGTAACTAGATTTTTCAAAATATTCCAAAATATTCAACAATAGTTTCATGAGATGTAGAAAATGAGTACATGCAACAAATTAACATCATGTCCCTCCTAAGTTCAAGATGGGAGACGGATGGTTACACCATCATAGAGGAAGGTTTCAAGACTAAAACAAGAAATTTGAACATTTGTGATATAAATGGGTGGGTAAAAATACAATTGATCTCAACTTGCCATCTTATCTTAGACCACATCTAGCATTCAAATGCCAAATAAATCCAACCATATTTTCCACTACCATCCAAAAAATCATCTTTTTTTTAATAGTTAAGCACATAAGTAAAACTTGACACTACCACTTAGTCCCTATAGATTAGATCATTGATACATTGGTTAAAGAGATGGAGAATTAGTAGATTTCACTTCATCAAGTTGTAATGTTAAGGCCATTTCTACATTAGGGCAAGTGGTTCCCCAAGAACTAAATTCATCAAAAGTTGTTACATCTAATAGAGAAACTAAGAGTAATGGTGTTTGTTGCTTCAGAGGGAACATTTCAAGTAATTATATTGCTGCAATCCAAGGGGAAAATATAAATTTTGAATTTTGAATAACAAGAGTTATGATCCCTTCAAATATGTGTTTCAAAATTGAATAATTTTGACATTTATTTTGGGTTTTCAAATAAGATTACATTTCAAATTTCAAGAAAGACAATGGATCACTACGAAGTGTAGTGGCCCTTCGATTCTCACCAAGAACCCTCATTTAATATTTTCTATTAAGTTTTATATTTCTTATATTACAAAACCAATAGCTAAATTAAAGCATGTAATAAGGGTAAACGACATAAATCTCATATAATATTTGTTCATCTATAATACGCTCTCAGTTGAAATAACGATCTATTTTATTTAACCATTTTGCAATTGTCAAACTTGTTTTGAATTTTGTTCAATTGTTATAATATATAGAGTTCAGAATTAGTGTACACTAGCTTAATTCAGATCAGTTTTGTGGTGTCTTTGGGCTTTGTAATTGCTCTGCCTAAATGATAATTTTGTTTTTTTCAAATAATTGCAAATACATGAAAAAAACAATGCTATCTCCTATTACTTGGTCCATTATTTATTTTTGTTTTTTGTTGTTAGGATAGGTGGATTGAGGATTGGTTATTTACAATCAAAATCCGCGTTTCTTATCTTTCATTGTTAGCAACAAAATTCCTTCCTTCAGAGACTAATCTTATTCTGCAAGGAAGAACGAGAGGAGCATCGACTAGTCTCCCAGCTTAAGCATTGACAATTGATAACAATTGGCCTCACAAAGAACTCATGCTTACACGCCTGTATATGCCTTCATTATAAAGATAAGCAATGGAATACTGATCAAATATGTAAACTTTGAAATAACCGGAAGAGTATTATCTACTTTACAAAGAAATATTTAATGATTCATGAGGAAGCAAAAGAAGTGAGCATTTGTCAATATAAGTTATTTACCACAACACAATGTGTTGAAAGCATTATCAGAAGAGTCGGAAGAGATTAAAAAGGTATTGTACTTCAACAGTCTGGTGTATTGGTGAACTCGTCTGAAGAAGATGCGACACTACGAGTACCATGAGTACATCATAAATGAGGCTTGGTAGTCTTTGCTTGTCCAATAGACAGTTGAGATTATGGAATAAGTTGTGGGCTCAGTTATCACTCCCACACTTCAACTATTGATAAGGATCTTTTGAGATTACCATCTGAGACAACATCCTATCTACGGAGAATAATAGTGAGGAACAGATCTGCAGTTTTGAAGCTTTCTTGCTCCTCAGCATGCTAGTGTGCCAACATTTCTAGTTTCTCCTGGTGTCTGGTTTAGGTTTTCCATGGCATGTGTGCATGCTAATTTGTCTGTCTTTGTTCTTGGGTTCCAGTCGCACCTATTGTAGTGCCAAATTTCTGTCTATTTTTTATGACATATTTGCCTTGCATTTTTTTTTAGGCTCCATATAGGCAAGAAAGTACTTTAAACCAAACTAACATGGCTATTTGTCAGAAGAACAATTCAAAATTCGAGTCATATTGAAGTTGGTAGTTTTGATATTAGAGCCCCTTAATACTAACAAGGGTTCTGATACAGCTTTAGTACCTGCAAAAATATTGAGAGAAAATGAGAGATGCAATGCCATTTGATCTCTCACAGTAATTGCTAACAAACAAGCCATTGATCCAGAACAATTTGATGAATTTCAGAGATCTACGTCCGCAACCAGATTTTTTTAACATCTTGTTCATAACCAGATTTTTGTAACAAGTAATGATTTGATAAAAGCCAGACTTGGTTAGCCTGCTAGAAAGTCTTTTAACTCCTGATAAGCATTGGCAGATTTCCAAGTCCTGGCATGTCTGCCACAAGCTCAAATCAAGAATCAACTTGGCTTTCTTAGCATAGAGACTCAATCAGAATGTCTCAACTTGCCTGAACCAAGCTTGTGACTGTTTCAAACTTAAAAGTGTCTCAATTGCTTAAAGTAATATGGCCTAAGAAATATACAAAGAGGACATCCTTATATTTCTCAATTAGCAACCTATATACAAAGAGGACATCATTAAATTTCTCAATTGGTAACCTATATATTATTTATTAGTAGTTCACTACATCGATATCTTTAATGCACATGCAAGATAATCCTCTGGCATCTTCTCATGGTCAACTCCCACGAACCATAGGTGACTTTTATAAACACAAAACATCATTAAAGTTCAGAAAAAGAGTATCTGTCCACGACAGCTTCTGTGTATGATGCATATGATTCAATAATTGCTTCGTATACTCCAACTCCTTTTAAATATTCAGCTTCGTTTAAGAACTGCATGCATTACATTGCACAAATTTAATAAGCATTGCTAATTCTCAAATGATAAGAAAAAATAATGACAGCAAATATATTATTATCATTGTTGACTCAAACCTCATTATGGTCATGAAGCAAGATGGGAGTATTTGCCATAGGTGAGAACCCAAATGCAGGAATTCCATGATCTCTCACAAAGCGGGAATCTGTTGCAGCTGGGAAAATCTCGGGCTTATGAAGCTTCCCTCCAACTTTCAAGATTGCTGCCTCTAGCAATGTCCACCATGGGTTTGAATGGTTTGCAATTGTCACAAGTGGAAGCCCTAGCTTATTTTTGACAGGTTCTTTTTGCTTGAACTGAACAAAAAACAACTTTTATATCCTTAAAAAAAATTTACTCTCTCTCTCATATGATACAATTTCTTGTAAACATGAAGCGCATCAGATTCCAGCATTTACAATTAACTGCATGCTAAAGACTACAATAAACAAGTAGCTCAAAACTGTTGCTGAAAAACTTGTAACACCAAAGCTAGAAATGAATAGCAAATGCATCTTCAGAGCAACCTAATATTTTACAACCAATCTATTCATGCTAAATGGTGCCTTTTGAATTCAGAACAAAGGGATATGCACAAATAAGGAGATATTGAAATTCAAAAGACCATAAATAATGCTTTCCGAACACCAATCAAGCAAGATTCCTCCTTCCAAATCACTGGAAAGAAAGAAACCATATAAATGAAAGAAAGAATCATATATGGTGTTGAGAATAAAATTGGAAACCACATACAGAACAGTCAGCTGCAATAAGTGGTTTCCACTTTCATTTTCAAGTGTATGAACAACTCAAAGAAGGCATAATCTACAGGGATATGTGCCACTTGCAATAAAAAAATTCAGCAAACAAAACCTGCCGGACAAGTAGTGCTTAGTAATTACAGTTTATATTATGTAGGCATGCAGTAATCTGAATCCACAAAAAACCTCGGTGCCAATTGTCTGATGACATGTGGTGCAATGGCAGGGTTGGTGAGTTTCAAGATACACACAAGGATTTGGTTCTTTTGGCCTATGGCCAAAAGGATGAAACTGGGCAACATAAAAAGCAACAGAAAGAAAAGAATTAATCATTCCAAGACCTGTCATCGATATCAGTTGTCAATCGTGATCATAAAGCAAAAAGAAACTAAGACATCTTTTCTTTTCCTACATGTAGTAACAATAGTAATGGTATCCAATACAAAAGGTCAAAAAATGTTGATGGTATGATAATGGTTGGATCAATGAGATATTTTAAGTAAAATAAACATTTATTAAATGTTCCTGCATATATCCAGTTGTCAGTCAAAAGATCACAAAAAGGCCTATCAAATATCTAACAAAATTAATAATTACATGTAGAAAAACCATTCACAATGACATTATGTTGCAAACAATAATCTGGGGCCATTTATCACTCACTCTTGTGATGATAACTCAATTCAATATATAGAGTTCCTCTTTTAGTGTACACTAGCTTAATTAAGATCAGTGTTATGGTGTTTTTGACTTTGTAATTGCTCTGCCTAAATGATAAAAAAAAATTCAAATACATGAAAAATACAATGCTGTTTCCTATTGTACTTTGTCCATTATTTGTTTATATTTTTTTGTTGTTACGATAGGTGGATTGAGGATTGATTATTTACAATCAAAATCTGTGTTTCTTGTCTTTCATGGTTAGCAACAAAATTCCTTCCTTCAGAGTCTAATCTTCTTCTGCAAAGGAAGAACGACACGAGCATCAGCCAGTCTCCCGGCTTGAGACGTAACAATCGATAAAACTGGCCTCACAAAACTCATGCCCACATGCCTCTAAATGCCTTCATTATCAAGATAAGCAATGGAAGACTGATCAAATATGTTGACTTTGAAATAACTATAAAGGAGAATGTCTACTTTACAAAGAAAAATGTAATGATTCATGAGGAAGCCAAAGAAGTGAGCATCCGTCAATATAAGTTTCTTTAACACAACACAATGTGTTGAAAGCATTATCAGAAGAGCCGGAAGAGGTTAAAAATATTTTGGACTTCAACACTCTGGTGTATTGGTGAACTATTCTCAAGCAGACAAGATACTACTAGTACCATGAGTACATCATAAAAGAGGTTTGATAGTTTTTGCTTGTCCAATAGACAGTTGAGATTATGGAATAAGTTGTGGGGTGAGTTATCACTCCCACACTCTTTCTATTGATAAGGATCTTTTGAGATTACCATCCCAAACAACATCCTATCTATGGAGAACAATAGTAGTTGGATTAAGAAAAAGATCTGTAGTTTTGAAGCTTTCTTACTGCTTAGCATTCTAGAGTGCTAACATTCCTAGTTTCTCTCTGTCCGGTTTAGGTTTTTCATTTTATTAATACTTTTGTATTAAATGTTATTGCATGTGTGCTTGCTTATTTGTGTGTGTGTGTTTCCGGGTTCCAGCTGTGCATCTTGTAGTGCCAAATTTATTTGTCTGTTTTTTATGACATATCTGCCTTGATTTTTTTAAAGGCTCCATGTAGGTAAGAAAGTACTTCAAACCTCACTAATGGCTCTTTCTTAGAAAAACAATTCAAAATTTGAGGCATAATGAAGTTGTTAGTTCAATAATAGAGCCCCTTAATGCTAACCAGGGTTGTGATACAGCTTTAGTACCTGCAAAAATATTAAGAAAATGAGAGATGCAATGTCCTATGATCTCTCTGACAGTAAATGCTAACAAATAAGCCATAGATTCAGAACGAGCTAATGAGTTTCAAAGATCTATGTCTATAACCAGATACAAATAGACATGATTTTATAAAATCCAGACTTGGTTAGTCGGCTAGAAAGTCTTTTAACTCCTGGTAAGCCTTGGCAGATTTCCGAGTGCTGGCATGTCTGCCACAAGTCTGAATCAACAATCAACTTAGCTCACTTGGCATAGAGACTCAATCAGGATATCTCAAGTCTCAACTGTCCTGGACAAGTCTTGTGACTATGTTTCAAACTTGGAAGAGTCTCAATTGCTTATAGATTGCTTAAAATAATATGGCCTATGAAATAGGCAAAGAGGGCATCCTTATATTTCAGTATTGGCAACCTATATATTATTTATTAGTTGACTATATTGATAGCTTTAGTGCATATGCAAGATAAATCCTCTGGCATCTTCTCACGGTCACGAACCATAGGTGACTTTTATAAACACAAAGCATCATTAAAGTTCTGATAAAGAGTCTCTATCCACAACAGCTTCTGTGTATGATGCATATGATTCAATAATTGCTTCGTATACTCCAACTCCTTTTAAATATTCAGCTTCGTTTAAGAACTGCATGCATTACATTGCACAAAGATTTAATAAGCATTGCTAATTCTCAAATGATACGAAAAAAATATAACAGTAAATATATTAGTATCATTGTTGACTCAAACCTCATTATGGTCATGAAGCAATATGGGAGTATTTGCCATAGGTGAGAACCCAAATGCAGGAACTCCATGATCTCTCACAAAGCAGGCATCTGTTGCAGCTGGGAAAATCTCGGGCTTATGAAGCTTCCCTCCAACTTTCAAGATCGCTGCCTCTAGCAATGTCCACCATGGGTTTGAATGGTTTGCAATTGTCATAAATGGAAGTCCTAACTTGTTTTTGATGGGTTTTTTTTGCTTTAACTGAACAACAAAAAACTTTTATATCCTTCAATATGATTAAACTATCTCTATCATGTGATGCATTTTTTGGTAAACATGAAGCGCATCAGATTCCAGCATTTACAATTAACTGCATGCTAAAGACTACATTTAACAAGTAGCTCAAAACTCTTGCTGCAAAAATGTAACACTAAAGCTAGAAATGAATAGAAAATGCATCTTCAGAGCAACCTAATATTTTGCAACCTGCACCTTACCAATCTAATCATGCATAAAGGGTTGCCTTTTGACTCGGAACAAAGGGATGTGCCCAAATAAGGAGAAATTACAATTCAAAAGATCGTAAGTAATGCTTTCCAAACACTATCAAGCAAGATTCCCCCTTCTATATCACTGGAAAGTAAGAAACCATTTCAATGGAAGATAGAAGCATATATGATGTTGAAAATGAAATCGGAAACCACATACAGAACAGCCAGAGTATGCTGTGAGATATCACTGTAAGAACAAAACCCTTCATTGATGGTTTCGAGTGTATGAAAAACACAAAGAAGGCATAATCTACAGGGATATGTGCCACTTGCAATAAAAAAATTCAGCAAGCAAAACCTGCTGGACAAGAAGTGCTTACTGATTACAGTTTACATTATGTAGGCATGCAGTAATCTGAATCCACAAAAAAACCTTTGTGCCAATTGTCTGATGACATGTGGTGCAATGGTAGTGTTGGTGAGTTTCAAGATGCACACAAGGATTTGGTTCTTGTGGCCTATGCCCAAAAGGATGAAACTGGGTGACATAAAAAGCAACAGAAAGAAAAGAGTTAATTATTCGAAAACCCATCATCGATATCAGTTGTCCATCGTGATCATAAAGCAAAAAGAAATACTAAGACATCTTTGCTTTTCCTAAATGTAGTACCAATGGTAATGGTAATCCAATACAAAAAGGTCGAAAATGTTGATGGTAAGATAATGGTTGTACAATAAAATATTTCAAGTTATATTCTAAATTTATTAAATATTCCTGCATATATCTATTTGCCAGTCAAAAGATCACAAAAAGGCCTATCAGATATCTAATAATATTAATAATTACAAGTTGAAAAATTATTCACAATGACATTATGTTGCAAACAATAATCTGGGACCATTTATCACTCACTCTTGTGACGATGCCTTTGTAACAACCATCCCTCGGTTGCTACTATTTTTTTTTTTTAATCACAAGTACCAACTTAATCATCCAAGCTTCTTATCTATCTTAGAATCAATTAGAGCTATCAGATTTCCACAATCCATATTAACATTCAATAATTATTTCTGGATTCGATTGTGTATGCCAATTTTTTTCATCAACGTTTCAAATCACACTCTGTGATTCATCTTTCATCTCCTTGGCATTCTTGTGCATCCTGATGATGAATCACGGAGTGTGATTCAAAACACTGATGAAAAAAATTGGCTTACACAATCGAATCCAAAAACAATTATTGAATATCTTAGAATCTTCAACTTCATAATTTCTTCAATCACCATAGTGGTGACAACACTATGCCACCAATTATGCTTACACTGAAAGGTGGTAAGCTCCTGAGGTTAGGGTCCCCCTTAGACCTAGACCTATGCCTCGAGGGTTCATTCTTGATGGCCTTGCCTACATATCCCCTCAAAGGAAATCAAAGGCTTCGTAGGTCGCCCTTGAATGTTAGAGGAAGTTTATTCTCTTCTCTTGTGTGAGATCTCTAATCTCTCTTTAAACCATGACTATTTATTAAACTTAGTCTAATCGTAATATAATGATATTTGCCTTCGGGTAGCGTACAAACATACACAATTACCTAGGGGTCATATCATTGCATAATTTCCCAATTCTATAGAGAGTGACTTGAACACACATCACATATACACAAGGGGACTAACACATACACATCACACACACACAAAGACTATCTCCAACATATATCATAAATACACAATGAGTAGCTCCAACTTACATCACAAATACATAGTGTCTAACTGCAACATACATCACCGTTACACCGTGAACAGCTCTAGCATACGTCACATACACAATGACTAGTTCTAGCATATGTCACATATACATAGCGACTGGCTTCAACATACATCACATACAAAGTGACTAGCTTCAACATACATCACACATACATAGTGGCTAGCTTTAGCATACATCACATACATAGTGACTAACTCCAATGTATGTCACCTATACACAATGACTAGCATCTACACAGTGAGAGACTAACACATCCACAATGGCAAACTATCACTTGCCCATAGTGCATCCCAGATAAAAATAATGTTGATGCATTGCGCACTAAACCTTGGGTCACATTCTTTTCCCCAATATTCTACACCAATGAGCAAGTGGGAATAGGATTCAATGTATCCCATGCTACACCAAATGTTTGTCCTCCTCCCAACAAGGTCAAGTATACCATTTCCACATCAAGATATGCCCAAAATTATACTATGAAGTTGGTCCAATTATTACCTAACTATTCTTCATTAGAAACTATCTTTCCTATAGTCCATCAGACAACTAAGCAAACAAGAACATCCATCATCGACATATCATTGGCCCCAAGGCCCACATGCCCATGGCGCAATCCATCCTATTATCTAAGCGGTATGACTAACAATCCATCCTATTATCTAAGCGGTATGACTAACAATCCACTAGCATAGTGCACTCCTTGACTAGTATCAATCTCAAGTGTATGCTCCTTGACTATTGTAAATATCAAGCGTACACTCCTTGATTACTAACAATCTTGAGCATGGATAAGCTTATCTCTAAATACGTCATAGGATTTCCATTGGTGATCACCTCAAATGGAGAAGGGTAGCCTACATATTAGAGGTATACAATCTCTACCTATGCCCTCATAGGGCCCTTACTCCATTTGTAGTCGTAAAAGTAAGCACATGTACCCTGCTCAACACTATAACTAGAAGAGAGGTTCCTAATTTGGAACAAGTAGATCACAATAGAATAATATAGGAGTATATACTTACAGGTCTGGTTTTAAATTTCACAAGCACATAAAATCACTTGGATCCAACACAAGATGGAATCTACTTGATAGATGTACAAAAACCGACTATAAGGTAGTCAACCCATTCACTTAATTCAACTTGCTATTCAACAACACATAATGTATTAAATGCAAGTTATCAAGTTTTTGTATCTCTTTCATAACCATCTAATACCCATTTCAACCTCATTTGAAGCCTACTAAAGAGAGGTTGTTTTGTGTATTAAATGCAAGTTATCAAGTTTTTGTATCTCTTTCATAACCATCTAATACCCATTTCAACCTCATTTGAAGCCTACTAAAGAGAGGTGGTCAAAACAACCAGGGACAACCCGTAAACTTGGGATTTATCTCCCCCTAGGGCCTTGAGGTTATAGGGGCATCCTTCATCGAAGGACTACCTACGTACCCACGTCCACATGGATCAAAGTCGCACATAGTTGTCCTTGCAAGGTCTCTCAACTACACACAGGTTCCCATGTTTCTTTAATTACTGTTTCATACTCCAACAAAGTTTCTTTAGAAGATTCCCAACAATTAATAGTTCTTAATGACAAGCCAAGAGTTCCAACACAATTCCCAATTCAGCAATCATAGACTATATCACTTCCATCTAAGGATATGAAGATCTTAAATTATACCTCACCACCATTATTATTCTAAACCAACATGAGCATCCCCTAACTCTTACAATTACCTAGCTATCCAGGAAGGGCTCGAGCGAAAACATACAAAGAGGAAGCAGTCTATGAAGATTGCGACCGGTGCTGCTCTGAAGTTGACTGGGACCATTGTCAAGGCGAAAACTAAGTCCCCTACTACTTCATCTAGCAAGGGTTTGATTGAAAGATTGTCTTTCCGTGAGATGGTCAAAGAAATTAACCAAGATTGGCAAGTTGTGAAAACCCCCACACTGTAGACCATCAGTTTGTGTCTTCTAGGGGTGGTATGTTCTGGTGTTGTTCATTTTTTTTTGGAGTGTTCCACCAGGACATGTCCCCCCCCCAAAAAAAAACCCATCCCCTATAGGGGGGCGTTTCCGAGGCTTGGGGACTTAGGGGAAATGTCCCTCCACATCACCACCACTTCTGCCACCTCTGTTGAGGACACCGTTGGGTCGCTTTCTATATGTCACATTCCATCACATATTGATTGCAACCTTTAACTTTGTGAAAACTAGTTGGCCTTTCATGGGGCACTCATAGAGATGTTATATTGCAGATTTTGCCTTAACGATTTCAATTCACCTCTATTTTTATATCAGCACCCAACCACCACTCCGCTGCTATCCCCCCGCCATCCCCAAATTTAGGCCCTACGTTCCCCCGTCCCCTAGTCAGGAAACTCCGTGGAACACTATTTTTTGGCATTTGTGTTCTTGTTGTTTTTTGGTTAATCCGTTGGTTTTGCTTTTTTGTTGTGTCTATTGGTTCTAATTTTGGGTGCTCTCATTCCTTGTGAGACCCCTATCTTCTATCATGTGGCTGTTATGTAAGGTTTTGGACCCTCTCTCGCTTTATCTAATCAAAACTCTTATAATTACCTATCAAGGATATCGTACAACATTTGATACCCTGATATTAATACCACAGAGTTTATAACACAAGGTTCTATTTAGGCTTAGAGCATCATAACATGTATAGAACAGGATTTAGTAAACTTTAATATCAAAAAGTGCATTGGTTCACATGAGCCCATTAAGGTTAAATGAAGAGTTGAACTAGTTCCTTGCACCCTAGTCATATTTTTCAAGGGTGACATATTATTGATGCTAACGTATATGATTGTTATCTTATCATACTAAGATGACATTAATAGGTCTTGTATTTAATTAATGAATAATATTAAACTCTATGAACCGTGTTACCCACTTGTGGCATCAAAGGCTTCCGATTGAGGGTCAAGTATAACTTACCTTTGTCTAATTTCTAAAACACTAGTAAACAAGGATATAATAGACTTATGGAAATATGCCCAATTTCCATGCTTAGTTGAACAATATTATTGTCTACTAATTTCCCAATTCGAATAGTTTGGCAATCACATATACCCCAATGTAGGAGTAAGCTAACATTTAGAGTTCTTCACAAGGGACGAGATGCTACATTTATTAAAGCCAATGCATACGACGATCATTGTACCCTCTTATATTGAGGTCAATAAAATAGAGGGTCACATTTACATTTAGCTTGACTTTCATTAATATCCACTTCATATCCAATTTTTTCAAATAAAAGTCAAGTTTCCTTGTTACCCAATGGTATTCCTTTTACTAATTCTCAATTGTTAATAATGTTTAACACTATGCGAGGAAAGCCAACCCTATTCCCAAATGCTCAGATCATAATGTGCATCTTGAAACAACCTCTATGTTTGGTATTTCAAATATTACAAGCATCAAAAACCTCTTAGTTTTACTGAATTGAAGGATACATTGATATTGAGGTTCTCATACTCACAAGGTCAATAGATATTTTGTAATTCTATAAAGCCTTTACAAACATTATGTAAACTTTGAAAGACCTAACACATTTATTACAATGTTGCTTAAAGCATGAGAAGTACTTGAGTTATACACAAGATATGAGCAGTACTTGAGTTATACACAAGATAGCTTGTATCTCTATATCCAATAGAGAGTCATATAAGGATATACACTCAATAATATTGATAACAATAACAATAATATGAACCTGTCAATTTTATTTCCCTAATAATTATATATTGAGAATAACATACAACTTCTAGTACCCTAATAATACCACCATACATGCATCTATCAATTTCCATCCATATCACAATGGAATCTCCTTGCAATTAAGTTTAGCATAAATATTCATTTGCACATAAGTCATAGGCACCATTATATCATGTGTTTTGTGAATCAAACATATGATAATAATACTAATATGTTTAAAGTGATGATCGTTGACCACTTTTGGCATGAAATGGGATAATGTCAAATTACACTACATGACTTCATGGAACTAAGTACTAAAAGCATATTGTACTATGTCATCTTTTATCATTCAGCCATTATATCCAACCAGGTTAATAGTTATAGTGCAAGCACAAAAGATAATTCAAATTTACATGAATCTTCTACTAGGCAGGGCTTGCTAGCTCACACTCTTAGACAAAGAAAGGTGAACCATAAGGAAAATAGTGTCGTGTTATTGCACCCTTGACTGAAGATTTTATTAGGGCTTATCCTTGTTAATAATTGAGGTTCACAATAGAACCCTTGAGCATACCATCATATTTGGAGGCCTAATATAGAGGAAATAAATTGCCACCTCCATGACTACTTTAATTGCATATCAAGGTTAAAATGATTTTCCTATAGTAATTAAAATTGTGGTATTTCATTCTGTTCCAAGACTAACAAGAGATTACAAGAATTAGCTTAAAAAATAATACTATTCATTTTAATTCAAGACTTTACCCCTTTTCTACTTGTTTTTAGGACCATGTCAACAACAAATCTCTGCCTAACTGGGAAAGGCCTTGATAACAAAGAATATTTTGTTAAGTAATATTACTCTTAAATAATTCCAAAACAAGACATTTATGTGAAAGTATCATTATATAAAGGCACAACTAAGTTTGATGTTTTCATGATATAAGATTTTGTGAATGTTCTTCTATTACCAAATGAGGCCTATAATAATAAATTCTATAAGCTCTGAAGTCAGAGGATAACAAGACAAACTCAGCTTAGTCCAATTTGGTAGAAATAAACTTCTATTTTATCTGTGGTTGAGAGAAAGTGAAATGTTGATTGGGAGAATCATTTCAGCCACTAAGGATCTGATTTCACTTTTCTTCCCATGATGATTGTGCAGTTAAAAAGTTACAAAAACATTAAAATGCTATCTGCATTAAGGTGGGTATGATAATTCCCACCATCCAAGAGTTACAAGAAATAGGTGAAATTTCTCCACAATAAATATCACTTTGATGTGGCTTCCAAACTAAACAATGTAACTAGTTTGATGTTGCATTCCAACAACAAGTGTTCAACAGCTATAGTGATTACATTATATGTTCAGAAGTAGTATAACGCAGACTACGTCTTTTATATGCATGGAGGAAAAGAAATGACAATACAACATTTCACATAGCAAACAAATTCATTGTTACTTCTAGGAAACTGGTTCACAATATCCATATATAAGGAAAAGATTAAAGAACTAAGTCTTCCTTATTTGTTGAAGCTAACAGAGCTCCTTTTGAGTCTTGTGGATCAAGATAGATATCCTTTTCCAGCAATACAATCTTACCTTGCTATCCCTCTTCTTTCGCCATCTCCCTTCCATAGACAAAACCTGCTCTTCCAATAGTTGTTGATGTTCTTTTTCCTTAGCTTGAGATGTAATCTCCTGCCCAAAATACAAGGAATTGTGTTGCAGTTACCAACAGATGGTCTTTTCCCAACGTTTCTCCTACTCTTTCTTCCATGCCTTTCAAGCCTTCCCATTCTTCTCCTCAAATTGGTCTACCCTTTATGCCTTCATCATCATTCTGAATGCTTTTTTTCTTCCCAAAAGAGCCCGAAATTGAAGATTTATAGAAAGTCATGAGTTTCTTTCCCTTTGTGTGCCACCCTTCATTCAAACCTTCAAATTTCTCTCTTCTCCCCCCCTTCACGCCATTTTCTCCTTCCTCTCACATTTCTATACATGGTTTTCATGCTTTCAAAACTACTCCTAGGTCACCACAACACCAATCGTTTCCACTCCCATCTTACTTCTCTCATGAATTCCTCTATCCTTAGGCTTGGATCTATAGCCATAGTCTAAGCAAAATCTCTCATTTGGGTGCAGGAGAGGAGGATGCTAGCAAAGGCTTGGATATGGCTTTAACTCACCAACTTCATTTGCTTGAAAGTTTCTAAAGCCTTCTCAACAAATCCAATTCATTCATATCCTCTTCCTTTTCTCCTTAATGCCTGTGCAACTCAACTTAATCCTTGTTGCCTCTATTCACGCCTTCCCTCTCTCTTTGTTCTCCATGATAAATCCCCTCTCTTACTAAGTGTTGATGGGTGTTGATAACCTGTTCAAAAGCTCTTGTTTCCACCTTCCTTTATCCTTCGTGCTCACAAGAGTCCATGACCATTCTAAGATCTCTCTCCTTTTTCTTCATCAAGTCACGGGTGAAGGGTTGGGGACCTTTGCGCGCTGAATTGACCCATGAAAGGGCAGAGATGCCATTCTCATTAGTCGCATTGCCCCCTTTTCATTTCATTTACACCTCCAGCACAAGGTCATCAATCAGAAAGGGGGACACCATACTTCTTAATGGTGTGACATAAATAGT
This sequence comes from Cryptomeria japonica, assembly GCF_030272615.1. Lineage (NCBI taxonomy): Eukaryota > Viridiplantae > Streptophyta > Pinopsida > Cupressales > Cupressaceae > Cryptomeria > Cryptomeria japonica. The sequence continues at coordinate 609,980,333 of NC_081408.1, read as the reverse complement.
TTATTCACAGTTGTCGAGCACTCACTTCTAACTCCTGCACATACCTGCATCGTCAGCTTGTCTCCTCGCCCTTTCTTTAAATTTATTTCCCCTCAATCAACCACCGTGGAAGTGGCTGACGTGAGGGATGTGACAACTTCTCCTATCATCCAAGGCCAATGACTCCCGGATGGCCTCGTCATACCAAAGTGGTAGAATAACATCACAAAGCTCCAAGCTGTATCATGGCAGCAATTTGTTTCCAAAGATGCCTTATAAGAAGCAGACCAGATATCAGTTTAGTAATTTCCATATTTTTTAAAATGTTTGGTAACTAGTTGCAAAATACATGAGCTTGCAGGGCATGCTGTTGTAGGTACTTATGGCTACAATAATGATATGAGGGACTGCATCTTGTTCACTCTCACACCTGTCAAGAATGGCTCCCAAAGTATAGATCTGCAGACCTCTGATTCTCATATGATATAAGCAGAGACAGCCTCCATACGATCAGACACCATCTCTTTGACAGAACCGCCTGGATTTTGATGTCTCCTACCTGTATCGACTGCAGAACGCCTCCTTTTTGTCCTTCTCCGCCAGAGAGGACCTGTTCCAGCATGCAAGCAATTAGCTCTTTGATTTGAATCATGTATCTTCATTCCTGCTGTAACCTAACCCTAGTTGGTTAGGGTTTCTGATTTCAATGCCCAGTCGGAGTTATGCCTGCACTATAAAGGCAATTTTGTAACATATTTTTGCAGTCTTCTCCCTTCAATTCTCATATAGAAATTCAAGTTTTTCTGTATCTATAATTTTGCCTTGCCTTGCATTAATAAAGCTACCTATTTTACCTTGTCTTCTTCAGATAATCATATTCTGTGTAAGATTGATCTGCCTCTGTATCTAAATGCTTTTCTTTGTTTCCAGATTGTGTGATTGTGTTAATTTAGCTCATAGGTGTTACATTGTGAATGCTCTTTCCTTTTAACACCTTATGAATTGTAACCTTCATACGAATCTTTAGGATACTGGTCAAGTTAGAGATTTGTGTATATTGGGTATCTTTCTTTGATGTCTTGTGCATTCATAGGCAGGGGAAGACCAATTTCAATCTTGGTGCATCACCTCTTTTACTTTTCTGCACTCCTCACCTTTTCTCTGCAAATTAGTAAAATAAGTTTAGAATTAGGCTTTATACAAGTGTTGGGTTGGTTCAACACTACACCCTGATTGGAAAGGAAGTTGGCCTTCTCCAGAGACTTAACCTCACATGTCAAGGTCTCACACTTGGAGGTTGTTACCATGTTTCACAAGGCTGTCTAAGTTAATAGCTCAGACAAGGTGCAAACTTTTGTGACAACGGGTACATTATAATGCAACAATTAAAACTTCCAAATTAATACACAGCCAGTTAGCACAAAGAAAGGTGATATAAGAACACATGTAAGCCTTTTTAACCAAAAAACAAAGTTCTCTAGAAAGTATCCAATAAAATCCAAAGTTAAAAAATCTTATGATATAAGATTGCTGAGTCATTATTCCATGACATTAAGACAAGGAAAATACATCTTTACAGAGATGAAGCACAACCAATAACAAAACTGATAAACCAAGAAGATAACAAAGTTGGTAAACAAGAATGATAAGACCTCAAAATCCTTCAAAGTTACAAACCAAGTTCCAAAAGGCAGGATAGAACCACTAGTTTACATGTTATTATCCATTTGAGATTACTGCAAAAGAATCATTTTGGAACTGGTCAAATCCAATAAAGAAAAACTGCTTGAATTTTTTTTGTTTACAAGCATGCCAAGTGTTAAATCCATGACTCTAATACTAGGACAATATGTCATTAGCAAAGAGGAAGTAGGCGTAATAATGAATTGATAGATGAGAAAGATAATAAAGTTGGTAAACAATAAAGATGGGGACCTAATAATGCTTTGAACCAAGTTCCAAGAGGCAGTATTGACCTGCATCTTACATGCTACCATCTGCTTGAGATTAAAAGCAAATGAAAGACTTTTAGTTGCATGATGTAATAACAACAACATGACAAACAGTGCTACATGAATTCATGAACTAAAAGGTACAAAATAGAAATTAAATAAAAGTAGGAAAAAGAAAGAACTATAAATGGGATTTGAAAGTACAGCAAGTTACAACAGCTAACCAAGAATGCAAAAGGAAATTCCATATCAAATAATTAAGCATCTAAAACCGAACAGGAAAGTGGTGAAACTAAGACAAAGCCAGCATATAACCATAGAAAAAAAGAAATTATATTAGAAAAGTTGATTAGCAACAAACCCTATAACAAAACATCCTTATGACAGGAAGCTTCTCATTAAAATTTTATAACAAACAACTAACAGTGTCAACAGAAGGGGGCTAACACAAAACTACGTTCTAGTCTGAATCATATCCAGTTGCATCACTGTCGACCACAGCAAAAGGCCAACACTGTGTCTGATAATGGCCTTGGGAGAATGAACTGTGTTTAAGAATTTTCAAATGATCAATACTTGGAGAACAAAGGTAATTCTTCCAATGATTGTCCTCGTATCCAAGGCTGACAGTGCTTCAGAAAAAGATCAAAAATCTAATTGTAGTGTTCATCTGCCCTTGTAAGTTGTAACCTAGACTATGAATGAGGAAGGAAAAGCTGACCCTCTTTGCCAAGTGCAAGAAACAGGAGTCCACTGAAGTGGCAATCCACTTGGAGATGCAACATTTCATGGATCCATCAGCATCTGATTTAGCAACTACACTAACCAAAGGGTACTTGACAACCCCAATGGCTAGAAATTGAAGAATGAAGTAATGAAGATGGGGGTCATGGAAATCCCCATTAAAACTCAACATCTGAAAGGAGCCACTTCCTGAAGGTCAAGGAACAAATATTACATATGGGATTGAGGAAAGGCAACAGTGCATTACAGAATTTGAGTTGCAGGGACTTGGGGCTTGAGTATTACACAAAACTTGTTAGATGCCAATAGTCAACTTCAAAGCATGACTTGGGTATCTGATCTACTAGCTGTCAGTAAGAGAGTCACAAGGTCCCAGAGATATACCAAATCACTGGGGGAATCAGTCCTTCTAGTAAACAGTAAAAAGCCCCAGCATCAAGTGCCCATTCAAAGAATGTATATTACTATATACTCAAGAGAGGTGGTGATTGTTTGTTAATCATTATCAGGCCACCTCTGCTCTGCAAGGTTGCCGAACTATCAATTATTTTGCATGACCTGAATTATTTACAAAAGAATTTGGGAAAAGGTCCCTGCCCTGTTACCATGAGCTAAAGAGGCTAGTACATTTTCATTAACCACTTGAATATCCCTTCTTCAGTTAAATGCACAGAGACATTTTTTTGGATTTGATAAACCATGTATTTGATTATCCCTTCTTACTTGAGATGCATATTGATTTGGTTTTCCACAGTTTTATAAAATCATATTTTGCTGCAAACTACTCTCATCTTAAGAACAGCCTCACCAACAGAGCTCTATCTAAGACCTAAACATAAAAATACATCAAACTCAGACATATAGCACAGTAAAGAGTGAAGGCAATATTCAAAAGTCATCTTCAAACCTGGAATGTCATATTGCGTGAAGCCGGTGCCCATTCTTCTGCAATTCGTTTTTCTAAAGATTCAGCATTAGTGCCTGGTGAAACACGAATGTCAAAACCTGCTTCAGCCTCAGATGGTTGAAGATTCATGACAAACCCCTACAACACAAAATCATATGTTTTAGTGCATTTTGCCAAGAGCTTCATCCTTAATTAAATGAAAGATCAAAAAAAAACTGTACCACACAATCTACAGGACTGCAGGATTAAGACTAATAGCCAGACACAAAATTCATCATACTCATATATTATGATATTACATGCAGATCAAATGCTGAAAAATGGAAGATATTCATGTAAATAGAACTTAATCAGACTACCAACACTTGTCCAAGCATACAGTCCTAATTCTATGTCTTGAAGGGATAGACCTAGCTTATGTGACCCAACACAAATGTCAGGTCAATCTATGAATTGCATAACAGAATATAGATCCAGATTGTCTGATGAACTCTGATCTACAAGGCAAGAACACCCCTGGCATACATCTTCCAAAGAACAGTCTTTTGACTATGTTTTTCAAAAACAGTGCAAGCTACCGATAATCAGGTCTGTAACCTTGGATCAAAGACAGTTTTCATAGTGTTAAATGCCTGGCCTAAACTTGTATTTAAAGTGCATCAGAATGAAAATTCACCATCAGTATCTGACTTCTTGACCAATTTGAAATTAAAACTACTTACAATAGTACACATTGAAAAATTGTAGATAAATCATAAGACCATATAAATGCCCAAACGATCAAATCCAACAAATCCTTTGCAGTAGATAATGTTAGTGGCAGTCAGCATTGAGGACTCATGTTGATGGTAGCTGAACTAACACATTTAGATTTGGAAAGTAACTAAGAGTTATCTGTCAGAAATAAAAGCAAATCACATATGAAACCAAAAATCTTGGATTAGTCCTTCAAGGAAAGGAAAAAAATAATGCACTAACTAGACGACATTGGTGGCAGAAGAAAACAGTCAAGATGTAACTAAAGGAGTTTGTTGACAAGGAATGAAAACAATCAGAGCCAATTGAAAGGTATAGATGAAATCTGACACTAAGTTTTAGGACTTTAAAAAAAACATTGTGTGAAAAAATTTCTTTTGATTTTATTTGAAGACACAATTCAAATCAGAAATTGAGCTGACCTCTCATAAAAGATTCTTGTTTAGAAGATTGCTTGAAAATTTTCAAATAGGTAAATGATAGATAGCAAGAGATGGGTATCATACTGCTTTGCATTTATTGTTTGTCAACAATTTAAAAAAATTCTTTCAACTAGTCATTATAGTTTCATTTCTTTAGTTTGTGAAGCAAAAGGAGCATGACTAAAACGGGTAGCTGTGCCAGAGCAAGATTTGCTTCCATTCTGTTCACTAGTTTAATTTCACAGAGCTGGCCCTGTAGACCTAATATTGATAAGGCATTACGGAAGATTTCCATGATCCATAAGGAAGTAGTTTAGTCCTCATAAAAGATTAGCCAGAAAGCTACCCATCCAATACAAAGCATGGTAAAAATCATGTACTCCAAAGAAACAAATGACATAGGTGAACGGTGAATATGGCAATATTACTGGACATCATAACCGTGGATATTTTTCACCTGTGGCATATCTATTTTATTTTCATAACAACGGTTGACTCCTCACATTAATTTTTAGACCATTTTCTCTCCACATGTTATATGCCCCGCAGGATCTGACTGCTTAAAGGTAATTGAGCCTTTTCGGAAGATGATGATGAAAATGTTATCTATATTGTCAGATACTTGCTACAGTGCTTGGGAAAGTTGAAATTACAGGCTATGGTATGGTTTGAACATTGTCAGAAGCAGAAATGGCTCAAAAACAATATATTCAAGTGTCAAGCAAATAACTTTTCAAGGATAGCCTGAAAGCAATGATTTCTTGGAACTCATCCATAAGAAATGCATATTTCACTCCATATATGTAGGCTAGCGCTTGCAAGTGTTTCTGAAAAAAATCAACTCCAATCTCTTAAGAACCTTGCTGGCCATCAAGGTCATCTTGCCAGACACTCAACTGTGTAGGCCAAACCCTTTTGTCATATGTGCAGAGAAAGGAGACCATTATGCCATCACTATTTGCAGGAATGAAGTGATCAGTCCTGTGATTGGGTGTCAATACTATGAACACAAGAATGGTCTCACCTTGCGCGACGATGGTTTATTCCCTGGTGGAAACTTCTTCGCATCTCAGATTTGAACTCAGGGCTTCCTGATAAGCATATGTTGTGTTCTTAGGTGTAACACGAAGAACACAAGAATGGTCTCACCTTGCGCAACCAGTGTTTATTCCCTGATGGGAACCTCTTCACATCCCAGCTCTGAACTCAGGGCTTCCTGATAAGAATATGTTATGTTTTGATCCCTGAGTATCACCAGATAAAAAATCAACCCAGCCCCTCCCTCCTCCCACGCCAGGCACACACCCAAAATAAAAAACCTGTATAGTTTTCCACACGGTTCCTACCCAGCCGGTGATCTCTACACTTCTTATATAGAGAAATCATAAGGTGTGGACATCCAATTCACTAGTTACAATGATTCTATTATCTTAAGTTAGTAATTAAGATTATAATTAAGAATGAAAAAAAAGACTACTCCCGTTGCCAAATCTATCCAGCGACATATAACAAGTTACAACAACTATTATCATCCCATTTTGAAAACAAAATCACGCAAAGTATAAATTCAATAAGCATACCGTGGGAGTTGGAGTTCCTGCTTTCATGAAAACTGGATTAACAGAAATCACCTCCCCCTCAGCAGCCAATCCTGCCTTGACAAGATCAAACTGGGCTGCTCTAAACTTCATAATAGTCTCCACACTCTTCAACAAGTTTTCCATTGCACTGTTATCATACAGCTTTGAGCCATGACCAGGTGCCCCCACTGCCTTTATGACCAGCCACCAGGGAGATCTTTCCCCATAGAAAACTCTATAATTCTCATCAGGTGAAGCAAGCCCTTCATCCAAAACAACACCCACATTCAAACTCTCAAAATCCTTGGAACCCACAAACATTTCTGCGCCATCATGGCCCCCAATCTCTTCATCGGGGACAAAAGAAGCATGGATAGTCCTACGAGGGACAAAGCCTCTATTTTTCAGATTTCTGAGGGCCTCAAGATATTGCAACCCTACACACTTCATGTCTTGTGAACCCCTGGCATAGATGTCACCATTGGAATCTTTGTGGGCTAAGAAGGGGTCATGAACCCACTTCTCTTTCTCTGCAGGAACAACATCTATGTGGGAGTTCAGAAGTATGGAGGGCAGATACTTCTCTTTTCCTTGCCATGTGAGGAGTATGACTGGTTTTGATTTGACATATTCAAGGACTTGGACATCTAGGCCAATGGATTTTGCTTGGGAGAGTATAAAATCTGCTGCTGGCTTGTAGTTGGGATTGGGCTGTGCTGTGTTGATTTGAAGATATTGTTGGAATCTGGAAATTAAATGTGAGTCTGGTGATTCTGACTTAGTTATATACGAGAAGGCTATGAGAACAATACTTAGTGTGGTGATTAAAATTCGGAAGTAGTTTTTTGTGTCCATTTAATCTCTTTATTTTCTTAAATGTTAGGCTCTGGTTTGGTATCTGTTAGATCTGGTTTGGTCTCTATCTACAGGCGTCTGTATTCTCCCCGCCTTAAACAGATGGACTCACTACAGGACCTCTCTCACACAGCCACCTACTGCTCGTGTCCGAAGCCGAAAATTTGGATTTTATTATGATATTATCCCAACGAGCAATATATTTTCCTATTCGATATTTGGATTTATATAGAAAACTAAAGTTTCGTGCACACTACACACTACACACTACACACTACACACTACTTTGAATATCAATGCATTGCATATTTGCTCCCACATGTTTTATTTTTTTTACACCTACTGTAATCGTCTCGACCTTAGTGCTTTAAGTTTCTTTTCTCCATTTTTGGAAATTCCTTCCATTAAATTTGCAGTTGTTGCTTTACTTTGTTTCTGCGAGATCTATATCAGTACTTCGAGAGGCCCTCAAATTCCCTACCATCAATTACTCTTTATAGTGGAGCTGTACACATCTATATCTAGAATATTTGCTTCCACAAAATTATTTTGATGTTATTGATGGAGGCACTCATTTTATTTCAAAAAGAGAAATAAAGGTGATCTTATAAAGGAAGAGTACCAACAATAACATAGTTTCAATAGCCGTCACCTTATTGTCATATTGACCCCCCCAAAACATAAAAAAAATTGAATATTTATTTTAACACCAATATATGTTCACAAATGAATTAGTAGTTGACAACAAAAAAGTAAAAAAAATAAACAACTATGATACATATATTTTAGTACAAAACAACTTGCACAAATAATAAACATTTTTATTTATTTTTAAACTTAATATTTACATTTGCCACTTTATGCAAGTGGCTAAAAAATACAAATGTACTTCAATTGCAATTAAATGTGCACAGTGCATTACATGACATAAAAACAATCAACTTTTGACTTCTTAGACACTCAAATGTACATTCTTCCAAATATCACTTCACAACTTCATGCATTAAATGGATCTGCATTTGGTACCTTCATTTGCAACAACTTGTGTAAGGCTCCCAGTAACCAAGAATTTGCATAAAATTAAATAAGAAAAACCAACTTTCATTCAAAGCATAGAAGAAAACTGAACAATTCGAAGTAATGGAGGACTACATATTTAATATGACATGACCGATTGTTTCCCACAAAAATTCAAATTTAAAAATAGCTAACTACCACAATCGAATGCATTGCACATTCGAATTATATTATAAAACAAAAATTTTCATGTCACTTTCATTACAATCTAATTCGTTGCATATTCCTGAGCTCTACAAATACCCTATGCACATTCCTTATTTAAGGGCGCACATTCAGGTTGGTACACACAGAATAACTAAATTTCCTCTACAATCATCGTTAAATGCTATAAATCTTTCAATTGAAATTATATTGTTTTCAATAAACTAGCATTTCTTTCAATATAGTCACTGTAAATAATATTAACAGTCATATTAGATGTCCAATGATGGTTTAGCTCCTTCATAGTTGCATTATGATTTGTCTATTGATGATTTCTTTGTATGTGGTTTACAGTTTCATTTCAATGCTCTCTTACAATTTAATGTTCCTATATGGTTATTGTCCATTAATAGTGTGAATTTTACTCCAATTTCTTTGCTTCATTATGTTGCAAGGTGTGTGCCCTTGGTCTCCTTGTGTTGTGCAGCGCAACGCTCAGGTTTGTGACATGGCTTAACCGCCTCTTGTGGATTCTATAAATCTAGTGGTTGTATTGGGCATTAACAGGTCGATCTTTTGGTGCAACGACAACTACATTTGTAACAAGTGGTATCAGAGCTTGGTCGCAGGTTCAAACCCCTCGCTTGCACTAGGGGGGATTGTTGCAAGGTGTATGCCCTTGGTCTCCTTGTGTTGTGCAGCACAGCGCTTGGGTTTGTGACATGGCTTAACCGCCTCCTGTGAATTCTATAAGTCTAGTGGTTGTATTGGGCATTAATAGGTTGATCTTTTGGTGCAATGGCAACCACACTTGTAACACATTATAGTGTGAACTTGACTCCACTTTCTTTGCTTCATTTTGTGATATAGGTTTCATTTCAATGCTCTATTATAATTTAATAATGTTGAAATCCTTACAGTATAATAATGTTGAAATCCTCACAGAGAATGGCAAAAAAAAATGATTATCTATTTGTTTTATTTGAAACCCATCATTATTTATTATTTAATTTTATGGGTGTGTTGTTAAATGGTGTCTCTCTATTTATAATGCCAAAATAATTACAGAGAATGCAAAAGAAAATTGATTAATGTTCATAATTATTTGAAACCCCTTCATTATTTATCATTACAATAATGTGTATGCCTGATAGTATTACTTACAATGACTATATATTGGCTATAAGGTTGTTGTCCACATGTGTGTGTGTGTGTGTGTGTGTGTGTGTGTTATATTGTCAACATATAACAACCTTCTCACATACACGTTTATGGGCCACTTGGCACGAATTACCGCCAACTACATTGCCCTAAAAACTTTGGGAAATGAAGATTTTTTGAGGCATTTTCATTGTTTGCTCTGCCTTCAATTTGTTAATATACTCACTATAAATAATATTATCAGGCATACGCTATATTACCTCCAATAAATTTCATATGAGAAATACAATAACATCATTCAATTATTAGTCATTTGAGAAATGAATCTGCATCTTAATACACTATCAGCAATATCCACTTTTTAATCACATCACAGTTAAATCTTTCACTCATGCATCTTGTGCTTCTAGTTTCTCTCCTTGTTATATAATGTTTCAAGTTTTGTATCTATGTGTGTATTTGTGTGTATATATACACAACACCATTTTATTTTGTTGAAAGATGTTTAATGATGTAATTGTTCACTATCTAATAGAAGATCAACAATATCAAATTTTCAATCACATCACAGTTACATACTTAACTCTGCATGGTTGTTTCAAGTTCTGTGGCTATATGGTTATTGTCTAAATATTATCAGGCATACAGAAATAGAGACATGGTACTATTTTATTTTGTTCAAAGATGGATTTTTACTCATTGGTACCTACAGAAATTGATTTATTTTTCATCATTTATCTCAATTGCATTGAGGGTTTCATTTCAATGATCTGTCTCTGTATATATATTTATATAGGCACACACAGTTGCATTTATCGTTGGTACCTGATCATTGTAAGTTCACTGAATATAATGGCACCAGGTAGAAAGGGAAATAGATGTGTTAGACGTCGAACACTTAGAGTCACTCGTGGGGTGCACTTCCCTGATGAAGATAGTTTTGTCAAAAATGAAGACCTAATGACTCATGTTGTAGATGACCATTCACCTAACAATGCAACTGATGTGGAAACTACTGTTATACATGACCGTTCTACTATAGCCTATAATACTATTCCAAAAACACCACAAGTACAGGTGGCCTCAAAGGTTCCCAAACCAAAATGGAGCATATTTGGCATGAAAGAAGCAATATTATGCATAGAAGACAAGCACATGTATGTTAGAGGCACATTAATCAAGAATGGTATCCTTGTTGCCTCTTTGAGGGCATGGTTGATGGGAGTCACAACCACAACTGTGAGGGGTCCACGCACCATTTTATCAGTAGAGGAGGAGGATGAAGTTGTCCAATGGCGCAAACACATGGCTGAAATTGGTCACAATCTCCAAATCAGTCAACTTCAATCAACTGTTGCCCAAATTTGCAAGAATCGACCTAATCCATTCAAAAATGGGATGCCAGGGAGGTCATGGTGGGCAGGTTTTAGACGAAGACACCCTGATCTGACAATGAGAATAGCAAAAGGAGTGGACTATGATAGGGCTATTATGCTTCAACCTTGTATTGTTGCCTCTTTCTATGACAACTTGGAGGTAATGTACAACCTCAATCAATATGGTAGATGTCGTATTTGGAATTGTAATGAGACTGGTGTGCAAGCTGGGAGGAATTGTGGAATGAGAGTGAGAGCCAAATTGGGCCATAAGTGTGTACCACACCTAATTTCCAAGAGTAGAGAGTGGATTACTATTTTGGCATGTGTTAATGCATGTGGTTTCAGCACTCCTGGATTTTATTTGTTCAAATTTAAGAGGCATATCCGAAACTACATTGCAAACTGTGAGCTAGGAGCATGCATGGCAGTCCAAGAACATGCATGGATGACAAAGGAGTTGTTCTTAAATTGGTTGAAAAATTTTGCACATTCAATCCCTGGTGGAGTTTCACCCTCACATAGGGCCCTACTGATCTTCGACGGTCATGGAAGCCATGTAGCCTTCAAGACAATTGAAGAAGAAAGGTGGATAAGTATAGATTCGGTAACCCTTCCTGCTCATACAAGCCACAAATTGTAGCCACTTGATGTTTCTGTATTCTCACCTTTCAAGAATTATTTCAAATAGCAGAGGAGTATATGGATGTCAAAGTACCCACAAATTGAAATTGGAAGGGAAGAGTTGGAAACTCTTGCGAGCAAGGCCTTTGCCCAAGCATTGACATCGACTAATATAATTAGTGGCTTCCATAGGACAAGGATTTGGCCACTTACCCAATCTGCATTGTAGAATGATATGAGGCCAACTGAGGTATTTGAGGTTGCAATTGATATACAACCAACTGTTGGAACAGAACATGATGCCACTTCAAGGGATGAAGAACCAGAGCATATGGCAGTGGAAGCTTGCTTGTGGTTGGTAGCTTATAATGATGAAGATATTCAAGATTTTGTAGAATGCCATAGCGAAACACAAGCAATGGTTGAGGGTACAAGTTTGACACCACAAACTACCAAACCAGGTCTTCCCCCACAAACCATCCAACCAAATAAGGGTTTGGAAAGTTCATCAGCAAGAATGTCTTTGCCAACACAAGTTGTCATACCAGACTGGACCCAAGAAGCAACCAACTGTGATGATGTAACCCTTTCCATGTCAAGTCTGCTAGAAATTGATCCAGCAAATGTGATACATTACTTCACCAATGTAGTCAAGTAGGAGCAGCAAGATGGTGTTGATTGTGAAGACGAGCCCGATTTTGTGCCATGTACACAAGAGGATGGGCAACAGGTGCCAAGGCAAATCACCAGATTCTTAAGAATTCCAATGCAAAGAATGAATCAATCTTCATGTGGAGGTAGGAAAGGGGTGCTATGTCTTAGTAGCCAGTCACAAATCTTGACATCTGATGAGTACATTCAAAGGGAAAAAGATAAAGAGGTTGAAAGGAAAAGAGATGAGGAATTGGTAGAATGAAAGAAAGAACGAATGAGACAGAGGAAGGCACAACGTGAAGCAGAAGCGATAGAAAAGGAGGCTATGAGGGTGGAAAAACAAGCCAAAAAATTGCAGGATTTCCAAGAGAAGTTCATTCAAATACAAGAGAAGGCAAAGAAAGATGTAGAAGCAAAGTTTGAGAAGGTGAGGAAGGCAGCTGAAAAGGCATCCAAGCGTGCAAAGAGGACAAAAGATGTGGCCACAGTCGTAGAACCTCTACCAAAATATCTAATAAGATACCATTAAACAATTCTTTGTCTTAGTTTTATTTGCAAATGGGGCACTCATTTTGATCAATAATATATATATATAACATGAACACAACAACATAGGCATATAAATGTTAAAATTGAACAAATTAAAGTCCCCAAAAGAGATGATTGAAACATAAACAAATAAGAAACTGCATTGTCTAATAGATCATTGCCAAAGTAAAGTTCCATAAAGAGAAGATTGAAAGATAAAAAAATTCATAAATTGCATTTTCTACTAGATTTTTTTCTAATGTGAACTAAGTGTGTTTCTTGCAGCCATATGAACTAAGTGAGGAATTTACAAAAATTGAAACATAAACAATTCACAAATTGAAATATAAACAATTCACAAATTGAAACATAAACAAATCACAAATTGCATTGTCTACTAGATCATTGCCAAAGTAAAGTCATATTGACTTTACCTGAGAGGAAGGCTTGTTGTCTTCGACATAGTGACCCCTTATTGCGTTTGCAATTGCTGCCATAACGATCACAACAAAATGCAAAACAAACTAAAGTGTGTTTAGAAACACATTTAATAAGAAATGCATAACTACCTAAGATATCTACACAAATTAATACAAGATGTAAGCATTAAAGGCATAATCTCCAAAGAATTTAAGTGTGTTAATAAACACATTTACACTGATATGATGATCTTCCACAAGTATGGTTCTTCCATCAATGCTCTGGCACGCCTACAAAAAATTGTAATAATCGGAGGTAGCGTAACGTTGTCACAACAAATCATCCATACTTTATTGAATGCAAAATAACTTTTTGACTGTATTTGACATTTGACAACATGCATACAATCCTTACACATTCATACATACATATTCAAATGCATAAGTACATACATATACATATCCACCTACATACATATGCACATGTACATAGAATTGCACATATGCACATATACATACATATGCATATGTATAACATACATACATATTGCAAACAAATAGTTACATTAGGAATGTGCAAAGGGAATTTGCAGAACTCAAAAGTATACAATGAATTGGATTGTAATGAAAGTGACATGGAAAATTATGTCTTATAATATAGTTCAAATGTGCAATGCATTCGATTGTGGTAGCTAGTTATTTTTAAATTTAAATTTTTGTGGGAAACAGTCAGTCATGTCATATTAAATATGCAATCCTCCATTGCTTTGAATTGTTCAATTTTCTTCTATGCTTTGAATGAAACTTGGTTTTTTTATTTGATTTTATGCAAATTTGTCTATGCTATTGTGTCTGTCTACACACACACACACACATGTATGTATGTGGACAATAACCATATAAACACATTATAATGAAGCAGAGAAAGTTGAATCAAATTCACACTATAATGAGTTAAGTTCACACTATATATATGTGTGTGTGTGTGTGTGTGTGCCTATATAAATATATATACAGAGACAGATCATTGAAATGAAACCCTCAATACCATTGAGATAAATGATGAAAAAAAATCAATATCTGCAGGTACCAATGAGGACAAATCCATCATTGCACATCTTTGAACAAAATAAAATGGCGTTGTCTATATATATGTACATATGCATATATGTAAATATATACGAGTCAAGTTCACACTATAAAGATCAAAAGAAAGTGCAGTCAAGTTCACAATATAATGAGTCAAATTCACATTATAATGAAACAAATAATGTGGAGTCAAGTTGACACTGTAAGCCCTCAAGTTCACACTATAATGAAGCAAATAATTTGGAGTCAAGTTCACACTATAAACCCTCAAGTTCACATTATAATGAAGCAAAAAAAGTTGAGTCAAGTTCACACTATAATAAGTCAAGTTCACACTATAATGAAGCAAATAATTTGGAGTCAAGTTCACACTTTAATGAAGCAAATAATTTGGATTCAAGTTCGCACTATAAACCCTCAAGTTCATGCTATAATGAAGCAAAGAAAGTGGAGTCAAATTCACATTGTCGTGCTCTGTGAATTGTACATGTACCTGCAAACACAATGCACTCAATAAATCATTACAAGCATGGTTAGTAGATTAAATCAATGAAATGAAAAACCATAGCTAATCGACTTATTGCCTCCTCGCAAATGTGAGTATGAATTTTGCTCTCAGATCTTAGTATGCAAATTCCAGTGACTTGACTACACTTAGATGGAGGATTTGAATGCTGAAAATGCATGATCTAACAAGAATAACATGATTAAGCTATATGAATTCATGATTATCCTAGCATGATTAAGCTAAGATTTAAGCTAAAATGAGCATGATAACATTGCTAAAACTGATAAACTATAAGCTAGATGCCTATAGTAACAATGCATAAGATGAAATCAAATTGGGACCCTTTGTGCTCCAAAAGCTCCAAAATGAGGTCTATTTATAGGATTTTCCAAGGCTAGGGGTGAGTTGGCATGAATCAACGGTTGATATTGATCTGAAGCTATCAATGGTTAAATTGGAGGGAGTTGGATTAAAGGGAACACTTAGTGACAAGTGTCACAAAGGTTCTAGAAGATGTTGGATGAAAGGGGACAAGGTGGTAGGTAGAATGGGTTAGGTTTAGGAATGGTTAGGTTTAGGAGTGGTAGAAGTTAGGAGAATTTGAATTTAAAAATTAAAATATTAGGAAAATGGCTAATTAATCTCAACAACTCATGATTTGATTTGTTTTAATTAATTAGGGGATTAGAAGAAATGATTTTGATGGAGGGAATTAATTAATTTGAATTAATTAAATAAAGGGGTGAAATGAACCTATTTAGTAGATCCTTAGATTTATTAATAAGTAGATGAATGAGAGATTTAATCAAATTGCTTAGTGAATTCAATTAAATTGGGTAGGAGAGATTAATTAAATAATTGCTTATTTAATTAATTATTTTCAGACCATTTTTAGGTGTATACATTTTGCCCCTCTTTGAAGCGAGGTGTGATGATGTGTTGATTGAAAGAATAATCTCATTTTGATGATGGTATTGATTTGATAGGATTCCCCAACTCTTGATTGCTGAATTCCAGTATAATGATGCCCCCTTGAGAGATCAATTGAGATAATTGATCTTTGGAGTTTTTGCGAGATTGATATCCCGATAGATTTGATTTGATTTATGCAACTGTTGTTTGATGAAAGTGTGAGTTCTTTGATTAGCTTGATTGCTTAGATCGGTAAGATTGAAAAATCTTGATTGATTTGATTCAGTCCTGTTTCAGGAAGGATTCATCCTGTATAAGACATGGATGATCATACTGTCTGGTTTCAGGAAGGATTCATCCTGTATAAGACATTGATGATCACGTCTGGTTTCAGGAAGGATACATCCTGTATAAGACATGAATCAGAATCAGATCGTCTGGTTTCAGGAAGGATTCATCCTGTATAAGACGTGATAGAATTGATTAGGTTTGATTGATTGATTTGATTTGATAAGGTTGATTAGATAAAGAACTGACAGTTTGTTGATATTTGTTGCAGAAATTTTTGGATATGTTGATGTTGATGCATTTGAGGGAGATAGCATAAGATTTGAGCTAGGTCGATAATATCATGAAAGAGATGCGTTATTCTGATTCTGTATACACCCGTGATGATACTTTGTTGATTCCTGCAATAGATTTAACCTTGGATAAAAGGAGCTTGGTTGGATCCCATGCAAGAATGAAATGCAAGCTAAAATGCAAAGCTACGACCGGACCACTCACTGGATTATTTTGCGTTTTTGTCATCATTGAGATTTTGAAATGTGGGAAGTGAGTGCAAACATCGATGGTATAATTAAACCATGATGACCTGAGCACTTCTTTCCTGGATTTTGATATAGCAAGTTAACACAAGCATCAAGGTATAATTGAACCGAGATGACCTGAGTGTTGTTTGCATAAATCAGGCAATATTAATCATTTCAATACGCAAATCGGAAATGTCTTCAATGATACTCTGATGATCATGTCCCGAGACAAATTTGCACATATTCGTGATTAATTTTCAGATAGCAGACAAGAAAAATATCATGTTTCTTCCTTGTTCCTCTAGTCAATGACATCCCAGAGTTACTCAGAAATCATGATAGTGAAAAGCAATATAGAAAAGTTGAACAATCATGTTACAATCATTAACCAAAAAAGATATTGTCCACTGAAAAGTGTGTGATGTGCTTAGATCGATTTCATGATAGCTTGATAGTTGATAGTTGATAGTTTGATCTTGTGTTCAATGTTGTATGTGTCTTAGTTTTCGCTTGATAAGATTTGTCTAACTGTTTGTTCTACTTGTTTGATTAAGCTCAAAATGGTCAAAAGTTTGCCCCCTGCTAGGTGTAGGATTTTGCCCCAAGCCTAGAAACAAATTCGTTATGATATATCCAATGATCCAAACCATGGTAAGAAGCCACCTGGGATGCTTGCATATGTATAAATGCTTCATGATGATCAGCGCTAATGGAAAAATGAAAGCAAGCGGAAAAATGCAATAGATGGAAGAGCTAGCGGACAGATAGCGCCTATTTGCCAGGTTTTCACCATCTGTTTTATTGCACTTTTTCTGATATTTGATTTTTTTTTTGATTTTCTGCTTTTTCACTTTTTAGGATTTTTCTGATTTTTCCCTGTTTTTTATTTTTTTTTATTTTTCACTGTTTTTGATTTTTTCTGATTTTTCACTGTTTTTGATTTTTCTAATTTTTCACTGTTTTTTATTTTTCTTTTTGGTTTTCCAAACATAGAATTTTTGCAGATGTATGCTATTGATAGGTTCTTCAAGTTGATCTTCGTTCTGTGTTGATAACTGATATGCTCCTGACCCAAATACTGTTGTGACCACAAACAGACCTAACCAGTTTGGCTCAAATTTTCCTTTCTTTTCTCGATCTGCCTAGTTGTGTGGATTTTCTTTAGCACTAGTTCTCCCACTTGAAAGATTCTTGGCTTAACCTTATGATTATAGCTCCGGCACATTCTTTGCTGATATACCTTTAGATGATCAAAGGCATTGTGTCTGCGTTCATGGATTAGTTCTAACTCTTGCAGTCTAGATACTCTTTGTTCTTCATCTGGGATGAGTCCTTTTAGTGATAAACGTAGAGAGGGTATCTCTACTTCGATTGGCAATATGGCTTTTGATCCATATACAAGAGAGAAAGGTGTGGCACCTGTCGGTGTGCGGATACTGGTGCGGTAGGCCCATAGAGCAGGGTTTAGTTGGATATGCCAATCTTTCCTAGCATCATTCACTGTCTTTTTGAGGATTTTCAAAATAGTTTTGTTAGATGCTTCTGCCTGCCCATTTCCCTGTGGATAATATGGTGTGGAGAATCTGTACTGGATTTTGAACTTCTCACAGAGTTCTTGTACATCTTGATTCTTGAATGGTCGCCCATTATCAGTGATAATGGTCATTGGTATTCCATAGTAACAGATGATGTAGTTCAAGATAAATGCAACAATTTGTTTTCCTGTGATATTGATGAGAGGTACCGCTTCAATCCATTTTGTGAAATATTCAGTAGCTACCAGGATGAATTTGTGTCCATTAGATGAGGAAGGATTTATCTTTCCTACTAGATCAAGTCCCCACTGACAAAAAGGCCAAGATGTTGCTAAAGCATGTAGTTCTTGTGCTGGTGCATGGATCAAATTCCCATGGATTTGACATTGTTTGCATGTTCTTGCTATTTAAAAGAATCCCGTTCCATAGTCGGCCAATAGTAGCCCAAGCGTATGAGTTTCTTTGAAAGGGTAAGACCACTTGAATGAGTGCCACAAATGCCATTATGGACTTCATGTAAGGCCTTCTTAGATTCTTCTTGTTCCAGACATCTTAAGAGAGTACCGTCTAGACCTCGTTTATACAGGGTATCCGCGACGAGAGTAAAATGTAAGGATTGGCGAATAAAATTTCTCTTTTGGTTCTTGGATAAGTCAGGAGGTAAGATGTTGTCTTTCAGATATGTGTAAGTTTGGTCATAGCAGGAGGAATTGTATCCAATAAGTTGACAGATGGTTTGGGAATCAGGACAATTATAGGCGGGATGAAACAACTCTTCAACCAGGAATTCATAACGCTCTTGATTTTCTTGTGTCTGCAATAGAGAAGCAAGTGTAGCCATGGTGTCTGCTGCTTTGTTGTCATTTCTGGGGATCTGTTCAAAAGTTATTTCTACAAAGTACTTCTTGATATCATCCACCATCTTTTTGTAAGGCATGAGTTTGTCATCTTTGGTTTGATAGTCATCATTGATTTGATTAATGACAAGTTGGGAGTCTCCGACTTGAAGTTGTTTAATATTCCATTCTATAGCCATTTTGATGAATAGAATGCCTACTCCTGATTTATGTTGTGTTCTTTTATTGATGCTTGCCCCTGATCCCTGATGTATTCCATTATTGATGCTTGCTCTTGATCCATGATGTGTTCCATTATTGATGCTTGCTCCTGGACTGATATTCGGGTGATGTATTGTAAGATATGGATCAAACCCTGGAACATCTGTATATGAGCAGGTAAAGTTGATTTGCCACCTTTTGAAGGATTCAAAATATTTATACCTTGCTGGTTCTGATAAAGAAGTTGTTGGATGTAGATCAATTGTGCCAATGATAGTTGCCTTTGCTAGTGCTATTATGATAGATAATTTCTCTTGATAACATTTTGGTAAGGTGTCAAATCTCCCATCTTTCGACGCCTCAAGGAGGTTTTCACCATTAGATGCATCCTTTATTTTTACTTTTTCTTGGTCTAATGTTGCTAGTAAATGGTTTTCAGCATTAGACCTGATATTGTTTTCTTGATTTTCAATTTTGCGACTAGGATATTTGACACCCATTTGACTTGAAGATACGTTAGCGGAATCCCTGGTGAAAGTTGTTGCGAGTTTGATTTCATCCAGATATAAGGATATGGCATGGTCATTTGGAAAGGTGGCAATGTCAGTATGTCCTTCATTTTCCCAGTCCATAGGTTCAGGATAGCTTAAGAATAAAGGATCTTCAGGTTGAATAGTTTCAAAGATATTAGGGATCATGATAGAGATGTTTGAGCTTTCAGTAGGTATTTCGATATCTAGAATGGTACTCTCGTCAGAATGACCTCGTATAAGAAAATCCTGATCATCCTCGGTTAAGTCCATGTCAGTTGAATGTGATTCTGATTCAAGTAGGCTATTTCTTAACATTTGTTCTGCATACGTGTGAACTACATCGACTACTATATCTGCTTTTTCATTTTCAATTTGAAGTTACTCTTGTTTGTTTTTCCATTATAGCAAATATTCTCCGTTTCCTTGATCTTTCAGTTGCATTTGTTCTTCCATGTTTGACAAAATTGATTCAAATGATTGTTCCTTGAATTGTGTGCTTGAAGCTGCTACCTCTCCGTTATGTAGAACAATGACCTCTTGAGCTGATTTCTGATTATTACCACACTGCAATGGTTTTGAGTCTGCTGATATTGTGATTTCCTGTCCATTGTATGGAAATTTTAAACACTGATGGCATGTTGATGTAGTAGCTTGTATGTCATGAATCCATGGTCTCCCCAAGAGTATATTGTATGGCAGGTCCACATCTAGAACTTGGCATGCTATGTCCTTTTGCAAGGGTCCCACTGTGATGGGTAATATCACCATTCCTTTAGATGAATGTTCTTCTTCATTATGTGCTTTGAATGTGATCTTTTTTTTCAGATCAACTGCATCTTCTAAATAGCCTAGAGCATGAACAAGAGTCATAGAGCAAATGTTCAAGCTAGCTCCCCCATCTATTAGGACACGTTTAACAAGCGTTCTATGAATGAGGACTTCAATTTGCAAGGAAGCGCTATGGGGATTTTGCAAGGAATTAATGCTTGGATATGAAGGAGATGAGCTTTGAATAGGATCCTCTGAAATAGGTTTGATGGCAATTTTGGATATCCCCTGGGGAACTTCAGCTTTGGATGTATTGTTTGGCAAGGATGCTATGGAAGGTTCTTGCAAGCTTTCAAGAGGTGTAGGAATGGATGCCTTTGGAGAGTCAATTTTCTTATGGATGGATGGATCATTGTTAGACATGGGTGCACGATTTTGATCTTCTTTAGCCAAATCCTTTAGGGATCTCTTTAAGAGGTGCATAAAAGAGCCACTTTTCTTCTGAGAAATATTTAAATCCTTGTGATGTTTAAACATAATTTGATTTTGATTTTGAACTTGTTTTATTACTTTGATATGTTGGTTTGTTATGTCTTCTTCTTGTGTTTTGCTTTGATATGTCATGTCGATATGATTTTTAGCTATTTCAAATGTTTTTGTGATCTTATGTATGTGCTCTCTTGTTAAAATGGGAATTGTGTGTTATCTTGTTTAGGATTTGATTGTCTAAAGGTTGTTTTGGTAAGTGATCAATAGTCAATTTCAAGGCAATAAAGTGATATGACACTAAAAGAGGATTCAAGTGTTTAAAAGTTTGCAAGTTTTTCGATCTTCAGTTTAGGAGTGCAATGATGATGATTGATAAGAACCAAGTCCAGTAGGAATGATGTATCCTACGATGTGGGACAAAGTTATCCTGACCAAACATTTCAGTTTCGTGATAAAGGATGATTGATCCTGATGAAAAACTATGTTTGAGTGATCAGTTTATCAAAGAGGGTGATAATGCACTTTGAGATGTTTAGATCTTGAACTTGTTGGGGGTAAGCACTTTGAAATCTTAGGTGTATATGTTCTAGAGTCTGATTTTGACAGATGATAACTTGACCAAGCAAACCAAGCAGACAATTTAAGCACAGATTGACAAATAACAGGTGTTTATGCTTACTGCAAATTGATCAGGCAGAAATGATAAGTTTGAAACAGGCATGCAGGACACAGCTCTGGACTGACAGATGCAGAGTTTCGTATGACAGATTATGCAACATAGGACGACAAGAGATACAAGACGGAACGACAAACTAGTGACTTCATGTGAACAACAGTTTTTCGTACGACATAGAACCTTGACTCGTACAACAGAAGATCGAGCAATACAACAGATACTCCTGACTCGTACGATAAAGGATCAAAAAATATGATAGAGACTTTTGACTTGTACGACGGGTATTTGAACAGTGATAAAAATTGTTTGCTTGTTTGAGTTTGGATCACTGAATTTTGATGTTTTACCTTGGTTTTCCAGTTTTAAGTGTCTGATTTTTCAATTTTAGGGATGAATACACAACAAACACACGATGTGATACATGACTCTCAATCAAGCTAAACCCTAAGGAAGTTGGTTGAGAATGAAAACCTTTACTTGCTGACTTAGGTACACACCCAATAGCTAATCAGAATACGACCGCTGAGTCTCATGCAATGGATTCTCAACGCCGTATTATCCGACTCCAAATGCTAATGGGGGCACGATATGGCAAGTGTCTTGGGAGAGTTACTATCTCTCTTGCACAAAGATTATCACCCTTTCAGAGGTGAATCAGGTAGCTTCTATTTTTATAGTTCTTAGTCAGGAATTCCGTTTTAAATTACCCCTTGAAGTCACGCAAGCGTGATTGAGGCCGCCCGATAAGGTACCGAAACAAGCTGTAGTCACGTAAACATGATTGAGACAGTGAGGCCCTACAAAATGCCCGATATCAGAGATCTCAAAGAGAAAACTCAAATAATCCCATCCTCTGAGACTTTAATCATCAGAGACCTATTTATTATAGTGAGTTGGAATGCTCAGGTCCAGTTGTACTCACTTGGGTCGTTCTCACAGGGTGATTACTTTTTCCTATTGTGACAAGCCTGCTAAAGGTATGCACTATTGAAAGCAAAAAGATGAGTCTAGCTTTCTGATCACCTAAGGAAGGTGAGAGCATACTCGCCTATCATCACAAGCACATAAGACATAATAGTTCATTTATTTAAGCCCAAATTGAGGTGTGCCTAAAAATCTTAAAGAATACGCAAAGTTTTTGTTGAATCCTTAGGCAACCTGCAAAATAGATCCATTAGTAATCATGATTGTGTTTTGAATTTGTCTTTGACAAGCGTATCTTTGACAAGCGTATCTGCAAGAAAAGAGTTAGGCTGCAGACATCTCATAGACATAACAAGATTAGCATTAGTGATCCAAACTATGAAATTTTCAGAAAAATTATATGAAATTTTAGCCTAACTTCAAATAGGCATAACTTTCTGCTCGGGACTCAAAATTACAAGCCGTTTACCTCGTTGGAAAGGTCTCCAAGAGTTCTAGATGCAATTTTCAAAGGGCATGGCTTTTAGCCAGGATCTTTGGGCACACTCAAGGGCTAAAAATGACCAGAAAGCCTTCAAAAACACAAATAACCGACGTATAGACAAATTTGAAATTTCTAATTTGTGGTTTTTTCAAAAAATCATAGATGCAGAAACTTGTACGAAATGATTTATCAGACATAACGACAAATGATTAAATTTCACACAGGGACCAAAATTGACTCGTACGACATAAGATTTAACAGCTAGAAATTCGTATGACACAGAATTAGCTCTCGTACGATAGTGAAATTTAACTCGTACGACACACGAATGAGCTAAAAAGAGTAAAGAATTTACAGTCTAAAAACTCGTACGACACATATTTATACCTCGTACGAGTTAGGATGAGGTGTCGTCCAAGACTGAAAGGAAGTTCGTACGAGCCAGAAAGACAACTCGTACGACAATCTGATTCTGATCTGGCAGAGATGAAGTTTGAGGAAGCTTGGGAGGCTGAAAATGATGATTTCGGCCCCACGGTGGGCGCCAAAATGTCGTGCTCTGTGAATTGTACCTATACCTGCAAACACAATGCACTCAATAAATCATTACAAGCATGGTTAGTAGATTAAATCAATGAAATGAAAAACCATAGCTAATCGACTTATTGCCTCCTAGTAAATGTGAGTATGAATTTTGCTCTCAGATCTTAGTATGCAAATTCCAGTGACTTGAATACACTTAGATGGAGGATTTGAATGCTGAAAATGCATGATCTAACAAGAATAGCATGATTAAGCTATATGAATTCATGATTATCCTAGCATGATTAAGCTAAGATTTAAGCTAAAATGAGCATGATAACATTGCTAAAACTGATAAACTATAAGCTAGATGCCTATAGTAACAATGCATAAGATGAAATCAAATTGGGACCCTTTGTGCTCCAAAAGCTCCAAAATGAGGTCTATTTATAGGATTTTCCAAGGCTAGGGGTGAGTTGGCATGAATCAACGGTTGAGATTGATCTGAAGATATCAATGGTTAAATTGGAGGAAGTTGGCAAAGGGAGTTGGATTAAAGGGAACACTTAGTGACAAGTGTCACAAAGGTTCTAGAAGATGTTGGATGAAAGGGGACAAGGTGGTAGGTAGAATGGGTTAGGTTTAGGAATGGTTAGGTTTAGGAGTGGTAGAAGTTAGGAGAATTTGAATTTAGAAATTCAATTATTAGGAAAATGGCTAATTAATCTCAACAACTCATGATTTGATTTGTTTTAATTAATTAGGGGATTAGAAGAAATGATTTTGATGGAGGGAATTAATTAATTTGAATTAATTAATTAAAGGGGTGAAATGAACCTATTTAGTAAATCCTTAGATTTATTAATAAGTAGATGAATGAGAGATTTAATCAAATTGCTTAGTGAATTCAATTAAATTGGGTAGGAGAGATTAATTAAATAATTGCTTATTTAATTAATTATCTTTAAACCATTTTTAGGTGTATAGACACACTATAATGATTAAAAAGTAAATCCATTTCTGCATGTACCAATGAGTACAAATTGATCATTGAAAACCTTTGAACAAAAAAAATGTTATTGTGTGTGTGTGTGTGTGTGTGTGTGTGTGTGGACAATAACCATATAGGCACATTAAACTGTTTAGAGAGCATTGAAATGAAATTGTAAACCGCATACAAAGAAATCATCAATATACAAAGCATAATGCAGCTACAAAGTAGCATAAACCATCACTGGACATCCAATATGGCTATTAATATTATTTACAGTGACTATATTGAAAGAAATGTTGGTTTACTCAAAATGGTATAATTTAAATTGAAAGATTTATAACATTTAACATTGACTACAGAAGGAATTTAGTTAATATGTGTGTACCAATCTGAATGAGCACCCTTGAATAAGGAATTTAGTGATTATGTTGTTGATTACAACAAGTTCTATGGCTATATGGTTATTGTCCATATACATATACACATTTATATAGACAATAACCATATAGCCACAGAACTCGAAACAACCATCATTATAGAACATATTATTCTATTGCGTGTGTTTCTATATGTAACATATACATGTATATATATATACATATACATGAATATATATACATATACATGCATATATATACATAAACATATACATGTATATGTACATACATGTACACACGTATATATATACATATACATATATATGTATATGTGTGTATACATAAATATGGACAATTACCATATAGGCACATAACTTGAAACTGTATATAACAAGGAGACAAACTAAAAGCATGATACGCAGGAGTGAAATATGTAACTGTGATGTGATTGAAAACTAGATATCAAGTTGATATTCTATTAGATACTGAACAATTCCATCATTGAACATCTTTCAACAAAATAAAAATAATATTGTGTGTGTCTGTATAAATATATATACAGAGACAAATTATTGAAATGAAACCCTCAATGCCATTGAGATAAATGATGAAAAAACAAATCAATTTCTAGAGGTACCAATGAGTACAAATCCATCATTGAACATCTTTGAACAAAATAAAATGGTGTTGTATATATATATACTCACACACACACAGACGTATATATATATATATATATATATATATATATATATATATATATATATATACACTCACAGAACACACACACACACAATATATATATATATATATATATATATATATATATATATATATATATATATATATATATATTTTGGCATTATAAATAGAGAGAGACCATTTAACAATGCTTCCGTAAAATGAAATGATAAATAATGAAGGGGTTTCAAAGAAAACAAAGAGATAATCATTTTTTTTGCCATTCTCTGTGAGGATTTCAACATTATTATACTGTACAAATTTCGACATTATTAAAATGTAACAGAGCATTACAAAAAAATTAGGATTTCGACATTATTATACTGTAAGGATTACAAAAAAATCATCAATAGACAAATCATCAAATAATTATAAACAATAATCATTTTTTTTTGCATTCTCTGTAATTATTTTGGCATTATAAACAGAGAGGACCATTTAATTATTTTGGCATTATAAATAGAGAGACACCATTTTACAACCCACCCATAAAAAAATGATAAATAATGAAGGGGTTTCGAATAATTATCAACAATAATCATTTTTTTTTGCACTCTCTGTAATTATTTTGGCATTATAAACAGAGAGACACCATTGACCAATGCACCCATAAAATAAAATGATAATTAATGAAGGGGTATCAAATAATTATGAACAATAATTAAATTTTTTTTGCACTCTCTGTAATTATTTTGGCATTATAAATAGAGAGACACCATTGAACAACGCACCCATGAAATAAAATGATAAATAATGAAGGGTATTGAATAATTATGAACAATAATCATTTTTTTTTTGCACTCTTTGTAATTATTTTGGCATTATAAATAGAGAGACACCATTTAACAACGCACCCATAAAATAAAATGATAAATAATGAAGGGGTATCGAATAATTATGAACAATAATCAATTTTTTTGCACTCTTTGTACTTATATTGACATTATAAACAAAGAGTCACAGTTTAACAACACACCCATAATATGAAATCATAAATAATAAAAGGGTTTCAAATAAATACGAACAGTAATCAATTTTTTTTACATTCTCTGTAACTATTTTGGCATTATACACAGAGAGACGTCATTTAACAGCTCACCCATTAAGGGAAATGAAAAATAAAGAAGGGTTGCCCAAGAAAACGAAGAGAAAATCATTTTTTTGCCATTCTCTGTGAGGATTTCGACATTATTAAACTGCAACAGACCATTGAAATGAAACCCTAATCTGCATACAAAGAAATAATCAATAGACAAAGCATAATGCAACTACGAAGGAGCTAAACCATCATTGGACATCCAAAAAGCATGAAGGAAGTGTAGCGACGATTACCTCGAGCCGAAGTGAGGCGTTGCAGAGATGGAGTCGAAGCCTTTGTAGAGAGAAAATGACAGGGAGAAACCACGACGGAGAAACCACGACAGGAGCAAATGTTTTGTACTCAGAAAAAAATGCATTTTTCTTAAGTTTTTAGGGCAACATCGGTAGTGGTAAATTGCGCCACGTGGGGCCATTTTTGGTACGCGGGAAGGCTGACATGGGTGGTCAATGATTTAGTTGATTACCCATTTAAAACTATTCATATTAAAAGTTTGTTTTTTAAAATTCATTACATATTATAAAGAAGTTTTTTTGGTGTTTTAAAAATATGATAAATATATTATTTATTAGGCATTTAATAAACATCTATTGACATTTTTCGTGTGCGGGTATTGGTGCAAAAGAGGTCAAGTATCGGTCATCACTTCGAAAATACCACTTTTTGACCTTTCGACACATAACAACCCATAGAAATCGGATCATTACTACCCAAAAGCCAGATCAATAGCTATAAGCAGTTAAGTCGCATACAAAAGACAACCAAATAAAAAAAAATCAAAATTTGATGTACTGTTTAAGATTTGTAGGTGCGTGAAGTTAGTTATGATGACTACCAGTGCTCTTCCCATAGGTTGAAGTCTATGGGTCCTTATGAAAGACAATTGATATAAAATTAATTGATTTTTTTTAATGAATATCTATCTTTTAGGATTGTAGATTTGATGGTGAAAAATGTAGAAGCTTGGAAATTGGCCTACCAACTTAAACTCTTTTTGTACCACTTATAAATCATGAAGTTTTTCAAATTTTATCTATACTTTTTTTAAATTGTTTTATATTTATTTATTATATTAAATTTAATATACTAAATAATAAAATTCAAAAGACCACTAGCTTCCATAAATTTTAGAGCTTAAACTATACTACAAAATTTATGAAACAGACTACTTCAAAATAATCCTAAAATTCTCAACAACACCCATTGAATTTTCCAATAAAGTCCCCCTAAATCTACTTCTATATTTAGAATCTTTATTTAAAGAAAACTAATATTCCAATGCTTTATCTCTTATCTCTGCAAAGGAAAATTAAAGAAGATTTTTTGTATTTTTATTTAGTTTTAAATGGTTATTATATACTACAATTGTTTGGAGAGTTTTTTCCCTTCATATTTTGTCCATTTTTTCTAATTTCCAATTTGAACATTGCTTATTAGATTAAGCATGTGGAAATAAGGACTACGCAACCAAACGTTAAACATTCAATAAAGCATTATGAGATTAACAATTAATACAATCAACCTCCACACAACTTAGTATTAAGTAATTAAATTAAATATGTATAGACCCAAGACTAATTAATTTGTAAAAAATGATTTTTTTTGTTGTTTGAGGCCTCTTGGCTATTTTTTCATTCTATGACTTTTAGGTGCAAGCAAAATGAGAAGGCCTACCTCTAGCTATTAAGGTTATTGGAAGCTCATTGCATGGGGAACATTGTGTGGTCTAAGAGAGTGCAAAGAAGAAGATTTCCAAAGGAGAATTGATATCAAATTATCGCAAAGAAGGGATTTTTTATGCTTGGAGACTAATGTTGATTTGTTAGATAATGTGGTGAGAGACTGATTCTTAGATGATATTATTTCCAAAGGACAAAATTATTTGTGCTAATACACTATAAAATATTTGGGCTTATTTTCAAAATGTGGAATGGTTAGATGCCTTTGTCATTTTATTGGAACTTGCTAGTCAAAACTTGTTTAATTTAACTAGTAATCCACAATATTTACATATATTTTCATCTATAATATTTTTATCAATTCTTTAAAACTTATGTTGACATCATCGTTGAACTTATTAAGAGAAAAGAAAAGAAAATCTCGTATAAGCATGAAGTAGTCACCGGTGAGGAGGGACCTCAAAGAGATCAATCTGGACTGGTCAACAAGAGTAAATACAACGGAAACACACAAATATGATGGAGGCAATGCAGAACAGATAGTTTTATTGCATGAAATTTGATTACATACAATCGGTAATAACCGGGTTACAACATACCGACACACAAGCCTGGTAGAATAGGTCACAACCGGGACCTTGAATTGAAAGATCTATCTTCTAGGCACAGTCTATCTATCTAAAACTCTGATTGATTCTATTTGATTGCCTTCTATTTGATTCTATCTGAAACCTTGTCCATTTTGCACATTAGGTGTTGTTCTTTGGGTTTTGATCCCCTTTTTGGGCCAAAAAAGGGGATCAAAAACCCGAAGAACAACACCTGTATATATATCCAGTCGGCCCAAAAAGGGATCAAAACCCGAAGAACAACACCTAACGTGCAAAATGAACAAGGTCGGCCACACACCAAGGAACATCAAAATCAACACTCAAGGCTCTGCAAGCTTCAAAAAGGGTTTTGGTAGATCACCAGAATAGGTCTAAGGCAACTGGTAACAAAGGAACAACTGGTAGTAAGAAACTGTCATGGAAACTAGTGGCGATATCTTGCCGAAAAGTGACCCAAATGCAATGCGGTCTGAAATCAAGACTAATGATCAAGTCTTCAAGTAGAATCCAACTCCACGGGATTTGGTGAGCCAAAACTAGGACACACAAAAAGGAAAACTGAAACTCCAAGCAGAAAACAAAACAGAAAGGAAAATATTTTTGGTTGATGCAAGATTGTTGTGAACCGGGGATGCTCCTGCATCAGACATCTGGGGTTAATGAAAAAGTGAGCCTCTCACTTTGCTGGGGTTAGAGGGAAACCAAGGCGGTCTACCTCTACCTGAGAAATCCAAGATGAATCTTCAACTGGTCTGCTCTTCCACTTCACAAGATATTCTTTGTACTGATTGTTTCGGGTACTACACCCAATCCTACTATCCAAAATCTCTTCAATCTGATTCGGTTCCTTCTGGGGCAATTTTTTCTCCAATTTTGCAACACTATCCTCACTGAATTCTGGCTCATAGTACTCATGAAGATCTACAATGTTGAATATAAGTGAAATACTTAGACTATCTGGTAGCTCCACTTCATATGCATTTCCAAAACTGAACTTCCTCAAAATTTTATAGGGTCCAAACTTCTTCATCTGCAACTTATTATAATTTCCAACTGGGAATCTCTCTTTTCTCAGATATACCATCACTTCATCGCCAAATTACTTATGTCTCCTCTTCTCATCTGCCTTCTCCTTATATTTGTTGTTCATGTCTTCCAAATGTTGTTTAACCCGAATGTGCAATGTTGCCATGTGATCTGCAAAATCTTCTGCTTCTGAACTCTTTCAGTCTTCACTGCTAATATCTCTCAACTCTTCTATACCTCTAGGATGCACTCTGGTAACAATCTCAAAAGGTGTTTTTTTCGGTACTTCTATTCACTGAATTGTTGTATGCAAACTCTGCTTGTGCAAGGATCAAATCCCAGCTTTCGGTTTTATCTCCCACTAAATATCTCAACAAGTTTCCCAAACTCTGGTTAACAAATTTTGTCTGTCCATCAGTCTGTGGATGAAAAGTAGAACTAAACTTCAAATCTATCTTCATCTTCTTCCAAAGTGCTCTCCAAAAATAACCAACAAACTTAGTGTCTCTGTCAGAAATTATGCTCTTAGGTAATCCATGCAATCTCACCACTTCCTTGAAAAATAGGTCTGCTACATGTAATGCATCTGATGTCTTCTTATAAGGTATGAAATGATCCATCTTTGAAAATCTATCCAGTACCACAAATATAGAATCATTCCCTCTCGATGTCTTAGGCAATCCAAGTACAAAATCCATGCTTATATCCTCCCAAGGTCTTACCGGTACTGTCAAAGGTTTATACAATCCCACATTTTGACTACTACCTTTTGCAACTTGACAAACTCTACAACTCTGCACATATCTCTTAACATCCTTATGAATCTAGGGCCAAAAGTACTGCTCACTCACCAATGCAATTGTTTTGCCAATGCCAAAATGTCCAGATAAACTTCCACCATGCTTCTTTTTTATTAGGTTCTCTCTCATGGAACTCTCAGGTATGCACAACTAAACTCCCTTGAATGACATCCCATCCTAAATGAAATAATCCAACCATTTGCTCCTATCAACCATAACCGGTTCTCTGCTTGCTTTCCAAGGTTCTGCAAAATCCGGGTCTTCATCATAGAAGGTCTTCAAATCTTCAAAACCTAATACTGTCACTTTCATCTCTATCAACAAATTCCTTCTCCTACTCAATGCATCAACAACTTTGTTAGATTTCCCACTTCTATGCTTCAACACAAAGGTGTAACTCTGCAAGAATTCTACCCATCTCATATGTCTCTGATTCAACTTACTCTTACTATTCAAATACTACAAACCTTGATGATCTGTATACAACACAAACTCCTTAGGCAACAAGTAGTGTCTCCATTTCTTCAAGGCTTAAACTATGGCATAAAATTCTTGATCATACATTGAAGATCTCTTCTGGGCATCATTCAATTTCTCACTGAAATAGGCTACTGCTCTCCCTTCTTGACTCAAGACTACTCCTATTGTTGTTCCACTTGCATCACAATCCACTTGGAATACCTTATTGAAATCTGGTAAAGATAACACATGATGCTTAGTCACTTTCTGCTTTAACAATTCAAAACTTTTGTTTGCTCTGGTGGTCCACTTGAATTCCTTCCAATCTCCCCTCATGGTCTCAGTCATAGGGTTACAAATTGAACTAAAATTTATGATAAACTTTCAATAAAAACTAGCCAATCCATGAAATGATCTTACCTCCCCAATGCTTGCTGGTGTAGGCCACTCAACAATGGCTTTCACTTTCTCAGGGTCCATCTTCAAACCATCTTCAGATATAAAAAATCCTAAATAGACTAACTCATCCTTCATGAAACTACACTTCTTGATATTGATCAACAACTTTTCTTCTCTCAACCTCTGCAAAACTTGTCTTAACTGCAACAAATGCTCCTCTCTTGTTTTATTGAAAATCAGAATGTCATCCAAATACACAATAAAAAACTTACCCAATAATTTCTTCAATACCTCATGAAAGTACTTGGTGCATTAGTCAATCCGAAAGGCATCACCAACCATTCATATAGTCCTCTGTTTGTCTTAAATGATGTCTTCCACTCATCACCTTCTCTAATCCTGATATGATGATATCCACTCTTCAAAATATATCTTTGTAAAGTATTTTGCTCCACTCAAATAGTCCAT
Source organism: Cryptomeria japonica (assembly GCF_030272615.1). Classification (NCBI taxonomy): domain Eukaryota; kingdom Viridiplantae; phylum Streptophyta; class Pinopsida; order Cupressales; family Cupressaceae; genus Cryptomeria; species Cryptomeria japonica. The sequence continues at coordinate 609,948,192 of NC_081408.1, read as the reverse complement.
TATGTCATCCATCCTAGGCAAAGGAAACCGGTATTTCACTGTGATCTTGTTTATTTCTCTTGAATCGGTACACATCCTCCATTCTCCATTCTTCTTAGGTGCTAATACTGTTGGTACTACGCAAGGGATCAGACTCTCCCCGATCAAACCTTTCTTCAATAACTCTTGCACTTGTCTATTCAGTTCTTCATTCTCTGTTGGTGTCAACTGATGTGCAACTTTGTTAGGCAAACTAGCTTCGGGAACCAAGTTCATGCAATGACTAATACTTCTAATAGGTGGCAATCCATCAGGTACATTATCTGAAATGATGTCCTCATATTCTGTTAGCAAATCTCTCATCTCTTCCGGGTGTTCTTCTTCCGGTTCTGGTCTCTCAGTCTTCTTAGGAATTAAGGAAAAACACACATTCTCATGTCTCAGTCCATCCATGAATTTCCTTCCATCTACTAAATAGATTTTGGCATTTGTATAGATTTCATTCTTCAAAGGTTCCTCTAAAGGTAACAAGGTTTGTTTCATTCCATTGGCCACAATAGTGTATGTATTCTTCCTTCCATCATGTATTGCCTGTCTATCGAACTACCAAGGTCTTCCCAACAAAAGATGACAAATATCCATAGGCATAATATCACAGAAAACTTCATCACGATAATTCCCAATTTTCAATTTTACCAAACACTGTTCACTTACTAACAACTTATGTTCATCCTGAATCCATGCTATCTGATAAGGCTTAGGGTGTTATAATCTCTCCAATTTCAACTTATTCACCATCTCTTCTGAAACAAGATTATCCAAACTACCACTATTGATAACAACTTTACAACACTTATCGGATACCTTACATCTAGTCTTGAACAAATTCTTCCTCTGCAAGGGCTCTTCATCTCCTTTGGTATGACACAAAGCTCTCCTCAACATCAACAGTTCTCCATCTTCTGGTTTATTGTCTGATCTGGTAGGGTATTCTTCCACCATTGCTGCTCTTTTGTAGCCTTTGTCTTCTTACATTCAAATGCACAATGTCCTTCTCCTTCACACTTAAAGAAGGTTCCTCTGAATATCCTCTTGTCTTGTCTTCCAAAGTTCTCATTCTGGTAACCATTCGATTCTCTCCTCTGGTAGAAATTTCTATCATCCTTATGGTATGAATTACCTTCTTTGCTCACTTCCTTGTCCTTGTTCTGATATGTACTGTTTCCTCTTCCTCTGGTATATCCTCTTCCTCCTTGAAATCTTCCTTTGGTAAACCTTCCACCTCTACCTCTCTATCTCTACTCATGTCTTTTGTTCAATTTCTCTTTAGCCTTTAGTGCATACTGGTAAGCCTCTTCAACACTCTCCAATTTGATCATATTGAGTTCATCTTGTATAGACATCCGCAATCCATTCAAATATCTTGCAATTTGTTCAACTTCATCATCAACATGTCTGGATCTGATGTTCAACTTGTAAAATGCTTCGGTGTACTCCTTCACACTAGATTCCTTCTGTCTCAGGTTCTGCAACTTTTAGAATAAATCCACTTGATAATTCATCGGGACAAACTTTGATTTCAACTTAGCAATCATCTGATCCCATGCCTTAATCTTTTCTTTATCTCTTCTTTGTCTATCAACTTGCAAATGCTCCCACCAAAGAGACACATGATCTTTCAACTGGGTACAGACATATTTCACCTTCCTCTCTTCTACAGTGTTTTTAAAATTGAAATACTTCTCCGTCTTCGAGATCCAATCCATCAATTCATCTGAATCTAACTTCCCATCATATTTCGGTGGGGTAAAATGAGGTTTAGTGTTTGCCCTACTCAAAACCCTTAAAAACCTTTCTTCATCTGGATCAACCGACAGTAGGTTCACTTGTTCTGCCAAGGCTTCTTCTCCTTCATCTTCGCTTACATCTTCAACATGTCGGTCTCTTCTTTGGGTTGTCTCCACGACTTCTAACTGGGCTGCTATTTCTCGCAACATCTCCATCACAATAGGGTCTGCATTCCCACACGCTCCACCATTCCTAGTTCCTCTTTGCATCATCGATTCATGCTAGTCCTCTGCAATTGCAGGTCAGATCCACAATCCGCTACCCTACAACAAAATTCAGGACACGCAACCTTCGGAACGAAAATTTGCTCCGATACCACTTGAAGTAGTCACCGATGAGGAGGGACCTCAAAGAGATCAATCCGGACCGGTCAGCAAGAGTAAACACAATGGAAACACAAAGATATGATGGAGGCAATGCAAAACAGATAGTTTTATTGCATGAAATTTGATTACATCCAACAGGTAATAACCGGGTTACAACATACCGACACATAGGCCTGGTAGAATAGGTCACAACCGGGACCTTGAATCGAAAGATCTATCTTCTAGGCACAATCTATCTATCTAAAACTTTGATTGATTCTAATTGATTGCCTTCTAAAGCATGATTACACACACACACACACACACACACACATTGATCCAAAGGATCCAGTCGGCCCAAAAAGGGATCAAAACCCGAAGAACAAGACCTAACGTGCAAAATGAACAAGGTCGGCCTTCGCCAAGAGATTCATCTAGAAAATCCAAAGGATGAAACGTAGATCATGGGAAAAGGTCGGTCACACGCCAAGGAACATTGAAATCAACACTCAAGGCTCCTCAAGCTTCAGAAAGGGTTCTGGTAGTTCACCAGAATAGGTTGCAGGCAATCGTTAACAAATGAACAACTAGTAGTAAGAAACTGTCATGGAAATCGATGGTGATATCTTGTCGGATAGTGATCCAAATGCAACACGGTCTGTAAGAAAGATAGGTGATCAAGTCTTCAAGTAGAATCCAACTCCATAGGATTTGGTGAGCCAAAACCGGGACACACAGAAAGGAAAACTGAAACTGCAAACAAAAAACAAAACAAAAAGGAAAATGTTTTTGGTTGATGCAAGATTGTTGTGAACCAGGGATGCTCCTGCATCAAAGCGCCTCCAAGTTGTGTTGAATTGGTTGAATAGACCAGAATACTAAGAGAGAGGGTGAATCGGTATTCCCACAATATCTAAAACTTTCTAGAACTTCTTAAACTTTTTACTGATATATCAATTTCACCAATTTAGCTCATCAACATGAAATAACAAATGCATAATAGAGAAATAACACAGCCACAAACAAAACACCGAATTTTATACGTGGAAAACCCAAACGGGATAAACCACAGAAAGTGTTAGCTCTCAAGATAATATAACTAGTTATATGGTGTTTACAAAAAGGTGACTCACTGCCAAATACAAAAGCAGCTCGCTATCGAAATGCTCACTGCAATAGATATAAATGAACTGAGGAAAGTTGCATCTCCAAATGCATGAATTCAGATCTAGATTAAGCTCAAATACCAACTTACAAAACTTACAACAGATCTGGTAAGGGATCATTGTACCACTGTCCACAACTATCTGCAATAGATCTGATGAGGGATCACTACACTACTCTATCGAACCAATCACTTGTATAAAATCCGGTAAGGGATTACTGCAACACTATCTGCACTTTGATCTTGCCATATACTTCTTCGCTCATACATCGCTCACACTATAAACTACTTCTCTTACTACAACTACTTTGTTGTCCACAACACTGTCATTCATACACTTCTACTTTTCACCTATCTCATAACCTTTGCGTACACACACACACACACACACACACACACACACACACACACACACATGTATATATATGTATATATTTATATATATACATATATATGTATATACATGTATATGTATATATGTATACATATGTATATGTATATATGTATATATGTATGTATATATGTGTATATGTATATATATGTATATATACATATATACATACACACACACATGTGTGTGTGTATGTATGTATATATACACACACATATATATATACATATACACATACACACACACATATACACATATACACACACACACACACATGTGTGTGTGTGTGTGTGTGTGTGTACATATATATATATATGTATATATATACATGATATGTCTGCCAAACACAAATGATTTACACAATAATATGTTACTCATATCAATACGTTGTCCAATAAAGCCTCAACCAAAAAACATGATAAAACAGTTAGCCTTCACTTGATCACCTACACGCTTCCTTCATACATTTCATTTGCCAATGTATACACCTTAATTACCAAAATAAAACAAGGGTCTATTGGACCCATAGACACAAACCCATAAGCACAAAACTCCAAGCAAAACAACACCTAACTCCATAATACAAATACCACATATACCACAAGTACCATAACATAAATCATGATAGATACAACAAATACAATTGATATAACTGCTACCACTTATAGACACATAAAAAATTTCATTAATATTGTCCTCCTAGTCAATTTCAATTTTTCTAATCATTAAGTGGATTCAAATTATCTTATCTCTCCATATTATTATATTCATCCATAATATACTTTATCACATTATATATTCTCCATTATTCGTCTTCATTATCTTATAATGCTCATTTATTAATATTCATTTAATCCTATAATATATTTTATTAATTCATTTTCCAAATCTCCTGCAAATCAACTTCATCCTCTATTATCATCTCCCACTCTTATCAATTACACTCACCTAATGCATGTGGGACAAACATCTCACGCTAATATTTTATCCCGCATTCATCCTACAATTTGGATTCACCCCGAGGACATTTATAAATACCTTGCTCCTCCTCATTTCTAAGCCTAGCAAGTTAATTCATCATTTGCATCCTTTGATCTCTTACATATCTTGCATCTTTCAATCTTTCTCATTTCCAAGCACGGTTAGTTTATTTCTTGCATTCATTTCATAATCTCCATTCACCATAGCCTCTTGTGCACCGTGCTCTGAGAGAAAAAATCTTAAAACACAAGACCTTGGTTGATAGGAGGACAATGGAGTGAGATTTTATGTTTAATGCATGTATGTGTATGTTTTGTTTTCAGTTTTGCATGTGTTGGTACTCCAATGATAAGATGTTGAATCGTTTGAATCTTGTGCCATAAGATTTCAGATTTGATTTTCTATAAAAGGAAGAAACCGTTTCACAAAAATCTTTGCAAGGGAGCTTTTTTATGGCCCACGTGGGGCTTTCCCTTTCCTACGTTGGCTTTCTTTCAAGGTTTAGTTTCTTTTTAATTTTAGTTTATTTTCTTAGTTTTCAATTTTTAGTTTTAATTTTAGTTTAAATTATAGTTTTAATTTTTAATTTTTAGTTTTTTAGTTTTGAATAAAGTTTTTTTTTAATGTAGATTTTTTTAATTTGTTAATTTAGATTGTTATTTAGTTTTAATTTAATCTTGTTAATGAGATTTTTTATTTAGCTTTAGATTAGAATTTTGTTCTTGATAATTAGATTTTTGTTATTTATTAATTAGATTTGAATTGTTAGTTAGATTAAATTATTTATTTTATTAGATTAGACTTTTATTATTTAAATTAGATTAGTTTTTATTTTAGATTAGATTTTGTTAATTAGATCTTTGTTTAAAGTTTTTTTTGACTGCATTAAATTAGACTAATTGGACTTAGCTTAGTTGAGTAACATATTAGATAGATTTGTTTTTATGTGCTTTTTTGTTATTTAGTTTAGAAAGTTTGTTATAGCTTAGATTTTTTTGTTATTGGTTTACATTTTTTTTTGTTAGCTATATGGTTAATTTTGTCTATTGAGTTTGTTTCGATTTCAGGAACTAATCCTTGAACGTTCATCTCATGCAGGTTCCCTCGTAAGACATTCATCTATTCTTCGCTAGTCAAAGATCATATTCTGAAACTACTAATGACATTTGGTGTAGGATGTTTAACGAAGACTTGTGATTTGAAACTAATTGTATGAGTTTAGAATAGATCACACTTCAATTGGTGTTTTAAAATTAACCAGTGTCTTTTGTGTCTTGAGCAATAGGCTCTTTTTGTTTTACTTTTTAGAGGGTCTGCCTCCTGAGAAGCCCTTAAGGCTCGGTGAGAGGGAACGCCCCAAGTGGTAACGAGGCTAAGGCCAAGCCCATCCAAGCCACTATAACTAAATGTGTCTATGAGGAAACTTGCAAGAAATAGGTGTCGATGTGTCATATAAATGTATGTCTCCCTCAACATCCGTGTGATGCATAAAAACCCACAAGGGCTTGAAGGCCTCATTATTTGAGCAAAATGCCACATGTATGGCCACTTGAATTGATGCCCTTACTAGAAATTCATTGTTTTAGCAGCCAGAAACTTTCTGCTTGTTGACTCAAGCGTTGTGATACATGCATGCCGAAGAAACCCCTCACATGCCCTTCAATTTGAGATAATAAATTTCTTTCAAAAACAACGACATGTTGCTTCCAAAAACCTACCCTCATGAATTCTCCATATCATTCATATCCGTCCATGAATCCTAATGCCATTGTCCAGAAGCAACTTGGATGCCAAGCATAAAATTCCAATATTAAAAAATCCACATGAATCAAAGGACCAACATGTCCCATCTAATCGACATGCAAAAACAAAGAAAAATTTGATCCAAAAAGAAAAAGAAATGTCCAAAAGGCCACAAAGGCCCATAAAGAAAGAAGCAAAGTCAAAATTTGTATGGCTTACTAAGTCTTACATCGAGGCAATGCGTTCTAAAGTATCACAACAAAATAAAAAATCAAGAACCATGTGGATTCCCAAGTCGCTCATATAGGACTTGCACACTAAAGAAAAATCAAAATTGGCATTCAAGTTTGCTACCCCAGCTTCTCCCACATCCACTATCCTAAAACCTCTGTCACCTCCTTCATCTATTTTGGCTTCTCATGTCCTAAAATCCACATCAACCTTTCCATCAAAATCACAAACTCCAAAATCCACTATTCCTCCCTCACTCCACTACCCCTCAAGGTGTGTGCCAATGTTGATCTTTCTCGCATTTCCATCTAACCTTGCATAATTATTCCATTATCCAACACCTCTTTTTCACCCTTCCATACCTCTTATCCAATCCCTTGCATAAATCCTTACTCTAGTTCCATCTAATCATCCACAAAATATTCCTTTTTTATTATCCTATCAACGTCTTTGAGCGTACCTTCATAGCCATGGTCTATTGCAACACACATTTCAAGGGTACCATCCAAAGAAGCAGGACGCTATAAGTCTTTCTTCCATCTCCTATCATGCATCCATTATCTTCCAAAAAGAGAAAAATGAAAAAAAGAGAAAAAGAAAAAAAAAAGTGAAAAAATAAAAAAATAAAGAGAAATCATTCATCCATCAATGAAAACCTAGCAAACAGACTCCTTGGGCAAGTAACATGATGAAAACCTGGCAAACAGACGCCTTGGGCAAGTAACACGATGAAAACCTGGCAAACATGCGTCATGTGTAATCCATTATTTCTTGCACTATTCACTAGGGGCAAGTTCCATCTACACTATCTTATCCACTGCATCCAACTATTATCTTTCATCCTTCATTATCCTTCATCCTCCATTATCCCTCATTTACTCTATATCCATACATATCCCTTTTCTACCTTTGATCTTGACAAGGTTAAGGGTCTTTTATAGGTTTTGTGTGTCCTATCTATTGCACTTTATCCACACCCTTCATTTTTTTGTCCTTCCATCCTTCATTACCACCTTTGATCTTTCTTATCCTATCTTCATCCTATCCAAATATTTCCCTTGATCTTGATCAAAACTAAGGACATAAAATGAAAAAAAAACCTCTTGACATGTCCATTCCTTTGGACCACATGACATTCATTATACCATGTTGTTGCCTTATATTGCTATATCTAGTCCCTTTGCTAGGATCAACATGTTATCTTGTGGTGAGATAGTCCTTGAAAACCGTGTAAGCTTCCTCCATCATTCACTTATATATTTCTATCCCATTTGTTCATCCATCCACTCCAAATCCCTTTTACCTTCTTAGACACTAGGGGCAAACAATAAAAAATCATAAAAATCATAAAACGCCTTGAAAAAATCATAAAAATCATAAAATGTCATGAAAAATCATAAAAAACATTAAATGTCTTGAAAAATTATAAAAAATCATAAAATGTCCTGAAAAATCTTAAAAATTATAAAATCTCCTAAAAAATCCTAAAAAATCATCAAAAGTCCTAAAAAAACCCTAAAAATTAAAACATTTAAAAACCCCTAAAAATTAAAATATTTAAAGAACCTTAAAAATCATAAAACTTTCTAAAATCTAATTTTTTTTAATAAACGTTGTGAAGACAGAAACAGTTCGAATGAGCATGCAACTTTGAAACTTCAACGACATCATGCCATGATGAGATCACGATTAAGAAGACATAACAACACACTATCGACATATCCAATCAACACATTAACTATGAACACAATTCACTTTGGCATACACCATATTGTTTGTTTGTTTGATTTTATCTTTTGATTATTTCTAATTTTCTTTTTGGTGACATGTCTTTTAGTTTTTCCAAGATGTCTCTGACTAGAGATTTTATCTTTAGGATGTCTTTGACTAGAAAGGCGAGGATGGGGCATGTTCACTAGTTTGCTGCTTGTGGATTGTTCCTTAGTAATATGATGACTTGTCTTAGGACATGATCATCTAAGATCATCGAGGACATAATGGTCTAATACATACTGAGGCATTCCTTGACTGTTTGATTTGTTTTCTTTCATGCACTTGGTATTGAATCATTTGGGTCTAATCTATATCCAAATGAGTTTTTCCATTTGTCATAATAAGCTTGATGATGACTTTAGCACTTAAAAAGCACACAAATTCTCATCACCTTCATATCTCTCTCTTATGATTCATTTTCTCACCACTTTCTTTCTTCTTTTTCGCCTCATCTCTCTCTTTTTCATCATCCTCTTCATTCTTCATTCTGCAACAAGATCAATTAAACACTTTATCTAACTTCAATGCATGTCTCTAAATCTTCAATCGCTTTATCAAATCAATCAACTTGCTTCTTGAAATCTCAATACCCCCTGGGTCAATCAATTAATCAATCATTGGATCACCTTATCTTGTGCTAGCATCCATCTTTATCAACTTAATCAACTAATCAACATGGCTATACTGTTCATTTCCATCAATTGTTCAGTTATGCCTCATTAAATGTGCATTTCCATCAAATGTACATCTCAACTTAATCACTTGCGCAATATCAATCATCCAATCTCCTTTTCATAATCTATCGAGAGATCAATCTCCATTAATCTGTTCGATCAATCTCTCGAGGGGGCATAATCGATCAATCATCACCCTTACTAGGATATCTCTGGGGCATGTATCAGTCGATCATTTTCTTTGAAACAACGCGACATACTATATTGTCTCAAAGAGGGGCAAAATGTAGACACATAAAAAATTTCATTAATATTGTCCTCCTAATCAACTTCAATTTTTCCAATCATTAAGTGGATTCAAATTATCTTATCTCTTCATATTATTATATTCATCCATAATATACTTTATCACATTATATATTCTCCATTATTCATCTTCATTATCTTACAACGCTCATTTATTAATATTCATTATTCCATTACTATTCATTTAATCCTAAAATATATTTTATTAATCCATTTTCCAAATCTCCTGCAAATCAACTTCATCCTCTATTTATCATTTGCATCTTTTGATCTCTTGCATATCTTGTATCTTTTAATCTTTCTCATTTCCAAGCATAGTTAGTTTATTTTTTGCATTCATTTCATAATCTCCATTCACCATAGCCTCTTGTGCACCGTGCTCTAAGAGAAAAAATCTTAAAAACACAAGACCTTAGTTGTTAGGAGGACAATGGAGTGAGAATTTCTATTTAATGCATGTGTGTGTATGTTTTGTTTTCAGTTTTGCATGTGTGTTATTTTGCAAGTACTCCATTGATAAGATGTTGAATCATCTAAATCTTGTGCCATAAGATTTTAGATTCAATTTTCTCCATCTTCACCACTAATACCGAAGCTCACACAACTAATACCAGAACAAGATACCAACCAAGATCAACACAACTTAGGATTTTGAAGATGAAGATCTTCCAGAAATAACTCCAGTAGATCATCTAAGCCTTGTTGCATCACCTGCTCAACAAGTTTAATACCAAAACTGCTTCCCAATAGCTACACTAGATGTGGTATGTTAACCGGGTTTGACATCAATGACAACAACGACAATATTACCACAAGTCTAACAAGTTGTACTTTTCTCAACATGAAGTAACGAGAAATTTGACCTTGTAGTTAGGATGCCAAGGTGATATAGTTCGCAAGAAGACATCACGTATGCCCAGGAAGGAGCATAATTTGCTAGGGACATGGGATTGCTTTGTCATAGATAGATCAATGAGATCAAATTATATGAGATGTGAGTAATAAACTCCTTGATGCCTTATGATATCAAACATCCCATCAAAATGTTGGAATTGCACCACTGATGAATGAGCCACTACAAACTCCAATGTCAAGGATAGAAACATAGCTTTGAAACCTCAACGCATACCATTGCATTTTCTTAAGCAAGTTGGGTAGGGAAGCAAACCCCTACCATCTCGGTACATAACCGAGCACATTCTCCCTTGCATGTTGGATTAGGAGGACGGTTCTCGTCATATCAAAAGTTCGATGAAACAATATTCTTTGCTTTGCATGTTAAGCCAACACATCAAGCCCAACTCATAGGCATCCCATGAAAGAGGTCCATGTGGATTAGTCCGTCCTAATCCTTGACACCAAGGGATATGGGAAAATATATGTCAACACATTGACCAACAAGATAAAACTTTAGTACATATCAAACTTGGCCATATTCTGTGACTGGGCGCAAGGGGATGAACCCCCTTTAAGCTTCAACACTAGGAAGAGTTCATCCCATAAAAATAATAATATAATAATATATTAAGACTTCAATGAGATCAAATTATATCAATCAATTAGGTCTTCATTTGCATGACCACCCATGGGATGAGAGTTTTAAACTCCTCAATACCCAACTATATCAAGCATCTCGTCAAAACATCGATGCTATGCCGCTAATGATCAAGCCACTACAAACTTTCATGCCAAGGATGGAAATATGCATAGTTTTGAAAACCCCAAAGATACCATTACATTGTCTTAAGCATGTTGGATACGAAAGCAAACCCTTATGATCTCGATAGATTACCACATTCTCCCTTGCATGTCAAACTAGGAGGAGAATATCCACTAGCTTGAAAATTTGATGAAACATCCTTTGCATGTCAGGTCAACACATTGGGCTTGACTCATAGAGCATCCTAAATCACAGTTCTATGGGGATTGGACCTCCCTAATACCCAACATCAAGGAAAAAGGGAAAACAATGCCGATGTATTGACCATTGAGATGAAACTTGAGTGCATATCAAACTTGACCATATTTTGCCACCAAACAAAAAGGAATGAATCTCCTTGAAACCTTGATACCATGAAGACTTCATCCCTCAAAAATACTAATATAATAATTATAATATAATACAAATATATGATATAATTTATATTTATATAATATATAATTTGATGAATCAAATTATATCAATCCATCTAGCCTTCATTTGCATGGATATCCACATGACGGGGGTATCAAAACCCTCAATAAATGATATTAATTTTTTCATCAAAATGTCGATGTTGCACGGCAGATGATTAGTGTTCCATGGGGATCAAGCTCCCTAATCCTCGACACCAAGGGGCAAAGGAAAACATATGTTGACGTGACGTGCAGACTAACGAGACGAAACTCTTGAAAAGGCTTTAGAAACTCTCCTGCAAATACAATAGGCAGCTGTAAAGCCAAATTCCACAACCTTTCTCAGCATCCTTCTTGACTGCCAAAATGAGAACTTTAGAACAGAGGATGGACATCCTTCGACGAATAAAGGAAGGGGCACTTTATAGATGTTATCGTTGCAGCTGCCTTGGTAGACTTGCTTCCAAAATATGGAAATATGGATAAGGTATGCGAACTGTTTGACAAAATACCTCAAACAAATGTAGCGAATGGATTTTTCACTAACCTATTTCCTCATTGCATAGGTAAAACACTTACAAATGTAATTTATTTCAACGAATTTATTCTGTGCGTAGGCCTACATTCAATGACGCATTCCCTCAAACAAATTTATTTTAGGTATTTAATCAAAGAACCGCATGCCTCTCCTGTACTCACATATTTGTAGACATTTCTGTTTATGTAGCTGCAGTAGTATTCCATAATAAAACCCCCGTTTATTGTGCTTTGATCGATGCTCATATCTTGTTCCAGAGAAGGCCATCTTGGCGCAAGCAGAGAGGGTGTTGTCAAAGGTTGTGGATTCTTTTTGCTTGAAAGTTTCAAACCTTGTTAACAAATTTATTTTATGCATTATCTTGCGATCATAGCATTTCAAAAGACCACATTTATTATTTTATGAGTTCAGACTATTCGCAAAGGATTCTATTCCACTAAGCATAGAAATGAAGTTTTTCCACTACCCATGTCTACCAAATCCCTAAAATTCATCAAACCCTCTATCTTAAAACACAAAAAATCCTCCTTCCACCCATGTGCACCACTCCTAGAATCTATCCATGCATTCATTGTTAGGTCAAGCTCCCATCCTCTCTCTTTCTTCTAAACTAATCTAATTATGTCAATCCTTTGCTCCAAAGCATGCTACCATAAATATGCCTCCAAATCAAGATCAAATCATCCCTTCCACTCCACCTCATAATCCTCCTCAATCTCAATATTCAAGCATCCCCCAAATCCCCCTCATGATACTAATCCTTCACAAGATCCCATCTTCCTCATTCAACACACATACAAACCCCACACCAATCAATTTGGTTAATCCATCTTTATCTAATCTAATTTCCACCGAGAACCCATAATCCATTTTACACCCTAGCCCCTTCAAAATAGACTTGTATCTTGCTTCCAAAATAATAAGTATTCCATTAGCAAGTGGATTTGACAAATATGTAGTAAGTATTGGGCCTTTATGAATACACCAGCTTAGAACCCCTCAATATGAAAGAAAATCCAAATTATTATGGCCTTGGCTGCATAGCTCCTTCTAAAGCTTGCATTCCTATCCCCCAGCTTCCAAATACATTTTGGGCCCTTATGTCCCAAAGCCCATTCTCCTCCAAATCCATTTTGGTTTGAGCCCATGTTTCCCAAAACCAAATCTTAATCTTCCTCATCCATCGTTGTTTCTTACATCCATCAATCCTTCATCCCTTCACCTTTATCTCCACATCTTCTAAGTACACCAATCCATCTTATGCAATCCTCAATTAAGATCACTAAATGCATGCTTCCTTGAACTATTCAAGCATTTTCCTTGAATCGCTACATCTTAATTCCAAAGTAACAAAAATGGATAAAGATGAAAATCCATGAAAATCCAAGGATCACCATGCCTCATCATAAAGATAACCTAAACAAAAGAAAAATATGATCCAAAAACATGCTAAATTCAAAAGGCCATAAAGTCCCATGTAAATAATATAGAAAAACGAACACTATGTAGATTCCAAAGTAACTAAAAGAAGTAATGCATCCCAAAGAAAAATTCAAATTGGCATCTAAATTTTCTCCTCCAAAATCTTCCTCCACTCTTAAGTCCTCTATATCTCCATCTGAGATTTTTCCATCATTTAAATCCATGTTGAGCTCTTATGTCCCAAAATCCATCATCTCCTCAATCAATTTTGGGCCCTTATTTCCACTCCTTTTAATTCTCAAAATTCAAAATCTACTCCAACACCCTCAAGGTATGTGCCAATGTTCGTACTAACCACATCCCTCTCCATTCATCCACAAGTTTTCCAATACTCTATCCATTTTCCAACATGCATTCCCCATCACATCCCTTTACTCCAACCTTTTGCATAAACTCCTTATCCCATAATTTCTCCATCCACTTCATCAACCTTATATGAACATCTATGAGCATACCATCGAACATCTTGATTCTTCGTATCACTTCTTCTATTTTCATATCATGAAATTAGATGCTTGAGTCCCTCCTCCATCTCCTTATTAACCATCAATTACCCTTTACGTGCTTTCTTATCCTTGCCCTTATCCCCATCCTTCTCCAACCATACTATTTCAAAAATCTTTTAAAAATAAATAAATAAATAACATAAAGAAATAATCCATCCAATGGTGAAAACCACTTCTCATGGTACCTTGGGCAAGTACCATGGTGAAAAGTTGGTTAATAGGTGTTTATGGTGAAAGTGGATAAACAATATTGAAAGACTAAATGAATTCAACCACAAAACCCTAGCCTAACAACAACAAAGATCAGCCATAACATATGAAGATTACCTAAAACAATGCAAATCAAATGAAATCACAAAGATTATACCATCACATGTCCAATAGGGTTTGAATCTCCATTCTTCCTATCTCCATTGATCTTGCTTGATATATTTGCTCCTAGATTTTATGTGTGCACAAGAGCTCAACAAAGATCGGAAATGTGGTTGCAAGTAGACTTGATCGCATATGAAAGTTCGAAAGTGTAGTCGAGTAGTCAACGAGGGTTTGATAATGAAGGAAACATCTCCTTATATAGAAGACACTATAAGAAATGGAGGGATAAGATTGAGAGGTGTAAAAGATAAATGGTCGGCTATGATTAGAGGGTAGGTAGAAGAAATAAGAAAATAATGAAAGGGTAGGTAGGGTAGGAATTAAGAGATGAATGACATGTGTCATAGGTGGAAAAGGTTAATGAATTAATTAAATAAATAAATATTTATTTAATTAATAGAAGAAGTGGGATCAATTAAATAAATAAGATATTTATTTAATTTAGGAAAATGATAATTTAAATAAATAAATGTATTTATTTAAATGAGAAATAAGGCTAGAAGAGGATAAATGAATTAATTAAATAAATAAAGAGAAGAATTAGGCTAAGATAATTAAATAAATAAAATATTTATTTAATTAGACATGACAATTTTAGGTGTCTACATTTCGCCCCTCTTTGAGACAATACAGCTTGTCGTGTTGTTTTAAAGAAGATAATATGAACTGATACAAAGTTGCCCCAAGATGGGAATGATATGCCCCCTCAAGAGATTGGATGAAAATGTCTGGAAAGATCGCGGACAATCTCTCGATAAGAAAAAAAGGCTAGAATGGACTGATTGGATAGAGTGACAGTCACGGGATAAAGAAGACTGACTCGGGAAACGAGGGCTAGGGCTAGGGCTAGGGTAGTCTATAAGATAGACCACGAGGGGGAAAACATCCTCATTGTCATCCACACATCCAATAGATCAGAGTGTAGAGAGAAAATAGAGCAACAACAGTCAACAGCGATGACATTGGTGCATAGATTCGATTGCGTTCGCCGATTTCAGAGGCCAGCAGATGCAGGAGAGCTAGTAAGTACCACAAAACCTCCTTGTACTTTGTCGCAATAATTGTTGTCATTAATGCATTTTAGGTAGCGCAATAAATGCACTTTAGAATATGTCAAGTAGGGTCAAAAAACGCTAAGGCGCGTCTGCGTTGGTGCCTGGCGTGTCTGTGTCATGAATGCACATTTATGTCTTCAAGGTTGAATTGACAGTTCTGTGATAAACATGTCGATTGGATAAGTTGCTGAGAGGATACACTCAAACAGGTCCACTAGGGAAGATTAGAATAGCAGATAGGGCTAGGATTGACAATTCTGTGATAGAACATACGTTGCCAATTAGGAAACTAATCAAGAGGATACACTCAAGCAGAGGCCCTAGGATAGGATAGATCGAGACACTTTGTGATGAACAAGGAGTACCAAAGAAATTGACAATTCTATGATAGAACATACGTTGCCAATTAGATTAGGCTGAAATTGACAATTCTGTGATAGAACATACGTTGTCAATTGGATAAGCTACTCAAGAGGATACACTCAAGTAGGTGCCCTAAAAGATAGGATCAAAGCAACACTTTGTGATGAACATGAAATGCTACTAGGATAGAAAGCAACACTTTGTGATGAACAGGGAATGTCACTAGGATAGAAAGCAGTACTTTGTGATGAACATGGAGTACTAAAAAGAGCAACACTTTGTGATGAACAAGGAATGCCACTAGGATAGAAAGCAGTACTTTGTGATGAACATGGACTACCACTAGGATAAAAAGCAACACTTTGTGATGAACAGGGAATACCACTAAGATAAAAAGTAGCACTTTGTGATGAACATGGAGTACCATTAGGATTGACACAGTTGATTTGCTTGACTGCAGGAGGACCTACCTATGCTGGAGTCACGGGAGAGATTCCCTTCAACTCAGAGTTTGCGAGCAGAGCTGACAGTTGACGAGAGAGCAACGGTTCAGGCTATGGGCCTGCGACATATTTTGTATGTGCCTGTGTTTTGGGCGAACATGGGATTGTTGATTGCACTGTCTGAGAGATGGCACTCAGAGACTTGCAGTTTTCATTTGTCGATAGATGAGATGACAGTCACCTTAGAGGATGTTTACAGGATACTGAGGATATCGATCGATGGGGAATTAGTTCCTTACGATCGAGATGGAGATAGGGATGCACTGAGATGAGTGTTTCAGGATCCAGAACTGGAGATGAGGGCTGGACACGTGGCTTGGGACACCATGACACAGACAAGATTAGCACTACCAACAGTACTGGCAGGAGTGACAGTGGGTTCCTCTGTCCAGATAGGGCGACACAAGGACTGGATGTGGGATGGGGGAGTACACTGGAGAGGGATACAACTAGGCTTAGGAGACAGCTGAGGGACATTGAGCGGGACAAGGATTGGGCTATTCAGCGCTATATAGAGGCTGAGACAACACTGAGGGCAGGGAGGTAGGCAACAGAGGACATAAGGATTGGATATGCCTATGTTCTGTGGGCAGGGGAGGAGATAGCCTACAAGAGAGACCTATACTATGAAGCGGTGCCACCAGATCAACGGGATAGGAGCTTCCAGAGACCATCGCGGACTACGAAGACCACTGCAGGGAGAGACAAGAGACAAACGTCTAGTGGTGGGGTCATGGGTCCTCCACCACCACCAGACAGAGGGGATAGGAGAGACGATCCTGGGGTGGGTCCTTTCAGGGCTCAGACTCCGTTGAGGCCAGGCGGCTCCGAGGGAGGGAGTTCATCATAGCCTTAGAGGGCTCCCTATGTATCAGTTTTATACCATTTTTGTATGATGACACCTTCAGGTAATTGTAGCCATATGATTTTGACATCATTGTATCATGACACTTATGATTATATATATATGAGATTCATCCTTGCGGCATCTATATGCATGTGTACCTATGTGATGAGATGTTTCATGATGTATGTTTCTATGTGATGGTTATGATATGGATGCAAATATGTACATAATGAAATGCAATATTTTTTTTTTTAATGTTTTTATATGTTATGCCAATGCAAATGTGAATGTGTAAAGCGGAAAATCGATCGAACCCTAGTTGCTCTCCCCTCTTCCAACTCCAAGGAGAGAGAAGGGAGGTTGCTAGGGTTGATGGTTTTCACTTAAGGAGACTTTACATTCAAAAGAGGGGTTGAAACCCACAAGATCCAATCCCACACAATGCAAGATTGGATGCTAAATGTGTTTCAAGGGTTAAGACAGCAAGGCTACCCTCTTTTGTAAAGAATGTTGATAGAAGAATTAAGCTAAGAATGCATAGAAAGTGAGAAAGATTCGCTTATAAACTGAGATAAGGATATAGGATGAAGCTGCGGACCTGGAATTAGCAGTAAAATGTCGATACGGCGCTGTCCTGCAAATTTGAGCAAAAGTTGTCGGGACGATGGCGCTCGGCGCCACGGTCCTCCGAAAAATCCGCGAAACGAAGGGGATCTGTTCGTCTTTGCACAAGGATTCTAGATCTTCAATTTCAGCCGCGTACCTGCAACCTACACACAGAAAAGCGAAGACGATTGGGGGGTTAGGGATTAGGGGTTTGCCCTTAGGTCAAACCCCGGTTTTGGAATTAACCAAGAAATGAGAAATGCTATAAAATGTAAATGTCTGTAATGTAAAACAAGTACTAATACCTTGTTGTAAGGATGTTTGTATCCTTATGTGCGAAGGTATAGATGTTGTTGTTTGTTGTATGTTGTATGTTGTATGTAGCATGTAGTATGTGATCTCCTCTTCAATGGTTCAGGCCAGGGTGCAAGAAAATGCAGTTTTCAGTGTCATAATCAGGTTTCGGGGTCTCCATTCAGGTTGCGTGTTGTGTCGCCATCGTGAAGACCCAAATGCAGTCGAAATTGCAAGTGTCGCAATTTTAGGACGCTACATTTAGCCCCCACTTTAGCGGGAGTATAGGTGTACGCCAATACTTCTGGTAAAGTACAAGGAAACAACATTGAAAAACTTTCACCACGTCAAGGAGGCAAGATACACCAAGCCCCCAGTGGACTAAGGATCTTATGACTTCGATTGATAAGGTAAAAGGGAAGATCACGAGGGAGAACCATGATTGTCAGTAGCAAGGTTCCCTCACTATGAGTCATGCAAGAAAGATATCAAAAATTTTCAAGGCAAAGCTAAATTTGTCAAGAAATTTTCAAGTATCTTGAAAAGATATGAACGGGATGTATGCCCCCCTACGTTAAAGCGATCGCACACACCTCACCGGGGGTGATTGCTTTAAGGTAGTGATACATATAAGAAAATGAAAAAGGGAAAGGAGCACGTTATCACAAGGATTTAGCCCCCAAGTGTGAGATAAGCCCAAGGATAATAGACACAAAACACAAAGCACGAGGTGACTTCGCTTTCCTCGGGGTCAGTATGCTATATGATTATTCATGTATATCATATGTATGTATGCATAATTGTTCTTCATTCCCCAATCAAGGAAGGTCACCTAGAAGAAGGGAACACATGTGTCTTTTGAGTCAACATGAGAGAGACCAAAAGAGATCTCAATGTTTTGCATCGTCCTCAAGTAGACAACACTAAGGACAACAAATAGAAGAATGAGAATAACATATAGAAGAAGTAACAAAAGAGAGGGGGAGAGAATCTGCTATGCTAATGAAACTAGTCTAGCACGTCATCTACCCCCCGATCTTGCTGATCAATGTTTCGGGAAGGTAGGGAACACGCTAGAGGAGGAACATCCAACACAGGAGATGGAGCTATCACAAGATCCAAACAAGGGCTATGTTCATGTTCCGAGCCACGTTGTTCTTGTCTAGGAGCTAGGATAAGTGCTTTAGAAAATTCATTAGATAAATGGTTATCAATATCAACAAGTTCATATTCACTATCAGAATGAACGGGAGAAATAGCATTTTCATCATGAATAACATTTTCATCTATATCATCATCAAGATTTATAAAAATAGGATCTTTAACTCGCACAGGATCAAAACCATCATGCATCTTATGTTTAGGAGATTTCGGCTCAATCGTCGGCTGAGGAGAAAATGGAATAATGCTTGTTGAAGGTGTTTTTGGGGATTGCAAAGTTTGAAAAGCAGCGGCCTGAGCTCTAAGACGACGCTTTCGTCGGCGTTCACGTGCAGAACGATTTCGTCTAGTCTTAGTAGGAAGATTAGGAGATTGAGGAGGAGGAATGTTCTCGTCCTTATCACTTGGGTGTTTAGGTTGTGGTCTCTTAAGTTGAACAATAGGAGAAGAGGAAGGTCTCTTCTCTCCATAAGAGAAAGGAGGAGGAACTGCTCCATATAAGGGAGGAATATTTGGTTTAGGAAGGAGACCAAGTCCATCATGACGAGGAGGGATAGGTCTACTTTTAGAAGGTTTATTAGGTATAGGCATAGTCACATCCATAGGAATGGGTTGGGAATCTTCTTGAGGAAAGACATTAGTTTTATCTTTCAAAGGAAGAACTTCCTTCTCGAGAATGATAGGAATGTCAAGTTTGGGTGTTCTAGGTTCACTTAGAGATAGGATCATATCTGTTTTCCACTTTTGATAAGATTTGAAAAGATGATCACTTCGTGGAGGAAGAGATTGGAATTGTTTAGGCCAAAAGTAATCAATAGGAACGCTAGAAGTTCTTTCAGCTGGTTTAAAGAGACTATGATTGACAGTAACAACTTCACCATTATGGGGAAATTTCAAACACTTGTGAATAGGAGAAGCAATAGCTTTCATGGAAGATAGCCAAGGATAGCCAAGCTTCACACGAAATTGTTCGGAAGATGGAATAATAACAAAGTCCACATCAATGGATTTGTTATGGACCTCTATAGGTAATGTAATAGAACCAATTGCAGGAGAAGAAAATGCATCAAATAATTTCACAATCACATCTGTTTTATCATAGATCACTTGATTCAATTGCAAAGTAAAAAGAAATTCTTCAGTAATGACATTAACCATACAAGAAGGATCAATAAGCACTCCACGGCAAGGTGTATTCTTGACTTTTGCAACTACATATAAAGGACCATCAGGTGCCCTGATATTTTCACTGGAATCAAATGTGATGGAAGGTTCTTTAGGGATTTTCTGTTGTTCCACAAAGTTAATCACATTAGGAGTCTTAGACACGAGATCATCAGGTGAGACAGAGGAATCAGTAGTATCAATCGCATTAGAGGTATGAGAAGGCAATGGATCAGTAAAAATCTGAAGATTTTGGTTAGGAGGAGCTACAGATGTGTTGCCTTTATCATTCACACCAGAAACAGAGATAATATTATTATCAATCAAATCTTGAATTTTCCCCTTTAAAGAAAAACATTTTTCAGTATCATGCCCAGGTTGACGATGAAATTGACAAAAAGCTTTGTTATCAAAATAAGGTGAAGTAATCTTTGTAGGATCAATTTGCCTTATAGGAGGAAGAGTAAGCACATTTTGTTCCAATAACTTATTCATAATACTATGCAATGATTCATTCAAAGGAGTAAACTTTCTTTCTTTCTTGAAAAACTTAGAAATAAGAGACACACCTGATGCTGCATTCACATTGTTGTTGATGACGTTTTCATTGAATTTAATGGACTCTCTGTTCGGTTTAAACTTCCCAAATGGTTGTTGACTACTATCACCCTTATCACTCGGAGCCATAGGATGTGATTGTTCCATTTGACTCACAGTCAGTTGATAATTGTGAAGAGTTGCGCACAACTGTTGGAAAGAAGTAAACTTAGAAAACAGGAGTTTGTCTCTAATGTCTTTTTGTAAATTAGAAATAAAGATTCTTTGAATATCATTGTCAGGCACTGGAAAGGAAATTTGAGCATACAAATGCTTATATCTACCAATGAAATCGGTCACTTTTTCTTTAACACCTTGTTTACAATGCATTAAATCAATCAAAGTAACTTTAGGACTTACATTGTTTTGAAATTGTTGAATGAAAGCATTTGCAAGTTGTTCGAAAGAAGTAATAGAATAGGAAGGCAAGGAGCAATACCATTGTAGGGCTTTGTCTCTTAATGTTCTAGTAAACAATTTTGCAAGCAACCTTTGGTCATAAGCAAAATCAGTACATATTGTTTGAAAGGTCTTAACATGTGTTAGAGGATCACCCTTACCATTATAAAGCTCCAAATGCGGAATTTCAACATGTTTAGGGGGAATAGCTTGAACAATATCAAGAGAAAGTGGGCTCGCAACATCAAATGTGGGCACACTAAACTTAGATTGATTCATAAAGGCAATTTGTTGCTGTAAAGAAGAGACAGTTTGTGCAAGATTGTTAATGGTCGCTTCAGTCGAAGAGTTCATATTAGTCGTGTTAGATTGTGATGGATGTGTTATGTTATTGAAAGAAGGTAGAGAGTAAGGTGGTGGGACACTATGATAGTTAGTCATAGGAGATGATTGGACAGGAGGAACACTACAAGGAGGAATGGAATGGTGAAATGAATTGCCCCCTTGCGTCATGTTCATTTGTGGAAATATAATAGGGACACTCATTGAAGGAATGAATGAAGAAGTTGGATTGAATGAAGGAAGAGGGTTAATTGAAGAAGAGGGATTGCCCCCATGACTAGTACTCATAGGAGGAATGTCTTGTATTGAAGTAGTCATTATGTTTGATGTAAAAGTAGGTATACTAGCAATAGAAGTCATCCAAGGAATAGAATGATTGTCTTGAGTAGGAGGTTGTGTATAACCTAAGGTTTCGGCACAACTCTTCATAGGCATCACATTTGAATCCACAATGTGTGCAATACCACGCAAAATATCAATTCCATTCTTATCACTTTGAAGCATACGTTTTAGACCCTCAATTAAAGGAAGAGCTTGACTATCAGGGTATTCTTGAGACATCCATTGTCGAAAATCGTCAAATTGGTTATCCAATTTTGAAAGTTGTTCTACAGAAACCTCATGGAGAGCTTCTTCATCATTAAGAGGATTAGAGGAATTACCCATGTCCTCGTTAAAAAGACCATTCAAATTAGGTTCCATCTCCTCAGTAATTAAACCTTGGAAAGACTTAATTCTAAGGCTTCGTCTAACGGGAATAGTGTAAGTAGGGCTTATTGTTGTAAAACTCATGCACTAGAGAGAGAGAAGATTTTGAATTTTTAGAGGTAGCAAATTTCAGTAAAACCAGCCAATCTTCCAAATTTAAGCTGTTAAATACAATCAGGACAATCTCCCGAAATTTCGGAAAAAATGTCCGGGACCGTGGCGCTCGGAGTGCACACGGTCCTCGCAACTTTTTTCAAAATTTGCAGGGATGAAAGTTATGATGATTTTACAGCTAACCTGAAAAAATTGAGTGATTTTACGATCTGTAGATAGGCCAAATTAAAGTTGCAATTTCAAAATTGAACCCTACCAAGATTGTCGAAAAATGCAAAATTTGAATTTTGAAAAAGAGAGGGAAACTGAAATTTTGAATTTTATGATTTTAGAGGGAATACCAAAAGCAATGCAAGTTTTGAAATTTGAAGGTTGACTCAATTTCACGCAAAATTCAATTTTGAAAGCGGAAATCAAAGTTGTTGTAATTAAGCACTTAATTTCAAAAGTCACAAATTGCAAAAATTTGAATAAAGCATTGAAATTTCGAATGAATGCTAACACACTTTTCAGATTTAGGACAGTAAGAAACACAATTTTGACACAAATTTCAATTTCAACAATTTTTGAATGATTAGAAGCCTCAATCCAAGCAATCGCTAGACCAACTTTGACTGTAATTTTGAAAGTGTTAGAATTGATAAAATCAGCCAAAATTCTGGATTTTAGCAGAAAAATACAGTAAGATCTCGCTCCCGAAATTTCAGAAAAAATATCGGGGACGATGGCGCTCGGAGTGCACACGGTCCTCGCAACTTTTTTCCAAATTTTCAGGGATGAAAGATATTGTGATTTTATTGCGGAATCCAAAGTTACAGCCGATTTGGAGGTGTTTTGATTAGTGAAATTATCAGTCAAAGGTTGAATCAAGAGGGTTTCAAAAATTAGGGTTTTGACACTTAACCACTTAATTTTCAAAATCAAAGCACAAATATGAATTGATAATTTGTAATAGAAGGGCAGATCTGAAACAAGCATCAACAATTAAACATTTCACAAGTTTAATTACTTAAAAAGAAAATTTAGGGTTTTTATGCAATTAACCTCTAAAATTTTGCAAAAGATCAAACATGGAAATGTAATCAAGGAATCAATTTTCAGATCTAATCATGAATAATCAGAAAGGATGTTCACGTCGGGTTCACCAAAATGTAAAGCGAAAAATCGATCGAACCCTAGTTGCTCTCCCCTCTTCCAACTCCAAGGAGAGAGAAGGGAGGTTGCTAGGGTTGATGGTTTTCACTTAAGGAGACTTTACATTCAAAAGAGGGGTTGAAACCCACAAGATCCAATCCCACACAATGCAAGATTGGATGCTAAATGTGTTTCAAGGGTTAAGACAACAAGGCTACCCTCTTTTGTAAAGAATGTTGATAGAAGAATTAAGCTAAGAATGCATAGAAAGTGAGAAAGATTCGCTTATAAACTGAGATAAGGATATAGGATGAAGCTGCGGACCTGGAATTAGCAGTAAAATGTTGATACGGCGCTGTCCTGCAAATTTGAGCAAAAGTTGTTGGGATGATGGCGCCCGGCGCCACGGTCCTCCGAAAAATCCGCGAAACGAAGGGGGATCTGTTCGTCTCTGCACAAGGATTCCAGATCTTCAATTTCAGCCGCGTACCTGCAACCTACACACAGAAAAGCGAAGACGATTGGGGGGTTAGGGATTAGGGGTTTGCCCTTAGGTCAAACCCCGGTTTTGGAATTAACCAAGAAATGAGAAATGCTGTAAAATGTAAATGTCTGTAATGTAAAACAAGTACTAATACCTTGTTGCGAGGATGTTTGTATCCTTATGTGCGAAGGTATAGATGTTGTTGTTTGTTGTATGTTGTATGTTGTATGTAGCATGTAGTATGTGATCTCCTCTTCAATGGTTGAATCCTTGTCTTGAATGCAACACTTAGCCTTGAATGGAGACTTAGAATGATCAATTGCTTGAAAGAATGCTTGAATGCTTGAGTATAGTTTCCACGCTTTTTCCATCATATCGAATGAAAGAGGAAAATGTAGTTTATATACTTGTCAATTAGGGTTAATAGACTGATTTTCCCGACCTTAGGCCGACCAGGAAAGTTAATTTTCCAAATTGCAAACAAAAGGACCCGAAGCCCCATAGGAGACCGGGCCCAAAATAGGGCCAGGGACCAGGGCGCTGGGCGCTCTGGTCCCACCTCCCGGGACAGCAGGGTGCAAAGGAGGTTCAGGCCAGGGTGCAAGAAAATGCAGTTTTCAGTGTCATAATCAGGTTTTGGGGTCTCCATTCAGGTTGCGTGTTGCGTCGCCATCGTGAAGACCCAAATGCAGTCGAAATTGCAAGTGTCGCAATTTTAGGATGCTACAGAATGTATGAAATGCAGATGAATATGATAATGCAAATGTAAAATGTGCTAATATGTGTTGTGTGTAGGATGTGATGCAATTGTGATATCTATATGTATGTATGAAATGCTTATATGTGGTAATGAAGGTGAAACTACATGAAATGCATATATTTTTGGCGTGTCATTATACTCAGTCGTGTGATAGCAGGCTACACGGACTCAAGAAGGACGATGAAAGTCAATCAAGAAAGGGGGATGGAAGATAGAAGATATGAAAGTGAAAGAGCTTCTTGTGCATTATCATCATTGAGTTTTATTATGGCAAATAGGTTATGACAATCTGGATATATGTTCGATCCAGAAAGTCATTGTACCTGTTTGCATGGAGATAAGATAGTTGCAAACAAGGAATGCCCCAGTTCATACTAGACCCACAATGTCCTCATATCCTTGGACAAGTCATAACATTACTAAGAGACAATCCACAGACAACAAAGAAAAATAGGTGACGATACCCCATCCTCGCCTTTCTAGTCAAAGACATCCTAGAGATAAAATCTCTAGTCAAAGACATCCCGAAAAAGCTAAAAGACATGTCACCAGAAAGATAAAATCAAAAGAAAACCAAGACTCGACACCAACATCCATTGTAGTCCTCAAGTTTAGTGTCTCTTGTCACTTGTATAAGTCTATTTGATTGTGGTCTGAGTCTGTTGAAAGATTTGATTTGTTGAAGCCCATTGCTACTTGTGTCTCATCTGAAACTGACTGAATCCATGAAATTAATACTTTATTGCGAAGAACATGAAACTTTATTGTGGATTGGCGATGCAAGTGTTGCTTTATTGCGGATTGTGCGTGGATAGACTGAAGAAAGTTGGAAGAAACCGTACTCCTCGATACATGTGATGCTCTCAGTTCCATACCCATCACTAGATGTAGGATTTGCCTTTGCCACAGATAGGAGCTGATTTATTATGGATAGAAAGGGGTGAAAAGGGAGGTTTATTATGAATGGCTAACCAATCTTAGGTAGATCAATAACAAGCCATGATGGGAACGAGTATTTATTATGGATGGATAGGTTGTGAGTGTGTGCAAAGTGAAAGGATGAAAGTGAATCCTGAAGGAGGGAGGAGAAATGTCTCTACACATGGCGCAGGTGACCCGGTTTTCACCATGGTACTTGCCCAGGGTGCCACTGAAGTGGTTTTCACTATTGGACGAAAAATGTTTTTCTTTACTTTTTTTGATTTTTTAATTTTTTTTGTGTCACAATCGCCTCGCACCCTGATTGCTATGCGGTGAGGCTCCTCGACCGCCTTGGAACTATCTTTGTATCGAACGCATCGTGGGGTAAGGGGTTGGTACTGGTAGTCGCCCCAAGCGCGTCCGATGCTTGGACCATTCCAAGGCGGCCTTGTAGCCTCTTTCGTCTAGCCATTGGGGCCTTCTCGCCGCATCCCTCACCTCGCACCCTAATTGCTATGCGGTGAGGCTCCTCGGTCGCCTTGTAACTATCTGTGTATCGGACGCATCGCGGGATAAGGGTTGTCACTGGTAGTCGCCCCAAGCATGTTGCCTGTTTGCCAGGTTTTCACCAAGTAACCATTTTTTTTTTTTTTTGTGTTTATGATTTTTTTGTATTTTGATTTTTTTGTATTTTGAATTAGGATATTTTGAAGAACTATGTGTTAAACCTGTGAAGATGCATGTTGTTTATAGGATCCTCCAAATGTTCACCCTCTGTGGTTGAAAGCTGATATGCACCGAATCTATAGACTGTTGTGATGATGTAGGGACCAAGCCAATTTGGTTCAAACTTGCCTTTCTTCTCTCCGTCTTTCTGATTTTTAGGATTCTCTTTGAGAACTAAGTCACCTACCTCAAATGTGTGAGGCTTTACCTTATGATTGTAACTGCATTGTTCCTTGACAGAATGATATGTTGCTCGAGTGACTATCTTCCTTGATAAAGGAACCGAGATATAATTACTAGTGTGTGGACTACGTAGGCCCATATGCGTGTCACCTAAAGAAGTTTGGGCATCCTTGGTAACAAAGTTCCTTGAGGAAGCTCCATTAAAGGTCCATGATGTATCACCAGAAGGGAATGGATGTGTGAAACAAATGGATGAGTTATGAAGGCTTATGATTGCAAAAAGAAGTGAAAGTAGGATGGCATGATGAAAACTTAGGATCAACAAGTATTCTTTCTAGCTTGAAATTGTAGAACTTTTGCCCCCAGTTATTTTGATATTAGGGGAGATCAAATATTGCTCTTTCTCTTTCATAGGATTTTTATACTTGACTTTGATTTTTGTAGAGTCCAATAGCTTATGATTTTGATTTCCACTGAAGGACTTTTCTTTAATTTATACTTTTGAATTTTTCTTTTCAAAACTTGATTTTTGATCCCCAATGAGTAAGGGCTTTTGTAATTCTTGTTGATCCAAGTCTAGAAGTGGAGTGGAAATGGAAGGAGTGGATGAAATGGTAAGGCTATGTGAGCTCTCAAGAGGGCTGGAAATATGCTCAATAGATTCTTTGTTGGAACCACTCTTAGGATTATTGATATTAAGAGCTGCTTGCACCACTAGAGGAGATTTGCATTCGGACTTAGTAGCCACAACACTAGGTGGTTCACACCCAATTCCTTGGCATTGCAAATTGTTTGTAGATTGTTTCTATTGACTGAATACCTTAAGAGATAGTGGGAGTTGAACAACATGAAAGATATACTCACCACATCCCAGGTCTTTAACCTTGAATTTTTCTTTGAGCTATGTTTGTTTTGATGTAGAAGCTTTCAAGGATTTTGGATCCACATATGTTGATGAAGGAATAGCTTCTCGATTGACTGGGATTGTTATTTCTATTCTAGGTTGTAGATTGTTGCAATATATGAATGGATTTGGATCAGCTTTGACGATCACTTCAACTCCATTATGTGGAAACTTGATACATCGATGATATGTAGATGGGATTGCGCTCATCTCATGAATCCATGGACGTCCTAGCAATATGTTGTATGTGAGATCCAGGTCTAGGACTTGACAAACCACATCCTTTGTAACTGGCCTAACTCTAAGAGGCAAGGTGATTGTACCTTTGGATGACCGCTCTTCATCATCATATGCTTTGATGGTAATTTTATTTGTAGCATTCACAACTTTGTCTGAATATCCCAATTGTATTATTGTGTTCAAAGTACATATGTTCAGACCTGCTCCTCCATCTATTAGGACTCATTTTATTCGATGTTTGTGTAGGAAAGCTTCAATGTGTAAAGGTGCATTATGTGGTTGGCTCATGGAGGCGTCATCAGCTTCTGTGAATGTAAGGGAGTGTGGAACAGAAAGGTATCCCACCATGGCTTGAAACTAGTCCACGTTTAGATCAATAGGGACAAAAGTGTCTCTCAAGATTTTGTCAAAAATGGCTTTATGTGCGGGGGATATGTGTAAGAGCTCAAGGATTGAGATAAGCGCAGGTGTCTTCCCTAACTGTTCTACAAGGTCATACTCAGGTTTGGTTGATGAGGAAGCGGTGTTTTTAGCTGGAGCACCTTGCAAGGTGAATTTACCTCGACGAGTTGTAACATTACATTCAGAGGTAGGTTCGGGAGAAGATCCAATGCCTTTTAGGACAATCTTGGGTCTTTGGAAAAAATTCTCAGGTGTTTTGTCCTTGATGATAATGGTAGAGACATAATTATCCATCGAAATGTGATTGAGAGTTGAATCATAGTTATAAGATGCTCTGGTATAGTTGGTCTTCTCATATGTGGCTTTAGCTTTTCCCTTGTCATGTTTTGGAAATGGTTCTTTAAACATCTCATGTTCTTGATCGGATGAATGCCCTTCAATATCAATGTCACCTCTATCAATAAGATCTTGTATGATGTTCTTCAGTCGATGACACTTTCCTATTTTATGTCCCTTGCTTTTATGAAATTCACAATATTCATCATCATTCCACCAATTTGGTTTGACTTTTGGCTCATATGGAGGCAAATCTGGAATTGTTATTATTTTGTTTGCCACTAGCTTCTTGAAAATTGATTCTAGTGGTTCTCCCAATGGAGTGTACTTCCTTCGTGACTTGGAAGTTGTTAGAGTATTCACTTGATTGTTTGTAGAGCTTGATCTAGAAAAAATGATTTTGGGTCGCACTGTATTGACATCAACACCACCATCATTGACCGTGTTCTTGTTTTTATTCCAAAATCTTGGCTTGTCTTTTCCTTTATAGTCCTCTTTGTTTTCTTTGAATATTTTAATAATGCCTTGCTCAATTAGGACCTTTTATGTCACTAAGCCTTTTTCAATGACATCCTTGAAGGTGGACAAACAAACTTTTCTCAAGTCATAACCAATGTCTTTGTTGACATTTTGGGTGAACATCTCTACCATTTGTTTTTGTGGAATTTCACAAGAGCATCTGCTGGCTAGATTTCTCCATCTTTGTAAAAACGATGAAAAAATTTCTCCATCCTTTTTCTTGGTGTTGCAGAAGGTAGTGACTGATATGTCTGTCTCTATGTTGTATGAGAAATTTTGGATAAATGCCTTTGCTAAGTCACCCCATGACTTAATTCCAGGTGGAAGTTGGGAGAACCATTCCATAGCTTGATCACCTAAGCTTTGTGGGAATAATCTCATCAAATATGTCTCTTCTGCTGCTACCTCAATGCAAGCTATGAAAAACCGTCTTATATGTGCCTTAGGGTCTTCTTTTCCTCTGTACTTATCAAACTTAGGTGTCACAAAGTGTGTAGGAAATGGAGGCATTGGAATGCTTTTGTCAAATGGATAGGGACATATGTCTCTCATTGTGTAAGTTGGCTTCGGTGTATTTATGTCCTCCATTTTCTTTTGTAAGTCCTTAATTTGTTGTTCCAAATTGTTCTTAGATGGAGACTGACTTCATGGACCATACCCCATGCCTAAACCACCGGGTGGAGGAGGAGCATGTTGCATATATGGATGGTATTGATCATACACATGTTCATATGGAGGAGGTCTATAGTGATGCTGCGTATATGGACCACTTGGTATAGAGTCATGATGAGGAATGGAATATATGTTTTGTCCATGTATACCATACTCTACAGGCATGTCATGAGTTTTTTCTAATGTGTTGCCCCCAAATTTGACGTGGAGTTTCCTTGTGTCCAAATTTTGAACATGCCTTTGGATATCCAATTGCTTTGGTGGTTGGTCCTTAGCATTGACGTTTGATTGAGTATATTTTTCTGCATAGGACTTCCATAATGGTTTGCAAAGGTGAGTATCATAAGCTTGACCATGTGTATGTGGGACCTTAGGTTTTTGAAACAAAGATGATGGTGATTCAGGCACAAGATATGGTCCTCTATTGCCTCCACTATTAGGCCTCCTTTGATCCATGCTGAGGTGAGGTTGTTGCAAAGGCCGATTTTCCATTATTTGAGACATGTCAAAATCATGAGGAATCTTGGCTCCACTTTGTGCCATTACTTGTAAGAAATATTGTCTATCTCTCCTCATTATTTCCTCAACCAATCGATTGAAACGGGGATCCATAATGGAGTCTTCCACTTCTGCTGAATGTACTGAAATGTTGTCCATATTGTCATTGTGTGTATCATTGTTGTTTGTAGTGTCCATGTTCTCAACATTTAAAATGTTTCTATAGGCATCCATGTCAGGTAATGTAGTATGATCAAAATTGAAAAAGACATCATTGTCATACTCATAAGAACTCATGTTTGTAGACTCTTGAGCCTCTTTAGCTTCTCTCCTAGATTTTTGGGGATGGGTTTCAACCATGAACTAGGTATTGACCAAGATGTGTGAGACTAGATGAAAATGGAAAGGAGTATGGAAGACCAAGAGTTGGATGGAATGTAAATTTATCTGAGGTGTACTTGCAATGTCCAAAGTGTAAGACCAAGTATGTATGTAGTAGAGTAGGTGTGGCTTCCAAAGAGATGATAGTTTCTCTTGATGGGGTAAGTTGACCTTGACTCTAAGTAATACCAAATGAGACCCAAAGGTGATAGACCTTGATGAGGGACCACTTAGCAAAATGTTATTGTATGTAATGTGTTGACAAAGTATGATGAGGACAAGCAAGTGACCTTTTGACTCAAGTTTAGACAAATGTGAATGTAATGTAAGGTGTAAAGCAATGATGGACTTTGTGAGACCCAAAGATAGGTTGAATTCTAGATGAAAACCTGAAGAGATAGCTTAGGAAGCTCAAGAATTCTGAAACTGATTGCTCTTGTTTGTTGGATTGTAAATTTTTCCTATTTGTGAAGTTGTTTGTTGTGACCAAATCTGAATTTTTAATTATTTTTTCGTGACAAGAGGACACAATGTTGATGAGGACTCAATGTTTGCAAGTGTTTAGACTTAAAATGAATCAAAGAAAAGTATGTTGTTTGATGTAAAAATATTTTTCATACACTTGAAGACACAAAAGACACAATGTTTTGATGTTTGGTCTTGAATGTTTGATAGTTCAAAATAAGACAAACACAATTCTTATGGTTAGCCAGAACAATAGTTGTTGATCCCACATGAGGCTACGCTATTCAGAGCGGATACTTAGATGCTTGACCCCACTGGCTCCACCCTCGACACTCACTTCTTGGGACAGCCAAGCATCAGTCCCCACGAAAACTCCCCGTGGCGAACTTTTTATCTCTACTAAGAACCATATGTGTGTGGGCCGCTCTAGAGGTCCGACCTCCTGCCCCAACAACTAGAAGGATTTTGGCTTCTAAAATAAAAAGGTGCTAGTAAGGGCATCCGCTCGTGTGGCCATACATGCGACACTTTCAGCTCTGTAAATATAGAAGGCTCCCAGACGGTAGGGGTTACGCCCTACAACTGATCAAATAAATTTGATCAAACGGGTTTATGGGGAGACATAGTGTCGATATGAACTAATCAGCACATGTTATCCATGGTTTTCATCATGAATACAATTGTTTATAGTGGTTTGGAAGAGGTGGGTTTTCCTTGCTACCACTTGGGTCGTTCTCTCCTCACTAGTAGTCCTAATGACCACACGGAGAGACATGCCCTCTAAAGATTAAACAAAAAAAGCCTATTGCCCAAGACATAAAAGACACTGGTTCAATTTTAGTGCACCAATTGAAGTGTTTGATAATCTATGAAAACAAGGAACACAATAAATATCAAAAGAAAATCCTTGTCAAGGTCCCGCAACAAAGATTTGTTAGTAGTTGGATTGTTTCAAATGATCACCCCTTCCTGCAAGCACACAAGTTAGGTAAATTTTAGATCCAAAAGACTTTGTGAAATAGGGGCCTTCAATAATGTATTTTGTTGACCAATTCAAATATTTGATTCATCATAAAAAATGACCACATGTAAAATTTCAAGAGATTTCCAGAAATGTAAGAAAATCCAAAATATTTGCTAATTTGCTCCAAAAATTATCTTTTTATGAAAAATCATAAAAAATTCATATAAAATGCAAAATTGATCCAAAAAATCTGAAATTTTTATTGGACACTTCTGATTGTCTTTCAAACTTGCATAAAAAAATGTTTATAAAAAATCCAAGCAGTTTGTGAGATATGAGCAAAATAATGCAAAACTCTAATTTTCAAAGATCCAATTTTTTAGGAATTAGTTTGCATCAAATTTAAAATCACAAAGAATAGATCCTATGTATAATTCTGAGATATTTCCAAAAATGTAAGAAAATTCGAAAAAGTCGCTAATTTGCTCTCAAAATTAATTTTTTATGAAACTAAATAAAAAATTCATAGAAATTTCACATATTCTCCAAAAAATCTGAAATTTTTACTAAGAACCTCTGATAATGTTCTTGACCTGCAAAAAAAATTTAATGCCACAATTTAAATCCGTTTGTGAGATTTGATCAAAATAATAAAAAACCCTAATTTTTAAAGATCCGATTTTTTAGGAAATATTTTGCATCAAAATTAAAATTACAAAGAACAAATCTTGTGTATAATTATGAGAGATTTCCAAAAATGTAAGAAAATCCAAATTTTTTTCTCATTTTCTCTCAAAATTAATTTTTTAATGAAAAATAATAACAAATTCATAGAAAATGAAAATGTGCTCTAAAAATTCTGAATTTTGGGTTGAGAGCTCTTGATACTATCTTCAACCTGTCAACAAAATTTTGTACAAAAATTCTAAGCCGTTTTTTAGATCAGATCAAATCTCTCAAAGATCTTGATTTTGTCTCCAAAACCCTAGCTGCACAAGGTTATTCTCCAAATTGTTTTACAAAATAACAATATAGGGTTAGGAAAACCTACAAAAAACACAGGTCTAACAAAAAAACATGTCCCACAGGGTGTGCCAAAATGTTTATGGTGAAAGTGGATTAACAATATTGAAAGACTAAATGAATTCAACCACAAAACCCTAGCCTAACAACAACAAAGATCCACCATAACATATGAAGATTACCTAAGACAATGCAAATCAAATGAAATCACAAAGATTATACCATCACATGTCCAATAGGGTTTGAATCTTCATTCTTCCTATCTCCATTGATCTTGCTTGATATATTTGCTCTCAGATTTTATGTATGCACAAGAGCTCAACAAAGAACGGAAATGTGGTTGTAAGTAGGCTTGATCACATATGAAAGTTCGAAAGCATAGTCAAGTAGTCAGCGAGGGTTTGATAATGAAGGAAGCATCTCCTTATATAGAAGACACTATAAGAAATGGAGGGATAAGATTGAGAGGTGTAAAAGATAAATGGTCGACTATGATTAGAGGGCAGGTAGAAGAAATAAGAAAATAATGAAAGGGTAGGTAGTGTAGGAATTAAGAGATGAATGACATGTGTCATAGGTGGAAAAAGGCTAATGAATTAATTAAATAAATAAAGATTTATTTAATTAATAAAAGAAGTGGGATCAATTAAATAAATAAGATATTTATTTAATTTAGGAAAATGATAATTTAAATAAATAAATGTATTTATTTAAATGAGAAATAAGGCTAGAAGAGGACAAATGAATTAATTAAATAAATAAAGATTTACTCAATTAATAGAAGAATTAGGCTAATATAATTAAATAAATAAAATATTTATTTAATTAGACATGACAATTTTAGGTGTCTACAATAGGAATCATGTGTAATCATCCATCCTCTTGCATTCTACACTTGAGGGTAAGCTTCATCCTTTTTATCTCATATCCCTCATCCTATCTTCTTCCTCCCCTCCCATTTTTGATCTTGATAAGGGCCAAAGGCAAAATATCCATATATTATTTGGACAATACAAACCTTACTTCCTCTACAACAAACCCCCCTCACCCACCATCCTTCCATCTCATGCACCCCTTACCACCTCCAAACCTCAATGAAACTAAATCTAGTGTGAGTCATCTCATTCCTTTACAACATAGTCCTTGGAGCGAAATCCTCCTATTCCTCCACTCTAGTCCTTGATCTAATATCCTCCCCTCTCCTATCACCATCTTAATCTCCTTATCCCCTATGTAAGAAATACCTAAGTCATTCAACCCTTGTACTAAGGCTTGGTTCCTCCTTATCATTGGTTCCCATCTAATTCATTGATCCTCCCTCTAATCCAAACATACCAAAGTAATCCATCTAAATGCAATCAATCATAATCCATGAAATCTTACACATCACCCAAAAGCATCCATTGGTTCTGATCCAAATTAGTTTATAAACCGTTCATCCACTTTCATCAAATCATTTTCATAGGGATACGTTTTTCCCAAAATCCTCATGTTGTTCTTATCATTAACAAATTAATCCTTGGAATATATGTTTTTCATATCATTATATTTGTATCCTCATCATCACCAATCCCTCGATCCATACATCAAATTTCAGCTGGATTGGGAGCACAATCTTAGTTTGTTTTTAGTTTATTGTACATACTTTCTTGTTACTTGTATGGGTTATCATTTCTTGAATCTATCACATTCTTTGCACCATACTACCACAAAGGCATCATGGTCTTCCATATCATGGTGTCATAAGGCATATGTTTGCATTTGACCTTTTGATCACATAATGGAACATTATCATCTTGGCTCTTAAACCTTAGTGTACAATGTCAATCATAATATCAAATCAATATCACTTACACTATTGTAGCATGAAACTCTTCTATCCCTTCACCCCCCATCCATCCACCCCCTTAATCTTTCTACCTTCCTATCATATACTATCCATTTCCTCCCTAGCTTTTCTACCCTTCTTTGTTAGTCCTCCCATCCATTTTGAGAGTACACACCCATGTTATCTTAACCCACTTGTCCTCTTGAGGGAGAATACCAAACTCACTCATCATTTCTCCCCATCCTTCTAATGACTAAGGTATCTTATCACTAGTTCTCATTCATTTCTAGTCACTATGTTTCAATCTTCTTTGATATGACTCTATTTCTTCTAGTCATAATGCCATATCAAAGAGGAGGAAAAATATAGACATAATTTTTTACTACCAATTTTTCATACTAAGTTTCTTGTAAATTAATTAAATAAGACATTATTTGATTAATTACCTTCATCATTCATCATTAATCAATTCTTTCATACTAATAATTAACTAAATTAAATCAATTAGCCTTAGTCCTTAATTCATCCAACTTAAGCAATTAATTAATTAGTTAACCTGTGATTTGTCAATTAATTAAGACTAATTAATATCTACTACCATTACCTCTAATATTTATATCCACTTAATCATTAATCCTTATTTATTTAATCTATCTACATGGATTAAAATCCAAACCTCCCATCATCTAACATATTTATGCTTTCTTGTTCACAATTTTGAGATGTGGATGTCTTAGTATGTTGCAACCTTGTTTATGTTGAGTTGTGTGTGTGCCCTTTGCTCTTGAGTATTTATTTTACACTCTAATTTTGTATATATTTGGTGCTCGTTATGCTTTTGATGTGTATAGACTACCATATATTGGTCGTTGTTGTGTTGTTGCATTGAGATGTGTGCCTAGTTATTTGTGGAGACTAGATGTATTCTCCATTGATGATATATCATGAGATTAATGTGATGTTAAAATGTAACATTATGCTTAATGTTTATTATGTTCCAAGTGAATCATGTTTGAGATGTTGTTCAAATGGATTTAATATTAGTGTGAGTTAAAGTGGTTTTGACATTAAATTATGTGTTAATATGGATTAATAATGTGATTCTAATTTACTATGGTTGAGATACTAGTGCTAATGTTGAAATGAATGTTACCATGATTAGTTATTTTAATGAAATTAATTAATATTATCTGATATTTGACCTCATTTGAAAATTGTATGTGTTTCGGTTGTTTATATATATGCATAGGTACACTTGATGTGTGTTGAGTTGTTGTAGGTACTGGGTATCAACTCCACCTGGCTCCACAAATTTGAGCATACCCTCCCCGACGACGGTTAATAGGAGATAACGCACTGGCCAAATTGTCATTAAACCATACCCACCATACCTTATTGAGTGTGATTCTAATGTGTTTACTAGTTTATACTCCGACTACCACAGTTGGTAATGTCCAAAAAACCCTATTGTTCCCTAGTGGTCGACCGGTAAAGAGTGTTTGCGTAATTTGGTTTATGTGCATATTGTCCTTAATTTCTAATATGAAAGTGAATTTAATAGTTTTTATTGCAATTTATTACTTTAGAATTAAAATTTGCCTTATGTGTTTTCGTTGTGATGAGAACTACATAATTAGGTCATCTAGGTTATTAGGGAAATTAGTAATAAGAATTAATTATTATTTTATTTATTATTTTCAAAAGTAAAAAGGTAATGGGGTTTATATTGGGAAATTCGTCTATTATCAACACAATATTTTTTTTAATATTGAGAGAGCAAAAACCTTCTTAGTTACTTTTTTTTAATATTGCCTGAGAGCAAAAACCCTCCTACACTTGAATTTTGAGATGGAGATTTGAGGGAGAAATTGTTATAGGAATTTTGTTTGCAATCTTTCATTGGTTTAGGAATGTGAATAAGTGTTTCTTCTTTTTGGATTCAAAGATTGATTGAGAGTTTTTGAATATTTTCATCTTTTCTATTTGGAGCATATGAGTGGTAAAAACTTCATTTTTTCTCTATCTCTGCTTCTTTTTGAAATTCAAATGAATTTAAATGCATTATATAAATAATATAAATAATTCTCTAGTTGATAGCAACTCATTTTAGTAATTGAATCTTTTGATTTGAACAAAATTCATTAACCATGTGCATAAAAAAGTTATCATGTCAAAATTTCAATTGCATGGATAATTTATGAAATTCATTGTGAAAACCTAGTGTTGGACATATAGGAATAAAAAAAGACATCCTTAAAATTTTGTGTTTTGAATTTTGAATTAATTTAGTGTTCTTGAAGGTATTTTAATGGTAGAAAACATTATTCCTTGGTTTTTGGGAAAATGGGAAAGTTATTTAAAAATAGAGATTTTTTATATTTGATGTTAGATTATAGTAAGGAATGATGGAAAAATATTTATATTTTGAGGCCCATTTCATGTTGATGTTGAGAAATGAGTGATTGGTGTGTATATGTGAATAATGATGTGTTTTATGTAAGTTTTATATTGTTTTTGGATTTTTTTATTTTTTGTGTTCATTAAAACATGATGAGCTTGGGTAGGTATTAGAGTCAATGATGGGAGTGGAGTCCAATGGGGGCTGCGACACAAAGGGGCCACTAGAATAACCCATTGGGACATTTTGTTAATAAGTGAAAACTCATGACACAAAATTAAAATGAACCTAGACAAAGTGGATGCCCCTCTCATGCCTTCAGAGCTCGTATAAGCTAAGCATGAGTTGGGATGGCATGATTGTCTATGGGGCATTGATCTAGCATGATCAAGTCTCCTCGTTTGTATGAGATGACTTCTCAATTTTGCATGACTCGTGCCTTCAAGCTATGTGATGGCACTCCCTGCTCTTTCTCTTTAACATCTAACCTTGTAGTTTTAAATAGCACCTAGAAGATGTTCTTGCCTTCCCTATTGGTGTAGAATAAGTGAGTATCATGTGATTGCCATGTATGATTGGCCTTGTATGTTATATGCCACTTTGTTCCTAAATGATGTGTGGTTTAATGCCTTGATACTATATGTGATGCATACTATATGATTGTTTTATCTATTTTCTTATATAGATTGGTTTTGTTAGGAAATAATGCTTTATACCCAATTACATCTAATCTATTTCCTACATAACCTATGAGAGAAAAGCATGCATACAATCGTACAAAATAACCATTTGCATAGATCAAATAGACAAGCCACAAGATAACACAAGATATACCCTAGGAAAAACCCAACCTCCAAAACAATGTATACTCCATATTATTGAACCATAAATAAATACAAAGCATTTTCAAAGTTACAATGAATAGATCTGAAACATTAAAACCTCTAATGCATTCTCCATGTGTCCAAGCATGATTCCACACATCCTATGTCATGCCTCACATATGCACTCCTCATAATGACCTAATAATGATATCCCACTCAAGCAACCAACCTAAAACACTAACATGTGCTTGCTTTTATAGAACCAAGCCCACACAAAATACAACTAGCGGTAAAGTAAAACCATGTGACTTAAAACCATGAGTTCACAAAACCACTGAATCAATATTTAATATTGGATGCTTTATTAATTAACTTTCCCCAATATTAAATAATTACAATTTATATCCCAATGTTACAATACAACTCATAAAGTGGTCTCAAGAAAGTTAACTCCTAGTGATGTACATCCACCTAGGTTCCCTAGGTGCACCACACACATACTAAATAAATAATACATTATAAACATTATGCAAGGTGTACAACGCCTTATCCCAACATTCTCCCACTTGTTGTATACATTGGATAATGGTCAATCAATGAAATGCATCATCATAGCCATACATGTAACCACATGAATCTCCAACATCCTCTTGTGCTCCAACAAGTTATGCACAATACATCCAAGTGATCACCATCTCAAGTAAGAACTCCTCTCATTCTCCAACATGTTGCCTATGGAAGAAAAGGAACAAACCAAGGTGAAGATGGACCTATCCAAGAACACAAGTATCAAATCCAATGTGATAACAAAGGATCTAAGCTATTATCATAAATAAAAAACCCACATGATCATAAATGGCATCCATAACACATGTCAATACATCCAATCATTCATACCTCCTAGGTGTAAACAACATTAGTAAACTCATGCCAATATCATATCAACCCATAAAACTGCAATCAAGCTCCCTATATCAAAATATGTCAATGAAGTACATGAATATCCAAGAACTCCCACTGATGGGTAATACCAGATTTGAAATGAAACTCAAAATCATATCAATTCTATCAATCAATACCCATATCAAGGTGTGATAAGTAATCAAAACAATGTGATGTAGGGACTTCCAGAGGTCATAACTTTTGACTTGATTGTATTTTTGGGTTGAAATTTGATGTGGAGGTGTATCATGAGGAGTTGTATGGATTGCCAACCAAACACCTTGGATAGATGCATTTTCAGGGACTAATTCCTTCATCTTGGGCCTCAAAACAAGCTTTTTCTATTTTTTAAATAGTTTTTAGAAAATTATTTTTTCAAACTCGTAATTACTACCAATTTAGAAAGTTTGCAATTTGCATCATAGATATATTTTTTAGATTCTTAGAAGTTTTGGTGATTTTTCAGATGGATTTGAAAATTACCTAAAATGACAAATTTTAGATTTTGTAAAAATCTACCAAATAAAGAAATTTTCAGTTTGTAATTAAATATGATTATTTTCCTTTGTAGCAATGGAGTAGTTGAAGAATAATGAAGAACAATTGATTCCATCCGTGGTGTTTTCTGGTTTCTTCTTGCTTGTTGTTAATGGTGAATTCTTGGTTGTAACTTGGTTACATCACAATGTAGTACCAAGAACAATCACAATGATCCACACATGCAAACCACATAGTTGCATACTATCTTACAATATGCCACCATTCTCCCAAATCATATACTCATGAATCTCATTGAAGAAACCATAGAATGAAGAGAGAGAGCCTATAAATCGTAACCTATCCTTCTACCAACACCTCAAAGAAGCAACGTTATTTCAAGTATGATCTCCTCCAAACACCCCAAATGAAAAGCCATGACAATACCCAAAACGATTCAATCGCTGAGATCAAATAATTAAATGTATCATGTAATGTCAACATAGATGTAAGCCTCTCATAACCAAGAAGATCAAACTCACAATAACAATTCCCAATGAAGGAAATCAACCCAATGACCACCTCCTAATATCCTCATAATGATAATATCAACTCAAATGCAGAAGGGGATAACCATGCTATCCATCTCTCAAAATGAATCCTCTCGAACTAACCATTTATCCATAGCTCATGATCTTTATCTATGAAAGATAAAGCATAAACATAATGCACTTGGAAGGAATAATGTAAATACCTCTCAAGTATTAAAATTTCAAGTAGGCCAAGAGTGGGGAATGAGAATGCTCATCAAGATATCCAAGTCACCATGACTCATCCAAGAACAATCTCCTCTCAAGTCCATATTAGGTGAAAGCTCATTAGTCTTCTTGTTGAAACCATCAACCATCTCAACATATGTCTTTAATCACAAGAGAAATCTAGCCTCACCTATGTCTCCATGTATTCATGAGCACTTCTAACCAATCAATCCATACCAAGCCTAAAATTCAACATAGAAACACCATGAAGTAATCAAGCAAATGGTCATGTACTCAATACAAAGAGAACCACCCAAGATCAATGTTAAAACTTGAACAATTAGGAACATAAACATGACAACTTAATCTAACCATCTCCTCCTAGGTGATTACATGCTCCATATGCACATATCATATAGCTATACATCATGCCAAAACACTAATTCAAACACACAAGAGCATACGATGAATAATAGCAAACCATCCTATCAAATAAGGATAACATGTCAAATAAAAAACATAAAACAACACCTCAACCAAAAACTCCAAGAGTCCAACATGTCTCCAAGATGTCAAAATATCCAATCATCACGAAGATAAACATCTCCTACTAGTGAACATGCAAATGTGAAAGATCCTTCTACAACAATAGGATCAAGAGCTCCTCCAAACATATGCAACACTAAAGAAGATCATCCACCATTCAATGGTGAATCCACATCACTGCCAATAATTTCAATTGAACTATGATATTGAGTCACACATGACATCATTATAACCATCTATTAAATGAAGATCATCCAAGTCTATACATACAACTAAAATGTCAATAACATCAAGTGAAACCAATATCTCCAAGCCGAGAAGATACAATTGCCAACAAACTATCAAGAATCAATCCTACATAGCCAATACATCACAACAAAAATATCCCACTAAAATGTGTAACCAATTAATAACCAAGCTATCATGACATCGTGATAAAACCACATGCTACTAATCCTAATCAATCAACTATCCAAGTATTCTAATCATCCATCCTATAATCTCAAAGCAAACATACCAATGTACAAATGACCACAAACAAGGCCAATTAACAAAGTTTGCATCAAAACTAAATAAATCACATAGATATAAACAATCCATAGTGAGTCATCCCACTGCAAGTGAATGGGTAGTTAATCCACAACTTGCATAAACTCAAAGATCTAAGCAACGAAACATGTAAACTCATCATCACACTAGTAACCTGCAAAGTCAAGATATCAAAGAGAATAATCTTATAGACCAAATGACTCA
Organism: Cryptomeria japonica; assembly: GCF_030272615.1. NCBI lineage: Eukaryota > Viridiplantae > Streptophyta > Pinopsida > Cupressales > Cupressaceae > Cryptomeria > Cryptomeria japonica. The sequence goes on along the minus strand of NC_081408.1, from coordinate 609,906,489 downwards.
AACACCAAATCAACATCCGATTTGATTTTCCAAACGTGTCCACAACCAAGCACCATAATCAAGGAACCAAATAAGTATCTAGGAGATAAGAAATAATCTCCTAACATCAAACCAAAACACCGCCAAACTACCATAAACATGATCTTATCATGTTATGCAAAAGTATGCCTGCATAACCATGCCACCATAATCATCACCAACGTTGTACCTATACTCAACTATCATCCACATGCGAATCCAAGTCTCAAACCATGTCCAAATATGTCCTCAGAGAAAAAACAAATCGTGTACATATCACCATCAAAGTTCAGCTCTAGAAAACACTTGTAAACCTATATTAGGAAGCACCAAATCTGATAATCATCTATAGCATCATCAATATCCCATAAAAATATGTACTCCCTCAAGGTTTTGCCTCTTGACTCATCAAAATGCTCACACAATCACACACTGAATCTTAGGCACCTACAAGTGATCAAACAAGTACACGACTCTCCATACTCATCAAACTAATAAAATAACAACACCACTATGTAGTAGACTAAACATGCTCTCCAACTCATGTTTGAAATCGAAAATTCGATACCATAAGAAAAAGTTATGATCAAAATTGTGAAAAGGAGAACATCCAACTTCAAGTCTCAAAAATTTATCAAAATAGAAAATTCATGGAATTAAAGGTATACCACTGCATAATACTCAAAACCATCTTTTAATGAGCATAAAAAGTCAAAAAATGGACACCTGAAGTGAAAGTTATGCTAGTTGGAAGAAAACATCCAATTTGCATTTGTGGAAAACTTTTCAATTTTGGCAAAATTTTCATTTTCCAAAGTTAGAGGAAAAGCAATGGCAATTTTAAATTTCAAAATGAAACACCTAAACTGGGTCAGCCCAAACTTGATAGAAAATAAATTTTAATTTTTTAATTTCCAACAAATGTGTGGGGCCAACATTAATCCTTGGCGGAAATGTTAAAAACAAATTTTAATTTTTGATTTACCATTCTAAATAACACTGAATCTTTTAAATTTTCATGGGTGACATTTTATTGTCCCATTATCAACGGTTATACACCGATTGTATGAGGGTCGACCAAGCCAGTACCCCTCCATTGGCGGACCAACAAACCTATCAGCACTCATTGGCATGTGAGTATAGGTCTACAAACCAATACTCTGCAACGAGTATAGTGTAGGTGTGGGGGAAGGGGGAAACCCCATCCCCAAAAGCTTTTAGTTTTTTATTTCTTTTTGAAACAAAAGCCCCCGCATAATTTTTTTTTTGATTTTTTTTGGTAGGATAAAAATATTTTAACGGGTTTTATATAATTTTTTTCCTTTTGTCTTTAACATTGATGCCTTGGTTTGGTCATAGGCCAGGTTGGGCTAAAAAATATTGCTTTCTTTTCATCTTGGCTAAAATAGGTTGAATTATTTATCAAAAATCATGTATCGGCTAACATGGATACAATGGTGAGGTTCATTTTTGCCTAGGAGGTCATTTTTAAAAATTCCCTCCCAAAACCCTCATTTGAATGCATATCCAAAAAACCTATTTTACCCAACATTTTTCAAACCCCAAATCTGCAAACAAACCATCATAATAACAAACCCAAAACCGTAAGATCTACAATAAAACAACTTGTAAATATGTTCCATACCTTGTAATGTCCCAAATCTTTCATGCATAGTCATGGCTTCAAATTTGCACCTCATCCACTCAAGCTAGGATCATAAGTCAAAATCCAACCATGAAAGCTTTGATACCACTTGTTAGGAAATAATGCTTCATACCCAATTACATTTAATCCATTTCCTATATAACTCATGAGAGAAAAGCATGCATACAAGCTTACATATTAACTTTTATGCATAGATCAAATAGAGAAGCCAAAATATAACACACTATATATTGTGGGAAAACCCTCATGAGAGAAAAAACCAACCTCCAAAAGCATCCATGATACTCCATCATATTATTTAGCCATAAATCAATACAAAGCACTTACATAGTTATAATGAATACTCCTAAAATATCAAGCCCTTCAATGCATTCTCCATGTGTCCAAGTATGAATCCACACATCCATGGCATGCTTCACATATTCACTCCTTAGAAATACTCAATAATGATAGCCCACTCAACCAACTAGCGTAAACCACTAACATGTGCTTGCTTTTATAGAACCAAGCTCACACAAAATACAACTAGTGATAAAGTAAAACCATGTGACTCAAAACCATTAACCCCACATTTAATATTGTGTACTTTATTAATTAACTTTACCTAATATTGAATAAATACAATTTTATATCCCAATTTTACAATACAACTCATAAAGTGGTCCCTATAATTTTAACTCCCAATGATGCACATCCATCTAGTTCCCTAGGTGCACCACACATAATAAATAAATAATCCATTATAAGAATAATTCTATACAACACCTTATCCCAACACCTACGATGCACATCCATCTAGTTCCCTAGGTGCATCACACACATAATAAATAAATAAGACATTATAATAATTATGTTATACAACACCTTATCCCAACACATTTGCAACCAAATGTATGGTATTTCTCTCTTTTGGTGATGCTTACTCTTTGATCATGTATGATGTGCATACTTCATGTATGATGCGTGTGTAAGCCTATACCCCTATGTGTATTCATTGCTTGAGCATTTGGCCATTTGATTATCTTCATGAGAACAATGGAGTGAACCTTTGAGTTCCACATGGTCGAGTGGCATTGATAGTTCCACAGTTAGAGACTGGAGATTGTGGCATTGGAATCAACATTGAGTTCTTTCTACTCCTCACCTCTCTCTTACTTCTAATCCCTTTCAATTCATGCAAATGTAACTTATGTATATTGAAATTCAAAGTAATGTAATGATGTTATTTGTATATTGAACACTCTTCATGGAGGATTATGTAATCAAATGGCAATGGAAATGGATTAGAGTAGATTTGTGTTTGCTAGTGTTGGTATTAGACACAAGATGATATGCTTTCTTTCCTTATTTTTCAATGTTATATCTTGGTTATGAGTATAGGAACCTTTCTTTTGGATCTAAAATGAACTTAATGGTGTTGTGTGTCATCTTGTAGGGTGTTGTGGTCCCCTCATGACATTGTCAAGTCGTCTTATAAGGTCTTAAGTAGTTTTGAGCCAATCCAAGCATGTTTGGGGCATTTTGAAGTGTGTTGTTAAGTCTTGCAAATGTGAAAAGGTGTCATTTTCTTTTTTATTGTGTTTTATCTTAGGGCAATATTTTAGTATGTTGTGAGAGTGATTTTATCTCTCCTCATCTTCTCCTTGTGCATATTAGTGGTGCCTAGTGTTCAGGAGAGTAGTTTGTGATGCTCTGCAAAAAGGATTAAAAAATATGTTTGATGGCAACACACACAAGAGCGCAAGAAACAAACGTTAGCGTTAGCAATAAAAGATTATCCTAAACAGGCATATGGAGAAAGATATTAAGCATGAAATAGAAAGCATACAACATAGAATAGATAAACTATACTCCTCCAAATGCTAATCAAGATGCTCATAGTTGCTCCTCCCTTGTTCCTCTCCTCTCCAAGTTCCACATGAGTGTAGCTCTTAGCTTTTAGCACTAGCCATGGATGCCATATGGAGATTCAATATGGTTGAATATGATAAACAAATGCTATGCAAGTGTAGATAGTGATGCTATGAAAAAGCTCTATGCTAATACCAGTATAACAACAATACTCTAATGCTTCCTTCTTTGCTTGAGGAGAAGGGTTCTATTTATAGAACAAATGGGGAAATGAAGGGTTAAGATTGAGAAATATTAACAAGGGTTAGGATTGAAAGATATTCAATCCATGTGAGACTTTCAACCCAATCCCATGTTGACAAGTGTCACCATGAGGAGGCTTGAGAGGAGAGATAAGGAGCATTAAATTCTTGAGGGGACATGATGGTTACCCTAGGGGGTTGGGTTAGGGTTAGGTTAATGGATATTCCTTTTATCCAAGGGATAAATGAATGTGTAAGGGTTAAATGGTTACCTTAGTCAAAGAAATAAATGCTTTGAAGAGACCCATGAGTCAAAAGGATGGTTAAGTTAGAGGAAAGTCTCTAACCAAAGGTAAAAGGTGAGTTAACCATAAATGGCTATGTAAGAGCCTTTAATGGTTTGGAAGACTTTAGAGGTTTTTGAGAAGTGACTTCCTTTTATTTAGGAATGTGACAATGATTAGGATAGGATTAGGCTAATTAGAAGGAGTTAGAAGAATCTAGAAGGGATTTAGGCATGCAAGTGGATTTTGTAGGAGAATGCAAGTGGGAGGAATTTTGGGATTTTCAATTGAAATAAAATCATTTATTTCAATTAAATGGTATAATTTGCATTTGGATAGATATTTAAATAAATATTAATTTATTTAAATGTGAATGTGAATTTTGGATTTTATTTAAATAAATCTTAATTTATTTACATGAGAAAAATGAATATAAAGCATTAAATGCTTGAAGACTTTGAGGGAAACCATTAAAGGCTTGAGAAGACTCTAGAAGGAAGCCATTAAGTTTGAAGAATTTAAGGGAAACCATTAAAGGCTTAAGAAGACTCTAGAAGGAAGCCATTAAGTTTGAAGACTTTAAGGGAAACCATTAAAAGCTTGAGAAGACTCTAGAAGGAAACCATTAAGTTTTAAGACTTTAAGGGAAACCATTAAACGTTATAAGTGGGTGAGGGTAAATAGGATTTTAAATAAACAATTTATTTATTTAAAATAGTTGTGCAACTTGCATTTGTAGGAAAATGCAAGTGGGTGGAGGATAAAGGTGATTTAAATAAATGTAAATGTTAATTTATTTAAATGTGAGAGAAGATTTAATTAAACAAATATGATTTATTTATTTAATTAATGGTCTGAATTTGGTTAAGTGAATTAAATCAAATAAATTAAATAATTTATTTAATTAATAGGAGAAGAGGGTTAAGATGAATTAATTAAATATTAATTTAATTAATTATTTATTGATGGTTAAATAATGAAATAAATACTAAATATTCATTTAATTAAGTGGACAGATTTATGTGACTACAATTTGCATACTTAATCCCCTAGTCCTTTTTGGCATTTTTGTGTTCCTCAAGCACTCCCATGGTCTTCTATCTCCAACACTTTTGGGGTCTCCATGCGGCTGATCCCTAACTTTGGTTTGCTCACTAGTTAGGACACTAGTGCAAAATGAAGGACAATAGCATGAGATAGGGTTGTCATGAACACTAGTCTGCCCAGAGGATGTCAGTGAAGGATGCTTGAAATTGTCTTGGCATTTTTTGGAACGTAGTGTGCCATGTGGGTAGGTGTTGTTAGCCTTTTGTTATGTTTCTCCGCTGGTTCTTCTCTGAGCTTCATAGTTGTCGGTGTTTGGGGGGTGAGTTTTTATTTTTTTATTCGAGTTTTGGTGTTTTGATTCAAGGGTAGATCTATGTAGCGTCTCTTTTCCTTTGCAGGTGACTACTTTGTTTTGGGTTGATATTTTTGTATGGTTTGAGGTTGTTTTCTCAAAGTTTCAATGGACATGTATTGCATTTTTTATGATTATTATATTATTAATAAAATAAATTTTACTTATAAAAAAATTTAGATACTATTATTTTATTTAAATATAAATTTAATCATAATTTATAAAAATTAAAATATTATTTCATAAAATTAAATGATTTTTATTAGTGATAAATAAGTAATATAAAAACCTTTATATCATTTGTAAAATTTAGGTGTTATTATTTTATTCAAATATTAATTTAATTATAATTTATAAATAATTATAATATTTTTTAATAAATTAATTATTTCTAAAAGCAATAAATAAGAAATATAATATTTTTTGAAAAATATTATGACTTCATTAGTTTTTCTTTATAGAATTATATATATATTTTTGATATGTGATAGATCATTATATTTTTATTAATAAAGCGAGGGTTATATTTATGAGTTGTTGATCCATATAAACATTATATTTATTCAAGTACAAAAACATCAATTTTTTAAGTACACCTTCAATTGGATAAGATCCCAAAAAATTTCATAATAAACCACAAAAAAATAAAATATAACATTTTACATTGATTCACATGTAGAGGCAAGTATGCAACTATCAAGCCAAAGTTATTTATCTTCAACAAATGAAAGCAAAGTATCACACAAACCAAGATCAACCTCAGTAGCCAACAAAATCCAAACACTTATAGTCTAAAGCACAAAGATGTCAACTAAACCATCTATCCTCGTGCCCATTTACAACTATCTCTCATTTGATGTAAATAATGGCCTTAGGATTAGGGCTTTGGTATATATGCTAAGGATCATTGGCACACTCCTTTGCTAAGGGTGTTTCCAAGCAATATTACCCCCCCTCTTTTCTATTATTCTATTTGTCCACCAACTTGAATCTCACACCACCTTTTATTTCCATCTCTCTTTCAATAATCATCCCACAATCAAAATGCTTACTACATCTAACACTCAATCTTAGTTGATCACATGCGTTTTTTAATGCATTGTTCCAAGTTAAAACAAAACCACCTTGCCTCTCTGTGTTGTTCATGCACGAGATGGAATTTGTCACGAAGTCTAGCAAATTGTTGCTCAAAGTCATCCTTTAATCCTATTTTAACATCTTAGACTCAAACATGCTAACTTTTCCCTACTCTTGCACCTCACCTCTCCCCATGGGATGAAGAGGTGGAAATTGAGCATCCTAGGTAAAACCCAATTGCACGCCTCTTGATTGGCTACATGCTCAACAAATTTTATCTATAAATTATCCTATATAGATGCATGTATCCTCTGGACACCTATATTGTTCATAGTACTCTCACCTAGAATAATTCATACCATAACCAACATATCCTCATTGTAGATGGGGAATGCATTCCTCAAGAAATTGTTTGATATAGCACCATTAGAGGGGGAGACTATTAGAATATTTATCTTCATTGGAGTGATCAAGACTAAAATATAACATACATATGAAGAGTTTGAACATTTCCAAGGATGCAATGTAGGTAATAAAGTATGTTTTATTGTGTTAGCTCAATTTTTTTTGTCTAAATGATTACTTAATTAATGACTCGATTGGATATGCCAACAGACTCCACATGAGTGTTTAAGGGACACCCATCTAAATTGACATATATCCTTAAAATCTCATTTGAACCCCTAATAATCAATATCCCTTGTCATATTGTTGGGATTCGTAGCACAACATGATGTCAGTTAACCTCCAAAGACCCTCCACTATCTATAAATGCCCGAATAGAGGGAGTATCCTACAATTTGGCATCTAGTAGGATGTCAAGAAGGAGCTTGTTGCCATCCACACCCAACACTCCTAGATGTCGCCCCTTCAGAGTCATCACATCCTCATTTGCACCTTCCTTTGTCCCACTCACAAAGTATCCAAATCTTGATATCTCCTTCCTTGTCCCTATCTCACTCCCACTTGCCATATGTGAGGAAAACTTAGATTTAATGAGTAATTTTGAATATAATTGTGAATTTTTGAACATCAATATTTTTCATCAACCTAATGATGGACCACAAAGTATGATCCAAAAAGTTAATGTTAAAAATTTACATACAATTATGTCCAAAGGCACTCTCAACTCATTATAATGAATTGTGAAAAAATATCTAATTATTTGTAACTATTTAATTTATTAAACCTTGAATTTGAATTTTTGATTTTTAATTTTAAAAATATTTTAAAATACAATCGATGAGATTTCTACATTAAGATTTTATATAAGTTGCAAATAAACTAATCAAGAACAAAAATTCATAAACAATTTTCTCTAAAATAAAAAATCCACTCCTAAACAACTTGTATAGATAAGTACCATATGCTACCATTACTATAGTTTAAATATATTCTTACCCTTATGTAGTGTCCTAAAATTGTACCCTTGTACAATTTTGACTACACTAGGTCCCTACTTTAGCATTTGTGCCCCTGGGCCTGCTTGGGACCTAATTTTGCTCGCACCATGTAAGAATGTCTTTATTTTGACCCTGCACATTATCATGGCACTTTGTCCTAGCCCTAAATTGGGGTAGGACTAGAGCGCCATGCTTTGGTCCTCCTCAATTAGGGCCTCTTTAAAACTCTTTGCCCTATTTCAAATTTGAGTGGGATTCCTAGCTCCGTGTTGGCTCATGTCAAGAAATTAGCAAGTTTTCCGACAGGCTAGTATAAAAGGAGGCTTTCCTCTCTCATTTTGAGATAGAAGGATATACATCAACAAGAATACACATGAGATCAAGCATTCGAGCAATTGAGAAGGTAATCAATTTTCCTTCAAGCCTTGGAGCAACAACAAAGTAAAGATTCAAGCATTGAAGTGGAGATTTACATCCTATTTTATCAAAGACTTCATGAAACCCTAATCCCATGTGGAGACAAACAAAAATTTACAAGGAGGTACATCATTTGGTTTTTTGTCATTATTCAACATCTCCCTCAAAAAGAGAATCTTCATTTACAATAATTCAATCATCTTTTATCTCTATCTCATGGTTAATTCCAAAACTGGGGTTTGACTTAGGCAAGCCCTTATTCCCAACCTATTTCCTTTTCTTTATGTGTGCAAGAAACAAGTACAAAGCTGCAATATTTAAAATAGACATTATTTGCAGAGACAAATCAACCCTTTTTGGTGTGCAAAAAGTTAGGACGAATAGAGCGACGGGTGCTCCAGTCCTGACATTTTTGGAGCTTTTTTTAGGGATCAAGTCCAAATTTGCATATACTGCTAAAATCCAGGTGCGTGCCTCAATTTGATAACTGTAGCTCACCGTTTCTGCATTTTTACCTTCATTTTCATCACTTTTCCCTAATTTTATCATTTCAACTCACAAAAGAGGGCAAACAATTCACACCCCTTGAATCCAATTAGTATTCAATCCTTATCATTGCTGATTTGTGACTGAATTTATTAGATGCACCCCTTCTAAAGTGGAAAATTGGGGGCTTAGCCAATTCTCCACTTGGAAGTGGGAATTTTACTAAGCCCAATTTTCACTTGGGAAAAAATTTACATTCAAAAAAGGGGTTGAATCTACTAGATTCAATCCTAAAGGATGCAAGGACTGAATACTAAGTAGATTGGTTGAAATTGGGATGTGTTTGATCCTCTTTTGTATGGTGATTAATTGAATTAAGGAAAAGTATTGAAAATGAAGACAAAGTATGCGAACATAGTGAGATATAGATTTAGGATTCAATCGTGCACCAGGAGTTGAGAAGTTTAAGTCGATGATTCAAACATGCTCTCTAAAATTGGGAAAAAGTTGTAGGGACCGTGTCTGGATAGGGACACCTTCCACTTGGTCCTCTGAACTTTCTACGCGTCGAAAAGGGTTTTTTCATTTCTACGAATAAAGCTTAATTCCAAAAGTACAGTTGTGCACCTGTTTCCTGTGCACATAAATAAAGGGAAATGTGTTGGGAATGGGAGTTTGCCTTTAGGTCAAACCTCGGTTTTGGAATTAACCAAGTGGTTGAAATAATGTAAAGAAATGACTGAAAGTAGAAATCCTCCTCTTTGAGGGGATGCTAAATCGCTTGAAAATGAAATGCTTATACCTCCTTGTGAAGTTTTGCTTGCCTCCACATGGAATTATGATTTCATGAAGTAGAATGATGATATCCTCTTCAATGCTTGAAATATTGACTTTATTGCTGCTCCGAAGCTTGAAGGAAGATTGAAAATGCTCAATTTCTCTTAAATGCTTGAATGCTTGATGTAATTTCATGATCTTGTGTGTTATGCGAACTATGTTCAAATGAGAGGGGAAATCCCTCTTATATACTTGCTAGTGGAATTAATTGACTGATTTTCTGACTTGAGCCGACATAGGGGGGATCTTCTCGTTTCAAATTTGAGTTAGGTTCAAGGGAGGGGATCAAGATAGGCCCCAATTAAGGGGTCCCAGGGCGCCACACCCTGGTCCTGCCCTATTTTGGGGCAGAATCAAGGTGGCCCCTGAGTGCATTATTGAATTGTAAGGTGTTTTTGATGTGCATGAGCATATTCAGGTCTCCGATCAGGTCGAGGGGCGCAAACACTAAGGCGAAAAACTAATGTAGTTGAAAATTGTGAGGGGTGCAATTTTAGGACATTACATTTAGCCCCCACTTTAGCAGAAGTATGAGCTTACATAAATACTGTCAGTAAAGTACAAGGAATTTATATTGAAATAATTTCACCACGTCAAGGAGGCAAGATTCACCAAGCCCCTAGTGGACTTTAGGATCTTACGACTTTAATGATAAGGTAAAAGGGAAGATCGTGAGAGAGAGAAAGAGAACCATGACTACAACTAGTAAGGTTCTTTTACTGTGAGTCATGAAAAGAATACTAGAAATTATAAAGCAAAGACAAAGTTCTCTAAGTAACTTAAAGTATCAAAGGGGAGAATCATGAGCGGAGTGTATGCCCCCATGTTAAAGTGATTGCGTACGCCTTGTCGGGAGCAATTGCTTTAAGGTAGGATACACCCAAAGAAGACAAGCACGCTATCACATTTTAATTCAGACCCTAAGAGAGGATAAATCAAAGGATAATGAACTCAAAGCACAAAACATGAGGTGGTTTCACCTAACTTTGGAGTCAATATGATTTTTATGATAACTCATGTATATCATGTATATGTATGCATAGAATCATCCTCATCCCCCAAAAGAAAGGAAACCACCATGGAAGAAGAGAACACATGTGTCTTTTGAGTCAACATGGGAAAGACCAAAAGAGATCTCAATGTTTTTCATCGTCCTCAAATAGACAACACTAGGGACAACAAATAGAATAAAATAGAAGAATGTCACAAATAAGCGAGGAGAGAGAGAGAGAGAGAGAGAGAGAGAGAGAGAGAGAGAGAGAGAGAGAGAGAGAGAGAGTCTACAGTACTAATGAAGCTGATCAAGCAAGTTGTTATCCCCCTGATCTTGCTGATCATTATTTTGGGAAGGTGGACAACACACAAGAGGATCCACATCGAGCACAATAGATGGAGCTATCGCAAGTTCCAAACAAGCACCATGCTCTAATCATGAGTCACTTTGTTTGTTACTAGGAGCTAGGATTAATGCTTTTGAAAATTTTGCAGATAAGTTATTGTCAACATCAACATATTCATATTCATCATCAGAAATATTAGGATCTACATTTTCATCATTAAGAACATTCTCACCTATTTCCTCATCAAGATTAATAAGAATAGGAGCTCTAATAGAAATAGAACTTGAACCATCATTTGTCTTAAGCATTTTGAATCTTGGAGAATTAGGTTGAACATCTTGTTTAGGAGAAAATGGAATCATGTCAACTATTGGTGTTTTAGGAGAATAAATGGTTTGGGAAGCAACTTTGTGAGCTCTAGTACGACGTCTCTGTTGGCGTTCTCTCGCACAACGGTTTCATCTAGTTTTGGATAAAATTTGAGAAGGGTTAGGCTCATTAGGTATAGGCTTCGTGTCTTCTTTTAGGGAAGGATGAATGGGTTGAGGTCTTTTAGGTTGGACAATAGGAGAGGCCGATCGTTTCTCTCTATAAGATGAAGGAGGAGGAACCACACCATATAAAGGAGGAATGAGAGGTGTAGGAAGGAGACCAGGGCCATCATGAGGAGGAGGGCCATCATGAGGAGGAGGGATAGGTCTAGCCTTAGGAGGAAGAGTTTGATGTTTAGGAGGAAGAGTTTTTCTACCTTTGGGAGGAAGAGTGGACTCATCCATAGGAGAAGGAATAATATCTCTTTTCTTAGGAGAAAGGATACTCTTCTCTTTAGGAGAAGGAATAGGTGCCTCCTTGGGAAGAATATTATTTCCTTCCTTTGGAGAAAGAATAATCTTATCCTCAAGAAGGGGTATATGATCATCAAGAGGAATGCTAAGTGTTGGATTTCTAGGTTTACTCAATGACAAAATCATTTCATTTTTCTATTTTTTATATGATCTAAAGAGAGCATCACTTCTAGGTTGAAGAGGCTTGAATTGTTCGAACCAAAAATAATCAAGACAAACATCTCCACACCTCAGTGTAGGTTGAAATATGCTATGATTAATAGTTATGATTTCACCATTATGAGGAAATTTCAAACACTTATGAATAGTAGAAGCAATCACTTTCATGGAAGAGAGCCAAGGATGTCCCAACTTCACACGAAATCATTCAGATGTAGGAATGATAGCAAATTGAACATCCAAGCATTTAGTGCCAATGTCAATAGGAAGTGTTATAGAACCAATAGCAGGACAAGAGAATCCATAAATTTTTTTAACTATTACATTAGTATCATCATATATCACATGATGCAATTGCAAAGTATAAAGAAATTTTCCAATTATCACATTAACCATGCAGGCAGGATCAATAAGCACTCCTCTAGCATGCATACCTTTGATTTTCGCACTTATATATTATGGGTCATCAGGTGCCTTAATGGTCTCACTAGGATCAAATGTTATGCACAAATTGTTAGGAGATTCTTGTTGATCTACAAGGTTCACCATATTATTAGATTCAAGGGTCACATCAATGGGAGAGTAAGTAGGATAATTAGTCCCAATCACATTAATGGAATGGTATGGTAAAGGATCTGTAAAAATTTGAAGGTTCCTGATTAGGAGGAGCTACATATTTGTTTCATTTATCATTCACACATGCCATATATATAATAGTGTTATCAATCAATTCTTGAATCCTACTTCTCAATGAAAAGCACTTCTCAATATCATGACCTGGCTAATGATGGTATTGACAAAAAAAATTTAGCATCAAAGTAAGGTGAAGTTGTCCTAGATGGATCAATTGGTTTGATTTGGGGAAGTTTTAACACATTCCTTTGTATCAACTGAGATATAATGCTATGCAAAGGTTCATTCAAAGGAGTAAACTCTTTTTCTCTTCTAAAAAAATTAGACAAAGGAGGCACACTTGTAGCACCTATGAGTTGGTTGTTGTTGTTGTTGTTGTTGATATTCTCATTGAATTTGATGAATCATTTGTTTGGTTTGAACTTCACAAACGGTTGTTGAGCACTATCACCCTTATCACTCAAAGCCATGGAATGAGATGATTGTTCCAATTGACTCACAATCAGTTGATAATTGTGAAGTACTGCGCACAAATGCAGAAAGAAAGTAAACTTAGTTAAGAGTGTTGGAATCCAAGAACGTTGAGAGGGGGGGGGGGGTGAATCAGTGTTCTACTAGAATGATCAATTTTAACCTTATTAAAACATGCATTCACCAACCGGTAAACTGGTACATATAAGATTGAAAGAAGTAAAGTAATCAATAACCTAATCACACAAATGAATACCATAACACAGAGAATTATACATGGAAAAAATCAAAGAGGAAAAACCACGATGGGATTTGTGACCCACAATATCAATCCACTAGCCATATGAAGATATATTACAAAATATGGGGGCTTGCACATGCAGGAAGGCTTACAACCTAGAGCACACTGCTCATCACAAAGGAGTCTCACTGACTACAATCACTTTGAATAAGAAAACATAAAATTGAACTCATATAATGCATCTTCTATGCCTGATAGAGTTCCGGTTCAAGCTCTATCTGTTCCGATTCTGATACCCTAAACCCTTACTAGAATAACCTCTTGCCTAATCAACATTCCTCGCATTACAATTACCTCTCTCTAATTCATATTACATCACATCATATCATCACATAATGATCTAACCAATTGACCTATATACCCTTACAATCCTTCATGCCTTATTTCGACTTACATAGATAATTACAAAATGAGTCGGCTCAATTACATATATACATAAATATCAAAATTAATTGTCAATTGCTGGATCTCCCAAATGATGTCGGCCTCCAATACTGGTGTCCTTATGAAGTCATGTTAGCTTGCAATGCTGGTACCCATAGAATTCCTCCTACCGGTGAAGATACCTGTCGGTGCCGGTGTGAATGCAGGTGAAGTGTCTGCCGATAAACAACCAAACCAAAATATGAAAGCCAGAACATGTTGCCATCAATGACAACATATTGAAACCAATCAAATGAGTGTCAATTTCCAACAAAGAGAAGTTTATCCCTAATATCTTTTTGTAAATTAGCAATGAAAATATTTTGAATGTCTTGATTAGGCACAAGAAAAGAAATTTGAGAATACAAATGCTTATATCTACTAATAAAATCAATCACTTTTTCTTTAACTCCTTGTTTACAATGCATCAAATAAGTCAAAGTAACTTTAGGACCAATGTTATTGTGAAATTGTTGAATAAAAGCATTAGCCAATTGTTGAAAATAAGTAATAGAATAAGGAGGCAAAGAACAATACCATTGCAAAGTTCCATCCCTTAATGTTCTAGTAAACAATTTTGCTAACAATATTTGATCATGAGCAAAGTCACTATACAAAGTTTGGAATGTTTTAACATGAGTTAAGGGATAACCTTTTCCATTATAAAGTCCCAATTGAGGGACTTCTACATGTTCAGGAGGGACGACTCTAACAATGTCATTGGATGATGGGATCACTACATCAAATGTGGGCACATTATACTTGGATTGATTCATACAAGCTATTTGTTGTTGTAAGGAAGACACTATTTTGACTAGACTATTGATTGTAGCTTCAGTAGAAGGATTGAAATTAGACATGTTGGATTGAGAGGGTAGAGTAATATTGTTGAATGAAGGAAGAGATTGAGAATAAGGAGGTGGGACACTATGATAAGTAGTTAATGGAGAAGATTGGGTAACACATGGAAGACTCATAGGAGAAATGAAGGAATTGTGATTGAAGGAGTTGCCCCCTTGACTAACATTTACAGGTGGTGAATGTGATTGGGTAACAAGAGGAACACTCATGGTAGGAAAAATGAAAGAAGAGGTATTGCCCCCATGACTAACACTTGTAGGTATAAAATTTTGTGTAGAGGTAGCCATGATGTTTGATGTGAAGGTAGGAACACCAGTCATAGGAGTTGTTAAAGGAATGGGTTGATTAACTTGACTAGGAGGTTGTATATAACCTAAGTTTTCTGCACAACTCTTCATAGGCATGATATTAGAATATACAATATGAGAAATACCACACAAGATATCAACACCATGTTTATCACTTCAAATCATTCTTTTTAATCCTTCAATCAATGTGAGAGCTTCACTTTCCGAGTATTCTTGACTCATCCATTGTTGAAGATTGTCAAATTGATTGTCCATCTTTGCCAATTGGTCAACGGATACTCTAGTTAGTGAATCCTTCTCATTGTGAGAATTATCAAGAGGATAAACGGGGATATCTGTAGGATTAGAAGAAGCACCAATATCCTCATTGAAAAAACTATCCAAATTAGGCTCCATTTCCTCAGTAATTAAACCTTAGGCAACCTTAATTCTACAACTTCTCCTAATGGGGATACTGTAGGTAGGACTAATAGTAGTAAAACTCATGCACTAAGAAAAAGAAATTGAAAGAATAATGCAATCTCCTAGGAAAATTTAGAATTTAGGGCTTTGTTAAAATAACCTCTTAAATTAAATTTGAAATTATCCCCTAGAAGATAGAAATTTGATTTTAAAATTAGGGTTGAAAATGACCTCTTAATTTTAAAATTTTGAAAGGAGGGAAAATAAAAATAAAAATTAGGGTTGTCTAAATCTAATCTCTTAATTAAAATTTTGAGATTTTAAAATGTTGAAATATTGAAGAAATCAATTTAATTTTAAAAATTAGGGTATGTGTAGTGTCCAGTTAATTTTAAAGTTTAAATTGAAGATGAAAATGTTGAAATTCATATTTGTTTTCGACCTTAGGGTGACCTAAAATCAATAAAATTTCATAAATCTCTGGAATTGTGTAGTAAAATACAATCAAAATGGGCTCCCGAAATTTGAGCAGAAAAAGCTGGGACGGTCTGACCAACTTTTTACCAAATTTTCGGGGAAGCAAGATATTGTGATTTTAATGCAAATTCCAGAAGGATATGAGAATTGAAGATGTCTAGATATGCAAAAATAAGCCTTGAAGGTCGAAATAAGACACTTAGGATGTTTGATAAAATGATTAATTGAAAGAAGAACAAAAAGGGCACACTTAAGGGCCGAATTTTATGATGTTTAGAGGGACAACAAGAGACTTTAGATTTAACTGAGTCAATTAAATTCTTAAAGGAAAAGTTGAATTTGCACAAAATTAACTTAATTTTAAAAATTAGGGTTTGTTGCATAAACCGCTTAATTTTGAAAATTTAAATTTGAAAATTTGAATGTTGCAAGGAGGGAAAATGAATTTTGAAATTGAAGCAAATACCCAAATCTGAAAATTAATTCAAGATCTACACAATCCACAAGGTCAATTTTAAAATTAAAAATTAGGGTTTTGTGATTTAACCACTTAATTTTTAATTTTTTTGAAAATTGAAAGTGTAAATGAAAACTTTGAATTGCAAAATTAAAGAGCTCTCAGATCTAAAACAATCAATCCAATTTAGACAAATGACAAGTTCAATTTCGAATCCAAAAATTAGGGTTTTTGTGAATTCAACCTCTAAATTTTTAAAAATTGCAAGGAAATTAAACTTGTAAATGAAAATTTGAATTTTAAATTGCATAGGCTCAGATCTGAAAACAAAAATCAGAATTAAGGGTGTAAGGAGTCGGGTTCACCAAAATGTAAAGTGGAAAATTGGGGGCTTAGCCAATTCTCCACTTGGAAGTGAGAATTTCACTAAGCCCAATTTTCACTTGGGAAAAAACTTTACATTCAAAAGAGGGGTTGAATCTACTAGATCCAATCCTAAAGGATGCGAGGATTGAATACTAAGTAGATTGGTTGAAATTGGGATGTGTTTGACCCTCTTTTGTAAGTTGATTAATTGAATTAAGGCAAAGTGTTATACATGAAGACAAATTATGCGAAAACAACAAGCTACAGATTTGGGATTCAGTCGTGCACCTGTATCTGAGAAGTTTGAGAGATGATTCAAAGCTGCTATGTGCAATCGGGCAAAAGTTGCAGGGACCGTGTGTCCGGATAGGAATGCCCTCCACTTGGTCCTCCGAATTTTTCGCGCGTCGAAAAGAGTTTTTTCGTCTCTGCGAATAAAGCTTAATTCCAGAAGTACAACTGCACACCTGTTTCCTGCACACTGAAAGAAAGAGGAATGTGTTGAGAATAGGGGTTTATGTTCTAGTCAAACCTCGGTTTTGGAATTAACCAAGTGGTTGAAATAATGTAATGAAATAACTGAAAGTAGAAATCCTCCTCTTTGAGGGGATGTTGAATTTCTTTAAAATGAAATGCTTATACTTCCTTGTGAAGTTTTACTTGCCTCCACACGGAATTATGATTTCATGAAGTAGGATGATGATCTCCTCTTTAATACTTGAAATCTTGACTTTTTTGTTGCTCCAAAGCTTGAAGGAAGACTGAAAATGCTCAATTGCTTTTGAATGTTTGATGTAATTTCATGATCTTGTGTGTTACGTGTTACGTTCAAATGAGAGGGGAAATCCTTCTTATATACTTGCCAGTGGAATTAATAGACTGATTTTTCGACTTGAGCTGACATAGGGGGGATTTTCTCGCTTCAAATTTGAGTTAGATTCAAGGGAGAGGATCAAGATAGGCCCCAATTAAGGGGTCCCTGGGCACCACACCCTGGTCTTGCCCTATTTTGGGGCAAGATCAAGGTGGCCCCTAAGTGCATTATTGAATTGCAAGGTATTTTTGATGTGCATGAGCATATTCAAGTCTCTGATCAGGTTGAGGGGCGCAAACACTAAGGCGAAGACCCAAATGCAATCGAAAATTGTGAGGGGTGCAATTTTAGGACGTTACACCCCTCTTTTGAATGGAATGGCAAATTAGCGGTTTTCACTTCTCTCATGGTGGAAACCCTAATTTTTTCAACTATTACACATTGTTAGGAACCCAAATGAAATCTCTAAGTCTAAACTCATTATAATGAATTTTGTAAAAAAAAAAGTCTATAATTATTTGTAACTTGTTAATCAATTAAATCTTGAATTTGAGAATTTAATTTTTATTTTAAAATTATTAACAAATGTCATTGATAAGATTGCTATATTAAGATTTTATAGTAGTTATACATAAATTAATGATTAACTAATTCATGACAAAATTCCTCTAAAATGAGAATTCCAGTCCTAAATAGCTTATATAAATACAAACATCATATACTATCATTAATATAACTTAAAAATGTTTTTACCATTACCAAGAACCAGTTGAACTCTCCAAGTCCAATATTCTTACCAACAATTTTTAAGAAAATAATATGAAATTATGAATTTCTATTGACAACTACCATGACTTGTAAAATAGTCTAACAGTTCTAACCAAGATTCTTATCAACAATTTTTAAGAACCATTACCAAGGACCAGTTGAACTCTTCAAGTCCAATATTCTTACCAACAATTTTTAAGAAAATAATATGAAATTATGAATTTCTATTGACAACTACCATGACTTGTAAAATAGTCTAACAATTCTAACCAAGATTCTTACCAACAATTTTTAAGAAAATAATATGAAATTATGAATTTCTATTGACAACTACCATGACTTGTAAAATAGTCTAACAATTCTAACCAAGAAAATTTGAAATATTTTACTCTATGATAAACAGAGCCAATTTTTAGATCTCTCATTTATTTGTGTTTGTATTGTATATATAAAATGCAGATAACACCACAAATTTTTCTTATCAAATGTAGCACATCCTATACATACAAAAACAAATATATTTTAATCAAATGCAGCTTAGACTACAAATCCAAAAAATTATAAATTCAATCGGTATGGATTGAAGCTCCAAACTACAAAACTTAAGTATAGTCTCGACTGAGATAAACCACATACAAACAATTAAACTCTTAATGAATGGTACATGAAGAAAGGCTAAAAGTCTAGTTTATTAGTAAATTGTATTAATATTTAGAGTATGTAGACTAAAATGGTTTATTAGATGATATCATTATAAGAGTATGTGTCCATGAAAGTATGTTTGTATTCTACAACTGGTAACACCCCAAATTTTTCTTATCGAATGTATGCAGCCTATAGATCCACAAATAAATATATTTTAACCAAGAATACAAATCAGAACTATACATATATTCAATTACTAGGAATTAAAGCTCCAATCTCTAAGTATAGTCTCCACTGAGATAAGCCACATACAAACAATTAAACTCTTAATGAATGGTCCATGACATTAAAAGTTGAACAAAGAATAAAGTAGTTTATTTGTTGATTGTATCATGATTTTGCTCCAACCCTTCCGTGATTTGAGAATACAAAACAGAAGTGTCCAAGGATGTGCAAAATCAACAAAAGCTGAGGATGATCTTTTAATCTTTTTGAGATTCCCTGAGACTAAATATTTGGAGACTCTGCTTCCAATACTATACAAATATAAGGACTATATGACTTGATGTGCATATTTAGTATGAGCTCTGTAAGTTTATTTCCTTAATGTTTTGGATCAAATTACATGATCCATCATAAGGAGAGCAGGACAAGAGAAAAGAAATTGACACATCAGTTCAAACAGCTTCATGTGTTTATGTGGCATATGGTTGCCTACAAATTAGAAAGGCAAGAGACCACGACACACACGTTTTGAGAAGGCTAAGCATTAGGCATATGGAAGCTGTGAAAAAAATTTAGTATGTGGGTGTTTGGAAAGATCAAATAAACCATTTTATAAGAAATGACATGAATGGTATGTCTTCACCTTCAATTATTTCAACTTAATTATTTGTTTTAAATTTGTTGTTCATTTGTCCCCCATTGCTCTGAGAAGATTTTGAAGAAGGGTTCCTGCATGACATTTATAAGGAAAAAGAAAACAATAATGTTAAACCATTAAGAATCCACGAAATGCTTAATAGCACGGGAAAAAGTTTACCTGATAAACATTTGTTCTCATCTTTTTCTTAAGGTCATCAATAGCTTTGTAGATCGAACATTGTAGATCCATTTCAGCACTTTTGGCGGTTTTCAGAAATACTATAACTGCCACATATTGGTTGAACATTCAGTATATAATTCACAGATTTTGTTTTGAACTAATAAGATTCCAAATAGTCAACTCACATTCGTTTATGTAGTGAATTGGATCAGAGTCCTCTAACTTGGCAAGAGCATGAAGGAACCTGTCATGACAAAGATGTGCAAAAAGATATCAATCGAATTACCGTACAATAAAAAATTTATAGGACAATGGAAATGATAAGATCACTTCCCTAAATATACGTCAAAATCTCAACTGAAAATTTAATTATGGTGCACTATGCCACCAGTTATATTATGCAAACAATAAATTCCTTAACCATGTAGGTATGGTGACATAAAATGAGGTCTTATCACCTGGCATAGGCAATTGCAGTCTTTTCCTCAGATACATGCATCCTCTGAATTACTACTGCTCGAATTTTGTTCCAATCAAATAATCTCATGCTTGTTATGGAATTAGTGTCCTCAAATTTTAAACCCTCTACGGTACTGCTTTAGATTATTAACTTGAGAATAAAGGATACAAAAAAGGCATTGTAGATGCTATGCACTGAAGAAGAGATTGCTTTGCACTGCTTCCTATAAGATGATCATTGGTGCACTGCCATTGTGCATTTTATATCATTAATGCAGAATTTACAAGATTGCAGTTCAGTACTAGGAAAAGATAGTTCTTATATAAAAGTCATAAATTGGACCAACTATTCTACAGTGACAAAATCAAAACATGCCATACAAAAGTACCTTTTCCAGTAAAGATGATTCAACAATTGCCATCCTCATTGATGACTTCCCAATACTTGCTATAATGGCATTTTCCCATAAATCAAACACGCCTATATTCCTGGCATTGTGCCCTAGTGCAGAAAGTAGCACTGCATCTACTGCAATAACAAAGCACCAAACAAATCGATTTAAGAAGACAAAATCCTAGTGCAGATAACAAACATCGAATGCAAAATAAAATAAAAATATATAGAAGAGAGAAAATTGGAAATATTGTAAAAATATGTATATATTTGCTCAAGAAGTAAACAAGTTGAAATAATGGATCTGTAAAGAAAGTCAATTCTATATGGTAAGAAAGGATTTGGAAACATATGAAGGTACTAATGGATCTATGTTTGAATTAATTGTGGAAATCTAGAATTTTGATTAAGGTCTCGTCGTCTTGAAACTGACCCAAGGAGAGGGAAAACCAAAAATCTATAAGAGCTTTTATACTTTCTATGCAAACAAGGATAAGTCGGTAAATACATATAATGTTGCATTATTCTATACATCCATCTATTAGCTTAAGGCACTAAGACGAAGGCATAAAATAGAGCTACAAAATCTTTAAAATATATGAATCCCTTTTAGGCTACTCACTAAACAAGTGGCTAGATATATCAAAGTTGAGGAAATGAGTTTTGATATATTACCAATAGGTTGATTTAATGTGAAGGTAAGAAGATACAGATTATTATGTAAATTGCAGATAAACTGCACAACATATTGTGGAGAATCTACTCTCCACAGCATAGCTTCTATGGGTTTCCTCTAGACATAAATTAAACTATTCTCATCTATTCTATGTATTTGAAAGGGAAAAAGTGAAAGACATACATTGTTTGATGGCAACAAAACATAAAGATTTGGAGTAAACATAACCTTCTCCTTGAAACTTGTGATGTGCAAAATGTCAATGTTTAGACAGGGAGATCGTGGAGAAGTAGAACAGATGTAAGGATTACCATAAAGCTGTATCCCCACACAAATATCAAAACGAATCAATTCAATTATTCAGTGAAAGTAAAAAACATGGTACTGGAACACATGAATGAACAAAATGAATTCGCTCTATAAAGGAGAATTGTACCATCTTACCAAGAACTCGTTTGTTTTGGTACGTAGCTGTGATGAACATGTGCTGTAGAGAAGATGTTACAATGCTTTTGCACTTAATATCTTGGCATGTTTCAAGTAGCGTCTGGATTGCCAGGTCATTGATGAGTGAACTGATACATAACATTAAAAATGTAGATACTGCTTTAGCTGTCATTTTATTGGATCCAAACTGAATCTTACAAATCCAAGAACTTAATTAATCAACGTATTTGACTAAAAGAAGCTGGTTTGAATGAACTAAGTTTAGTTAACTTCACACAAGACCAAATAAACCGCAAAAATAAATATTAATCCACATATTCACTCTAAGAGTTTCCTTAAATTTACAAAAGAATCCAGAATTTAAAAAATTAGCAATGTTCGACAGGGATGTGTATCACCCCCTTAATCCTATCATTTCTAGGACAGGAACATCCTTAAGACACTAAGATGCCATGGAAACACTCCTTTCCATCTCGCTACTACCACCAATAGGGAGGAGCCATCAAAGGGAACATTTCTAAGGCATCCCCCAATGGTATGGCGGGGCGGGGCGGGGCGCGGCGGGGCGGGGCGGGGCGGGGAACCCCGAGAAAGGTGTGGGGACTTTGTGAAGCCTCTCGATCATCCCTAAGATTTCAGGACATTTACATGGCTTGAGATGTTAAAAAGTGATATTTTTAAAAGACATTTTTTAAAATACGATCCGATAACCCCTAATCCTACAAAATTATTGGGCTCCACCCACACCCTAAACACTAGGAAAATATCATAAATACACATGGCCACCCAAATCACTATGACCACTTTACAGTTTGTCATTGAATTGAGTTGAGAAAGCGATAGTGAGCAAAATCACGAGAAAGAGGAAGTCTTCATTGATCACCAAGCAACGCATCCATCAAGCCTTCAAGGTAAGACTTCATCCTTTGTTTTTGGCATTTGCATTTTGTATTTTCAATGTTCATAGCTAAATCTAAAGTCAATGATCATAAGATAATTTCTTTTTCAATTTAAATATTCTATCTATTGTTTATATATGCGAATTGAAAATTATTTGCAGGGCTTAGAAATTATAGTTTATATGGTTGTAGGTTAAGCCAGGACTGAAATAATTTCCTTTACCTTCACATTCCAATTAACTAATCTGCCACTGGCAAGAGTTTATCTGATGAGAGGTGTGCTTGGGATACCTTTCCCATAGCTCCAGCAACTGCAGGACTTATCCACATCCTTAGCTTATCTATAAGTATAAAGCCACTTCCAAACACCCAGAGCTAATCAACTTTACATGTTGAATGAGGTTAACGTGCAGCTTTAGAGAAATGCTATGCAAAAGCCCATCTAAGTAATAGGAGAAATTACATCAGGTATAAACTAGGCAAATCTGCCTCACTTCCACCAAGACTTAAAAATGGCAATTCATCAGATTTAGTTTTCCAATTGTCAAATATACTTTAACAACCTATATCGTTGCATATTTTTATCATCTTGACCAGTGGTCTTTGGCCCTACTCAAGGACATGTCAACTTTTAGATGCTTTACTCTTCGAGGACTGTCTATGCCTATTTGGTTGATTTCTTCGTTGTTTCTACCACTTTATGGTATAAAACATCAATTGAAGTTTTGTGTAGATAGTGGAGATACTACCAGGAAAGTCAGAAGACAGATTGCTTTTCTCAATGTGACATGCTTATAAAACATTTTTAGATCCAATTTTTGGCATAGAGTGGTAACTTCCTGCACACAAGATATATATTTCTCACCAGACCAGGTACACCAATATCAGAAACTTTATCAGATCCTTGACAGCTTTGAGTGTTACGACTGTAAATAGCAACATCCAACCCTGAAGAATAACACAATCGTGTCGCCTGACCTAGTTTATAATTCTTAGATTATCTACTGGGAATATTCTTTAAATTGATGATGCTACCGCAGGATGGTCAACAGTCAGTTAAATTCTTTCAGTTAGTATTTTTCCTTCATCTACCATATTTTTTGGATGAAGCTTTCTATAGCTCATTCGAGGTGGGTTGAACAATACCACTAATTTATTTCGGTCATTTATGGAAGTCAAAATTAATTCTTCTTTTATGTCTGATTTCTAAGCAAGTGCTAGAATAAACGAACTCTTGAAGTTTAAACCATTATACTCTTCCAGTAGTTGAATTTTTGGTTAAATAATGTCCTGTCACTGATAAATCCCTATTTATGTATAGTTTCTGCAGATTTTAAGAATAGCAACGATTAGGATTACAAGGATTCAGGGCCATTGTTTATGGACATTAAGGTAGGCAAGCTCATAAAGAGATAGATCCCTCTATTTTACTCCCTCCTCTTGAGAGACAGTTTAGAAAGTCAAAATACTTCAGACTTAACGAAGATCCTCTTCCTTTATTTCTCCTTTAGCACTTAAAAGCATAGTCACCAGGAAACTCCAGTCTACTGTCACCCCATCTTCTGCCAGACTGCTGATGATTATATTTAATTTTTATATATTATATAGCCTATTCCTTATTCATTTACTCAAATACTTCCTAGTAACCCTACATTTCCAGACTGTGCTTCAAACAAATCAGAGCGCCTTCACAATAAAGGGCAAAAAAGTAACACATTTAAATACTTCGGCCACAAAAAATTAAATTTTTGTTTCATACATTTCTCAACAAGGCTCTAAGAGGTGCTTTAAAAAAGGCACATTCAGTCAACTTCAATTGTTTTCGCTAAAGAGAAACTGGTAACTCATATTAAGAGTTACGAAAATAAATAGGAACAAAGCTTTGACAAAGATTTCATTCACGGAAAACTTAATCTCGGATAAAATGAGCGGGAACTGGCAATTTCTTTACTTATAATACGTGAATATAAAGCTCACGGGTAAACCTAAACTTGTTAAAGATATTCAAAGTTATGTTCAACTATGATCAAGAATGAACAGAATATAACATAATTGGCTTGAAGTCTCTTCTACATTTCCGCTCAAAATTAACTTTATTCCCAAAGCGGCTACAATAAACAACATTTTGATATATTCTGAACAATTATTTATGCTATTTTAATTGGCAGCATGAATCCCTTCAAAAAATACAGAAAAATACTCACCTGGGAACAATGTAACCCTGATCTTCAAATTCCCATAGAAGGCGAAGGATCTTTATATACTCCCTGGCTTCCACCTCTAATAGCATAAATCTTTCATGGTAAAGCTGAACAGCAAGTTCATTTTCGTTAATAATTTAAATAAATATAGACTAATCTAATAAATTTAAAAAATACTTACACACTTGACCAGAGTTTCAGCGGCTGCGGTTTCCAGCTTCGGATCTCTGTCAAAATCAGCCGAATAACCTTCCAATTTAGACAGCAATTGTCCAATTACCCCTGCAACAGAATACATTTTTCTAATTTTGGTGTAATAGTTATGGTGTTCAAAAAAATTTGGAAGAAATTTTAGAGGAATTGGATGAACAAAACACAGAAAAAGCAGTTCAATTTAGAAAATGTAACCCCAATGAAGATTACAGTGAGAAAATCTGTGATTTGTATTGCACCTCGGGCATGCGCACGGCTCGTGCGGTGCATTGGCGGTATGCGTATAAAGTTTAGAAGAGGACCGATTATTTGCTCCATCCCTTCTCTCTGTGTAACGTTTGTCCTCTAAGCCATTTACTCAGTTATTCAGGCTGGCGAATATACTGGAAGTTGTCCATATCACATATTTTATACGCCTCACATGCATCGACATACGAGGGGAGGAAGAGATTATAGTGGAGTAGAGTCCTTTAGTGAGCATAGGAGTTGGCCGGGTTTATTCAAATTATTTTTAAAATGTAGATAAATTCAGATTTATTAATGTTTATAATATATTTGTTTTATAATTAATATTTATTTGTTCAAAAATTGATGTACATAATGTTAGTTTAAAATAAGCAGAGAAGAACATAAGATAAACACAAAATAGCAGAAAAGAAAATAGACAATAAGAAAAGACATGAGATAGAAGATTAACGTGGTTCACCACTAAGTGGCTACGTCCACCAGAAATGCAGGGAGAATTCTTATTAACCAATATCCAATTACATAGTATACATCATGTATGGGCTGCACACAACCATTTATATAAACATATCAAATATGAAATGAAGAGTCTTTTGGGGAAGACAAACAACCAAGTGACTGTTGGGC
Organism: Cryptomeria japonica; assembly: GCF_030272615.1. Lineage (NCBI taxonomy): Eukaryota > Viridiplantae > Streptophyta > Pinopsida > Cupressales > Cupressaceae > Cryptomeria > Cryptomeria japonica. The sequence continues at coordinate 609,880,332 of NC_081408.1, read as the reverse complement.
TTCATATACCCAACAATCTCCCCCGTGAAGTCCAACCGGCACAGCTTGTAACATTCCCTGCATCTCCATTCCAAGACTCATACTACAACCAGCTCTTGAGAAGATTTTAATATCGCCAAACTCTGTTTATGAACAGTGCAAATTAATCTTCTTCAAGTCAGATCAGAGTTAAAAACATATTCTCTAACTACTTCATCCGGTAATCCATAATCAGGAACACTACTATCAACAGATGCATAATACACTCCTCGTCTCTTGCTTTTGTGCTCCCCCATAATAGAATATCTAGAAGATCACCATTATCAGATTTTAATACCCAAATATAAAACTCTTGTATAGGTGTGAATAGCCTACAAACATCACTCCCAATTCTTACGGTTGCCTCACTGAATGAATTTGTTGTATTTTGTACAAAAAATTGTACAGTACCTGTAATCAATGCATTCCACTTTGCCTCCGTTGCTGCAATCTGCAACAATAAATCATCACTTCTGTAATCTGCCTGTTCTTTTTCAGGGTCATCCTCATTCGCTAGATTCGAGACTACATCCTCCTCACCCTGGGAGGCATCCTCCTCATCTTGGAAGGGAAACAAATCAGTCTCTTCTTCAAACACTGAATACAACAAACCCTCTTCTTCTTCAGCCGAAGTCTCCTCCTCTTTCCAGCCATCCTACCAATGACATTTGGTTTCTACCTCCACTTGGACATCACTCTCCATTGAGTCTAGACTGCCAAGAAATTTTTCGATGACTAATTCGGCTTCATCATTGGATTCGGCCTCATCATCTGAAACTTCAGCCTGTTTATTGATAACATAAAAGCACCTAGCTCCGGGATCAAACACAAAGTAAGGGCACCCATATCCAGGATCAACTATCCAATTGGATCCCATCTCTGCTCAACATTTCACCATAGCTCTGATACCAATTGTTAGTTTAAAATAAGCAGAGAAGAACATAAGATAAACACAAAATAGCAGAAAAGAAAATCAGACAACAAGAAAAGACATGAGACAGAAGATTAACGTGGTTCACCACTAAATGGCTACGTCCACCATAAATGCAAGGAAAATTCTTATTAACCAATATCCAATTACATAGTACATCATGTATGGGCTGCACACAACCATTTATATAAACATATCAAATATGAAATGAAGAGTCTTCTGGAGAAGACAAACAACCAAGTGACTGTTGGGCTTCATATACCCAACACATAAAAGTTTTTTAAGTTATAAGAAAATATGATTTAGATTTGACACACATTGTACATATTCTATATTACTAAGATTTGCAACTTTTGTTATAATATTATGCACATATTAAAAACATAAACTCTAAGAATCCCACCTATATATGCTTCAACCATCCATATTAAAAACATAAACTCCAAGAATTCCATCAAGAACCCCACCTACATATACTTCAAGTATGTTCAAGTGTCTCTCATATTCATATGTCTAATTATTGGTCACTTCCTTCTTTAATATCTACATGCAACACATTGGAAGGTGTAAGCCTCACCAATGAAGCTGTCAAAACAAGATGCGAACAAATAAAGAATTAAAGATCATATAAAGATTCAACCAAATCAATCAACTCTCAAACTTATGGATGCGATTATTCTCCCTACAAAACGACATGTTAAGACATCATAACATACAAATCACCATACAAAATGAAACGTTGTTAGTTTAATGATAACCACTATTTTCAAGAAACATGCCCAAAAACCTTTTAAATTGCTTTCCTGCTCAAACAATTTCAATTGCTCATATATATATATATAAAGAGAGAGAGAGAGGAGTGTTGTCCTATCATCAAAGACCATCTATTGTGGCAGATTAACAATGGTAAGAAAGCATATTTTTTGGCAAGATTTGTAAAACGAATAATGTCCCTTGGTGGAATTTGAGGAGCTCACAGAATGCCCAACTACCCTTCTAACTCATTGGGGTAGTAAAGTAGTTAACTTTGTGATTTCTGACTTTGATGGCTTAGGTAGGGGGCCTAGATGGATCAATTTCGTTGATTTACCAATAAATGAGGCTGCAAAGAAGAAACTTATTGAGGAGGTGAGCCACAAGCAAATCGTTCTAAACAACAAGGATGACGCAATTATATGTGTAGCGCCAAGTATGGAGAATACATGGCTCGACTTGGATACCAAAATTCAAGTAGCATAAGATAGTAATATTGATTGGCCTAAAGTGTTGTGTTGGAATACGTGTGTGTTGCCTAGGTTGGTGCATTCACCTGGTCTGCATTACATAAAAAGATTTCAACCAGAGAAAGGCTAAAAACAATTGGCATCAAGGGGCCTAGCTTATTTCTGTCATTTCACTCAGAGTTGTAACAATTGGCATCAAGGGGCCTAGCTTATTTCTGTCATTTCACTCAGAGTTGTTGGGATTGGTCGTTTTGGAAATTGGAATTGGTGAGCTCATGAGAAAGGGATATCCTTGGCTTTTTAAAAAACTTGGCCAGTTTTATTTTCCAATTCCTTTTGGGTTGGTATTTGGATTGCATGCCCTTCTCTAATAATATGGAACATTTGGAAAGAGAGAAATTGACGAGTTTTCAATGATGTACAAAATCGTTCACTTGTATCATTCAAACAATAGATAGAAGCATTTGTGAAGGGATGAATTCCTACAGTTAAAATTGAGAGGAAATCAAGGTTCACTTTTTGGGATGACAGACTTATGAGGTGGTGGGAAGGGCTTACTTTCCCCTGCGTTTAATTTTATAAAGAGGAAGGATGCTACGTGACAACTTCCACCCGGTGGAAGATTGAGGGTCACCTCAGGTGGACCTTATCAATGAGGATTCTATTTAGAACTAATAATGAGGCTAAGTTCACTGCCTTGACTATTGGTTTGCAAATGTGCATTAAAGTTATTGAATTGAAGGGGATTCATTGTTGATGCCATCCGAAGGAAGTCTTTTGCTAGTTGTCATTGGTTGCACAAATTTGGGAACTCTTGGCTCAATTGGATCTTTATTCCTTTTCTTATATCTATATGGAGTCTAATAAAGTTGTGGACATCTTGGCAAATCATGATGTGGTTTAGATGGAAAACATTATCATTGTGGATTGTCTAGACTCTTGGTCGGGCTTGGAACAAATTTTGACCATGGAGTATGGCTAAGGATACTTTGCTATTAGTTACTGATGTTGGTTTTTGGGGTTTCGGTTTGGAATAAGGTGTTGTTGTGTTCTAGATATGAGACTATTGATAATTGGGACTTGGTGCTACCTTCACCTTGTCTTTTCTGGATGGATCTTATATTTGGTTTGACAAGGCTTTAGGATGTCTCCCTCTAGAGTTTTTGATTGATGGTTTCATGATATAATTGAAGCTTTTAAACCTACCAATATGGATGTTAAAAGGCTTTCAGTGCATTTATTCTGAAATACATGAATGCATAACGAAAAGGAATTCACATCCATTTATGATTTGCAATTCTTATTTATGATTTCTCACATACATGTGTAGAAGAGTATGTTGTAGCAATATAAGCCACATGGAAAGAAGTTGTTTGACAGTGGAGAGTATGTAAATTATGTTATTCTTTAGTGAGCATCATAGACTTCATCCTATCATCCTACTATTTCCAAATCAACAAAAGAGAGTGTTCAAATATATGCTTCTAGGATAATCTATGGAGGGGATAATTCAACATGCCATGGGTTGTGCACACACTAGTCTTGTCTTAAACTTTTATTTGGCATCATTCTACTCTCAGACATCTATTTACAAGTACCACAAGAAGTACAAGTTCTTTCCTTGTAAAGGTGAGAGATTTTGATTTCATTTATGTTGATGATATTTTGATCTTTGACAAGTTTTGGAAAGATGCTTAGGAGTATTGGGATATAGCTATTTAGATATATTTCAGCAACAAGAGATCTTTTGTAAGGCATCTTCACGGGACATTGATAATACGCACTTGGGTTAAGACATTAGCACTCAAAAATGTGATGCTATAGGAAGGAGACATGATAAGAATGCTTTTATTTATGCGAAAGTAATTTCCACCATAAGGAAACTTCAAGGAGATGTACATTCCAACATAATAATATTACATAATCCTTGTGTAATGATTTTCAAAGGATTGTTGATTTTGATTGGTCTTAGTAGCACACATATTCTTGGAGGGATGTGAAATTGTTGTATGGTTAATCCAAGCTTTCTTATGGCCTATATTGCTGATGCATTACTATTGTATTCAATTTATATTGTTGGTCATAATGTTTTCCAACCTTCTATGGCCAATTGCAATCTTGCACAATTGTATACGAGCTGACATGAACACTCTCATGAGTGTTGTAACTTATGTTCCAATGGAAGTTTTAGGCTCAGGAAGGAAATTTTCATTTTGTGACTACTCGTGGAGATATTGCATCCCTTACATGGTTGATCACCCTCTTACAAGGGAGACATTTTGGTTTGGTACTCAAGTTGGTCACTCATGCAATTATTGCATCATTTATATATTGTTGATTTTGGTAATTCTTGTTTTGAATAGCTACAATTTGTTACTCTTGGTTATGGTTTCATTGGAAAGAAGGTTATCATTGTTAGTAAAAAATAATACGACAACCATAGCTTTGGTTTGGAGGATATTCATGAAAGGAGATTCCATTGGAGGAGATGATATGGATATGGGTGATGTACACAATAGTTTCTATGATGAGTCCTTACAAAGCTTTTAGGATGATAATCACATGGAGGTAAATGAGTTTATTTTTTATATGGATGGGGAGTGTCTCTTTCCTAAACCAAAGATGAAGAGGAGAATGTTAAGGGCAACTAATGACACTTCATTTATGAAGAATATCAAACATAGGTCGATAGATGATTTCAGATGACACATCCTTCTCCATTAAAATAAGATATATATCATCTACACTTCAAACACCTAGAATGTTATGGAATGATATTGATGGATGCTCCATTGATGTGCATTTTTTATTACATATCAGTCCATAAAGTTAGAAACATCATCATTCTGTTTGACGTTATGTATGGGTCTAATGTTGTACATTCCTACAATATGTAATTCAACAATGCAAAGATGAACAAAAGCCCTGTTTGCAGAAAATGTATTGGTTGTAAAAGTGGATATGGTGAATATTATAATGGTCCTTATAGTAGTAAAAATTAGATCTACAACATCATCAAAAGTATAAGGAGCCTTTGGTACAAACTGCTCAATGTTCATACATCAATTCAGTTGGGAAGTTGAGCTTGGGAAGATAAGTTTTGGAAAGGAGGGAAATTGAAACTAATTACAAGGATACTTTGGTTATGCATTGAAGATAGTCACAAAAAGACAACTTGGCACAGGTACACTTCTCAAAATTTCTTCAAGATGCTTAGAAGGAATATGCAACATTTCACAAATCTAGAGTCAAGGTTGGATATGCAATTTGTCATGATACATCATTTTGGCATCAAGATCTTTGAGCCACTAGTTTGTAATTGCTCGAGGACAAGAGATTTTTGGAAGGGAGAATTTGTCATGTCTCCTTTTAAATATTTTCCAAAAATAACACTCACTACTTTAGAAAGACCAGTTATCTAAAAATAGTAAGTCAGGGGGCTCAAAATAGAAAATTAGGATCAATTGATAGTTTTGGAAAAATATCAAATTTGATGACTTGGTTAAGTTATAGTTTGAGGTGTTGGAAATTGGAAAGTCTCTCATGCCTTATCTTTTTGGCAATTAGTGGCTTTTGACTGTTTTTTAGAAGTGTCAAGTTTTCTTAAAAGTTGTAGGAGTTTGGAGACACTAGGAAAAAAGAAAGTTTCCTTTCCTTTGGGAGTTGGATTTTGGTGCCCAATTTGAATTCTGGAAATGATTTCATATGCTTGGATTTGGCTCCATATACATTCATTCTATCTTATCACTTCTAACCAGTTGATATTATTTCTTCGAAGGATGATAAACCAATGAAGAAGAATCTCTAAGGTTGATAAACCAAGGAAATTGGGGCTCAAAGCAATGGGTTAAAGGGTCTCCAAGCACAATCTCATCTAGAGGTTGTATTTGTGTTGAATGCTTTCTAGTTACAATGTTCTTTTTTTACAGTTTGCAAGAGTTCTATAAGAGTTTTGGTATGTATATTTAAGATTCGTATTTCATTTTGCATTGTTGCTAACAACATATATTGTCGTTCTTTTGCTGATTTTGGAGTGTTATTTCATGTGTTTGATTGTTGAGATCAATTGTGCGAAGTTTGGGAAGTTTATTGAGAAGTTGCAACTCTTTCCTTGTGTGTTTCGATTCCAAATTTGGGAGTTTGTTTAATATATTTTACAATAGATGTTCATTTCTGTTGTATTTGACAACAAAGCTGATGACAATTCATATTAAAATGTGTAAAGGTATTTTACATTAGTTGCACAAAGTTGAGTTTCAGTTTGTTATGCTTTTTGTGAATGTTTCAATATACCTGATTTCTCTATTTTTTAATTTATGCAAATTCAAATTAGAAGTAAAAGAAAAGTCTTTAAATCTGATCTAATATATTTTGCAAGGGCTATTACATTAATCACTCTCAATAATTGGCTTGTTATTCCTCACTCTTTGTTGACAAATATATTTGTCAATCCTAAAAACAACATCTCCTTGCGTATGACTTCAATAAATCCCCCTAAAAGTGTAAGCAACAATTTTGAGACATGACAAAATGGAATTTAGCAATGCAACAATTCAAATTTACTTATGCTACAATTCCTTACAAATTAATTAGTATATTTGCATGAATTTTCCAATTTGTATATAAACTTTAAATTTAAAAAGACAATGCTAAAAGTTATAACCCCTACAAATATGTCTAGCAAAATTAAATAGTATTACTAAATATTTTTTATTTTCAAACAATTTTTTACTTAAACTTCCAAAAAGGACATGGGTCACTACAAAGTGTGGTGAGCTTTTTGTTCTCATCAAGAACCCTAATTTACTATTTTTCATAAGCTTTCCATATCTTCTATTGTAAAATCATATAATAGTTAAATTTGAAACATACAATAAGAAGAAAAACATACATCTTTCTTATCATTCAATCATTTTTAAAAAGCTCTGATTTATTTTATTTAATTATTCAATAATTGTCAAACAGGTTTATTTGAATTTTGTTCAGTTGCTATTTATAATATATTGAGTTCCTCTATTAGTATATTGCACCCTAAATTACCAGCTTAACTCAGATCAATTTTGTGTTCCTTTGAGTTTGTAATTGCTCCTAAATGATAAATTTATTTTTTCAAAATATTACAAATAAATGAAAAAAACAATGGTCTGTCCTATAGTTACTTTTCCATTCTTGGTTTATATTCTTTTGCTGTTACGATAGGTGGATCAGGAATTTGTTACTAAAAATTTGTGTTTCTTTTTTTTTTTTAATATTGAATCAAGCAAGGACAGTCACGCAACTTTCAATAAAAACATAGCAGTTCATAGCAGTTCATAAGACTAAAACAGCTCCAATGGAGCAACAAAATTTCTTTCCTCGTAGTCTAACTTCTAGAAAGGACGAACAAGAGGGGTGTTGGCCATGACAAACCACCTCAAAAAGTTACATTTGCACACCCGTAAATTCCTTCATTATCAAGGGAAGTATGGGATGAATGATCACATATGTAACTTTAAAATCACCATAAAATAGTAATTTCTACTCTACAAAGAAATATATAATGATTTCTTAAAGCATTGAAGAAGCCAAAGAAGCAAGCATTTGGCAATATATATTTCTTAAAACAACTCCAATTGTTGAAAGCATTGTTAAAGAGACTCGGAATGGATTCAAAATCTTCAACCTGTTGTAGTGGTTAACTCTTCTGAAGCAAAAGGAATACTCCTAGTACCATGAGTGCATTATAAATGAGGTATGATAGTTGTTGCTTAGGGAACGAACAGTTTAGATTATAGAATAAGTTGGTGAGGAGAGTAATCACTCCCATGCTTTTCCAATTGATCAGGATCTACTTGAGATTACCATCGCAAAAAAAAATCCTATCTACTGGGAACAATAGTAGTTGGATTGAGGAACGGGGGCTTTGAAGTATTCTTACTCAGCATTTAAACAGGCTTTTCTAATATTCCTAGTTTCTCTGAGTGTCCATTTAGGTTTTCCTCTTTACTAGTACTTTTGAATTAGCAGCATGTGTGCTAGCTAATTTTCTACATGTAGGTATGACAGTACTTTAAAACTGACTAAATATAGCTATTTATTAGAAGAAAAGTTCAAATTGTGAATCATACTGAAGTTGTTAGTTTGATAATAGAAACCCTTACATGCTAAAAGAGTTGTGATACAGCTTTTACTACCTGCCAAAATATAGGGAGTAAATGAGGGATGCAATGCCCTATGATCTCTCTGACAGTAAATATTAACAAATAAGCCATAGACCCAGAATGAGTTAATGAGTTTCAAACATCTATGCCTGTAAATAAATCTTAAGTTCTAAGAATTTAGATATTCTTTTACTTTCTTATTGAATTACTTCAATGCTTAAGGAATATATTTAATCTTTTACTGTTTGTATTGACTGTTCCTTCTTATATTGCAGATTGCTGTAGATAACATTTATTGATTTTGATGATATCTGCAGCATTCCTCATGGCATATATATATATATATATATATATATATATATATGTGATGCCCAACGATCAAGGCATGCCTTGACCGGGCTTGTCTCTTGACATGCCCGATCAAAACACGTCTTGATCGGTTCACAAGCGCTGATTCATTAAGGTGTTTACCGATAACTATCGGTTCAAATCAAATGCTATTTAATTGTTATATTAACCGATAACAAATCGGTATGTTTCGAATGCTATTTTATTATTATGATAACCAATAACAAATCGGTATGATGCAAGTGCAATACGATTATAATGTAGATAGATAACAGATCGGTATTAAAGCAAGAGTAAGTTTAATACAATAACTATCATAGTTATCATATGATAACATCAATCGGTGTTATCATATGATAATTATGATAGATAACATAAATCCGATCTGCTCAATTATAATCACACCACAGCATAAGAAATATGGTCATAGCACGATCGATGACAGATTTGTAATGATGTCCAAGTGTCGAAATGTGCAATCCGATGCTTGGAATATGAAATGCATATAAAGATGATTATAACAAGTTTATTCACTCAATCATGAAGTCTACCATTAGCTTGTAGTTACATCGATAAGGTAGATGATTGAATGAGAGATAAATGAAGTCTCTCATTCAATCATTTATCTTACCGAAGCTACTTAGTTTCAACAATTCCTATAACCAGATTTTGATAACAAGTCATGATTTTATAAAGTCAAACATGGTAAGTCTGCTAGAGGGTTTTCAAGTCCAGGTAAATCTTGGCAGGCTTCCTGAGTGCTGACATGTCTGCCACAAGTCTGAATCAACAATTCAACTTGGCTCACTTGGCATAGAGACTCGATCAGAATGTCTCAAATGGTTTGAATCAAGTCTTATGATTATGTTTCAAACTTGAGAGTGTCTAAACTACTAAAATTATAATGTCCTAGGAAATATACAAAGAGGAAATCCTTTGCATCTCAATTGGCAACCTATGGTTATTTATTAGTAGATGACTACATTGATATCTTCAGTACACATTTGCAATGAACCCTCTTGTGTCTCCTCATGGCTAGGTCCCACCAATTACAGGCGATTTCCATAAATGCAAAGCATCATTAAAGCTCTGATAAAGTGTCTCTGTCCTCAACAGCTTCCATGTATGATGCATACGATTCAATAATTGCTTCATATACTCCAACTCCTTTCAAATATTCAGCTTCATTTAAGAACTGCAAGCATTACATTGCACAAGATTTAATGAGCATTGCCAATTCTCAAATGATATGAAGAAAAAAGAACATACAGACATATTAGTTTCATGCCGACTCAAACCTCATTATGGTCGTGGAGCAAGATGGGAGTATTTGCCATAGGTGAGAACCCAAATGCAGCAATTCCACGCCTTCTCACAAAGCGGGCATCTGTTGCAGCTGGGAAAATCTCAGGCTTATGAAGCTTCCCTCCAACTTTCAAGATGGCAGCCTCCAGCAATGTCCACCATGGGTTTGAATGGTTTGCAACTGTCACAAGTGGAACCCCTAGCTTGTTTTTGATAGGTTCTTTTTCCTTGAACTGAACCAAAAAACAAAATTTATATCCTTAATTGATTCAATTATCCCTCTCATATGACAGTTTCTTGTAATATGAAGGGCGTCAGACTCTAGCATTTACAATTAACTGCATGCTAAAGACTACACTTAGCAAATAGCTCAAAATAGTTGCTGTAAAAATTGCAGCATGTAGATAAAACTATAGGTAGAAGTGAATCACAAATGAATCTCCAGAGCAACCTAGTATTTTCAATTTTGCAATCTGCACCTTACCAATCTAATCATGCATAAATGGGTGCCTTTTGAATGCCTCAGAATAAAAGGATGCCTAAACAAGGAGAAATTGCAATTCAAAAGACTGTAAGTAATGCCGTGCAAAGACCATCGATCAATATTACTCCTTCCATATCACTGGAAAGGAAGAAACCACTTCAATGAGAGAGCCAGCCGTATATGGTGTTGAAAATGAATTTGGAAATCTCATACAGAACAGCCAGAGTATGCTGTTGGATATCACAATAAGAGTACAACTCTTCATTGAATGGTTTTAGGAGTATGAACAACACAAAGAAAGGATAGTCTACATGCATATTTGCCACTTGCAATAATAAAATTGAGGGAACAAAATTGGTAGAACAAGAAATGCTAAGTGATTACAATCTATGGTATGTAGGCCTGCAGTAATCTGAATACACAAAAAACTTCGTGACAACTGTCTGATGACATGTGGTGCAATGATAGGGTTCACGAGTTTCAGGATGCCCCCAGGGTTTGATTCTTGTGGCCTATGGCCAAAAGAATGAAAGTGGGTACACTAAAAGCAACAGAAAGAAAAAGAATTAATCATCCCAAAACCTGTCATCAAGATCGGTGGTCCATTATTGCGATAAAGCAAAAAGAAATACTAAGACAGATTTCCTCTGCCTAAATGTAATACCAAGGGTAACGATCATGCAATACACAAGGTCAAAAAATACTGATAGTGTGACAATGGTTGCATCGATGAGACATGTCAAACACAAATTTATAAAGTGTTCCTGCATTTATCCATTTGTCAGTCAAAAGATTACCAAATGGCCTATGTAATTAATAATTAAATGTTGAAAACTGATTCACAATGGAATAAGATGCAAATAATAATCTGGGGTCACTTATCACTTGCTCTAGTGATGATGCCTCTCCTATCATCCAAGGCCAATGACTTCCCTATGGCCTTGTTGCACCAAAGTGGTATAATAACATCATGAAGCTCCAAGCTGTATTAAGGAAATAATTGATTTCCAAAGGTACCTTGTAAGAAGCAGACTAAACATCATTTTAGTAATTTCCATCTTTTGAGAAATGTTTGGTAACTAGTCACACACTACATGAGTTTGCAGGTCACACAGCTGTAGATACAAATGGCTACAATAATGATATGGGAGACATCTTATTCGCCCTTGGAACTGTTAAGATTGGCTCTTAAGCTTGGTAAACAAATCTCTTTAGAAACTATCTGATAAAATCCAAAGAAAAAAAACTGCATGATACAAATACACCGAGTCCTTAATCCACGAAAACAATACTAGGACAATATATATTTAATGAGGAGAAAGTGCAAGCAATAACAAAACTGACAAACGAGAAAGATAACAAAGTTAGTAAACAAGAAAGATAAGGATTCAAAATGCTTCAAACCAAAGTTCCAAGAGGCAGGGTAGAACCACCAGTTAGCATGTTCCTATCCACTTGAGATTACAGCCAAATAACAATTTTGTAACTGGTAAAATCCGAAGCAGAAAAACTGCATGAATTTTTTTGGTTACTAGTACGCTGAGACCTAAATCCATTACACTAACGCTAGGACAATATGAGTATCATTACCAAGGAGGGAGTAGGAATGATAACAAGATTGATAAACAAGAAAGATAAGAACCTAATAATGCTTCAAACTAAGTTCCAAGAGACAAGATAGACCTGCTAACTTGCATGTTACTATCTGTTTGAGATTACAGTAAAAGGACTTTTAGTTGCATGATGTAATTGAAAAATAAATTGAATGAATGATTCAATAATTGGATGATTACATTGAATGATACACACACGTATATATAGAGGTTACAAGACGATGTTCTATAATTAGAACATAACGTTGAAGTAAAAGATTGAAGAGCTAAACATTAAATTAAGCGTAAAAGCTAAATTAAGCTTAAAAGCTAATTAATTAAAAAGAAAAAGCTAAATGCTAAATAAAGCTTAAAAGCTAATTAACTAAAAATCTAAATGACCATTAAACAAGGAACTAAATATAGGTGACTAAAATATAATTAAATATTCTAATACCCTCCCTTAATGGTCATTCTATGTACTAACTACCCTACAAAAGACACTGCAAGTCTTTTGATCACAAACGAAAAGAACACTTTGTTGCGATGGAGACCCTCCCAGGATCTGTAGTAAATGCCCAAAGAGTACCAAAAGCCATCCAAGCTAATGTAGCCTTCACATGCGAATTAGAGATCTGGCACACACGAATTACTGAAGCTTGAAACCATGATTTTGAGGAAAAAATCAGCAAACCCTTTTGCAGAAGAGTAACAACAATTTTTGAGGAAAAAATCGTGAAAACCCTCCCATGATTTTTCAGGAAAAAATCGTGAAAACCCTAAGACCTGTAAGACGAGGTCTAGCCTAAATCAATCTGATAAAGGTAACGATATTCAGATATCGTGAACATGCACTGTTTCTAGGTGTTGTGGCAGCTGTTGAACTTTTGATTGTGTTCCAACATGATGTTGCCATCACGAAAATGGAGGCTGAATGGGGTCAACTTAGTGAAAGTATGATACAAAAGAATCTGATTCAAAAATCAGAATAGAAGCAGCTGCACAAAAAATTTGAAACCCTAGAGGAGAATTCTGACACGAATTTTGAGGTTCGGAAGAAACCCAGAAATTAAAAAATTTCTGCAAACTTAAAACAACATAAATGGTGCCCCAAAAAACACCAAAATTCCCAACGTCCATAGAATTAGTAGAAATTGCTAACTGTTTTTAAATTCCAAGGCAAATTCGCTGGCACAAAATTCGAGACATGAAAAACGAGAAACCCCAAAAAATATGAGACCAACCCAGAAAAACTCTCGAAAAACCCACCAAGAATCTAAAATCAGAATGCAAATTCGAAAGCTCAAAAATTGAGGCACAAAAAACGATGCACCCAGAGAAATCTGATGACGACCCAGTTGAGGTCTCAAAAAACCCACCAAGAATTTGCAACCAAAATAAAATTTCGACTTGAATTGAAGGGTCAAAACCCTAGTAGAAAATTGCAGAAACCATAGGAAAATTTTCAATCTACAAAAAAAATCTCTAGGTTGCAGGCTCGAAAATTTTAGAACCCTAAAAAAAACACGAACTGCTGCCCGGCACAAAGAAATTCGCCCACAAAGTAGAAACCCTCGAAATCCTCAAAAAGCCATCAAAAAAGCAAAATTGTTTTTTTATAAGAAAAACAATTAAAAAAAATCTGGAAGATATTCCAGAAAGAAGACCATGAATTTTTATTAAAAAATTCGCCAAACTTTAAAGAATCCCATCTACCCGCTCTGATACCATGAAAAATAAATTGAATGAATGATTCAAGAATTGAATGATTACATTGAACGATATACACACGTATATATAGAGGTTACAAGACGATGTTCTATAATTAGAACATAACGTTGAAGTAAAAGATTAAAGAGCTAAACATTAAATTAAGTGTAAAAGCTAAATTAAGCTTAAAAGCTAATTAACTAAAAAAAAAAAGCTAAATGCTAAATAAAGCTTAAAAGCTAATTAACTAAAAATCTAAATGACCATTAAACAAGGAACTAAATATAGGTGACTAAAATATAACTAAATATTCTAATAGTAATAATGGTAGCACAACATACAGTGCTGCATGAATCCGTGAACTATAAGGTATAAAATAGAAAAGAAATAAAGAAGGGTAATCAAACTTCTCCCTCCCAAACTATTCCCTATGAAGACACTCCTCACTCTTTCCAACCCATTTGGGAAGGGTGAAGGATGTTCATTGGTTGGTCTTCCCAATACCTTACACACTCCCTAACCAAGACACCTAAAAAATGGTAAAAGGAATGGGGAAGAGCAATGCCACTCATGAAGAGGTTTATCTAATCTAGGAAGACTCTTCTAAAGATGAAATTCGGCCAACTTGGGAAACTCAATTTTTGGGGAGGTTAAACAGGCCCTAGGGAGTGGACACATGATTAAATTTGACCTTCATCCATAGGTACATCATATGACCCACTAAAAATGCTCCTAAACTGACTCTAGGAGTTGGTTTAACCCCTTGAAAGCCCACCCAAAGTTTACCTACGGGTCAACCTTGAATTGATCTTACTTATGGCACCCTAACCAATACATTCTTGGGACCATTTTAGAATAATTGAAAATATATGCATTGGTAAAATAAATTTCCTCAAAAGAGACATGACAATGCCAACTCATCCTACAACAAGTGTCAAGTGACACTACAAAAAAATTACACGTCACTAAATCACATATGGCAAATGTCCCCTTTTTTGGAATTTATAAATTAAACAATTTCCAAATTATACACACATCCAAGCATAACATTTACAAATTAAAACACATTTACAAACGAGGGGTTGTCTCTCCAAATAGACAACCCCTGGCTTCACAATCGCACATAGGCCTAGGCTTGATTCTCCGAATATTTTCCATGGTCACATGGAATAATTTTCCTGCACATCTCACTTGCACATTAGTAATTCCAAAAATCACATATAATATCATCATATGCAAAGAATACAAATCAGATATTGCATACAATCTCAATCATCATAATCAAGTTTCCAGTTATCTTATGACACCCAAAAATAATCTACTACATGGCATAATCATAATCCTCACGAAACTCAATCATTAATACGTCATGCGTCCATGTTTTCTAATATCAAAAGAAGTACTGCAATTTTTGAGATAGCTGACATACGCAATATCAAGATTATCAAATCAGTGTATCATAGAGGATCTAGATCCATAACACATCAAAGTGTACACTGCAAGGTAAAATGATTCCAAAACATGGTTCAATTACTTTTCTCACTAATTTATCCATCTAACATAGCTCATCTTATTGGATTATTGCATTTATTAATACGGTCAACCATGGTCAACTAAGTTAACCAGAGCTTGATCGGGGAGGGGCTCTACATCCTCCCCCCCTAGGATTCGACTTACTCCTAGAAGTCACATGACTAGGATACAAATTAGGGACACATCATTTCCCACAATTTCACTAGGTTACTCTAAATCTTGTCTTGCCTACAACAAAGATGCATACTAAAACCAATTTACTAACGTAATAGCTTACTACCTTCATAAGGTACAAATCTTAGCATTTTTTTTTTATTGCATTTCCCTAAGTTCTACTTTACACATTCTGTAATTACTTTAAGTTAATGCACCATCCAAATCGTATCAATACAACACATCATCATCTTCATTACCTAGGTTACACATATTGGTTTACTTATCAAATTTCTAGGAATCATATTTTGTTAAGGATTTGCTTAAAAACATGTTTATCCCACTGTAATTCTCATTCATTACACGATACTAAAGAAAACTGACATCATAACTTACTTTATCCAAAATGAATCTTCTTATTTACTTCAAGGTGCCTCGTAGGGGTGTTAATTACAGATTTGTTAAACCACCCTATGTGCATGATTTCTTCCTACATCACAAGGCAACAAGGTATATTCAAATTTAAGTTCTTCAAATTCTGCCCCTAAATAGGGTATTTTCTACCTCTAGTGTTTACAATGTTTAGACTTCTAGGCACCCAGGTTTAAGTTACATAGGTTACAATTAACCGCAAACCCAAATATTAAGATATATACAATCCCATTCTAAGGGAGTAATGAAAAATAATTATACTTAATTTAGATATCATCCATGCAGTCATCTCCATACACATGCCAAATTATCGGGTCTACAATTATCAACACTTTCACAGTTTATTAGGTCTAGATCACATTTATGTTATTAATTTTCTCGCTTGGATTACTCACAAAAAGATTTTCATTTAAGAGGATATTCCTTCCTTTATCTTAATTTGATATAATACTCTCTATATGTTCCTTGCTCCTAATTTCACTCCTTGCGGTATTCTCCCTTGACACACCATCAGTGGTTCAATGAACATGATAGACATTACACAAATCACATCACTAGGGCTAGCTATATCAACATTCAAAATGACCACTTGACACTTTAAAATATCAAAATAAAAGTTACCTTTGCCAAGTCCAACCAAAAGAAGAAAAATGCGACAATTGAAAAAGTTTTAAAATTAGCAACATGGCAAGCGCCATAGCTCCAATGAAAAGAAACATAAATTTAGTGGTCCTTCCATCAAAAAAAAAAAAAAAAAATTATAAAAGAAAGTACTAGCCCCAAGGTCCCAATATACTTATTCAAAGAAAGTCGAAAACAATGTTGAATCAAAACTCGAAACAAGGTGACCATTTTAGCCACACTATAGGGAGTAACCGCAACACATCACCCAAGATCACACGTACTGAGTGCGTTAGGGAGTGATTATTAGACTCTTAAGGTTTTTAGATCGTTTCTATTCCTTTATTATTACGAAATATCTTATACACAAGAGATTGCAATCATTTTATAGATCATGTTCCATTTAACCTTCACACGATTACTATTACAAGCAACACTTTCGGATATAATCCGCTATCCATTTAGGGTTATTAACATCTATAATTATATTCTAACAGGTGATTGTAGTAACTCTACCATCCTTCGTCAATTCTTCTAGGTTTTCCGTTAAGTACTAATCAGGAGTTCAAAAAGAAATTTCACAACAAATATAAGTGTCAAAAACTAATCTTGAAAGTAATAAAACTAAGACTGGTGAATATGTAACCACGGAGAAACTGATAAGAAACAAACCATGTAATAAAATAATCTTGTGTGAGGAAGATCATCATTGAAATGAAGAGCCAACAGTGTCAACATAAGGTAGTTAACAGAAAACAAGGCTCTAGTCTGAATCAGAGACAGTTGCATCCCCGTCAATCACAGAAAAAAGACCAACACAGTGTCTGATGATGGCCTCAGGATAATGATTTGGGTTTAAAAGTATTTAAATGACCAATTCCTGACAACAAAGATAATACTTCCATTGGTTCTCCTAATATCCAAGGCTGACAGTGCTTCAGAATTTAGAAAATTGATAACGTTCAGTTTTCTTTTTGTAACCCAGACTATGAATGAGGGAGGGAAGTTGACCCTCTTTGCAAGTACAAGAACCAGGAGCCTACCAAAGTGTCAACCTGCTTGGGGATGCAACATTTCATGGATCTATCAGCTATTGATTTAGCAACTACACTAACTAACGGGTACTTGACAACCCCAATGGCTAAAAAACGAAGAAGGGAAGTAATCAAGTGATTTTCATGGAAGTCCGAATTAAAACTTAATGTCTGAAAGGAGCTACTTCCTGAAAGTAATGGAACAAAAAATGTGCATTGGATTGAGAAAAGGGCAACAGCCTATTGCAGATTTCTAGTTGCAGGCACTACTCCGAACTTGTTAGATGCCAAAGTTCAACATCAAAGCACAATGCACTAGCTGTTGATAAGAGAGTTCCAATGTCCCAGAGATTATGCCAAATCACTGAGGGAATCATTCCCTCAACTGAACAGTAAAAAGCTCCAGCATCAAGTACCCATTCAAAGAAGTATATACTCAAGAGAGGCAGTGATTGTTTGTTAGTCGGTATCAAGCTGCCTCTGCTCGGCAAGCTTGCAGAACTATAAATTATTTGGCAACACATGAATTATTTAGAAGAGGCTTGTGAAAAGGTCCCTGCCCTGCTACCATGAGCTAAAGAGGCTTGTACTTTTAACTATTTCATTCCTTCAATTAAATGCAGAGGGACATTTTTTTTGCATTTGATCAACCATGTCTTTGATTATCCCTTCATGCTTGAGATGCATATTGATTTACTCTTCCATGGCTTTATAAAATCGTATTTTGCTGCAAAATAGCCTCAGCATAAGAGCAGAATCATCATACCCTTACGGACAAAAATTATGTTGAGCCTAGACATAAAAATACATCAAACTCGGGCATATGACATTAAAGAGTGAAGGCAATATTGGATAGACATCTTCAAACCTGAAATGTCATATTGCGCGAAGCAGGTGCCCATTCTTCTGCAATTCGTTTCTCCAAAGATTCGGCATTAGCACCTAATGAAAGACGAATGTCAAAACCTGCTTCAGCCTCAGATGGTTGAAGATTCATGACAAATCCCTACAACAAAAAATCATATGCTTCAGTGCATTTTGTCAAGATCTTGGTTCTTAAATCAATGAAAGAGCAAAAGTAAACCATATCACACAATGTACAGGACTGCAGGATTAAGACTGATAGCCAGATACAAAATTAATCATAATTACATATTCTCATATTACATGCATATCTAAAGCTGAATAACGGAAGATGATCATGTGAATAGATCTTAAACATATCACCAACATTTGGCCAAACAAATGGTCCTATTTCAATGCCCTAAGAGATAGACATAGCTTATGCCACCCAATGCAAGTGTCAGGTCAATATATGAATTGCATATGACAAGATAGATCCAGATTGTCTTATCTACAAGGCAAGAATGGCCCTGATATACATCTTCAGAAAAATTATCTTTGATTATGTTTTTCAGATACAGTGCAAGCAATTGACAATCACGAGTGCAACCTTTGCTCAAAGACATTATTTTCATGGCATTAAATGCCTAGCCTGAAGACATAATCCTTGTATTGGATGGAATCATAGCAGGGTAAACGTTAAAGTGGTTATGGGCGATTACAAAGGTAGCAGATGCATCAAAATGAAAACTCACCATCAGTTACTTCTTGACAAATTTGAAATTGACACTATTTACAATAGTAGATGTTGGAAAATTGTGCATAAGACCATGAAAATGCACAAACAACTAAATCCAACAAATCCTCTGCAAAAGATAATGTTCGTGGCAATGAACATTAAGGACTAGTGTTGACACTAGCAGAACTAACACATTTAGATTGAAGAGTAATTGAGAGTTGTTTGGCAGAAATAAAAAGCAAATAAATATGAAACCAAAAATTTTGAATTAGTCATTCAAGGAAAGGTAAAAAACAACGTAGGAACTAGAAGGCATGGGTGGCAGAATAAAATAGGTGAGGTACTAAAAGACTTTGCAGACAAGCGATCACAAAAATTGGTGATACTGAAAGGCATAGATGAAATCTGACACTAAGTTTTAGGACTTTGAAAAACAAGCAACATGTAAAAACTCTTATTTGATTTTATTTGAATAGACAATTCTCATCATTAATTGAGCTGACCTGTCAAACATGATTCTTGTTTAGAAGATTGATTTAAAGTTTTCAAATAGGTGAATGATAAACAACATAAGATGCAGATCATGTTACTTTGGATTAATTGTTTGTCGACAATTCCAAACAATCCTCTTAACTAATCAAAATAGCTTTATTTCACTAGTTTGTGAATCAAAAGAAGCATGCCTAAAACAGTAGCTGTGCCAGAGCAAGATTTGCCTCCATTGTATTCAATATTTAAATTCACAGAGCCAGCTTTGCTCAAATTGGAAGATTTCCATGATCCATGAAGGACATATTTTAGTCACTGTAAAAGATAAGCCAGAAAAGCTACCCTTCAAATAAAAAGCATGATAAAAATCATGGACTCAAATGAAGCAAATGACATAGATGAACTGTAAACATGGCAATATTTCTGGATGTCATAACTGTGACAGCTCCTGAACTGTGGCATATCTTTCAATTTTTTCATGACAAGGATCAAGCCCCCATACTGATGATGATTATCAGAGCATTTGCTCTCCAGATGATATGCCATCCCCCAAGATCTGAGTGCTTAAAAGTTATTGAGCCTTTTTGGAATATGATAATCAAAATGTTATCTATATTGTCAAACACTAGCTTCAGCGATTGAGAAATATAAAATTGCGGGCTAAGGTATGGTTTGAAGTTTTGAACATTGTCTGAAGCAGCAATAGCTCAAAAACAATATGTTGAACTGCCAAGCCAATAACTTGTCAAGGCTGGTCTGAAAGCAATGATTCCTTGAAACTCACGTATAAGTAATGCTCTTGTTTTACTCCATATATCTAGACTACAATTGTGAGGGTTTCTGAAAAAATTAGGCTCCGATCTCTTAAGAAACTTGCTGGCCACCAAGGTCATTTTAAACACTCAATTGGGTAGGCCAAATCCTTTTGTTATAAGTGCAAAGAGGAGACTTATTATGCCTGTTCTGTCATAAATTATCGCCACTTACAATTGCACACTAGGTTTGGTTCTTCGTTTCAGATGCATGGTTTATCCTATTCGTAATATGACCGTTTCAAGGCCTGATTGATAAACTATGCTTAAAAAATGTCAGGACACTAGCGCCCTAGCACGGGGCACTAGTGTCCTGTAGGTGAATTTCACAAAGGTCTTAAATCTAAGGTCGGCCTTGGGTGTCTTGCACATTGTGCCTTGTTGGCTTGGCTCAGAAAGGTCTTCGATTGATGTTTAGAACTAGAAGCATATATAAACAACTCTTCCTCTCACGAAAAAAAAAAGAATAGACATAAGAATATGTGAATGTTCTCTCTGTGAATAAGCTCTCTTGGTTTCTCTCTCTCTCTCTACAAGTTCTCTATTTGATGTACACGCTAACCCTTATAGGTATTGGAGGAATCTTCTATCTCTATCAACTCCTTGTGGATGATTCATGTTTTGACATCATTCAAACAAGGTTTTACACTCATGGTAATATTATTTCATGGTATTTGCTTATTGCAGTCTTCGTTGTTTGTTTTGCCTCTACTCCCCCGATAGCACACTCTTTATCATCATCATTGCTGACAGGGTTTGACTAAGACAAGCCCCTATACAACACAACCATTTTTTCCTCTTTTCATGTGTGCAGATCCGAATCTGAATTTTTTTGACAATGAAGAGCTACAGGAATATAGAGTGGACTATGACAGATTATTGGACATGAATTTAGACCGTACAAATGCTAGTGAGACTAGCACCCACACTGTCATCTACCCTTTTCGCCTCCACTTTCAATGACAGGTTCTCTCATATCTGCCCTTTTCTGTTATGCTTTTGTTCTCTATAAATTCTTTATCATCATCATTGCTGACGGGGTTTGACTAAGACAAGCCCCTGTACAACACAACCATTTTTTCCTCTTTTCGTGTGTGCAGATCCGAATCTGAATTTTTTTTGACAATGAAGAGCTACAGGAATATAGAGTGGACTATGACAGATTATTGGACATGAATTTAGACCGTACAAATGCTAGTGACACTAGCACCCCACACTGTCATCTACCCTTTTCGCCTCCACTTTCAATGACAGGTTCTCTCATATCTGCCCTTTTCTGTTATGCTTTTGTTCTCTATAAATTGCAATAGTATTTGGCATATGTACTCAATTAATCAATTAGGGCTACATATTACTTAATTTAATCAACAAATTTATCAAACTTTCATATTTGCAACAAAGGAACAGAGTTCCACCAAACAGCTTGGCTCTTCCTTGGAGACAATAGCCAAGCCTTAAGTCTGTGGTGACTTGTGTTCTAAATGTTGTATAGGAGAAGGATTGATCTAAGTTAATATATTAATTAGTCTAGGACTTCTTTTCCCATATAACAATGCCATTATCATTTGCAGGGATAAGGTTCAATCCTGTGATTAGATGTAATACTAAGAACACAAGAATGGTCTCACCTTGAGCAACAAGTGTTTATTCCCTGTTGGGGAACTTCTTCGCATCACAATCTGAACTCAGGGCTTCCCTGATAAGCATGTGTCATATTTTGAACCTTGAGACTCAGCAGACCACCCCCTCCCCTCCGCACCCCTCTTCTCTCAACTCCCCCACACATACACACACCAAAAAAAAATCTCTACAATTTCCCACAAGAAACCTATTCGGTGATCTCTGTACTTTATATAGAGAGAAATTAAAAGTATACTTGTGAGGTATGGGTTTCCAATTCAATAGTCGAACGATTCTATTGCCTTAAATTAGTAATAATTAAAAACAACAATTAAGATGGGAAGAAAAGACTCCTCCCTCTGCCAATTCTAACCAGCCAATCATAACAAGTTATAATAAATAATATCACCCGTTAAGAAAAAAACACCTAAAAATTAAATTCAATAAACATACCGTGGGAGTTGGAGTCCCTGCTTTCAGGAAAACCGGATTGACAGAAATCACCTCCTCCTCACAAGCCAATCCTGCCTTGACAAGATCAAACTGGGCAGCTCTAAACCTCATTATAATCTCCACACTCTTCAACAAGTTCTCCATTGCACTGTTATCATACAACTTTGAGCCATGACCAGGTGCTCCCACTGCCTTTACGACCAGCCACCAGGGAGCGCTCCTCTCCCCATAGAAGACTCTATAATTCTCATCAGGAGAGGCAAGCCCTTCATCCAAAACAACTCCAACATTCAAACTATCAAAATCCTTGGAACCCACAAACATTTGTGCACCATCACGGCCCAGAATCTCTTCGTCAGGGACAAATGAAACATGAATAGTCCTAAGAGGAACAAAGCCTTTATCTTTTAGATTTCTGAGGGCCTCAAGATATTGCAACCCCACACACTTCATGTCTTGTGAGCCCCTGGCATAGATATCACCATTTGAATCCTTGTGAGCTGAGAAGGGTTCATGGACCCACTTCTCTTTCTCTGCAGGAACAACATCTGTGTGGGAGTTGAGAAGTATAGAGGGCAGGGACTTTGCTTTTCCTTGCCAAGTGAGGAGAATGACTGGTTTTGATTTGACATATTCAAGTACTTGGACATCTAGGCCAATGGATTTAGCTTGCAAAAGTATAAAATCTACTGCTGGCATGTAGTTGGGAGTGGGCTGTGCCGTGTTTATTTGCAGATATTGTTGGAATCTGTGGATTAACTGCGAGTGTTGTGATTCTGACTTAGCTGCATATGAGAAGGCTAGAAGAACAATAGTTAGCGTGGAGATTAGCGTCTTGAAGTTGTTTTTGTCTGCCATTTTGGGGAGTGCAAGTTTTAAGGTTCTAAACCGTCAAGTTTTTTTGTACGGAATTTACAAGGAATAAACTGTTGGAATTAAGAGCAGAAAGAAAGAAGACGTTGGGGGCAATTCGAGAATTATCATTTCGGATGATATATAGATATTGGAATTATTATCAGGTTATGTTTGGGGTTCCACGAGAGATTTGGGGTTCCATGAAGCAGAGCAGAGGTTTTTTTTCGTGCCTTGATTCGATCTCCAGACCACTCTCAGACATGGATGGAGCTTGCGATCATTCCACTACAGAATGTGAACCCGAGTGGTAGTCGGCATTCAAATTGTGCGTGAGGAGATTGTGGATGCGGGCGGACCTGTAGTTGCGGGATTGGTGCCCTGTGTCGGTATAGCAGCAGCTTCAGGGTCGCTGTTGAGACAGGACCTGAGGATTAAGCGGTGTTTCAGTGTAGGAAAGCTTCTTTCTGCTCCGTGGGCTCTAGGTAGTCCGTGCTTCATAGGGACACATTTGTCCCACATTCTTCCACTTGTATTTTTGTCGCTTCTCTTTGAAATTTTAATCGAAGTGGTTATGTGGTAGTATAAATGGCCCTACAAAAGACATTCTTCCAATTTTTTCCAAGTGGCTATGCAGTCATACAAATGATACCTTAAAAAATATTTAAAATAAAAATAAAATGGAAATGATACATACAAAACATGACGTGGCATTGGAACTTCTTTGAATGTTGTAGTTCTCATTCCATAATAGAAAGCAAGCGTTTCTTTCTTGCATTTTTTCATACAAATAATACCTGAAAAAAATTTAAAATCAAAATAAAATGGAAAATGATACATACAAAACATCGTTAATCATCAAAAAGTTCAAATCAAAATAAAATGGAAAATGACACATACAAAACATCGTTAACCATCAAAAATACATATTTCACTAAAAGTTTCAAACGATTTTGAAAGATACATATTTTATTTAGAAAATAAAAATTCAAAAATACAAAAGAGAATTTTGTACCTCTTGGAATAACAATCTTCAAAAAAATGATGGGGCTTGTAAATTTATACCCTTGCAGATTTATACCCAACAATGGGGCTTGTAGATTTATACCCTAATGTTCTGATGGCAAACATGGTGGGGCATTGGAACTCCATTGTAGATTTATACTCTAATGTGTAGATGGGAAACATGGCGTGGCATTGGAACTCTTTTTTGCCTAAGGTTCAACCAACAAATCTAGTAGGGTTAGCGGAAAGGTTAGTGTTTGTGAATTTAAAGCACCATAAAGGGATTCTAAGGTGAAGACATCAAAAGATGAGGCAGACACAAGAGAAAAGATTTACCATGATCTTGCCAAAAACAACAATACCATGACTACTAAAATGCAAGAGTTGATTTTCTTTGTAATGATTGTAGTATGTAATTTTTTTGAATGTTGTAGTTCTCATTCCATTGGGGTAATAGAAAGCAAGTGTTTCTTTCTTGCCTTTTTTTTGTTTATTTCTCTATTGTGTTTGGCTTTGCAAGGAAAATTGTACCCTTCACCAAGTGTTGTAGTTAACATTTTCATATAAATAACTAATTTTAGAAGTAAGGTAATTATTTTATCATTTATTATAAGGTTTGTATGCAATATTTAATGCATTTTCAAAAGTAAATTATTTAACATAATAATAAATGAATTGCTCACAAATTAAATTAAAGATTTAAAACAATAGCAATATAACATTTATACAATAAATATAATAACAAATGAACTCTTATAAACATTAATATGCACTAATAATTGAACAAGAGAACATTGATAATAATAATCTACACAATGAAACATTTAGAGCAATGATTGCAAATAAAATTGATTAATACATGTTTGTAAATCATGGAGAGGGCTTCTTTTCGGCACACAGAGGATCAATTATAGGACGAAGCTTTCTAGGCAAGGAAGCATTCTAGGAGGACACAATTCCTATAGAACCCTGTATGCCTTCATCGCATGAAATAAACATAGCCCTAGCCAGGACACTCTCGGGTGTACGTTGTATCCCAAGTTGGACACACGTTGTGTGCCCCTTGTCTAATGCCCAATGCCCAACCACAAAAGTTATTCCCTGTTTTGTGCTTTCTTTAATTATTCCTAGTTCTTGTCTCTTTTTCTCCCTCTCCTTTCATAATTAGTTTTTCACAATTTTATATAAATATCAAAGGGTGGTTCCAACTGTCACACGCCATTTTCCAATAATTTTACCTTTTAATCATCTTGTGAAAGTGTAGTATTTATTTAACTATAAAAATTGTGTATGGTGAAAAGTGGATAATGGAAACAACAATATTAAAAGACTAAATGAATTCAACCACAAAAACCCTAGCCTAACAACAACAGAGATCCACCATAACATATGAAGATTACCTAAAACAATGAAAATCAACAAAATCACAAAGATTATACCATCATATGTCCACTAGGGTTTGAATCTCCATTCTTCCTATCTCCATTGGTCTTGCTTGATATATTTGCTCTCAAATTTTATGCATGCACAAGAGCTCAACAAAGAATAAAATGTGGTTGATAGTTTGATCACAAAAATGCTTGATTGCATAAGATTGATTAGAATGCTAGGAGAGCTTAGGGTTGATAATGAAGGAGAGTATCCTTTTATATAGAAGACACTATAAGAAATGGAGGGATAAGATTAAGAGGTGTAAAAGATAGATGGTCAGCTAGGATTAGAGGGTAGGTAAAAGAAATAACAGATAATGAGAGGGTAGGTAGTGTAGGAATTAAGAGACGAATGACATGTGTCATAGGTAGAAAAGGCTAATGAATTAATTAAAGTGGGATCAATTAAATAAATAAAAGTATTTATTTAATTTAGGAAAAGGACAATTTAAATAAATAAAGGTATTTATTTAAATGAGGAAAAAGACTAGAAGAGGATAAATGAATTAATTAAATAAATACATATTTATTCAATTAATAGAAGAATTAGGCTTATTTAATTAGACAGGACCATTTTAGGTGTCTACAAAAATAATCTCCTTTAATCAGGGAACAAGTCTCATAACATTTCTCCCCTTGTAATTTAGTTGTTGTCCTCAATAGCAAGATGCATCTATAAATGAAATTACTGACATTGAATATTTGCATATATTATATTTCCATTTCTATTTTACGTCATCTATTTTCTTTTCATCTTTAACAAGTGAACAATAATCATTGTTTCAATGAAAACTATGATAAGATTTTCATAGATGTCTTGAGAAATATATAATGTGATCAAACAACACTTACCATGCATGTCCTACATAAATTGTTAGTCATAATTTATGAAAGTATAATATACTCAACATACATTCCAAAATGATATTCATGCATTTCAGACTACACGACTATCCTCTTTTAATTTAAAAGAAAGCACATGTACATGGTTATTGGTTGATCAAGTCCAATAACAAAGTACAATGAAACAAAACATGGTAATATTGACAAACATCTTTATCCTAATAAAATAATATCAAATTACTAGCATGTATCAAGCACTTCATAAAGAAACATTAGGTTTAACCTTTCTTTATTTTAATTCAAGGATCAAGGTTGGTTTAATTAAAATGTTGACTTGTCAAGAATAATGTTGATTTTGTTAATGTTTGTAGCTTCAGTCGAATGATCATTTAGAATACATATAATATATGTTGATTAATAATAATATATTATTATGTTATATTATTATATTATTATTAATCATATAAAATTTAATATTCAATATTAATCTGTTATATTATTCTAAATTAATAATTGATTGATGAAACATTATAATATTGATTAAATTATCATAATTAAAGGAGAGACATGTCCGTTCAAGGACATGCCTCTCCAAAAGAATATATATAGTATAATGTTATTCAATTTGAGAACATATAGAATTCCAAAAATGCAAGTATCAGATTGAATCAGATATATATATTAAAATACATCCAATAAAACCTGAGAAAATCAACATGGTATCAGAGCTCAGGCCTGTGAAGTTTAATTTGGAGGTTGGAGATCAGGGTTGGAGAATTCTGTTTTTTTTTTAGAATTTTTAGTTTGAAATATGCCATTGTATGGCCCTTGGTTGGCCTCAAATGAGGACTATAATATATGGATGGAAAGATCTGTGTTTCTAGTTTTCAAATATGTTTATCTCATCAAATTTGACTCAGTTTTGTGCAAGATATGACGAATTTTGGTGCAGGTCACTTGAAACCCTACCTAGGGTTAGCAGTTTTGGGAAAAATGTCATAACTTTTGTTTTAACCGTTGGATCTGGCTATAACGTGGAGGAAATGTTTGTAATTAGATTTTATAACATCTCACCGAAGAGATTGTATAAATTTGGTAAATTGCAAAAGTAATTAACGACTATGTGTAGCAGATCATAATGAAAGTGTTGATCAAAATTATGAAAATGTTCTACATCATTCAAAGGGAATTATGATGAGAGATGATTCATGCGTGATATATCTTATATGGGCTCACCTTATGAAAGGAAATGTTTTAAACTTAAGATAAGTATTCCATGTTTTATTAAGGCACATGAATTATTGAGTTTGTAATTTATGCTATAATATTGGCTAGTAAAATCTTGTACGCTTCTATCATTGGTATTTCTGTTCGAGATAATTTAGTTTATGAGCTATTTGTAATCTCTCTTTGACATACCTTCAGGACGAAAGCACAATAAAATTGAATTAAAGGGAGAAATAAATTGATGCTTATAAACGAATTGATGATTGAGACCAGATGCAGAGGGAGTCTGACATTTCAAAAGAGGACAAGAGGTTGATACAAGAACTTGAGCTTCAGAGGGAGCAGATGGTTCAATCAACTTGTGACAATTTCGATCATAGTGATTGAGAGGGATTTTCACTATTGAAGGTGAAACACTTATAAGGTAAAACTTGATTCAATTGATTATTATACTAATGAAATCATTTAATGCCTTATGGTCCCTGTGTAAATCATAAGGAAGTGACGACTTCCAAATGATTGAATCCACTTGTATTTTTTGAGGTTATTGGAAGGTGATGATCTTACAATAATTTGAGCTTGTGGATAGAATCGCCGACAGAGGCAATCCACATGAGAGCTCGTGGATAGAATCGCCAACTGAGGCAATCCACGTAAGAGCTCATGGATAGAATCATCGACTGAGGCAATCCACTTAAGAGATTATGGATAGAATCGTCGACTGAGGCAATCCACGTGAGAGCTCATGGATAGAATCGCCGACTGAGGCAATCCACGTGAGAGCTCATGGATAGAATCGCCGACTGAGGCAATCCACGTGAGAGCTCATGGATAGAATCACCAACTGAGGCAATCCACATGAGAACTCATGGATAGAATCGCCGACTGAGGCAATCCACATAAGAGCTTGTGGATAGAATCGCTGACTGAGGCAATCCACGTGAGAGCTCATGGATAGAATTGCCGACTAAGGCAATCCATGTAAGAGCTTGTGGATAGAATCGCCGACTGAGGTAATCCACATGAGAGCTCATGGATAGAATTGTTGACTGAGGAAATCCACACAAGAGCTTATGGATAGAATTGCCGACGGAGGCAATCCACGCAAGAGCTTGTGAATAGAAATGTCGACGGAGGCAAATTCACACCTTGAGACTATGGTCCCTTGTGATGAGCATCATATGGTTGATGCAAATACTCCCAATATCATGAGATGATATTTTTGAGTTATGGTGAATATCACGTGCCTTGATATTCTTGTTTATACCATACTTCCTAATATCATAGTGAGATAATATTTTCTCTATTCCATAATTAATCTAGACTTGATGCATTTGCATTGATTTTATCTTTCCTAGCTAAGAGGGAGTGTTAATTATGTTTTGTGTAGCTATGGTGAGGGCCATAAGTGTTGACATGGGAGATCACTACACATTCTGTCTGATCATCCTCCCTAGCTAAGAGGGAGTGTTAATGTTTGTAGCTTCAGTTGAATGATCATTTAGAATACATATAATATATGTTGATTAATAATAATATATTATTATGTTATATTATTATATTATTATTAATCATATAAAATTTAATATTCAGTATTAATCTATTATATTATTCTAAATTAATAATTGATTGATGAAACATTATAATATTGATTAAATTATTATAATTAAAGGAGAGACATGTCCATTCAAGGACATGCCTCTCCAAAGGAATATATATAGTATAATGTTATTCAATTTGAGAACATATAGAATTCCAAGAATGCAAGTATCAGATTGAATGAGATATATACATTAAAATACATCCAATAAAACCTGGGAAAATCAACAGATTTGCATATACACATGTCTTATAAGATGAGACTCAACAAGGTCATTGAGACCCTCTAATGATGGCTAGAGATTGTCGTTTTATAGGAAAAAGTTATAGAAAGCACAACAAAGCTCTATAGTAGTGATCCCTTGGAATCTCTATGATCCTAAGAGACCATAAAGTTTATTTGTTGGGTTTCCCATTTATTTCACCACATAATACAATGTTTGTCAATTTGAATATACCACCATCATCTACCAAAATATCATTAGCCTTGAGATGAATTCTAACTTGTGAAGATAAACCAAGGCCTTCATTACATTTTTTTATATTGCTGCGACAATAGTGTAATGATGTAATTTGGAATTGGGGCCAATTAAGCTAATAAAACCACTAGCAATCGCAAATTAACCAAAACAATGGTGGAAAGAGGAATGAACCTAATAGATCTAGCCTCAATCCAAATAAGGAAAGAGATTATATTCACTTGATGTTAGGGTTTCCACTTTCCAAGGGTTGATGTGATGTGGTTTGGAATTGATAATTATAAATTAGGGCAAAATGAGGGATAAGTGAAGTAAATTGATGAATACAAAATTGCATGTCAATGTATGTGGTCCAATAATTTTTTAAGCTGGCATATATAATTTAAAAGTGAAAAAACAACTACATAGACTGCCAAATTCTTGGTCAAGTGAATTCCTAAACCTCTAATTCCTTATATATCTTTGACTTAAAAAAAGCATTTTATAGATAACATACTCAAAGAACATTGAATGTTTATATATTTAATGGAGAGTAATTGCAAGGAATAGAAGTAGTCACTGCATCTTGAAATGCATCTGGTATATTCCACTACGAAAGAATACAAAGATAGAGAATGACAGTTTAGGAGTGAATTGCATATATCATTTTAACACTTAATGAAATACCAATAAAAAAAATTCAATTATCACTATCTAATTTGGTCATGAATTGAAACTCCATATGAACTTCTGTAGGGATTCCATATACCGCAAATACTTTACTCTCTTGGCAAAGACTAACCTTGCCTTTTACATTCTCCATATCGAGCACTAAAATAATGGCTGTCTGCGAGAGAAGTTTTAACTACATCTACACTACTAGATTTATATGTAAAGTGTGGAAGAATAGTAAACGCATGTGAATTGTTTGATAGAAAACTCTACAAGAATTATTTTCTAGTGCGTTACAATTAGATATTTGTTAAATGAAACCTAGATCATGCACTCAGCGAGCATTTTGTTATTGCTTTGTTGTCTAGTAAAAATTTAAATCAAACTAAGCTGACTGGCTTTTGTCATAAATGTGTTTCTTAAGCAATATTCGTGCTTTCAAATCATACTTCTTCAATATCATGGGATTTCAAACAATTATATGAGATCGTATCATTGAATTTTGCATTCACTTACCATTCTACAATTACTTCTTAATAACCTTGGTATGCCCATCTACCTTGTCTTCAGTAAATATTCTATTGATATACTGCTCCTAGTCCTTATGAGAGCATGCATACTTCTGCTCACATCGTACAGTATGGGTTTGCAAATTTCAACATAGTTCTAAGAACGGTAATTGTTTTCTCAGTTGTGGAACCTTTCATGTTTACTCAACATTTTGATTTAAGATGAAGCTAAATTTTGAATAATGATGTGTTCGTGCTATTTAGACAAATTTGTAATATATATGCTTTTATGAAGAGTATATAGCAATTGTCTAAGGAGGTTCAAATAACATGCCCCCCATAATTTATTTGGTCGGGAGTGGAAGTCAAGAATAGAATTCCCCTTATTGCTTGGAATAAAATTTGCTTTCCTAAGGCCTCTGGGGGGTTGGGTTTAAGGAATATAAGCTCTATGAATAATGCCTTATTAGCTAAACAAATTTGGAGAATGAAAGGGGAAGAAAGAGAGTGGAATTTAATCTGGAGAAATAAATATCTTCGCATGCAACCTTCTGAGGAAGAATTTTTAGATAAATCTTTTATTGTTGAAGGTTCTGCAATATGGAATGCAGTTCAATCAGCCAAAAGTTGGGCTGTAGCTAGAAGAATGTGGAATCTGGGGAATGGTAGAAGTATAAGATTTTGGGAAGACAGATGGATTATGGATAAACCTCTGGAGGAAATTCCAATCCTTTATGATTGGAAAGATTGGTTCAAAAGCAAGTATGGGGGTTTGGTCAGAGATTACTGGAGAAATGGTAAATGGATTGATTTTAGCCAGCAGTGTCCAGGGTTAAAATTTCTTGACATTGTGCTTTCTTCTAAAATTCTAAGAGACAACAAAGAGGATAAGTTGATATGGAGGGAAACCCCGGATGGAAAGTATTATGTGTCCTCGGCTGTGGCTATCCAAAATAAAGTTGTGGAAGAAATTCCTATTCAGGCTAAAGTTTGGAATAAGAAGTTAGTTCCTAAAGTTAATATCTTTTTTCGGATCTTTATCCAAAACAAGGTATTAACTCTGGACAACCTTCAAAAGCGAGGATTTGTTTTTCCTAATAGGTGTTCTCTTTGTTGCAGGGAAGAAGAGTCTGCTTGACATATTCTCCATCAGTGTACTTTTAGCTAGGAAATTTGGAAAATTATTTTAAGTAGGTGGAAGCTGAGTTGGGTTTTTCCGAACTCTCTTGGGGAATCCTGGCAGCAATGGCACTGCCCTAATTCCAACCCAAAGATTGTGGAGCTTTGGAAACTTACCTTCCCTAATGTTATCTGGAATATCTGGAAAGAGCGCAACAACAAGATTTTTAGGTATAAAAGTGCCAACCCTGAAGTGGTGGTGGATAAAATTTACAGGAGTATCTTTGAATGCATCAATGGTATTGATGATGGATCAGTTGCTAAAGAAGACTTCAATGATAGGTGGAACCTTTCAACTACCAAATCTAGTAAGGAGAAGGGTAGAGAAGGTCTTTCTTGGTGTTTTCCACCTCAGGGATGGATAAAGGCCAACTTTGATGGGGCCTCTAAGGGGAATCCGGGTAAAGGTAGTTATGGGGGCATTGTCAGGAATTTTGCTGGAAGTTGTCTAGTGGCGGTTGCTGGTCCTTTGGGGAGTCAAACCAGTCATTTCGCTGAAGCCTCAACTGCACTGAATACTCTAATTATTGCTAAGAACCTAAATCATGATAAATTATGGCTTGAGGGAGACTCACTTAATATAATTAAGTGTTTGAAGGGGGAAACCGAGCCATCGTGGTCCATTGAAAACATTATTTTGAAAGCTAGGGAAATTATTGCTAGTTTTAAAGAAATAATAATAGATCATGCCTTTAGAGAGAAAAATATGGTGGCGGACTGTCTGGCGAACCTAGGCATTAACTTTGAATCTCAAACAATTTGGCACGGGGAAGACATTAATATGAGTATTAAAGAGCTCTTTAGAAAAGATAGATTTACGGGGAAAGAAGGACCGTATAATCATGATAGTTGATATGAGTAATATATGCATTGACAAAAAGGTAATGATTACTTGGCAAAGTGGTAGAATCCCAATCAAATATAATATCACTTCGCACACTTTGTGGGTCATCTTTTTCAAAATATCGAGAGACAACGGGAAGAAAGTTTTGAGTTTGTAGAAGAGTAGAGGTGAAAGTCTGAAATTGAATATGGGAGGTGATTTAAGGAGGAAGGAACCAAACAACACGTCTAGATGGAAGGATATGCTGAAAGTTTGGGCGAAGCTGGAAAAAGGATCCCTAACGAGTTTCATGGAGAACCTGGTTGATTATAACAAAGGCAGGGTTAATCTTGTAGTCTCCAAATTTTTTGAAAATTGGAGTAATGGGTCCTTTAAAATCTATGGTGTGAGGTTCAAATTGGACGTGGGCCTCATCACGACTGTGATAGGTATGCCCCACTCAGGGCTCAATTTCTTTAGAGATCTTAAAGTTTCCAATAATGTCGTAAATCTTTTCCCGCATAAGGAAAATGAGAGGGCTAAAATCGGAAAAGCCACAAGCGGGTTATTATGAAGCCTCCAATATCAAGAAAATCTGGGGCTGGGTTTTGAATGCCATAATGGAATACATAACTATTGAGGGCCGCTTTTCCAGGGCCCACACTTATCACTTGTGTTATTAAACCACTTCAGGCATGAGAAAAGGGTCTCCCTGCCCTACTATCTCTTTAAGTCCCTTTCTAGGTCACTCAATAAACACAACAAGAATCCCTCGAATCTGATGCTCCATTGTGGGTTCTTGTTGCTCATTTATGAGCACTATAAAATCCTTGCCATGCAGGAAAACAAGAGGTTATCCGCTTCTCCAGGGAAAGGCAAGAGAAAGCTGGAGGAAGGAGATCCAAACAAGGAGGAGGCTACTCCTAGAAAAAAAAGCAAGAGTGCCACTAGGATGAAAGCCCATGATGAAAATAATGAAACAAAGGAATCTGGAAAAGAGGACAGTGAAATGGAAATGGACGAATTAGAGGGTGAGAACAGTTGGAAAGATGAGGATATGGGTGCAGAGGATGAAGAAGGTGATAACGAGTCCGACAATGATAGCCCAATTCATAGTGTTAGCTTAGGCAATGATAGCCAACCTATGGTGGATTTGGATGATAAGGATAATGAGGAAAAAGATTTGAATTCTGAGAGGGAAAATAACAAGGAACCCGAGAAGGATATGGCCAAGGATAGTTTGAGCGAGGATAAGGAAAGCGCTGGAGAAGGGTTATTCCTGGATAACCTTAAAAAACTCACTGAGGCTAGATTGGGTTATGACAGATGGACTTATGAACTATTGAAGAACTTGGAAAAAAATGGGAAACAAATGGATGAGAAAAGGAAGGAAGATGACAGGAATCAGAAGTAATGGAAGCAGGAAATGGAGGAAAAAGTTAAAAAAAAATGGCAACTCAAATTGACCAGCTGGAAGAAGGGAAAGTGGCAATGAAAAACCTACTGGGTATTATCCCGAATATCCTGTCTGCAGTTACAAAGAACCTAGAGGATATTTCAAAGGTCCTCGATAACTCCAGCTCTCCCAAACCGGTGGTGGACCTCGACATGGATGATGATACAATCGAGATTGGAAGTGGGGAAGTTACACCTGGTGGAGCAGCAAAGAGAACTAGAGCAAGTGTTAAGAAAGCTGCTGCTGCTTCTGCTAAGGATATCCCTAATCTTATGGATAATATCAAAGACTTGTATGGGATTAGCAGTAACTTGGCTAATGCCTTGAATAATATAAATTAGTTATTTTTGTCAGGTCTGGCTAGTTTTTTGGGGCTTTTAGCTGGTTTTTTCTAGTTATTTTGCTAGTTTTCCTTATGTTTGTTCCTCCTGGTTTCTTAATGCTTTTATCTTGTAAGGTCCTTTTGTAAAGGGTTTCGGGGCCCCTTCAAAACTTGCTTTTACTTTAATAAAAAACATGCCCCCCATAATTCCTCATAAGGGAAATGTGGTTATGCGAAAATTTGGTGAGGCAATGAATTAGATGTGTTAGGTGAAGATTCTTACAAGGATAATACTCTCAACCATCTACCTCTTGCATGAGAATCTCACATTATGGAATTCAGACATATGTGAAATTTGTGCAACCCTAAAAGAGCACTCCTATATAATGCACATCCTCATAAAGTTTTCTGAAATAAAGAAATACATATGGGGAAGCAGGGTAACTATTGGTGAGTACATAATCCACAATACTTACACACCTCTATGGGGAAAGCAAGTGAATCTATTAGGATAAGAGAATCAAGGGAGCCCATTGAGAATGTGGAGGCTATGAGACTCTTCCAACTGGAGAAGGTGCCTCAACCTCACATACATATAGGGAAGGGAGGTAACTATTGGTGAGTACAAAGTCCACAATACTTATACACCTCCATGGGGAAATCACGTGAACCTACTACAATAAGAGAAGCAAGGGATCCCATTGAGAATGTGGAGGCTATGAGACTCTCAGCGAGAGAAGGTGCCTCATCCTCCCATAGGTAGTGAATGCAATATTACCATCAATAGATACTCTTTGTCATCAACATCCCTCAATAAGGTATTTAGAAAGGA
Organism: Cryptomeria japonica; assembly: GCF_030272615.1. Classification (NCBI taxonomy): domain Eukaryota; kingdom Viridiplantae; phylum Streptophyta; class Pinopsida; order Cupressales; family Cupressaceae; genus Cryptomeria; species Cryptomeria japonica. The sequence goes on along the minus strand of NC_081408.1, from coordinate 609,844,645 downwards.
TACAAATTTCCCAAAAAATCAGAAACTATTTCAAAAATATATATTATTCAGAATATTTCAACTAGTTTAACCAAGGTGTATGACCACACCATCTCATTGAAGTTGTCCCTATAGCATCAAGGGTTTCTGTGAGGTCATTAGCAAAATGGCGAAAGAGATTGGTGATTTGAAGACTGATCTCAATATGATCAAAAGGGCAACCATGGGTGAGAAGCCTCTCTCTGCGAACGTCAAAGAATTAATGGTTTCTATTAACAAGGCTGAGGCTATTGAAGCAATGGTTAGCAAAATTATAGAAACAGAAAAGAAGGTGAAGGAGATGGAAGGAATCAGAGATGATAAAGGTCTGGAAATTAACCTGAACAACCTAGTCAATAGAGTGGATAAGATGGAGCTTACTGTGAAGAGGATTGCTTAGAAAAATTTCCAGATCCTTAAGGCCACTGTCGACCATGTTAACATGTTGATAAATAAATTTGAATAGATTAAAGGCAAGGAAGATGAGAAGGATCAGACATAGAAGATGGGTCATGAAAAAAGAACAAGGGCCAACACTCGGAAGTAGGTGGGCATCAAGGAAAAAGAGCTCGATGATATGAAGAACTCTATGGTCAATATGAAGCAGATGGTGGTTCATGTGGAAGAACTCATAAGAAACATCTAGATGTCTTGGTCTTTGTGCTGTCTCGGTGCTGTCTTTGTGCTGTCCTTAGGCTGTCTTGTGATGTTCTCTTTGTCTTGTGATCCCTTTTTGTTTTTCTGGGATCTGATCTTTGTATGGGTGTCCAGGCACTATTATTTCTTGCTACTTTAATGCTTTATCTTTCTCCTGATATGTAATCAAGGTTCCGGGTTCCTTCTAAAAACATGTTTTTAATTAATCAAAACATAAGATATTTAGGTAGGAAACTTTTTTACCTTAATAAGATAGCAAACTGCACCCTTTTGAAACTAGATTTGAGATCTTACTAGATGTTACAATATTTGTCTTAGATTCTTTTTATTTAATGGGTTTACTTTGGGCAGTGGCTATTCTCCATACAAAACAATATCTAATAAAAAACACAAATTTACATAACACAATTGTTTTTCAGCGGATTTTTTGCATTTTTACAATATTAAGAAAGCAAATTAAGAAGATCGAACCAGTATAAATTGCATATAAATTTGTTGTGATTTGCATATTTTGTATCTTCGATTAGGTGTTGTTTTGTATAGAGAATAGATGACTTCTTTACTTTGATGTGTGGTAATATACCATATTCTTTGAAATAGGTATTGAATTATTATAAGAGGTTGCAAACTTTCTCTATATCTATTCTATGTGAATTGTAAAACTTTGCTACATAAACACCTGATTGTAATATAAGTAATCACCAAAGACACCTCTAATGAATCATATCCAAAAACATGTTCTATCCGAATTCCAACATTTTAATGTTTTAGGGATAAATTCGACATAGAAATCACATTCTCAACATAAACTCCATTTCTATTTGGCAATTGTTTTGACATTACTTCTCAAATAAGTTAAATATTTCTAGGAATGCTTACAATTTGGTGTCTTATTTTCACAAAATTGCTTCATTTTTTTATTGAAATCAAACAATAATTTATTATTGAGAATATTATCTGTATTTTCTTCTAGTGAAGAAGAAACTATTTTTTTTTCAACCCTAAATTGAATAATCTAATTTAAAAAAATCACACCTAAGTACTAACCCTATTTTTGTTAACTAACCTTATTCTCACGACTAGTATGTCGAAATAAATTGCTAATGAAAAATGATGATACTTTATCATTTTACCTAATTCAAGTGGTTGGTCCTATTACTAAGTGATACAAAAGAGATGGTATTTTTGTCACTTAATTTTATTCACATGAGTAGTTCTATTACAAAGATTTGCTAATAAAAAAGTTACGACATTCTATCATTTAACCTCATTCATATGAGGTAGTAGTATTATGGAAATTGGCAATTAAATAAGATGGTGTTCAATCAATTGACCTCATTGAGATGTACTTTAATAAGGGATGAGAAAGAGTTTGTCTTTTGTAAATCAACTTTATTCACATGGCCAATAACACTATAATAAATAATGCTGATGAAAAATATATTTTATCTTGAATCAACCTTATTTGCATGGATAGTAATATTAATAAGTGACCAAAAAGAGATGGCATTTAATTCAATCAATTTTATTCACATGGGTAGTAGTAGTAGTACAAACAATTGATAATAAAAATGATGGTATTCTATCAAATTCGACTCATTCAAATAAAAAATAATGTAATAACCCACTTAACTTAATCCAAAAACTCAACTAATTTTTTTTTTTTAGATGATGATTACTTATTATTGCCTATTCTTAATTATGTTTGACTCAATCACATACTCAGGTACATCTATCAAAATAAGATAGGCATCCATCCAACCGGGATGGGCATCTAACCATATAGGTTAGGCATCTAACCATATGAGTTAGGCATTTGTCCATACGAGACAAGAGGGTTCATCTATCCAATCCAAGATAGGCATCTACCCAAATGGGGTAGGCATCTATTCATAAGAATAGGATATGCTCTGGCCAGAGACTTTAGGCTCATTGGGACCATCCGGGTCCTAAGCCACTCTCTAAAGACTACACTCCCCTACTAGGAGTGCACCAAGGTTGCCGTCCTTAGGAGTATAAAAATAATTACATAACAAGCTTGAGTTCTGCCTTGGAATTCGGCCTAAAGCCTCGAGAAGTCAAGTGAATCCATACGGGATTCCTTTTGAGTATGCATTGAATTAATTTTAAGCTTTCAATTTTTATTTGCACCACTGATTAAAAGACCAAGGAGCTTCAAGAACCAACTACTCACCCATAACCAAATCCTAATCCCCATCCCCAAATGCCTGAGTACAAGGGACAACTCCGTCCCTAGACTGCCTACATACCCATTTTGGCACGGGATCAAGGCGTAAAGTATGTAGTTCTGGTTTCTAAACTATGGTTTAATGTAAACTATATGGTGGGTATGCAACCCTTTCTAGGGTCAATGTCCCAGACAGTTTCTCTACGGTTGCTACCCACGATGGTAGCTCTATAGAAAAAAGGCTCAAGATGGCCTTTTTCTTATGGCCTAAAACAACTAAGTCCTATTTCCTATTAAATACGTCACCCTTAATCCGTTATCATCCGTTGAAATCATCAAGATAAAATAAATTTTCAAGATCTTCACACACATCCAAACCCTAATGGGGTTATCTAAAGTTCAACTGATCGCATGTAAATTTATTTAAAAATTAATCTTTTTAGATTATCGATCCAAGGGGGATTACCCGCCCCTTGGATTTTAACTTCCATATGACCCTTATTACTCCCTGATGATTTATAGGGATGATGCCACATACGTCATTGTTGCAGCTTTATTAGGTGTTAAGTGCAGTAGTTCAATATGACGACATTACCCGTAAGCATGACCCAGAGGCACCATAGATACTGAACGCTGCTAGGTTTTTGTTTCCATCACCTCTTGTTTAGTTATCTATCTAAGTACTTATTAAGCTTAAGCAACACTATGAAATGAAACTATTATACTGCTGAAAACTTAAATAAACATTATCATAGTGCAACTTGAAATTGAGATCATTATTGCAAAGACTTGAAATCAAACAAATTCTATGAAATGAGGAACCTCTTGAAAATGCCAACCCATTTCCTACTAGAAGATTAATATTCAAATTGTGAGGACCATTATATCTAACTTCTTGAAAATAACTTGCATGATAATAATAAATAAGTAACCTGCATAATACAATAAATGCGTAACTTGTGTAACTTGCAAAAAATGTAACTTACATTAAAGATTAACAAATGTTCAATTTCTAAAATGAGGACAAATTAAAATCAAATATTGATTTGTTTATTTGAATAAACAATTGATTAAGGGAACCAAGGAATTAGACAATTTTGATCAATATTTAACTTAAATTTGACGATGATTGCAATAGAAATTAATAATTTATAATAAAATAAAAATGCTAATAACCCATTAAATCTTAACTATTTAGATGAGTCTGATGTACAAATTTAATTCCCTTGATTCAACAAGATTAAGGAGATTGTTAACATGAATAAATACTAATGTTCTTACAAAATAGATTAGATCTTGTTACTTATCTCCAAATTTAAATGTTAATTAAATTCATCCATACTAAATACTTTGCGACATAAATGTAACTTCACCTTTACTACTCTTATATATCTTTAACTATTCATAGATTGATTATTCTCAAATGCCTTGTATACTCTATATCGTGAGTTTTAACCTTGCAAAAACAAATATATCCAACTTCTTGAATTGAGGAAACTTTAGCTAAACATTACTTCATATTTCTTGAAATACAAAAAGTGTGTAACTAAACACAAATTTACTTGGGAGGTAAATTCTTTTAATCCTTAACACCCGCACTAATTTTTGAAGTATACAAAAGGGTATTTCCATTTATTATTAATTGAGACTAAATATTGATACTTGATGAAAAAGAACCGGTACTATAGAATAAGTGTATCATTGATGAAGTATCATTTTCGTATCTTTTGTTTTCCTAAGACAAACTAATCTATTTAATAAGAAGATTTAACTGTTATATCTACATCCTAAGAAAGATTAATTTTAGATAGTAGGTTTCTTAATGTTTGATTATCTAATGAAATGCCGAATGTGTTAATTGACTCTTTGCCTTATACAATATTTATCCTTTCAAAACCCTAGAGGGGTTTTCTTTTCCATCATGAAGGGAAGGTCAAAATTTGCAACTTAACTTCTCATCAATAGAACCCTAATCGGTGACCCTTTGGCATGAGCTAGGTTCATTAAAATTCTCTTAAAAGATTAATTACCACTTAATATAATTAATAATCAATTTTCTTATCCACTAAGGAAAACATTTTAAAGAAAAACCCCTTTTAATTAATAAATGCATTCTAATAATATAAGTTTCAACTATTAAGAAAAAAAAACATTTATAATCCCCAAGTTATAAATTAATTCCAATAATAAGTTTGTTTGTTTTTTTCTTAAGAGAAAATTACCCAATGTTCAAATTGATTTTAATAATACAAATAAACAAATTATAAGTAAATTTAAATATTAGGCTAATAAGTTATTGGTATTCGATTTTTTTTGTGTTTAATAAAATTTAGAAGGATAACATGTTAATATGAATCCACTTCATAAAACACAACCACTTTTTTTTCTTTTTCTTTTTTTTCTATCATCAAGGTAGTTATTGTCAATAAATCATCGATAATATCATCTAAATTTTCGATCAAACTAATATAATTATAGTAAAATTTAACTAAAACTGATATCTTAAATGTGACACAATATTTAAATACTTATTTACTCATACTGAGCTAATTCTAAATGAATAAATTGGTTTACACCATTTAATTTACTTACTTAATAGTTACTCATATCGAATCTAAATTTAACTATTAAATTTAATTTACTTAGTAATGAAGGTTTCTATAACTCTGAAAAAGGCTACTAAAAATGTCTTCAATTGTTTGCATATAATTTAATTTGTGTTCAAAGATGTTGTAATTACTTTCATGCAAAAAATCAAGCAACTGGATAATCTGAAAATTGTAATTACTTTCATGCAAAAAATCAAGCAACTGGATAATCTGAAAATAAATAAATAAATAAATTTAAAAACCAAAATATAAAGTTTCTAAATAGTCATTACTTTTTGAAATCCCTATTTCTAATCAGATCGCTTTATTAAGTCTTTTAAAATTAAAATTTCTTCAATCCAATAATTCATCAACTATGTTTCTTTGCTGGAACCACATAAATATTAATTATCCTTTTTCCTGTGTTCATAACTAATTAAATTATAAAATTTAGTAAGTCAATTCAATTAATACTAATTATTTGCATATTGAATTTTAAACAATATGTTTTAATTAAATTCTCAACTTAGAAAAAGCAAACCTTTTCTTTCTTTTGTCTAAATACTACTATATATATCAAATAATATTAAATACTCAAATTATAAATATTTCTATTTAATTATTTTCTGCAATAAGTCTAGCTTTATTATTATTTTTAAAGTACAATAATTATAATTTAATATATACATATATTGAATTAAAAATATTGGACATGCAAAATAAAATAATATTAATTATTGTTATAATGTTGATATTTTAAATCATGTATAACTATATACGTATTTTTGTATTTTAAATACTAATATTTATTTGGTACTATAATACTTCATTTATTTTCTTATCTTTATATGCAACTAAATAAAATACCAAAGGAAATTGCATGCATTTAAATAAAATTTACTTGCATTCAGATTTTATTCAAACAAACAGGCAAATTTATTTTAACACTTAAAATAATAATAGTGGCATTTGAAAATACACAAAAGGAAGAACCTGGATTCACAAAAGAGATTAAATCCTTCTCTGTAAACAGGCATAGCTATTTAACACTTTTAACAAAATATTAATACTAGCATTTGAAAATACACAAAAGAAAGAACCTGGATTCATATAAGAGATCAAATCCTTCTCTGTTGAACCATGCTTCTGCTTCCAACTTCCTTTCTTCAAATTTATTCAAATTTATTCTTGCAACAATTTCAATCTCCCCCCCCTCAATTTGTAGCACCTATATTCTATATAAATTTCATCAAAGAATCTACTTCCAATATTTAACCTGTATTCCATGCTCACAAAACTTATAAACTGTAACTATTCATAAAAATGAAACTCCATAAAAATCTCTCCAAAAGGAGTCTATAAAATACACCCAACATCCTCCTAATTTATAGATTTTGAAGATGTAAATAACTTTCACCATCCGTCAAAATAAGGAGATTCTTCAATTAATATTTGTAAGAGAATATGCCAGAAATAATATTGTAACTCCCTTGTTGTCAATTTATTTATTTCTTCCATTTTA